>NW_024962335.1:1438436-2038436 GCF_019238085.1 Lagopus leucura | reverse complement strand
TTTTTCTTACCTGTAATAAGTATTTTAATAAAAGCAGGAGAACAATTGCTTGACCCATAAAGAAATGTTATATTCCCAGTGCCTGTGTTCAAATTACAACAGCTTTAAAACAAACTTGTGCTCAGGCACTTAAGAATAAGAGAAAACTGACACCCACTCCTGCCTGACATGGTTGCAGCTGCAGCCAATGGCCAGCCCTTGGCTTGGCTCTGCTCTCCCTGCCCCTTCCCCCGCCTGACACAGACCTTTCAGTATCCACAAAGGGATGTTGCTCTTTACTGTCTCAGTGAAAGCTGAAGGTGTATGTTATTCGTCAGCCAACAAAAAACTCTCAGAGACAAAAATGTCAGGTTGTTCTTTTTTTTTCTTTTTTCTTTTTTTTTTTTCTTTTTTTTTTTAACTACTGGTTCAAGGATTAAAATCCATCTAAACCCACAGAAGTCCTCACGTCTTCTTAAAACTACTTTACACAGTACATATTTCTAGCAAGCTGTGTCTTGGTCAATGCTAAAAATAAGGCTGTAAGCCTTAAAACTGTTTTCAAAGAAATGCCAGGCAGCCCTGGAGAACTTTCCATCAACATGCTTCTAGAGTATCCTGGAAGAACTGATATAAACATTATGAATTTGTGACAATTTCTGTTAAAAATTGGTCATCAAAAGACAGGTGCATGGTAAGATTTCACAGGGAACTGCATGAGCAGGTGTGGAACTGCATACGGAACACATAAGCTCCTGCTTCATGAAACAGATCTCCTCCCTCACACAAACCCAACCTGTTTGCTGGAGGTCTCCTTCAACATCCAGTCAGTAATGCATCAAAGAGCTATCTCTGAAACGTCACCAAGTTGTGAGCATTTGTGGCAAAAAAAATAAAACACCAGCTTCCAGATCCCCTTCAGGTCCCCTCAGACTCAGCTGGGACGTTGCAGAGGCTCACACCTGACACTGGCCACTTGCTTCCTGCTCTCCGCTGTGCGGCTCTGCTGCCCAGATTCCACCTGTCTGAAGGGAAGCAATGGCGTCCATCCCAATGATCTGGGCAAGGCCACACCTCGGCGGCATGGAAAGCCCAACACTACATGCAACTTGCCAAAAGTCAGGATTGTGTGAATGCTAAGGGGTTTCTCAATATTGGAAGAGTATCATGTACTGCCAGCGGGTGTTCCTCAGCTCTCCCTCCATGCTGCAGCTGTACGTTTGAGGCTTCATAAATAAACGTGTGTGAGGTGCAATACTTGCTCCCAGGGTTCTCGCTGTGGTTTTCTTGGAGAAAATACTTCCCAACAAAACATTACAGAGTTTCAGAGTATGTCTGTGGAAAGTATTAGTAGCAAATACAATCAAAGCAACTTTGCTAAATTAATGCATTTAATCTTTCCAATTGGTTAGACTTACAGAAAATTTTAACTAGATTGTTTGAAAAGGGATGCAATGGGACCAGTTAGGAATAAAGGTGGTCTCAGAATCTACGCATTTCTGCTCAATTCAATACTGGCTTCCTACATCATCCTGTCTGTGAAACACGGAGGTTAGTGCCAGAAGAGAAATAGACATTATTTATTTCCCAAAATCTGCAAGAGCAGACAAAAGCTCAGACAAAAGCCTTTGATCAAATTTGAAGTAATGAATCACACAGTCATCCAGTCATAGAGTCATAGGATTGCCAGGCTGGAAGGGACCTCAAGGATCATGAAGATGCAACCCCCCTGATGCATGCAGAACCACCAACCTCTACACTTAATACTAGACCAGGCTGCCCAGGACTCCATCCAGTCTGGCCTTGAACACCTCTAGGGACAGGGCATCCACAACGTCTCTGGGCAGCCTGTTCCAGTGCATCACCATTCTCTTGGTAAAAAACTTCCCCCTGGTATCCAACCTAGATCTTCCCTCCTTCAGTTTAAAACCATTTCCCCTTATTCTGCCATTATCTACCCTTGTAAAAGATTGACTCCTCTCTTGTTTGTAGGCTGAATCTGGAGGTAAACTTCTTGCAGTGCCCCCTGTCATTCTGAACTCAATGCTTTTAAAAGAAAACTATCTGTCTACTCTGCTCTTTGAAATTGAATCAATATAATAGGATGATAGATATCATTTATTTCCAAACTAAATGGTCACAGAATACATTAAAAATAGCATAATTGTGTGCATATAGCACAACTACCCTTCTGGCAGTTACAAAGGGTTGAAATGACAAGGCATGTTGGGACAGCAGAGTAAGGCACGCAGCAGGTCATGCACAGAATGCTTTCCAATTCTTTGCATCTTCTTCTGGAAGTGTGGGAGTCAGAGAAAGGTATGCATTCCCAGTTTTGCTTGTAGGGGAGTAGAAATTATTCAAGTCTTATTTAAGAAGGGGTGGAAGGGAGGGAACTCTGAGGATATTAAAGCTCTTTTAGTCAATAATAAACGATCTAATTAATTGCGGAGTGAAACTAGATTATGTTTGAGTTGTATCAGCTGTTAAAACCAGTTCACAACGTGCCCGCACAAAACAAGTCATGCATAATTCCTGTGTGGGAGACTGAGGTAGGAATGCAGAGTTGGAAACAGGGAAATTTTGATATAACCGTTTAGTTGTGCCTACATTTATATTTAAGTTACAGGCTGAGAAGGTATCTGCAGGCATTCCAATCTGATGTCGGTTTCAAAGGCTGCAAGGGTTAATTCATGTTGTGTTATGTAAAATATACCACATTAGGCAAATTTCACTTTTTTGGAGATCATGTGGGTGGATGACTGTCCAGAAAATAGGCATTTATTCTCTGACAAGGCCAAATACATCTGAATCTGAAGTTTAGCTGTAAAAGGCAGCCTTAGACTCTATTCAGCTCCACCAAAGTCATAAAGGTTTTGCTTTATGCTTCAGGGAGGATTGTGACCCAACTGCTATTGATCTTCTAAAAAATAAAATGGTTAAGCGGGAAAAATCTTTTAATATCATTTTTCTTTGATATCATTGAGTTAAATTTAACTTTACCTGTTTTTAATTCTAGGTTAATCTAAGATTCTATACTATTGTTCATCCTTAGTGATACAGGTAAATGAAACACATCAACTTATGTTTATCAATTTATCTTTAATTACAAATATGATTCTAAAGCTAACAAAAGCACACTGTTTATAGAAAGCAGTGTTTAATCAAATTACAGCAATTGTTTGGTCATTGTGTCTAAAAGTGACATCTTGTAGGAGCTTTCTTCATTCCATTTTCAAATGCTATATTCATTAAGAAGTTTTGGGGCAGTCTTTCTTGAAGTAAACAGAGGATTCCTATCTCCATTTTAATAAATCAAAAAGTTCCAGGAGTTTGTAAAATTTGTTGTATGAGTACAGAAATTTAACAGCTATGACAATTATTTATTTTCCATTTCTGTCCTCTATGAAAACTTTCTGTACGCAAATTCCTACAGAAATGTCAAAAAGGTTTTGGTTCCAGACCTTAGTATACAATATCTTGACATATCTGCCATCAAGTCATACAAAGTGCAAATAAAGCATATACTTTCAAAAAACAAAAACAAAAAAACGATCACTAGTAGATCACTGTACCTTTCTAATTCCTAAACATTTTACTGACAATTCAATGGATTATTCTTTCATTTTTAAACCAGGTCACTATTTTTAATGAGATGGATGAGTACACTGAGTCTTGTTAGTAAAGACTGATTTCAGTGCATATATACTGTTTTTTTCATAAGCAATCAAACTGTAGATAGCAAAAGTCTGAAGATTTTTCACACAAAATTGCAAAATAGCCTTAGATTTCAATGTTGTTGTATTTCTTATTTTTCACTGTATAAAACAATGTAATAATCTAATCTTTCTGTAAGTAGATGATGACAGCCTGAAATAAAAACAGTTCACAAAAAGTTCTCAAAGTTTTAATCAAGAAATATAATTCTGAAATCATTTACGTATTAAGGACCATACTGAACCCACTGTGGTCAATGGCCAGACTCCTCTGTCATCATTTAAGCCATGATCCATTCAGTGACTTTATGAAGCAAAGTAGTCTTCCAAAGACAAGCCTAAAATTGTGTTCTTAGCTTTTACGATAAGATGACATGGTATTTTTGTTAAAAGTGAAAGCATGTTCAGTTTAAGGTGCTGAATCATGGAGACTCACAATCTGAATGAATGGTAATAGCACATTTAGGCTCTTCAAAAGATACTTCACATGGAGGCTTTTCTTCCTGTACACAAAAATAAATCCTAGATTCAGTCAGTAGTCCAAATTTCTATACTTAAAAGAAAGCAATGGTTATTGGACACAAAATTTCAAACTGTCAAACAAAGGAGGAAACACATTATGAAAAATTAAAACGTGCAGTCTCCTTCTTTTAAAAATAAATATGTATATACATAGAACTTTATTCTATATTTAGGAAGCAGACAGTCAATATCTTATTTGAAAAAAATGATAAAAAAAGAAATTTCTTCTTATCAGAAAGAGCTTTGTTTGTAATAAAGACAGAAATGTTTGAACACTTCAACCCTTACTTAGTCAAGCTTAGCATTTTTACTATTCGCCAAAATTAAATAAATGGCAATGATTTAAAGACATTATTACTCTAGAAATAAAACTACTTATAGACCATAGTTGTTTTGTGTCTTGTGACTTCTAGCTTAAGCAGAGTCCAGTCACTGTCAACAGTTTAACAGACAAAAGACAGATCTTTCAGCAAGACAAAAAAATGTTTGCATTGAATGTTTTTTTCATATTTTTTAATACATTAATTCAGTCATTCTCAAAAGCACTATATGCATCTTCTGCTTTTGAATATTAGTTCTGATGATGGTCCTCAACAGAAAATCCAACCACTGAAAGAAGTGACAGAAACACTTACAAATTCTGAAATTTAACAAATAAGTACAAGTTGAAATCACAAAACAAAGACATCAACAGCTCATCAGAAAGCTGTTGAAAAGTAAATGACACCTAAATTACACCTTGTAAAAAAGGTTTTATATGTTTATTTTTATACATGCTGATACTTAAAAATGAAATTTGAAAAACAACGTAATCTCTACTTAATTTCAGAAAAGTTACATTATAAAGCATCATTGATATCGTATTTTTTGTAGAGTACTACATCCATCCAAGGTCAGAAAATACGCTCTGCTGAAAGGAAAGTCATTTCAGTTCTTCAGACAAAATCATGTTCACAGTAATGTTCAGTTCCATTGGCATGAACAGTCTACAGGCTCTTGAATGACATACATAATCTCAGTGCCGTTTCCTGAGCAGTGTAGAGGCACAGTCAGATTGCGCGTTCCATGTTCTCGACAACATTTACAGAATCTTAAATGACTATCAATATTGACATTGAAAATTGTTGCAGATGGGCATTTTCCATCACAAGAAGCCACATTTATCTACGAATAAATAAAGAATTGGAATTAGACATCTTAGGATTTGTTTCAGGATGTAACATTCCAAACTTCTTTCTGATTAAGATCGATTTTTACATTTGAAAAGAACTCTGATCTTAAAAGTTAACTTTTAAAATTCATTCAAATGGAGATACATTTTTTAAGAACAGTTTATGTGAAATCATCTGTTTTTCGTTATTTAATCATGCACTCTTTCTTAGCTTGGAGCAAGCTCAACTTTGTGCTGTGGATAACAAAGCTGAATCCTTACTTTACTGATGAATAACATCAAAACATTGTAGCTAAATTAACATTCATTTCATGTTCACTGCTGAAAAGTTATATTCTTCTAAGGAAAACAAAGGATAATCTGTCACTCTCTTTTAAGGTTCAAGAGGAAAAGTGTAATAGTGCAAAAGCATTTTCCTTTTGTACTCATAGTGCTTGCGACTAAGGGTACAACATAAGTTGTGTCATCACTGTAACAAATACATCCAGAAAGTAGATGTAACAATCCAGCAAGGGAAGAAGTTGGCTATAAAATTATTTGTGCACTACACTAAAGCAGGCACAAGCTTTCTCTCATACAACATTATGTGAAGTCTTCCTAGCCAATACTGTAGCAGAAATTGGTAGATTGGCAGTTTTCATTAGAACTTCAACAAATGTTGATATGCTAGGAAATCAGAAGTGATTATACTAGACCTAGGTTTTTTTTTTGTGACATTGTTTTAATTTAATTTCTTATGCAAATGAAGCCTATGAAATGTACTCTCTGATGCACTCTCTTCAAGCAGCACTTCAACAGAAGGGCCATATCCAAAGAAATTAGGTCAACAGGTTAGTCTTATAGCTTTCATCAAACTTGAGAGCAGAAAAATAACTTCTTTAGATCTTGTCCTAGTCATTAACAATCTCTCTCACTATACTCCCTCAATATTTACTGTTCTAAAACTAAATAAATACAGCACACACTCTTATTACTGTAGTGAAGCCTTATCTATGTTTTCCTTCTATCAGGCTGGAAATCAACCTGCCCAGCTTTCAATCTGTGACTGTGTTGCCTCTCCTATTAAGACTATTAAGGTTTTTCAGTAAAATCTCATTGCAGGCCTTTCAGAAGTCCCAAGACATTGTGTCAACTGCTTCTCTTTTAAGTGTTACATTCTTATCAGACCAGTCCTGGGTTTTATAGACAGAAATAAATCAAAGTTGAAAAATAAGATGCCTTAAATAGATAACAAAGTAAAGGGAACTGTGAGTTTATGATACGGAGACATGCAATGTGGAGGAGATGACACCCAGAGAGTAAAGTTCTTTAAGTTCTTTAAGGGGGAGTGTAGCCCATTTACCATCACATTGTAATGGGACACATTTCTAATACTCTTTTAGAATGGGATGTTATTTCATGGGGAAGAGTTTAGTGTACTTGTGCAAATACTCTGTGTACTTTTCATTTGAAGCCAGGTAGGAGGGCTCACTCTTCCAGCCACAGTAACAGCTGATTTAATTCCTTTTACAAGTAGAATAACATTCATCAGGTCAAAGGCCAGCTTTTGAGAAGACAGCAACATTTTTTGTTGCTTGTAGATAACTATGGCCTACTTCTTGATACTTGACTTGATCATGGTGTAGGACCAGCATGAAAAATGTTTTTTTAATTCTTACCGGGCTTTGACTTATACAGTCATTTTTCCTTATAGTTGTCCTGATTGTCATTTTCTGGCAAATCCTTTCTTCCTTTTTGCCTGATAAAATATGGAAAAAGATGCATGTTGAACTGATTTGCATTTGTACCAATTTTTTTTATAATAAAAGCATGAAAATATTCAAATAATTTTAATGATTATGCACTATTTTTATTTATGTACATACTGATACTACTATTTCCTTATGTAATTAAAAATATATATATATCCTCATATGTTAATAAAAATTCCTGTGGGGAATTATCAATTTTATAGCTGGCACATGAAGTATCAACTGGTGCATTAAGCTATACAGATTTTATAAATATGAAAACAGTAATAAGATTTAAAATTGCTCATATAGCAAGCATTATAGTAATTAGGAGAAAGATAAATTTTGAATAATGTTAGAATTAACTCTGTTTTTAATGGGAATACTGAAATTATGATTTTGATACTACGCTTCCTTGAACTTGACATTTGAGAAGATAAAGCTGTGAATGAGATTACCGCTTTGATGCTAATTTGAATGCTTAGAATTTAAACAGAACAATAAAATTCAATATTCTTTGGAGAAATAGATCCTTGAAGAAAGCTTTGAAAGTGAGAGATGAAAATACTTGCTACATGCTACATGCTTTTACTACCCAGGACTGAATTATGTAGCATTTATAGGATATAGGTTTATGAAAATACTACATTTTCAGTACATCCTGGGAGATACTGATAGGAGATCTTTTCTGTTGTTTGAAAAAAGAAGCTGTACAGTGCAAATCCATATTTAAAATAATAATATATTAAATAATAATAATAGAGTATTAAAATATAATAATATAATACTGAAATAAATATAAAGTCTTCCATGCTGCAGTCCCTACCAGACTATTTAGTATTGATATCTATGTAATAGAAATTGTTTTGATCTCAAATTCCAGTAACCATCAAAATCATCTATATTCTGGGCATCCAGCCTGCAGAAGAATAACCACTGTTCAATAGGGCCTCTCCACTATCAGCACATGCCTGCATGGTCAGTTGAACAAATAAAGGACAACTTTTCTCTCCTCCAGAATCCTTTTGTGAATTTTTATAAGATTAGTTGAGCTCTGAGTAACCAAGATATTCAACCAGATTTTAATCTGAACATTGCAGGATCAAACTGGATTCTCCTGTGAAACTAGAAGATGATGACACATGCATTATTTTGATTCTCTTTCCTCAGCAGCACTTGACAAAAAAAAATTCCCATTATTCCTTTCCATTGGAAAGCATTTGCCAGCATAAATGTGCATAGATGATAAGATCCTTGTACTTCTACAAGTCATAGAGAGATAAATCTGGAACATCTCTCCTACAGAGAAAGGCTGAGGGAGCTTTTTCAGCTCGCAGAAAAGAAGGCTCTGGGGAGACCTTTATGTGGTTCTCTTGTACTGGAAAGAGAGCTTGTAAGCAGGATTGGGAATGACTTTACATGATCTAATAATGATAGGACAAGGGGAAATGGTTTTAAGCAAAAAGAAGGGAGATTTAGATTAGACATTAGGAAGAAATTTTTTCTCAGAGGGTGGTGAGGTGCTGGCAGAGGCTGCACAGAGAAGCTTTGGATGCCGCATCCTTGGAGGCATTCAAGGCCAGGCTGGATGAGGCTCTAGGCAGCCTAAGCCAGTGGCTGGCAACCCTCCTCACAGCAGGGGCTTGGAACTAGATGGGCTTTCAGGTCCCTTCCAACGCAAGCCATTCTGTGGTTCTGTGATTCAACATTTTATGACATTTCAGCATATAAGGTACCAGTCTAATGAAAACTTCCCTGCTGCTAAACTTTTCACTCTTCAACTGTCAAAAAGATCTGCACTCAGTTCAGGTGTGCTTGCTTTCTTTGCTCCTTATTTGAGTGAGGGATCCTACTCCACTTACTGCAACTTTTCTATCAATTGAAGGAAAGAAATACTATCATAATGCAACAGTTCTCTAATCACTAAGAATTCCATTTTGAGGAGTATTTATTAACACATGATCATGTTTATGATTGCATGGTTTTTTTCCCCCAACATTTTCATTACTTTGAAAACATTTTATTTGTGACAAGTACAGCATAAATCCATATCTGCAAGGATAAAATCAGACAGGAATGGGCACTTTTGCTATATTTAAAGGCAAGAATAGTTTAGACATTAACTTCAGAGATACGAGATCAGAAAATCTCACGGTAACATTACTTAGGATGACAATATTTTTATCAGTAACATCATTTCTTGTTATAGCTACCCTGTACAGTAAGTTTACGTATTAAAATCACTTTAAGAAATGAACAGGAGGAAGAACCACCCACAGCATATACTGTAAATCAATGAACCTAATCCTGACAGGTGCTGAGCAGTGAACCCTGACCAAGCTTTAGAAAATACTGATCTGAAAGGCAAGCAGGATATCAGCATCTCTCAGTATCAGGCCCAATGCCATTAAATGCATGGTTGCATTTAGTGGTGATGACAGATATATGATATAAACAAGCAGTGCTTACTAAATTACTAAATTAAGAAAATACATTATTAAAAATAATACCTGGTTCACAATTAATACTACCCGTAGGCACTACTGGACTAATGGCAAAGGGTAATAGACCCAATCCAGAACCTGGCAGAACCATTAGGAATATAAGTTTCTCATGAAAAAAAAAAAAACATGTTGATATAAATGACATTTCATTAATTCTTACACTGCCAACTGCAATTTTTCTTTTAGCAAAAGGTGATGAGCTTTCGTGATAGTCCTCCAAATTTAGGAACTGTATAGCTGCTTCAAGTCTCACTAAAGATAGCCTAAACTTTATTACTCTCCTGATAAACATAAAACTGAACACCTCCTTGTAAACCAAACTTTTGCAACTCTCTATGGCAAGGTAAGAATTAAATATATGCAGTCACTTTGCATGCATCGAATCAAGCTCTTCCAGAAAGACTATTTGCTCCCATTAAAACCCCAAGGTGTTGCAAGCTCTATTTATACATACTCTTTTTATTCAGTTCACCACTGGGCACATGCTTTTAGTTAAAACAACAACAACAACAACAAATAGCATATAATTGTATAAATTATATCTTTTTTTAGCAGCCATTTGAGCAAGAATTTCTGAAGTATAACATTTAGCACAATTCTGGTCTGTTAATTTTCTCTATTGATTGTAATTACAAAAAAAAAAAAAGCATTCTGTTTATTAAAAGTGCTTTAATTTTCGATGTTTTGCATATGGTAGATTATAACAATACTTCAAGATCTGTTTCAAGGCTTTGCAAAGCATAGAAACTAGACCATTGATCAATTCTATTTCAGATAAAAATGAATATTAAGTCTTCCTATTCAATATTATTAACTAAAGATTTACTTTAAAAAAAATCCCAAAGACTAATTATTCTGAATGTTCTAATTCTGATGTTAAGCACAGAAAGGTCAAAAGAGGGAGAAAGTAATTTCTCTGGCATTCAACAAGTTCTTGCACTACATAGTTAATTTCATATTTCATATGAATTCATATTCATATTCATATTCATATTAACTTCGTATTACAGAGTTTTCTTTTTAAGTACAGATAATTAGAGAACTTGATCAGAAAACTTTTCCGAGTCAAAACTGAAGAGATAATCAGAGTTCACTTGCAGCTTGCTTTTAAACTTGCATAGGTTATGACAACATTATGCAAACTTGCATTACAGTTCATTAAGCATGTTTTAAGGTGACAGACTCAGAGAAAGCGAATACATTTCCAGATATCAAAAAGTCAATTTTGTATCTAGGGATTTATCTAGGGAACTAGGGATTTATCTAGGGATGTGTCTAGGGAACTTTCATATTATTCAACTCCCCAAAACTTTTCCTCATTTGGGATTTCAATATATATTCTACAGTGGAAAGAAAACATTTCCAATTAAAAATATTTTATTTCAGCATTCAGTTTTATAGTATTCTGATCTGAGAAAATACACTGTGATAAAACAGAATGAATTTGTATTTTTGGACTGTGATAATCAAATTACGAATTTATTTCAGGGAAGAAAGTCCTTATCTTTTATGATGCAAATCATATTGGCAATATTTCACAGTCTACTGAGCAATAAAGGTAATCTTTTCAGTACTTTAATTGATGTAATTTTTCATTTTCCAAAGATTATATTTGGAGAAATTGGTTATACTCCAGAACAATAATGTTAAAAACCACAAAGACAGCAGCCAAACAAAGCAAGAACTTTTAATAAGAGTTGTTAAGTAACTATAATAATTTCATTTGATTTGTGGGGGGAACAGCATGCTTTTCCCTTATCTTTGTCTCAGCGAGGAGTTAAAAAACACAGCCCTCCAAACCAAAGCTACACTAACACTTATTGCAGCCTTCATCACTTACAGGTCTTGCAGCAGCCATCATTGTACGTCTGCACAATTCCTCCATTCTAGGAAAATAAAAGGAGAATATATCAAAAAAGACTGTGCTCAATGCAACAGTGCATAGTACCTCAAGAGATGCCATGTTTTAAAGATGTCCGACAAGTACAAAATGATACAATCTAAATTAAGACAATCACACAGACACTCATCACATGAAGGTCTGGTTCACAGATTCTTCAGTTTTTAACACTGGAAATGAACTTGTCACTATTAATCTTTACCTGATCCGATCTCCTTCAAATAAATCACTTAGTTTCTACACACAGCTCTATATCATCTACTATCATCTATTTTTCCACCACTGAGATTTAGTCAGAAAGTTAATGAAAATCATTGTTGTAACTTTGTGTATGACATTAAAGGATTTACACCACTCATACACCAAGCAGAGAGTGAATTCCTAATAAAGAGCTATTTAGAACATTATATATATATATGTGGGTATTTATACACATATATATATATATACATATATATACACATAAATACAGACTTCTGAAACAGAAGGTGAATTGCAGAATTTCACTCTGTATGAAATGGTATGAAATGTGAAATGGTGAAAATGCTAAATTATTTTTCTTAAATACAATACAATAATATTTTTTTTATTTATTTTTTTTTTTTCCAGAGTTGTTTGTTAGATATTAAAAGTGTAAGCAAGTGAAGAAGATATCCTTTTGACTCAGGAAACTTCCAACCTGTCAGTCTCACCCCTGCATTGTGGAAGAAAATGGAACAGATTCTCCTGGAATCTATACTGAGACACATGAAAGAGAGGGAGGTGATAAGAGACAACCAAGTGCAAGTCTTGCCTGACCATTCTGGTGGCTTTCTGTGACAGTGAACAAGTGAATAGATAGTGAGGACTTCAGTAAGACCTTTGACATGGTCTCCATAATGTCCTTCTCTCCAAATTGGAAATGAATGGACTTGATGGGTGGACTGTTTGATGGATGAGGAACTGGTTGTGAGAGTGTGATCACAGAGTGGTGGTCAGTGGCTGAATGTCCACATGGAGATCAGTAATGAGAGGAGTCTCTCGCCTGTCTGTACTAGGACTAATGCTCTTTAATATCTCCATCAGTTGCATCAACAGTGAGATCAAGTGCACCTTCAACAAGTTTGTAGATGACACCAAGCTGCATGGTGCAGTCAGCATGCCCAAGGGATGGGATGCCATTTGGAGAGACCTAGACCAACTTGAACAGTGAGACCAGGTGAACTTCATGAGGTTCAACAAAAGCTAGTGCAAGGTCTTATATCAGAGTTGCTGCAACCCCCATTATCTGTATAAGCTGAAAGGATGGAGCACAGGCCTGCCAGAGACTTGAGGATACTGGTGTTCAGAGGAGGGCCATAAACTGATTCAAGGGGTGGAACATATCCCCTCTGAAGACAGACAGAGAGCTGAGGCTGTTCAGCCAGAAGAAAAGGCCCCAGAAAGATGATAGTAGCCCTTCAGTATATAAAAGGGGGCTATAAGGAAGAGGAGGACAGAGGTTTTAGCAGGGTCTGCTGAGACAGAACAAGGGAGTATTGTTTAAATCAGAAGAAGGGAGATTTAGATTGGATATAAGGAAGAAGCTTTTTACAATAAGGGTAGTGAAGCACTGGAACAGGTTGCCCAGAGAGGTAGTAGATGCCTCGTCCTTGGAGACATTTAAGGTCAGGTGGATGGGGCTGTGAGTAATTTGATCTAGCTGTATGTGTCCCTGTTCACTGCAGTGCAGTTGGACTAGATGACCTTTAAACATCCCTTCCAACTCAAACGATTGGTATTTACCCTCTCTACATGTTTGTTGATTGTTTTTTGTTTGTTTGTTTATATAGTTTGTATACAGCATGTCACGATTGTAAGAATTAGAATTGTGAGAAGTATTACAAAGTTAGAGAAGTAATAAAACAAAAGTAAAAGTTTTTGAAATGAATTTGTAATGTACACAAAATATCCACATTCTTCAAACCAGCTTATATGGGCATGCAAAATTTTCATTTTTAGATATATGGTATAGGTATAGGTATCCTTTCAAGTATGATAAGCATTTTTTTTAATATTATACAATGTTTTAACGTAAGGGATAATTAAGTTTATATACATAGTCAGCCTTCTAATCCTTGCATTTAAGGAATTTTTAATGTGGTTCACATTTATAAGATTTCCAAACTGGTTCATCTGATTTATTTAATATATATGTACATCTTGTCAAAATATTATTCTGAAGTGAAGTAGTACATAGTGATTAGCACTTAATACAGCAATATCTCAAGTAGAATTCCAATTCAACAATATTTTTAAATGCAGTCAATATTGAAGCCTGAAAATAGTTTTTGCACTCTCAGATACTGTTAGCCAAAATGCAAACAGAAAACTAGAAAACAAGACTAAAAATTTATCACTTACATCTTCTTACTTACCACTTTTTTTAAGCTTAAAGAAAGCACACAAAGTATGTGTGCCCTTTCAAGTGCGTCCATACTGACAGACGAGTTATTGTTACTCACCTCAGCCAAAGTACAAACCTTTGTGCACTCAGTGTCATTGAAAGGGGGACAGACCACACCAGAGCCCACTATCATAGCCCCCAGCACAGTCTTTGCACATGTGTAGTTTGTGCAGTTGTATGTCCAGGTGCTGCCTTCCTAAATGCATAATACAAAACCATTGTCAGCAAAGACAACACAGTTCATCTGTATCTCTACTCAAGTGTCTGTAAAAGTGATGCCTATGTGCTGCAGGTATGTGCTAGAGTGTAAGGTTTGTTGAAACCTGTCCACACTAGTTGAGGGAAAGCCATCCTGTAACTGCAGCAATGGCTCCTATATGGAGATACTAAGTGTACTAGAGTGGATCTGCATCAGAAAAAGGGCTTACGCTTTATTTTGCCCTCAAACCTCTAAAATCAATGACAAGGATGAAGCAAGGTATGGCAACACCTAAATTTCACTGTATGTGGTTGCTGGAGTGCACCATCAGGATCCTGAATCCCAGCCATTCAGTTTGAACACTTGCTTGTAAAAATCACAGCAGGGAGAAGAGGCGCTATGGGAAGAGAGGAACACAGGAGTCCTGATGTGGATCCAGAAGCACAAAAGTATTCCCAGGTCATCTAAATCACAGCATATGACTTAAAGCTACAATTAGATCTCTGTTTTGCACTTATCTGGACTTAAACAAATGCTGACATTCACCCATCTTTGTGGAAGATAATTACAACCAATAAATTGAAACATGGTATTCATCTACTGTGAAATGGCAAGTCTAAAAATAAATACACCTTTTCCCTATTACGTAATTTACCACAGACAGCTTCCAGTTGCATAAGCAACACTAAGGAAGTTTGAAGCAAGACTCACATAAGGAAGTGACAGTCAGATTCCTGTGTTTATCGTATTATTATACTTATTTTCTGTCCCTCTCCAGAGGTATTTACCTCATACACAATTTGTGTGCCATTCTCAGTAAGAACAGAACAGGACACATTTTGACAGGTACCACAGCAAGTATGGTGACTGGAAGAAGGAATATACAACTGATGCTGAAAGAAAAGGAAAACCAAAAAAGAAAAAAAAAGAGGTTGCTTTAAATATACACATATATATATGTTTATATATATATAAAATATGAAAATTCATTGAATTCTGAAAATAACTACACCTAAATGAACAATGTATGGATGGATATATTTATATTCACTGCTAAAAAACACTTAAAAGATGCTGTTAAGTTTTTTAGCTCTTGCTGAGCAAACTGGACTAGCAAAAATGTGCCTTTTGATTTTCATCTTAATTGTGAAGTTTTATTTATTTAACTGCATAATTCCTCTGTTTTAAGAATACTTACTGCTTCACATTGCTGGGAACAGTTCACTGTTGTAAAATGCATGGCATTGTATCCTGTGTTGTGATCTTTTTCTTGTAAACACTGCACAGTGTAACAAAGGTCTCCATCCAAGTACTGAATCACTGATTGTCCAGGATTCAGTACAGTTACCTCTTGGAAGATGCACACATCATCCTTCTCTAACACCAAAAAGAAAAAAAATACTATGAAAGAAATAAAACATCACCAAACAAAGTAACAGAAAAGCTGCAAGAACAGAAGTAAGGAATTGTTCTACATGCTGCAAAAACCTTTCAAGTTTTAGACTTGATCGGTGTGTGGTGTAAATTACCAAACAGGAAAAGAACGTGAGGGTGTAATTCAGCTCAAGGAAATGCTAAAAAAATGCCTATCTGCCTAAAATTGATAATGTTTCTTCTATGGAAGTTAAAAAACAAAACAAAAAAAAAAGGTTGCTTTTATTTTTTACAGTTACGATATTTAAAATCAGACCACTTACATTACATGAGTTATTCTGCAATATTTTTCTGTCTTTCTGTCCATTAAGATAGTATTCCTACAATTAATTGTGAGACATTATTATGTTCAAGCCATTGTGTAAATCTGCGTTTTGTTCCTAGAGGCAGTTTAGCCTGAGCTACAGCTGGCACTGAGGAATGCCTCACACACTTTTGAGCACTGTGTGGGTGAAATCCCCTCCACACAAGGTGGCTGAGTTATGGAAAGGAGCAATTTTAAAATTGGGCACATGCCCTCATGCTGGCTTATTGAGATCAGTAGCGCACATGGATGGATGGATTCATAAATATATAGATTGATTGATAGATAAATAGCATGGACACTGTAAATACCTTCCTATGCCTCACACTGTAAGCCACAAAACTGATGAGTTAGTAGAGAAAGCGTAATTCAAAAACGAGAGTATAATTATTTATCTATGTAGATTGTTTACATTTGAGGTGATAATGGCCCTATTTTGGTTTTCTTTGCATGCCTTTTTTAGTTTAATCTAAAACCAAGCAGATATGAATAATAAAAAGTTACCACAAATGTAGTGAGTGCATCCACAAGCACTGGAAATACTACTATCTACTTTTTGAACTTCTCCCTGAGTATAAAAAGATAAAAAAAGTTTGAAAAGATACACACAGATAAATGTAAAGCCAAGAAGAGAGATTTTCTCCAAAAAAATTAAATTATGGTCTTCATTGCTTCTGCCTCTTCTTCCATGAAAGAGAAAAACTGCAGTGACCTCAAGAAAAAATAGCCCATTTCAAATTAGTCAGTGTATTTATCTTTTTAAACAAGAGCAGAGGACATCTGTTTAACCAGCAGAATGGCTAAACAGCAGGTTTTTTTCTGAGATACAAATTTATTTCAATAATAAGTATATCAGGAAAGGAATGCCTGCTCTAAACTTTCTTCCAAAAGAGAGGTAAAACTGTTAAAATCTGTAGCTCATATATATGTTACATTATGCAATCTTCACATACAGGGAAGTATAAACTACTAGCATTTGATAGGGACACTGTCCCTTGTCACTACAGTAATAGTAGGAGTTTGAACATTGATTTGTAATTATTTTCCAGATCACAGTCCCAATCGTGAGAGTCTAGAAAGAACAAAATATTTATGACTTCTCATACCTGCTATATTCAATAATGCTAAATCATTCTAACTGAAAGTATAAATGATTAACAAATAACGCATTTGTCCAAATTCACATTTGATCAAAAATTTCATCCCTTATTAATTATTAAAAACACTTATGAATTGTTGAAGTGGGGAAAATTCCAGCATATTGGTTTGAGTCAACTTTGAGCTGAATAGCATTACAGTTACTTTTCTTCTTTTGTCATCCTAAAACACACAGATTGAAATTTCCACAAGGAACATCAAACAACACTGTGCAGAAACCTGGAGTTTCATGCCATGCAGCTTCATGCCTGAGTTGGGGGCTGGTGGGCCCCCTTACAACTAATTTAACGAAGAATGGAAAAGGAGGAGTTAGAACACAGCCCACCATTCAAAATGCATTTAAAGGACAGCTCTTACCAATTTGCATGTCATCGTAGTAGCATTTTCACAACTACATTCTGAGAACAAGAAAAGCATGTTAGTCAATTAGCTAATTGCTGGTTTTTATTAACAGCAGTGACTAAAGAATGAAGTAATTACCACAGTGCCATTCTGGACAACACTTCCCAGGTATTTTTTCCTTCACAAGTGTCATGTCATCTGTGCAATTCATAGGAGGCTCAGGACAAAAACTTTCATCACAAACTAAATAGGGAGGAAAAACAGATATCAGAATTTACTTAAATTTCATCTGAACTTTCCAGCTTATATTTCTTCTAATAAACCATTGCAAAAATAAGGACATTTTTTAGATCTATTTTTTTGCTTGTGTGTCTTAAGTATCTCAGTCATATTTGGAACTGAAACATAATCAAAGATTTTCAAAAATGTCTCCAGTTGCCTTAGAGAAGTTTTAAATTTAGAGAAACCATTATGGAGCAACCATTTAATACTCTTTCTTTGAAGTGACTTGGGCTAATAACAAGCACCAAAGACAAATAAAGTCACACCTTTTATAAAAACAGAATTATTTTTTTTCTCTAAGCTTTGCTGCAAACTTAAACTAAATTTCTGTAATGTAATGGGGAACAGCTTTCCCCCTAGAATGACTTTAATAACTGCACATGCCTGCAACATTGAAGAGATTTATGAAGACTCTGAAAGAAGTCTACATAGTAAGATCTATATTTCTAGCTGTGAGAAATCGGAAAGACAGTGGCAAAAGCCTTTGCATACTTTCACCATCGTGGAAGTACTAGAGAAGGAAAGGACCAGAAGGTGAAACCACCTGAATTAAAAATCAGCAAGCTCCAAACCTACTGGAAGAATCCAAATAAATTGAAATAACCCAGAGACCATACTAGGACAAGAGTTAATTCAGGAACATCCACTGATCTAAATTAAGCAGTTACTGACATTGCTTAAGAACACATAGTAGTATTTGTGTTTGATAAGTCTAGCAAAATGGCTACATTACACTGCAAATATTTTTCTTGGTCTGCTTACTGTTTGAATACTAATCAGACCAGTAGTATTTGAAACTCATGGCCCAGTCCTTCACCTGAAAATCAGCAGTCCAAACACTAATGAAGAGGACAACAGAGGTTTAACACATTTTATTGCAGATGTTTTTAATATATGGATACTTACCAACAGTTGTATATTTATACAGTAAGAATGGGATTCAGACCAGATTAATATATCAGTATCTAGATCTCCATGAAAGTAGCCATGTACTGCTTGGTGAGGTACATAAGCTCTACTGACTGTGCTGGCTAGACTACCAGTGAATGTACCAACAAGTCTAAATCCACCTCAAAAGTAGACACCCTAATTTCGAGTATTTAGTCTCTAGACAAAGTCCACCCTAAATGCTGCACCAAAGAGATGTTCACACACACTCCCCGTCTTTTTTACTAAATTTGGTAACAGACTGTATTAATGTTTACACTCACCACAGTAGTAATGAGGACAACAGTAACGTATGGTATGAAGGTCTACGGTGAGAATTTCCCCTTCATTACACAAGGGAACAGGCTCAATACAGGATTCACAAACTAAATTAAAAATAAACAGTTATTTACAAATTTTAGGAAGTTAGCACACACAAGTTTTCTTTAATATTACAAGTCATGCTTATGTGGGTAACAGATCTTTTATGGACTGACATTCAAAACTACAAATATAACAGTTGTGCATGCTCTTAGGTGTCAGAACTTACACTAATAGTCAGTTTAGTGTTAAAGAACCACTGAGACTCAGCTGCAATGCATGATATATCACTGACTGCATAGATCTTATAATTCAATTGTGAAGAACAGTGTGTTAACAATATTATTTTGCAGAGCAAATATGAAGTTAAAAGTAATGTTGGAAATCTCAGAACACAAGAGTAATTCATGCTCAAGACAGCCTGGCTTGTGTAAACTCCTACTAGCATCAATTCCTGGTTTCAGTTACTGTATTTAAAAATACAGATTGTACTTAACTACTCCTCAGTTACCTACCACAGA
Organism: Lagopus leucura; assembly: GCF_019238085.1. Classification (NCBI taxonomy): domain Eukaryota; kingdom Metazoa; phylum Chordata; class Aves; order Galliformes; family Phasianidae; genus Lagopus; species Lagopus leucura. The sequence goes on along the minus strand of NW_024962335.1, from coordinate 2,019,001 downwards.
GATAAGAGAAACAGCAGGGATCTTCCAGTTTTGCTTCAACAATAAATTGGTCTTCTCTGCAGTCCAGCTGAGAAGAATTGAAACAAACTGAAGGATCACATTCTGTAAGAGATGTATGTATGTTAAGAAGAGTCACAGAAACAATGCTAAAAAGATAAATAAAATATATTCCTACCTTTAGTAAAAAAAAAAAAAAAAATAGTCAAAGAAAGAGAAAAGTCAGACTGTAAACCAGAAGTAACACAAAACACAAATAAAAAAGTATTGAAGAATTTGAAAAAGATATACCATATCCCAGTGTTATTTAGTGTCCCGTTCTGCTGAAAATTGGACCAACTTGTAAAATGAAGTTTCTTACAACATACATTACAAGATTGGAAAGTGTTGAACAAAGTGTTTATTCGTGTTTCCCTTACCGCATCGGTACTGTGGACAGCAGGACAGGGGGCTGTAGTCTACAATCAGTTTTTCACTGCTTTTGCATGTTGGAATAATAGTATCACACAATGACATGTTACATTCTGCAGAACAAAAAAAAAAAAAAAAAAAAAACCAAACTGTTTTCATGTATTTGAAACCTACAGCAACCAAGTCAGCTTACAGCACATCACCATGTAGGCCTCCCACTTCAACCCAGGGCTGTACAGCTCCACTCATGTGGTACTCTGCAAGAAAAGTTAAATCCCTCCCAGAGGGATACCTGTATTTACTTGTCCTGCTTCCTGCATATGAAAATGTTTCCTGAACAAATCAACAATACAGTGTCAGTTACAGGTAGCTGAGGCACCAAAGTACCAGATCAGCTGGAACATTTGTTCTCTTTTTCCCTGAAGATGTTTTAAGAAGTAAATATCTTCTGCTTAACATTTTAGCAGCAATAAGCATATTCCTTTTGCTGAGAACTAACTTGAATATTAGTAGTCAGTGATCACCTCACAGAGTGCTACTTTCTGGGACACAGAGGAATGCAAAGTTAGAGGGCATTTCACTTAGCAAGGCACTCATAAGAATGCATGTGATTCCGTGATTCTGTAATGTAATGTACCAGTAAGCTCTGGTAACTGCCCTAACTACCAAGCTACTTCTGTCATTGAGTGTTTCTCAGTTTCTTTTGAAATCCTTCAGAAGAGCTTAAAAATTCATTTTAAACAGAAATCTTGTTTCATTACTAGACTTGAAATAACTGAGTTTTGATTTCACTGAGTTAGTTCTTAAAAGAAAAGTGATAGTGTTGATCCAACCAGCCACAATTACCTAAATAACACTTCTCAGAAATGTCACCTTGAATCCCGTCAAAAAAAGAAACCTTTGCTGACAAGTACCCAGTGTTTAATTAACACTTCTGTAACTGAAAATACATGTGACATACCACAAACTTTTTTTGGACAGCAATCCCCTACTTCCATGACAAGGACAATCACTTCTCCTTCTCTTTCACAAGCCAGTGGTGGATCCTCATTGCATTCAGGTTCTACAGCAACAATACTTCCATTTTCTAAGCAGCTGTATATGCAACAGCCTCTCGTGGACCCATTCCAGATCTCCCCAGCAGAGCGGGGTTGTCCTCTGTTATCTGTACATGCTGAGAGAAAAATGTTGCATCCCTTTGACAAGTGGAGAGTTAAGACTGCAAGCAACAACGAATTTGTTTGTTATCTAGGTGACCTTACTGCTTAAAAGAGGAGTACTTCAGGGCATTATGATGAATCAAGAAAGGATGATGATATTAAACAAATGCTTTTTTATGGGTGAAAACAGTCAACAAATGCAGGGAAAAGAAGCTGCCCCTGCTACTCCTCCTGAGTACTCCAGGAAAGAAAGCCTGGGAGCAATGGAAGAATGACCATTATTTTTCTCCTGCAGAATTAAATTAGGTGAAAGAATAGACTCAAGCTGTAGCTTGAGATAAAAGCTAGGCTCTGTAGAATAGAGCTATACTGGATTCACACCTTCTGAAGTCTGACTTAGAATTTAAACATTGTTAACGTTGATCTGTAGTTAATATTAGCAGATATTTGCAAACCCCCTCTGTCCTAGTGCACTTACTACATTTTTCTTCTGGAATACAGAAGTCCGAGTCTGTTCTATGTAGAACAGTGCCACTTCTACACACACAGTCTTCCCTTAAATAAGAACACGTAGAATCTTCATACGACCACTTATTCAAGCATGTCTTGGCTTCACAGGGTTTCACACAAGGCTGGTATTCCTTGCCCTCAGGACAATTCAGTGCTGCAAGTTGTACAAAGAGGAAACTGAGTATTGACTCTTTCAAAATTTCATTGGAAAGTAGTAGGAACAAGGAAGTGTATCATAGAAAGCATACATTTATATATTTAGTGGCACTTTAGTTAAGCTACTCATTCAATCAAGATTATAATTCTAGTGATAAATCTCAACACTTGTACCATGCCTTACTAATACTGTGGTAGAATGAGACAGTACTTCTAAGAACAGCAAAAAGAAATGCATTTTTCTTAACCCATCACTGAACACTGCAGCAGTATAAAGTCACATTAGGATATGGAACATTGCTGTCAGCTTACGACAGTAACTGGGTGTCCTCCATTTAATGCAGATATTGTGCTTGTTGCATAAAGCTACATATGCAGAAAGTGCATCACACTCATAATTCCAAAAATAAGTACTGTTGATCCACATCTTCTCACAAAATTCCTGTGGTGAAACCTAGGAACACATTTTAACTGAGAATTAACAAGTAGAAGAGCTTTCTGTAATTAAAATTAATCATTAACTACAAGAAATAATACAGCTACAGGAAAATAAAATAAAAATTAATGCCTAGAGTAAATATATAATGTTTTTTTCCAGAACATTCATTCTGCAGAACTTAATCTGCCAGAATTTATTATTCTCCTCAATGTGTATGAAAGAAAATCAACTTCTTAATGGATGAACCAACCTGGCAATTTCTATGCTATGTCAGATTTTGTTATAGACCAGGCAAATATGTAATTTCATTGTACCTGAGGCTGTGAGAGTTCTCCTGGACACATAAATGAAGTATGATTTCTGACTATTCAGATTAAATTATTTCATAATTAGATACGTTCAAACAATTATGAAAAGCGTGCTTCTAGCACTGGTACTATTCTATTTTCTTGATTCCAAACTTCTTACCACTATTCTTTCCCTCCATCATTCCCTCTCATTTTGTTTCTGTGGCAGATAGCTCTAAAATCTCTTTAACCCATTTCTCTGGGAAGAATGGTCTATATTATTTCTAATGGGGAAAAACGAAGAGTGAGTTTGGGAGTTTTAAGGAAGGGGTTCAGCTGCTTGCAATATCTGTAGTACCATTTGTCTGGGATGAAAATCACAAAGAGTACTGCAAAGCTGTAAGGCTGGAAAAAGAGTAGTTAGAAATTATTCTGAATTAAGTGGGAAAAGTGGGAAAGTCAATCCTGAGGGAGATGGGATTTCTCATTTCACGTTGCAGATGTGTTGCGCTGGCTACCTCTAGTGGTAGCCTGCGTGCAAGACCTACAACCCCATTTGAAAGAACAGTTTCCAAAAATATATAAATTATTATGGTTGCTGTAAGAAAAGCTTCAAAACTGTCAACATAATAGCAACTACATCAGAAGTGGAAATGTAATTAGTACAATCAGTCTCAGACTGCATGAGTTGCTGTTATATACAGAAAAAGAGTGAGGCTTCCATTTCTAGTGACTGTTGTCAAGCTTTTCCTAAAAATATCTCTTCAGGAACACACCTGTGTTGAGGTAATGACCTGTTGTCACTCCTGTGAGCTCTGCCTACTCAGTGATTTAAGAAACAGCATAATAGCACAGAGATCCACATAAATGTCTTTTTCATTTTAAATAACAAAAACTTAGTAACTAAGATGATAAAGGGCCTGGAGCGTTTCCCATATGAGAAAGGGCTGAGTAACCTGGGTCTGTTCAGCATGGGGAAAAGAAGACTGATGTTTATAAACATCTATAGGGAAGTGGGAGGCAAATGGATGAGGCTAGGCTCTTTTCAGTGATGTGTAGCGATAGGACATGGAGCAGTGGCCTAAAACTTGAACACAAGAAGTTTCATACAAACATGCAGAAGTTCTTTACAGTAAGGGTGATGGAGCACTGGAACAGGCTGCACAGAATGGTTGTGAAGTCTTCTGTGCAGATTTCATGACCCATGTGGACGCCTACCTGTATGACCTATTGTAGGGTACCTGCTTTAATAGAGGGGTTGGACTCAGTGATCTCTTGAGGTCCCTTCCCACCCCTGTGATTATGTTATTCTGTGTTTATTTACAATGGACAGCATGACAAAAATATTTATTAAAGCCATCCATCCTTTTGTGAACTCTTGAAAATAAGCATAACATTAAAAAAATCTTCATCACTCTCACTCTTTTCTTAATTACACAACTTATTTAATTTGCACCTGGAATTTCTTTGTACTCACTTTATTGTGACAATGGATGAAGAAACTTCTGTTTAACAGTTCCATACAATATGTGCAATTATCTTCAGTACAGTTTCTTACTGGCCTCCTAGTTGTTACATCAAGAGATTTCTCAATTTCCCAGCTCTTAATGAACACTTCAATTTCCTCCATATTTGTAATTATGGTTCTGTTTTGCATTTTCAGATCATCAGTAGGATCTCCATTACACACCCCTGGAGAGAGAGCATCATGTTCAAAGCAAAAACAGAAAGAACCAACAGAACATGGCATATTACTTCCTTTGAGAAAGAAATGTGCATTTGATAAGGTAAGAATAACATTGCATGAAGTTCATGTGTGAGACTTAGCATCTGATTTTTAAGTCCAAGCAGCTACATGTCCACAGTAGTTCCAATTGTATACTTGTGATTTTATTATCATCTTAGTAAAATGAGCAAACCGTGCAATACAAATAATTGTACTTTTCCTAACAATGAACTAACTTTTAAGAAAAACTGTTACCAAAAGGTGCTGTTGAAGGTGAAAAATTTACTGACATGGCACCAGATTCTGTTACTATTCTACTGAACAGCAGCCAGCTGCATAGAAGTTAGTGCAGGTGGCTTTCAAAATAAGTGCACGTTGCTGACTTCATTCAGTCTAAACTGGACATTCTAAATGCAAGAAATAGTGAAAGTGAAATGAACCCTTTGAAGACCAAATTACTTTTTAAATTGAAAATGTTTTTCCTAATCTATTTATTAATGCAAGAGTAGAAGAAAAATAAAAATAAAAGAAAAAAAAAGCCCCCCTAAATGCCTGGCATCCACTCTCTACCTGAATGCATTACAGATTGTATTCAGTTAATTCATCAGTGGAAATAGAAACCTCCAATAAATATATAAGAAGCGAATAACATCAATCTTTTTAATCTTCACGATAGTGTATCACATCCCAGGGATCAGCCAGCATTTTCGTAGCTTTTTTCTACTTTGCTTCTACACTGCTAAACACAGCCCAGTCCTTGCCTTCATGCTTCCTGATACCCTCCAGGGTCCACAGAGGGCTAGCCTGTGGTGACAAGCCCTGTTATTCTCCTAGATGGCAAGGAGAAGCACAGAAGATGGTACTTGCATGGTAAATATTTGACAGTATTCTTAACAGTACTGTTTCTTTTTGCTACCTCAGTGCCTAGAATTTGAAAAATACTTTGTTAGGAAGGATTGCTTTCACACAGAATTATCATTTTACTCTTGTTAATTAACAGAATTTCAAAAGCCCACCTCAAATAGAATTGTTAGCATAATCACTAGAAGTCACAAAAGCCATAGGGATAAAATCACAAAAATGAATATAGAAAAGAGATGTAAATGCTGAATATGAAAACAATTAATTGCCACTACAGTCTCACCACAAAGTCCTTCTGTCATTATTGATGTGTTAGAGTGCAATCCATACTGTATATCTATGATGCCCGTAATGTGAGCCCACTTGATGCTAATACCAGCTGGAGTATTAACGACATACATTGCACCAGTATCCTGAATACTCAGTCCTTCTTTTGAGAATGGTAAGGATGGGATTACAGAATCCACCACTACCTAAAATAAACCAAATATAGACTTTAGGGATAAAAACAGATTACAAAGATTTATTTTATATGATGTCTTTACATCGAATAGCAGAAGAGATTTTATAGCCTCCGCCATATGCTGTGTCAGTAATTGCTGTGCTTAAATCACAGTGCTTCTTGTCAGTGACACTGTAACTGCAGATGAAATAGGCATAAGAAAAAAATAATGACATGGAAATCTTTTCAAATCAAGTAGTATCCCATACTTATCCCATATCATTTGGTTAAAATAATAAAAAAAAAAAATCTAAGCTCAGTTATTCAAAGTTACCTATTCTAATCTGTTATTGTCCAGCATAAATGACAGCCTAAATATTTATTACATCTTGAAAAGCTTCTGTTCTGTTTGATGTTATCTGGAAATACATTATCAATTATGAATGCTTTTGTAGCTTTTAAAAAATCTTTAATATCTTGAAACACTTTGAAATGTCATATAAGTGGCAGGCAAGTAAATCTGAGTGTCAGAAACTTTTTTTTTTCCCTAGCATATCACAAATCACTGGCAATATGAACTGCGGAAGAGATCCTATCACTCTAAGTCTGACCTACAGCATTCTACAATAGAATAGCACTACAGTTACCTCTTTAGTGTACACGTGCTATATATTGGTGACAAAAACTTACTTTTCTTTCTAAACGATTGATAAGTAGTTCGGATGTATGTGTTGTTACATTTAATTTCTTAAAACAGAGCCCTGAAGTGCTTGCAGGAGGAACCTTGAAAGAAAAGCAATGAACAAGTTTGGTTACAATTTTTGAGGAGGAAGGGAATTATTTCCATAGGTGTAATATTAACACAGTTTATAATTAGTAGAAGAAAAAAAAGCACTTACTATTTTTCTTATTGAATTTGCACTCTGGAAAACATTGAAAAGTAGATTAGAAACGCAACAGTAACTTCCAGAATTCTTATTTGGCAAAAACAAATTGACTGTTTTCTTTGTGTTTGAACGTTTTTCTACAACTAGTTTCCTAATTAAACTAGTATAAAACTAATTAAACTCAATATGTTTCCTATAAATAATAAAAAGTAATACACACAATGAATCTTTTAATGAACTGTTTTTAGAAACCAATGCATTTTTTATCAACTGTTAGATCCCTAACACAATAATTCCAGATACTACTACAGTTACCATGGAAATGCAAGTTTCTTACCTGATTAGCAGGACATTTTTCAATGTGAGCAACAATAGTTTCTCCTGGTAGCTTGACTAAAACGTAGGAAGCCATGTTACAGAGGGCTATGCTGTTTCCATCAAACGTAATAACACTCAGTTCAGACAGAACAGAACACTGACCTAAAAAAGAGCTGTCATTTAATGAGGTTACATAATATTAGGCATTTCTAAAAACAATCACTTTGACAAATGCTTTCATATGAAGTGCTTTCATATAAGACACTTTCATATATGTGTCTAGATGGCATTGTTCTGCAGACAGCATACTGAGCCACAAGGAGAAGCATCTTATGTTACTCTGTGCGAAACAGCTTAAATGAGTGCTTTGTTCCTGGGAAAGTTTAAATTGGTGAAAAATTAACTTATGTCAATGTTTCACAGGTAAGGATAATTAATTTCTACATTGTCAGATTAAATGACAGTGTATTAATTAATTTAATAACAATGTAATTAAATTAATTAAATATAGAAAATATTTGACATGCAAGAGATGCACCTATTCTATCTCCAGATGAATATTAAAAATTATTATAAAGGTTTCAGAAATGCTGCAAAGTTTTTAATACTACTTTTCTTTGAACTGCTGGTACTCCAGGCAGAAAGTCTGCTCCCAATCTCTATAGTTTCTAAGGGTCAGTAAGAACTCCTTCTGGAGCAGAGTGAAATCTGGAGGTTCTTTCATAAAAGGCTAGTATTTAATTTGTATTCTTCTCCAAAATGTTGACATACAAATATTTTCTAATGATAAATATTCTGAAGATTTTCAGCTGAAAATGTTTATATTCATGTTGCAGTTCTAATTTCAGTGTTTTTGTTTAAAACAAAGTTGACTCCTGAATGTTAATTCAAAGACACCAAAGCATTTACTATATTTCGTTGTGTTTTGCTGATGAGACCCAAGTAATCTCCTTTAAATTAATTTCTATACTCAACCTCATCTTTCCACTGTAATAGTCTCTCAGTATATCACCTAAAATCTATATATTAAGGCTCTACATTGTAAGTATTTATAAATAAAATTACTTACAAGGACATTCCCATTCTGGGCAACAACTATCATTATTAACTTGAACTGGCATTCCTCGAAAACCACAGTCTGGCTTCTGCACATCCTTAATGCAGTTCTTTGAAAGGTTGTATAACATCCAGCCCGTATGAACACATACATACTGGCTACATTTGTCGACAGGTTCAAGGTATCTTGGCTTTCATATAGGGAAAAAACAACCAGAATCAACTTTACACTCACTGTACTTACAAAGTATAAACAATTCTTCACTAGTTCATGCTCTGCTCTGAGACAGAATCAACACATCTATGTGGCCCCTCATATGTACTTGTCATCAGGTCTGGTAGCTAGACTAAAATACTCCTTATCATGCAACTTTAAATAAAGTACACACCAATACATGCTTTTGTTCCATGAAACACATACCTAGCAAGCTAACCATAGTCTCTAGATCTCTCCAAGTTAACCTGGTTCTAAGTTTAAAATAATGAGAGATCGTTAAATCAATACTTTGCCTTCCTACTGTTAGAAAGTAAAAGATCTCCAAAGAACCAGAACACTGAGGAAAAAAAGTAGCTCTTTCTCTGAGAAATTGAATACATACATACAAAAATATGGCTATAAAATAAATTGCATAAAATAAATAGAAATCTGAAGATAATTCAAATAGATGAAAAACTCAGGCTGACATGCCAAGAAGGTTCTGATAGTGCAGAAACATCCTACAATTTAGATTTAGAGTGTCTATACTGTACAGACTTAATCATCTTGCAGCTGTGGATTTTTTAATCTGTTATTTTGGAAATTATTGCTTATTTTTGATTGTTGCAGATGACAAGAATACACATTAATTCACACACAACCTTTCTGTTCTGTCTAGCAGTAGTGAAATATTCTATATAAAGTTTTCTGCATTGAGGATCTGTGTTATGTTCAGTAATAACTCAAAGCATTTTAAGAAATACAGAAGCACACATTCCCATCAGTTTAAACCCTATCACAAAGAGAGGAAAAAAAAAAAAAAAAAAAGCAGAAACACCAACATTCTATGGTTTCTGCCTTTTCATATCTCAGAAATATATTTTACTGTATAGAATTGCACATATCTTTAAAACCAGTTATTTTTCAGAGCAATGCATCTAAGTTACAGAATAGACCAGGGTGATATAAAAGCAGGGATGCTACAGGCCTCCAACAATAATTCATTTTATTAAATTGAAAAATAAAAAGAAAAATAGGAGATATTTAAAACCTCTGGTATAATATGCATGACATAATAAATCAGACTGAAAAGGACTATGTATTATGTATTGTATATACATATATTAACATTGTGGGGCAAGTAAAAGTGATCATACCACACAGTCAGAAGATGAAGACATCAGTGTATGCATCACTGTGCTGAACAACGTTTTGTCAGCTATAGTTGTCACTGTGTCTCTGCTTGCCAGAGAAGTTTGTGTTTCCACAGGGGAAGAAGAAGACAGAACCATTTCATCACTAGAATGAGATAAATCTATTAAAGTTCTATCCTGCAGTTCTGTGTGTTCTGTTAAATTGAAATAAGGTTTAATGGTAGTCTGTGTTAGGATTTTGGACCAATCTGATGTCTTGGCATCCGGAACTTCCGAGAGATTTTTTGCTGAGGTTATCCTTACACTTGAAAAAGGCGAACTCCGACTTACAGCAACTGTCAAATAAGGTAGGAAAGATTTCTCAGTTGTGGTTGACTTTGCCTTGGTTACATTTCTTTGTACATACGAAGTCTGGCTGCTTTCTAAAATACCTACGGTTCTTTCAAATGAGGTTACATATTTAAATTCTGAAGTTGCAAATGAGGTACTTTTTGTCTTTGATAATGGGCTTGTGGTACTCAATTTCATGACTGTTGTTTTTGGAGTTTCTTTACTGCTCTGTGAAGCTTGAGGTGGAGCAAATGTAAGTAAAGATTTGTATGACTCATACATAGGTGTTTCTATGGTAGTAGGAACTGAAGCTGAAGCCATATGAAACTTTGAATCAGCTAAATCATCTGTGGTCTTTGCAGTAATCCTAGAGTCTACAGTAGTGTCAGAAACAACTAATACACTGGCTGAAGAACTAGGTGGTATTTTTGCAAAAATATAAGGTGTTCTTAAGGATGTAACATTCACTGTTGTATTCACTATCATTGATGTAGTGGATTGAGTGCCGATTCCAGCTGATATGACTGATACTGTTCCATCTTCTGCTGAAGAACTTACTGAAGAACTCTGTCTTCCTAGAGAAATAGTAGAGATAAGAGCGGTCTTAGTAGGAGGTGAAGACATACTCTATTGGCTTTCTAAAGAGGCCTCTAGAGTTTTAGGCATTAGTAGAGAGGGTGGTATAATGATGTGTTTAGTGATGCTGAAAGGCTTGTAGAAGAGCCTATGTTTAAAATGAATGTCGAAAAATCTGCAGAAATTCAAAGTCTACAGCTGTACTTATTGATCTTGCTGGTGTATCTAGAGATGAAACTGGTGCTTGGGAAGAAATTATATTTTGTGATAACAAAGGTGTTCAACTGAATATGGAAATCAGCGAGTAAACTATAGTACATGAAGTCACAGAATATAGTAGTGATGATAGCAAGACTTTTCAAAAAGATGATAGCATTGTAAAAGAAGGATCTTTAGGAATGAAAGTGCTTGCTGTTAGTGTGACAAGGTAATTTTCAGTTCTGTGTGTTGTCCCTTGTTCTGCTTTTTAATTTTATAATAATATAATATAATAATATAATAACATAGTATTCAGAGGTGGTACCAGCGTCCTAGGAAGGAAGATTAGAGCTAGCAGACTTCTTTGGCTTTTTAGAAGTGAATGACAGTGAAAAGGAATCAGTTTGCATTATGTATCTTTATTTTCTATTGAGCTTGAGCTTGCTACAAACATATCATTGAATATTGTAGGACTTACTATTAAAGACACTGAAGAAGTGGAAGGTTCTTTATAAATACACTTTGAGAGAAAAGTGACATCTCCCATAGTTTCGGGAAGTTTCAGGGGGGTTATCAGGGAATGCACTGGTATAGATGTGTTACAGAGGACTAGGAGAAGTGGTTATAAGATTTGAGATGCTACTTGAATTAAAGATGCAGTAGAAATACTGCCTTTTATTAATGGAGAGGTCTCCTTGAGAACAGTCACTGAAATTTCTACTGAAGATAAAAATAGCTTTGGAGAAAAACTAGAGAACTTCTATTTAGTGGTACCAGAGAAGTTTTGGAAAGGGGTTTAGCTGTTTCAGAATATAAAGTTGTGGTTAATTGAAGAAAACTTGTCTCAAAGCTAGCAAATCTAGTTGTTTTAGAACTTTGATGAGTCATTGAAGTCAGTGCAGAAATGGGTGTTGGATGACTTATAGGTTGACCAACACTAGATGCAGTTCTAACAGACAAAGTAGATACAGGAGAGGTAGACGTACTAAGTATCAGCTGTGAATGCAGAAGTATGAGTCTTATGAAGGTATCTCTGCCAGCCATCCAAGCAGGCGAAGACAATTCAGAAAATACTGCTTCTTCCTTAGAATAACTTTCTGAAGGACTCTTACTCCTCACAGTTCCTGCTGGCAGCTCAGAAGTGACAAAAGATGTTTTGGAGGTTAAAGTGTTGAGGTAGAGGGAAGAGTTCCTTGCTGAGTGGTTGATACTTCAAGTGGAAATGGAAATACAAGGGAATTGGGTGTTAATAAGATAGAATGTGTTGGAAGAGGAATTCTACTGAGTAAGGTTGTTGAAGCTGCTATTGGAAGGGGTGAAGTTGTAGATGCATTAGAATTGACAGTATATGATGTGATGGATGAGGTTTGAAAAGCAGCTGGAAAATTTGTTGAAGATATAAGCTTGGAAAGGACAGAAGGACTTGCAGTGCTGTGAGGTACATCAGAAGTTTCCACTGTACTTGAAAATGAATATGATGAATAGGTGGTATCTTCCAGTGAGTACAAGTCTGTAACAGACTGTGCTGACATGTTCGTTCCTGCTAAAGTTGTGTTTGCCTTCATGGTAATTTTGACTGTCACATCAGTACCAGATGACTCAGTCCCTGAAGTTACATGTATAGGAGATGTCTTAGGAAATCTCTCTGTGGTAGCAACCGGATGAGAGATTAACAATGAAGGTTTTGTTCCGGCTGCTGATTCCACAGGTTTCACAGGTATGCCTGAAAGGAAAAGGCACATTTAACTGTCTTTTATGGTAATGAAAAATAGCAACATCTATCTTCACATAAGTACCATTTAAAGATTAGTAAATTAGAGCATCATTTTGCTGAAATTAGCAATGGTTTCTGGTTGCCTGATGGCTTTGAGGAACTCAACTCTCAAGAAGTTTTCTAATTTTGTTTGCAAATGAATAGCATATTTTTATTGTTACCTACAACCTTGAATTTGCAGAATAGTTTTGAAGCAACAAGAGAATTCTATGGAAAATTTATTAAATCTAAAATAGCAAAATATTTGGAATTAAAAACTTAGAGTTTTTATCTTCTTTTATTTCTTTGGAAGGCTGTGTAACGTCATACTAGCAAAACTAAAAATGCAATTAATTCAAACTTGTAAGTTAAAAAGACAGTATTAAAACATAATTGCTATGTAAAAAAAAATACAATACCCCCAAAATAACCAAATGATGTGGTAACTTCACACACCAGAAATTATGAAATAGATGTCCTGAATTTATCAATGGTGGCTCACCAACTGAAAAGTCTGAACTTTTCACCATAGCAGTATTTTTTCCATTTGAAATCTTCCATACACATATGACACATTAGTTGTTATACAGTCAAATCACAGTTAAGGTGAGTATGACATCATCACAAGTACTGAATTTTATAAAGTATTAGAGAAATGAAATAATTCAACGTTAGCTATGTCTCATTTGGATGTAGCAGATGCATTTTGAATGACTGGAAATTGAGCACATGTCCCAGGCGGCTCTTCTAAAGAAGGATATTCTGTTAAAGCATTTAATTTAAAAGGTAATAGAAAATAAAAGCAAAATATATCTGATTAAAACCTCATTTATAAGATTAGGTCAATAACATAACATATACTTACAGTCTTCTGGGTAAACACATTTAAGTGTGACCTCATCAAGGATCATGTTTTTGGGACAATATGGCAAGCATCCTTCAACCCTTTAAAATATTGTGTAGTTAATTCTAGATTCACAGCAGAAATACAAATCAATTTTAAGTTACTTCAGTTTGGTTAAATAAGATATTTGAATGACATCTTTTCTTTTTGTTTGTTTATAAGAATTCTGGTTTCACAGAAGCCAGAAACCCATGAAAACAGGAATCCCTATTACCAGGACTAAGAAACAAGCTAACACCAGTAGCGTGAAATCCTTCAAGTCATGCCAAGAACATCTCTTAGTATAAAGTTCCATCCTCTCACAGGAGAGGGCGGCACTCACCCTTAAAATTGTTCCAGGTTTTTGTCTCATGCATACGAACTCTGGAAAGATTAATTCAGTTACAGCATCATGAGATACTGGTTTCGGACGTGAATATATCATAGCCATTGAAGGGAATAGCCTTCATTTCATTTAATACCATTTCTACCTAGTACTGCCAGAAGTTAATCCCCTAAGCTAAATTCAATCCTTTTTATTCTTGCTCCTACTTATGTCGAAAGATCACATGCAAAAGGAATACATAACACAGAGAGTAAGAGGTTTTCACAATACTTGTAAGAGCTGCTGTTAAAATCTGGATGAGTAAAATAAATGGATATTGCTGCTGCAGTAATTTTTACAAGATTAAATTAATTTTTACAAGATTAATTAAACATACAAGACATAGAATAATGTAGTAGTAATATTGAGCTTAATTTGACTTACGGAGGAAGGAATTTACATGCTGTTCCTTCAGGATCACTGCATGTTTTAAAGCAAGGATTAGCACAAGATTCATATCTCCATTCACACATCTTCCTGTAAGGCACAGATGCACTGAGTTCTGAGGAAGAAGGAAAAGGTATTATTTATTGGCTTTGTAAGTCAATAAATTGTAAATGCATAGTCTTTTCTATAATGTATTTTGGTAATTTCAGAAAAATGTAAAAATAGAAAACTAAGAATAGGAATTCTCAGGAACTTTAATAGGTGAGATTTCATTCATTTATGCCATTTGAATACATACTTCAAATTCAAACAAGGTAAAAAGCATCAGAACATAAAAGATAAAAAAATTCTCACTTTTCACAGCATATTTTGTTTAAAAAAAAACAGTGAAACATACTGAATATACTGTTTGTTTCAGAAGCAGTATTTACCTCATTCATTAAACAAAAAAGATATCATGCAGTTCAATAACAAGACTTTAACATGCTTTTTTTGTGACATGATACATGCATTGTGAAAAAGAATGAGAATATAGTCCAAAGATAAATTAATCTTTGCATATGCAAGAATTAGAAAATTATAATATTTGGAGGTGGAACTCAAGACCAAATTAGAAGAGAAAATTAAAATGCTAGTTGCTGTTGTTGGCACAAGAGAAGTGCTCCAAAGGCAAACAGAAGAATCCATACTTATTAATGAGGATTATGCAAAATTTACCTTCAATACTAAAGCTACTCATATGTTTGAATTCTTCTGAATCATCGTACTTTGCCACTTTAATACCAGATGATGTGAGAATGATGAAAAAGCCTTTTTTACTGTGTAGCTCAAAGGCACTGAGCCCTCGACTCCAGAGGCCTTGGTGGTGGAAGAAGGTGGCTCGTCTTTGGAAGGAGGCACTTGCCTGCCATTGCTCCAATCCAACAGTTTCATCAGCATGTACATACAGAAAGTAGTTTGGTCTTTCAGCAGACTCAAGGGAAACAAGGGAGAGAGCTTCCACAAAAGAAAAAGTAAACCATTACTTGTAAGGTTTTCAGAGAAAACGATCTGAAAGTGAGATTCAATCTATATATTGATTAAGTGGCTCCTTAAAATAGCTGTTTATCAGAAAAGAAAAAAAAACCCACACAACTAAAAAAGAACAGTTTCCTATAACATAAAAATATTAGAAATGCAGAGTCTAAAGGAAACTTCAAATGATCACATAATGCAGAGTTCACCAGAGGGCTAATCAGATATAAACTACATTCAGCTTACTGCTAGACCTCAGAACAATTCGTAAGCACTCTCAGTTTTTGGATTTACTCAAATTGGGGCAGTTTTTCCTCAGATTTTGACAAACGTCTGACATTTCAACTGTAGCAAAATTTCTTTAGTAAAATTTCTTTTGTAAAAATTTGCTTGAATTCACCTTGATGATTTTTTTACCTGAATATCATATCCAGCAATACATATATCTGCATGCTAAATAGAAGTCTGAACACTCTGTTCTCATGATGAAAATGAAGAAAACTCTCTGAGTGTTTAAGAACTTGAAAAAAGGCTGACTTCAGATTTGGTTGGTGCCTTGAATAAATCTAGAAGTACTTTTATTCTGTATAAACACTATCCTGACCCTCACAGATAAGAAAACTTGTGTACTACACAGATATAATTAATATTTTACTTATAATTCACATTGCTTAGCTTATTGGACAAGTCTGAACTGATATTTCTATATAATATACTTTCTCTTTTAAAAATCATAAAAGATCTAATTTGTATATGGCAAATTGTCCGAAGCATGTGACTACAGTTTCAAGTTTTACTGTGAAAACAGCCCTTCTTTGTGTTGATTTTTGAAGATTTGGAATTTTGTCAACAAATTAAATTTCGTGACTGCAGAAAGCAATGAGAAAATATATAAAACAGAAGATGTATGTAGAAGAAAGAAGATTTAAACATCTGGTTGTACTAACTTTCACATTTTATGGTGCACTGAAAGTCACCAAAAACAAGAATAGACAAGAATTTTATTGGAGACCAAAATATTCCTTGTTTCAAAATTGTTAGATACGTATGCGAAATTTTCCAGTTTCCAGTTATGAAATCTAATTGCATTTTTCTGAAGAAAGAATTCTATCCATTTGCATTTTAAACATTCTAAAAACAGTTTTTTGAAAAGTCAGCTTTACAGCTGACTGATTTACCATTTTTTTTCTCCAAAGATAAGTATTCCTCCTCAAAAATAGAACATTTCATCCTTACTTATTCCAATAACTAAAAATATCCATACAATTTTAGTTCTAGAAGATGCAGCAACAATCATTCAGATGGTTTGAAAAATATGGGCAGACATTCACATAAACATTGAGAACACTTACATAAATCTTTATCTTTGAAAAGACCTGGAGTTATCATGAAACTGAAAAATACATTTCCATACACTGCATTTCTAGGCAGGGGAAATATTCGTCTACTGGAAATATTAGCTCCTATAATTGTATCATTTTCTCCAGAACTTGCCAAAATATATGGTCCTTCACCAAGACCTAAGAGAAGAAGAATCAAACAGAAAAACAAACAATTCTACTTGCACAGCATACATGACTTGAGCCTTAGCTGACAAAATATTGCTTTACACATTCACCTTACCTGGAATCAAATACATTTTGAACTGCAACTCAGTGCCTCAAGGTATTTTGTTGAAGTTGGCCTGTATTTATGTATTTGAGGCACTCCCTTCCTCTTTGCTTGATTTCCAGAATACAACAGATACAAAGTCCACATTAAAAAGATATGGCTAGTTATCTTCACAAAATAACTTGAACAAAAAAGCAACCTGGACTGCTTTTGTATAGTATTTAGTTTTCCACATGTCCTTACTTCTGTACTTTGGAAGATCAGCACTGCAGCTTTAATATTATTACCCAAGACATCAAAGGTATTCTAAGCTCTACAAAGCTATCAAAAAAAGAAGAAAAAAAAAAAAAAAGAAAAAAAAAGAAAGATTAAAGAAACTTTTTAAATTACAATACTGTAATTGAAATTTTGGCAGCAATCTTGTTCAAGGAGTTTCCTACTTCATCCCCTCCCACAAAACACTTGCTTCTGTTCCTCTGCTGCCCCATTTATTATGACATCCTAAGTGCTTCGGCAGTAAACTGATCCTACTGAAAAATAACCAGCTAAATTTTCCAGTCTGGTTCAGCACACAGTCATCCAAAAGTTTATGCCGATACAGCAGTGACAACTTCAGCCAGTACTGCTGCCAGAATGCTGGTGGCCTAATCATGCCCTAGACATCCTATAAAAAATTCTAAAGGTATTTTTGCTGGACTGGAAAGGGCCCACAGGGTTACATCCAGATATAACAGCGTCAGTCCTTGTCACTATAGTCCAGTAAAAGAACCAAGAGCAGCATACTTCTAAAATCTTGCCTTGAGTAATAAACAAGATTTGTAATTTTTGTGAAAGCTTTTAATCCTTTAATCCTAGTGGGAATAAAAAAAAATGAATCGCCTTCATAGCGTAGCACAGCTCTCTCCAGTATGACTTTCAAGAGGGAAGGACGTCTCATAATAATGAGATTTGGCTCCACTAGAACTTAAACACCACTTTCTGAAGAACACTGCAAGAAAATAAATACTGCTTCTATACTGAAATTATGCCGGAGCTCACATGCTTAGGAAGTTCACAAGTTTGTCACAAAGTGACCCCTTCTATAGAAGTGACAAGTCAATTACAGTCTCTTCATCCTTAATCACTGGATGTTTACCCTCACATATTAACAGATTTTTTCCCTGTAGCTTCAGCAAAAGCAGCAACGAGCCATAACAGGGAAAGTTTCCATGAAGATTCAACAGTTTGGCACCATACAAGACAAAAAAAAAATCAGAGGAGCCATCCTACACTCCAGAAGGTCAACAAGATTATTGAACACAGTGGGGCCACTGACCTCCATCCATCAAAAGTTTACGAAATCAGTTAAAACCACAAACATCAAGTCAAAGAAACATCCCAGTGGTTAAATCTTCATTGAACCAGAGCAATCTCTTTTATATGTCAATGCAAGAAGGAAAATCAAATGAAAGCAAGTCAGTTCAGAATGAAAACCTGTAACATAATTGCATAATGTGACAAATGTTTTCTTTCTAAAAAATAATATCAGATTACTTATTATCATAAAGATTAATCTTAACTCAGTATTACCAGAGATTCAGTATGTCTACACAATTCCTTCTTGAGAGGAGACTTAAGTTTTCTAACAAAGGCAACTAGTTCAGTGACGTGAAAATGTTAATATAAGATGTACAATGAGTTAACATTAGAGTCCCTTATTGTGAGATTGCCTGTTTTTATTTAAATGGGACAACACCCAAGCAATACATGGGATATTGTACAGAAAATAAACATTTTTAGATATGCATAGCAGAACAGAGTGGAAATGGTTTTATTATTGGAAATCATTTAACACAGATATATGTGACAAGATGTTTTGAATAACCTTGACCTCTTGTTTTTATTTTTGAAAGAGTCTTAACAAAAGGAAAATAGAACATATGAGTATTATAATTGATTACCAACTAATTGATTATTAACATATATTCACAAAACCGAAACAATTAAAAGTAATAATGGGTTTCCCAAATCATCAAACAAATTGTTCATGTTTTGACATCTCATATGCAATATCTAGTTTTCAAATGTTTTATCGTATCCTAACAGATATTGTAGTACTGCATCAGCAAACACAGGCAATGGAAAAGAGTATTTTTGTGCAGACTCAGTCTGTGGAACTCAAGAATGCAGGAGATGTGTTCATACACACTTACCTTCAGAGATATTTTACAGCCTCTGACTAAGCAGAAGAGAAGACTTTTATTACAAATGGGAGGTTATGTCGCAAAAATAGTCAGTATAGTGACATAATGATATTAAAAAGGAAACGAACATGTGGTGAATGACATATTTGTCACCTCTCCTTTCTAATTTGATCTGAAGGTCCAGTGAGACCAAACGATGGTGACTATGCAATCCTACCATAAGGAATGGGAGTCTAGAAATGAGATTATATCCGACACTGCTGGAGCTTACAGAGGCTTTTCTCAGCACAAGCTACAAGGAGGGTTACTTTCTGTGTGCATCATATCATGTTTCCTCTGAGATGCCAGATGCATGGTTTTACTTACAAGAAAGATGTTTGTTTCCATACTCCCCCTGTCTCTGGACATAGAGCAGAAAGATCCGTGAAAACTTGCTTTGCTTAACATGCTGAGCACACTGAACTCACATATCCAAATCAAGAATACAAAAAATTCTTTCTAACCAGCAAAGAGAGATACTACCACAGCATACTTTTTCACCTTTAGCCAGAATGAAGCAATATAAGAAAATTATCTCTTGGGTTTCTGTTTTTAAAAGAGAAACAAAATATTTTGGGGAAAGATAAATATTTCAGAACAGCATAGCATAGAAGAAAGATGATAGAAAGTATGCCAAAGATACCTTCCATACTCTAGAACGGCAACTGTGGGAAATTATTTTTTTTTAAGTGAATGGTGTGCAACTAAATGCTTTATAAATACAGATTTGTTGTTGGAATCAGGGAGTACAGATTCATTTCTAGCACATAACTAGGTAGCATGCTAGCAAACAGAGTTAAGTGTATTCAGCAATAACAAATACTTGGAGGAATGAAAGAGTAATGTTAAGCACTACATACCTTGATTATAATATTCACAGTCATAAGCTAAAAGAAAAAGGAAACAAGGATGTTGTTACTATAAAGTAAAACAGATCACTCTTATCTGCATCCTAAAACTGTAAAATTCACTTTCATGTTCTGTAACATATTCCAGCCAGTGACTTTATTTCCTCTGGCTTTTATTCAGGGACAAACAGCTGTATTTAAAATAGATGTGCCCAGACATCAAACCTAATTGATAGACAGCACTAATTATTCTGTATTCAAGAACTCCTCCCACCCTCAGTGAAAAGCAGAGTGGACTGAATCTCTTTGCACACAGAATTCTGGAACCCCTCCACAGAGAGAAGTAGAACAGTAAATGTAAGGTATTCAGCAGCTAACACATACATTGCTTGAAAAAAAAAGGCAAAGAAGGACATTTATTAACCACCTGCTTGTGTCATGCTTGTATTTTTGTGAAGAGAAAGGCCATATATACCCACTTCTCTGGGTGGTCTGTGGTGTGAGGCCATCCCAGGTACATACCACAGAGCGAAGGAGATCGCCAATGAATCACTGCTCCATGCTGGCAGCACTTGTGGGCATAAGCTGCAATACTGGTACACAAACACTCACAGTCCCCACCAAGATTGCAGTTACACGTATCTGTATGACAGTTCTTGACAAAAGAAGTCACATCAATCTGGAAAAGAGAAGGTGGGAAGGGGCGGGTGACTTGATTACATGAGTTGAACAAATTTATGTTGCACCATTTTCAGCAGGAAGGTGCAAGGAAGGATCGACTGAAAGAATTTAACACAAAAATTTGGCATTTTCTAAGATTTTGGTATAATCCTTTACAAACAGTATACTGCAAATAACCAGTTTGTACCTATGTTACAGACAAAAGAAAAATTTTAGTCAATGGCTTTTAACAAGTATGACTGTTCATACTCTCTCCACACTCTTGCTGTTAGTTGATTCTGAAGAGCACAAAGGTGACAGTTCTGCGTTTTCATAATGCAAATGCTGCCACCTATAGTCATCGTGTTAGCTCTGCATGAAGAACAATAAAATCAGAGTTACAGAGCTGTAACTCTGATCATCGAGTACTTAAAGTAGAAATTTGAGCAGGGCCTTGGTCAGGGGAAGCAAGCTTGAGCACACATCTGACATTTTACAACATATTCAACCTTCAAATCTTCATTAACTGAGGCACTCACTTCCCCACTCTAAAATCTCCCAAATTAAAACTGTGATACTGATACTGTACTTCTCGGTTTTAAGAGGTCTTTTTTTGTAATGTTGAGCAAGATCTCCTAAAAAAAAACTGTTCTCATTCAACACATTGATTCTTTAAAACAATGTTTCTCTTCAGTTTGGATTCATTTATAGACTCCAATCTGTCTCAGCTGTAGAGCATTCCAATGACACTCAGATTACACAAACACCGTCACAGCAACAAGGCAGCACTGAAACAGCTTCTCAGCTGGCAGTTGCTGGATGCTGACAGAGATAAGATGACTGTTATTCTGCCTTTAGTGCTTAGAGACAGATGCCATTTTACTTTCATTCTTTTTTCTAATTTTGGAAATAGAGATACTACTGGAGTGGGGGCATGAGCCGTTGAAAATGGCTATAGCACCTTAGCAGAAATTACCAAACAGCACAGTAGCTTCAGATTTCATCCTCTCTTTCATCTGCATCATCTTATTGTGACAAGCAGGAAGGCTCAGATTGAAGTTCCTTTTGAGTTTAAGAGTTATGGATTTTTTCTTTCCACTCTTCAGCTGCTGAATTCAGTGCTCAGCTGAGTACTGCAATCCATAAGTGCCTTCCAGCCAGAGATGCAAAATTTTGTGTCCCTTAAAATTGGATTTTCCAGCCTGGGCTGAATCTGAGGCTGTGTCCCAGAGCAGGAATTTGTCTCTATGCGCAGCAGCATCCTACACCACCCACACTGCAGGAGAGACTCTGCAAGGCAGCTGCTCTAAGCACTGTGAGACCTAACCCTTCACCTTCTATTCCTCCTAGCCTCCCAGAGTCCAGCTGTGCTTATTTTATTGCTTTATTGTGTTTCATGGTGGCTTTTTTTTTTTTTCCCTTGGTACCTGCCTGTGCAGGGAGTAGCCAGGTAGGTATCTTTGATAGGAAGTCATGGCACCTTCCTTTAATAAGAGCAGTTTTTCACACATTCATGAGTAGGTTGTAAAAATACCTGGAAGATGTTTGCTTTACACGCTGTCTCAAGATGGATATATGCATATGAAAATACCTGACAATGAATTAAAAGTCATGTTTTGCACCTGACATGAATTTCTTGTTATTAATGTGCTAAATTCTTAGCATAATATCTGAAAATTTTAATCACAACATAGGTAAGATAAAGAATGGAATGGAAAACATCTGTCTTTAAGACTTATTGTAATATAGCTTCTTTAAAACTCTCAAAAGTCCATTTTTATTTATTACTTTCCACTTTGAAAATACACTCATCACTGTGTTCTCAGGCACACGTTCAAAAAATTCTTTACATAGTAACCAAAGTCAACATCAATAAATCTCCTGGGTTAAGCTACTGCAACCTCCTCTTCAGACAAATTCCTGACCATGTTAACATCAAACTCCAGTCCTGAAAGTCAGGAGATTCAGCTGCAACATCTACTAATCTCATTTAGTCACAGAAAAAAAAAAAAAAAAAAAAAAAAAGAGTGAAGCAAAACATCATAGTGGTTCTTGCTTGCACAGGTGTTAAGAAGCACCTCTGAATACCTTTGGGAAGCTCAAATCAGAAAGAGACATAGATACACAGAGAATATATTGCACTGGTAAAGGGCGGACTACAAAGGAATAAAAGATTCCCACACAACTTACTGTTGTCCCTGTCCTGTCCAGACTGAGTTTATGGACAGTCTTGTAACTCAAGTCCCACACTCAGTCAGGTAAGGAGTAGAGACACCACACAGCAGAGCTTTGATACAAAGCAATTAAGATGCTGACCTTTTAAAAACACTGATAGCTTTGAAGCTGAAATCTCACTTTCCTATATTTCTTTCTATATTTTGCAGGACAGTCAACTAAATAAAACCATTTTAGATAAGATGGAAACACATCACATGAATGCCTACTTTAAAAATCCACAAAAATCTTAAAATTCAAGTTACCTATATAAATCAAAGATACGAATAATACCAAAAGAGAACAGAAGTCTGATTTTCCTGTCTACTAACTCATAACTTCCAGTTACCACTATAATGTTTAGGCTCCACTTCTGAAAGGAACAAGGAGCTCTACACAAACATAGCCCACACACATAGTTGCAAGGCTCTTCTTACTGTTCTCCATGGAACTCAGAGAGGAACGGCAAGAAGAAATTAATTGTTGGAATTTTAATATTTCCTACATGAGAGCAAAACTGGTTTATTTAATAAACTTACCACATTGCGACAAGGTGCGAAAACATCACTGTACAAAATAGAGCATTCCTTTTTGGCGTAAGGGAACTTGTTTTGATGTACCTCGCATGGTTTTAGTGTTTCATTTGGGCTCTTGCACTCAAAAGCAAACAAAAACACCACAGTCATTTCATAAAAAGATGTATTTGCCACGGACTTCACTACACTATGTACATAATATAACTCAATACTTATGTAGTCCAAAAACTAAAATAATGTTTACATTCTATTTTCTTTATCTTCTGCTTTCCCTGATCTGTTTTTATAATTGAAAACATTTGCACAAAACAGAATCTTTGTGTTTTGTTCTGAAGTACTAAAGTGTTCCTTCTGTCTGTTCAGCACATTAAGACAAAATGTTTTCTTTGTGACACATTATAATCATTACCAGAGCAACCAACTGTAACATCACAAACAAATACATGGTCCAAATACATCCCTGGTGGTTTTGTACTGACTTTAAATGGAGGCACACTACAGATGACTGTAGCCCTGTAAGTTCAAATAAAGCAGTGGTAGGACTCATAAAAAACGAGTCAAAGTTCATCATGATAACTCAAAAGTGGCTGAGATATAATTCCCTCTCTTTAAGTCTCTCTTCAAGAAGAAAAACAAGTGAACAGAAAAATATAAGCAAATGGCACTTAGCTCTAAGAACATGAGTTCAACTGAAAGCATACTCTCTTGCTACAACAGAGGAGCTCAGGAGACAGCAGTGACAGACCCACTCACAGTATTGGGGTACTCTGATGATGCTGTGTGGGGATGTGCTCCTGACAAGAAACCCTGCAATCATCCCACTTCTCACTGTGCCAATGCTAGCACATTTCCCAGCAGCAGAATTGGGTTCTACGCCTCCAGCTACCAATTATGCTTTTCCAGTGTTCATAATGCAAAAAAGATGACCAGGATACATCTCTTCAAGGGCCAGAGGTCCTATCTGTAAAGTGCCCTAACATGTTTTTATGGTTTAAGACTATAGAAGCCACTGACCTGAAAAATTAAAACAATATATTGTGGGATTAAAAGCAAAAAGAGAACTTCAAGATTTTCATGGAATAAAATCAAAAGCATTCCTGTTATACTTGGTTCTACAAGTATGTTTTTTAAGCGGAAGAATATGAACAGAGCTCGTCTCTGGTACCCTGCCTCAAACCCTGTCAACAGAGACAACAGTTCCAGTGCTTCATTAAGTGATAGGAGAGCACAAACTCCTTCTGTCCCTTTGAAGCCAAACCCAGTCCTCCTACAATCCTACAGAGAATTCAAGAGAGTATTGCTTTTGTTCTCTTTTGTTGATACTATTAGACTTCATATAAAGTATTTATGCACTTTATGTACCACCTTCTAGATGAGCGGCAGAACCACAAACATATTTCCCTTGCTTGCTCACAAAACTTAAACATTTTATGAAGTGTAGAACAGATCCAAAAGGGGAGATTGAGGGAGATAAACCTCAAAGGCTTTCTTCCAAAGCAGAATTGATATCATATTCTTTCATGAGGTGAGATATTGGTTCAATTTCCTGCTCTGAGTAAGGGAAAGAACAGATTAAAAACTGGGTCTTGCAGAGATCCTGATGGAATGTTTTGCAAATACTGATTTATCAGCAAGCTCACAAGGCTATAAGATCTTTCTCTTTCTTAACACGTATGAATAAGATAATTCTTGTGTATTACAAAACCCAGTTGCAGTAATCCACACTACAGCCTCCTCCCTTCTCTGAAATCTACTTTCCACTATGGATTGTGCCTGATGCTTTTTCAAGCTAAGTTTTATAACTTCCTCAGCTTATCTCCTCCAGACTGATGAATTTTAACTGTGCTGCGCAGAAAATCCCTCGTGCTTGTATGTAAGCAGGCAGCATCAGGGGGCTGATGACCACCTGTTTCTCTTCAGTGTTCAGATCCTTTTTACTTTCCATATCCCTACGCTTCCAACATCAGAAAAATGATAAGTGTTTCTAAAGCTGGACTGATTCTAAATTTTGAAAGCAAACTGAATTTGGGGTGGTTGTGCATGGAGCCAAGGGTTGGACTTCGTGAATCTCATGGGCTCCTTCTTACTGAGGATATTCTACGATTCTATGAAATCTGTAGAAAATTGAAATCCAGACAGCTATAATAAATATTTTATTTAGGGATCAGTGTATTTTTACATGAAAATCTTGGATGGTTTCATTTAAATTCAGTATATGTTTGTTACAGTATAAGACTCTACAAACATAAAAGTTCAAATATGTATCATGACTCTGAATTTAGAAAATCCCTGTTTCATACACTCATACTGTATTCATTTATAAATTAAAATTAGCAACTTTTTATTCTAAATTTTTATTGGACATGGGGCTTACCTGTCCTAACACCCAGCTGTCTCCAAATACCTGTGCATTCCTCACCTCCATGTTGTTTGAAGTAGTCAGGTCGTTTGAAGTGTATTTGTCAAAATTTCCACACAAACCTGCCAATTTACCCTAAATAAGAAAAAGGATGTATTTTTTACATATCCTAATAGTCAATAATAATCAGTTTGGATTATAATATTCTTAAGATGAAAAAGGTGAGTGCAACTGATTTACACTTGGAAAATATCTGACATTCTGCTATACTTACAGTAACCAATTACAAATCACTTTTAATTGTTATTTGTTTGCCTTTTTTCTTGCACTTCCTGAAAACTTAGTACTGTATCCAATCTGGAATTCAAAAGTTCAGGTGAATTACCTTGTAATTGTGAAGCTTGGCTAGTTGTTGTGATTGAAACTTGCTGCCTCTTTTTTAGATCACAATAACAAGAACATTCATAACAGCAGCAGTTATGAAAGACACAGTTGTAATACTCCTGTGTTGGAGCAAGTGTGCTGCTGATGAAAAAAATATACATGCATACATACACACATAGATACATAAACAAAATGATATACATACAGTAAAATACAGAGTTGGTTTTTGAGGGTTCTGTGGCTCAGCCTAATGAGTTGCTTCTATAAGGACTGCTGCAGACTGTATCTTTCTAACCTAGAGCCTACAGAAAAAACAGCTACAGAAAGTAGAAAGAGACTGAGGTACCTGTGCCCACATATACAACTTTTAGACCTCAGCCCCTTGCTTATTATTCTGTAAAACAGAATAATAGATATATTTTTTCTTTACTGATGGCTGATAAATCAGCAAATACGTGAAGTATTTTCTGCCCATAGAGACAAAAGCCTACAACAGTGTTGCTTTAAAAAGAGATTAAATGGTTACTGAAACTTTGTCTTAGATTCCAAAATATCTGATATTTTTTTTCTAGCATGAAGCCCTTTCATTTTCTTTTCTTTTACAGAAAAGAGCTTCCCCACAACACATAGAATCACTTCCGATATGGAGCGGGGATGCAATTACTGAATTTGCTTATAAAGTTACTACATCAGGACCCAGAGATTGAGTCACAGAAGCACCAAGGAAGATGTTGATGTAGAAAATGAATAAAGACCAACTGCGAAGAGCCTCATATTCTTCCCTGCATCATGCCCTTAACCCTGTCACAGTATACTTACGTGGTTTAAATGTCAGTTCTTGTCTAGATCCTTTCTTGTAACTCATTTTCTTAAATTTATACTCAAGATACAACACCATCCGTTCATCTCAGCAGCTTCCTCTGCTTCAGTGTTCAGTTCCACCATTAGCCTAACACAACCTGTGCTATAAATGAGCCCTCTTCTACATTGAGAGCTATGTATTTACTGCAGATTCATTTCCACTGTTCTCAGAAATTGGGAAAATACGTGAGGTAACTCAAATCTAATCCTCTTTTCCCACTCCTAAATTAACTTTGAGTCAGAGTTGAATCACTGTACATCTTCAAGGTTACAATGTGTGGAGCAACAGAGTAAACATGCACGTAGAAACCACCCCTTTCTCTTCAGGGCTCCAGTCATTAAATCACATCCTCAGTCATATTTTACCTGGAAAACACTAACAGCTGTTAAACTGCTATATCACTAGGAAGGCAAGTCAAGAAGAAAAGCTAATCGCAGCGATTCATGAAGGTACAACATTAACAACATTGAGAACTACATAAAATCCCTAATTTTTATTTTAGCTCACCTTCCATTGAGGTCCAACTGTAACATGCATCATGGTCTTCTTATCCCACAGAATTGTAATATCCTGTTCTGGAAAGTGTATCACAGTATAATATCCAGCCATCCAAAGCTGATAGTTGGATTTGTTTTCCTGTCCCCTCAAGGTACTCTGACAAAAATGGATATTATTAAGATCTAATAACATAATTCTACCACAGCCAATTAGTAATGTAAAGTGTATACAAAAGCATACTTTATCTGCACTGTATAGCTGAATCAATACTATTACTAGAAATGTTGTTTAATACTTTGATATACTATGTTTTGGATCATTCAGGTTTGCTTTCATTATGTACTTTGGTTTAACTTTCAAAATCAAATGGTGCAAAATAAATCTCAGCATGGTTTGACTCCTTGAGGTTTTAGATCAGTCTTCTTTGTATGAAAAAAAGAACTTGAAGAAAATGGTGAAAAAACAGTATTTTTTCTGGGAGCTGATGCTTTATCCAAGCCTAGACACTTATACTGCATCAACCCAGACTGGGAGATATTTTCCAAAAATATGTTCCTTTACAGTCATAACTTCAGAATAGTTGTCTTGAAAGGCTACCCAAAAAAAGAAAGAAAATAACTAACCTGCTTCTCAGAAAGTTCACTAAAATAAATCTCAGAGTCTCCAACAGCGATGAAAATATTCTTCGAGCAAACAATATCATTATCAAAGCACTTTTTGTTCTGAGCAATTACAGATATATTTGAGTTGTCTGTGCTCTGCAACATGAAGAAGAAATCATCATTTCACTTACAGATTCAACTGTGCTTTGTTCCTGCATATTTATTCAAGCCTCATCATCAAAAAACAACTTAATGTTTTCACGTCTTCCAAATTAAATTCAAGAAAAATAAAGGAACTGTGTTTTAAATTCTAAGCTGTACCCTCAACAAACTCAGATTTGGAGTTAACAGAAAGAACCATTGCATTTAATAGTGAGATCCTGTTCTAAGGACTTAACAAACTTATAGGATTGATCTAGCCCTAAAATAAAGGTCTGGTTTAGTCTTTTAAAACATGCTTATATGTAGAATCCAAGACTTACTGCACAGTATGGTTGTCAAAATTGAGACATGTTATTAAAAGAGTTTTATTTTTGGACCAAGGTACTTGAGATCCAGTAGTTCATATTTCTGAAGCCAAGAAACCTTCCATCTGTCAGTAGTAGATAAAACTATTTTTTTTTACAACCATCCATCAAAATTCAGAAACCCATGAGTCATGCTCATTGAAGCAGGGAAAGGTTTCTGCTGATAATTTGTTTGTGAGTGGGTTTTTTAATAATTGTTTAGTTTTTTAACTAAAATGTTATCTATGATGAATGATATCTAGAAGTATCATCTATTCTGTTGTGTTTTAGTTTACCAGAGGGCTGGTATCTCACATTCAAATATAAGCCACGCACTCCCAAGCCTGTATCTGTTGGCTTTTTTTTTACTTCTTTTATTTTACTTCTGTATCAACACTTGCAAATCAACAAGATGCAGTAACTATGCACAAGACATGAGAGAGCTATCTTCATAAAATTAATATGTCAGTAACAAGGCTTCTGAAAACAGTTTAATTTTCAATCACATTCAGTCCTACAGTCATTACAGACCTGTGACAGATATGAAATAAAAATCCTGGAGGTGGCAAGCTCTGTGTATGAACTCTGAGTCATTCAGTCCCATAGGAGACACTTGGGTAGTTCTAAAAACAGAACGATGTTTAAACTTCTCTTTTTACTCCCACCCTTCCTTAAGCCCTCTCTGAGAACATGACTAGCTAGAACTAATTGCAGATGCTAATGGGAACAGTGGACAAAGTGAAAACGTTGGCTCTCAACAGCTAGCCAGTGCTGGGACCTCCTCCTGGCTCCAAGCAGTGCTCTTGGAGAGCTCCGCTAAGCCACAACAGGAGGGATTGCTGCCCTAGTTTGCTCCCTCAGCACCTCTCCCCAGAGCTTCAATGCATCCCAGTAAGACACAGGGAGCACACCCCTAACTACTTATTCCTTCTGTGCTTATCAGAGTTCAAGAATGAAAAAACATATCAGCAATTGTTTCTCACCAATGAGAAATACTGAACATATTCCTGCTGCAGGAGGCAGCCTTTTTTTCTTTTTTTTTCTTGTTTTTTTCTTTTTCCAATAAAAGCTAAGGTGACAAGGCTGTTTTAAAGAACACTTTCAAATTGAAAAAAAAAAAAAAAAATCTGGAAAAAAAAAAAAAAGACAAAACCAAAGTGTAGAGGAATTTTTGGTGCCATGCTGAGGTGCTGCAATTTTGCAGCCCCGAGTCTGGCATGGTTCACAAGCCAGAGGGTACTGCTGGTTGGCATACAGGAGACTCTACAAACTCATGCAATGAGCATAAAGTACAGGAGACTGCTAGCAAGCTTTATGTTACCACGACACCTGGGTTTAAGAAGCAGGTGGGTTGTGTGTGTTTGCAACACAGCAGTTAAGATGGGTTAGGTAAGGATGAGATGCCAGTGGTAAGGGGCTATAAGACAGCTCTTCACCATTTAGCAGTGAAGCTCAGTTTAAAAGCAGTGGAAGAGTGCTTTCTTTAGGGAAGAGTGAAGTTCATCTGTCCTGTTACAACATTTTTTTAGGCTGCACTCAGAATAAACTTGGTCACTACCATTTTGGGAAATACACCGCGTTTTAATTAAGCCATGCTTGCTGCTGGAGTCAATCCAGTAATTACTCGTCTCCGAGTCAGATAACAGCCCAAAGCATTTTTGGATTTATTGAAGGTGATGTGGTAAATTAAAAAGGAGACAAACTCATTAGTTTGGTAGATAGAATGCAAGCCAATCCATCCTATGCTGGCCAAGTGAAAAGTGAGCAAGGAAGATACTTCCCTGCCATGAGTGAGTTCAGAAAGGGGCTTAGCTTGCAGTCTGTGGGTCTAACTGATGCCTGGAACATCATGGGCTGTTTTCATTGCAAAGTTAATTCCTACTGTTATCTTAGCCTCATTAAAAGAGGGTCCTCTGTGTTAATAGGGAAGCAATGACTTCACTGTAAGAAAAGAGATGGAGGGCTTTATTTTAAATAAGGACAGCTAATTCAGCCTAATTATCCCTCAGTAAAAATACACCTTTTTTGGCAATGAAGACAAGTCTTTGGAGCAGCACTGGGTAGCTGTATTAGCTTTGCTAATTGAAACTGCTGCCTGTGCCTTCTGACAGTCCAGGCCAATCCCTTTGGCTGAACAGCATCAACACACTCGAGGCACAAAGTTTTTGTGTATTGTTGGGATTTGAGCCAAGGGTAAAAGTTGAGTTATATTTCAAGTTAACTCTGCAGCAGAGAGAAGGCTGGAGACAGGGAATGTTTTGCTGACCAAAGCCAGAACAGGGAGTCCTGAAGACATGTGAAGTACTTCCTTACTTGTAGAACTGCACGTTGGTGTTAAATTACTGGAAATGGAACAGGATGGAAATATAGAGATGGGAATGCAGTGTGATGTTGTTTAGTAGAACTACAAGTAAAACAAACATTTAAGAAACAAAGCAGTTTTATCAAATAGTGCATATTCTGTATATTCTCTTTCCCTTTAGATCTTAGACCTAAGCCTAAATATAAAAACATATTTATGTATTATGTATCTCTTGTGGCTCAGTGCTTTCAAGATAAGATATGCTTTATATACAGACCCTTGCCATACTCTCCATTCATCTCAATTTAACAAAAGGGGTTCTTTTCCCAATCGTGCAGTACCAACAAAATTCAAATTACTCCATTGCTATGATGGTCTTCAAATTAGTCAAGTTCCATCTCTCTAAACTGTAAACTGTATGTGGAACCACATAGCTGTGCAGACCAGCCTTTGTCACTGCTGTTGGAAGAATGTCCGAGTAGATACTAGGAGCATGTCTAATAAATAGCAAGGTGCTAGGGGGCATTGTTGCTTTTCTTTCTATCTTTCTTTCTTCTATTTTTTTTCTTTTTTTTTTTTCCTTTTTTCTTTTTCTTTTCTTTTTCTTTTTTTTTTTTTTTTTCACAGTCTCTTTCCAGGGCAGAGTTGTTCTTTACCTTTTTAGGTAAAATGCACCCGAAAGGGGATGTACTACAGTTCATCATGTGAAACCTACTTACGCTGACAGAAACTAGAAATAAAATGGTTTTCCCACTGCAAGAGTATCTTCCCACGTAAATTACCATATCCAGCCTGTTCCAACTTAATATCAGTTTCTTTGTGATAACATGGAGTTGCCAAGCAACAAGGAAGACAGAGTCACAGATCTGGGCAGTCAGTCAAGGGCTCATTGTCAGTCCTGCTTCTCAGAACATTCTTTTTCTAGACTTCACTGCACTTTTTTTCCATATTCCTTCCTGTACAAAAAGGCATAGTACTTCTATTTTTTTTTTAAGTAGCACTTGGGAATGGTAGGGCTTATTTTTGATAGAAACTTTCTATTTCAATATCCCATTAGAAATTTATATCAACCAATAACAAAACTGTGCACCGCTCTGACACAGTCCCACAGTGCAGCCTGGGAGAAGACAGCTTATAGGTGGCTGTGTTTATTTTCTTAGAAATTTTCATTAAAATCTCTCTAATTCCATTATTGATAACCTGATTTTCCCTTTTTTTCTGTGTGTTTTGTTTCCTTCCGTATGCTAATTTGCAAACTAGGTGTCCACAAAATCTAGGGACATCAGAGAACTGGACAGAGACAGATACAGATCAGCCCTGTTTTCCTTTTCTTTTCATAATCCATTAGAAGTTTGCATATGTAGTCACATAAACAAACATACGCAATAAGATTGAAATATAATGTAAAAAATAGACATTAATTCAAAAAGTAGAATTTTCTTTCTTCTTCCTGCATATTTTAAGAGAAGCACTATTAACGCAACTCAGACAAGCTTTTGGAAACTTTAGAATTAGTTTGGTGGTTTTTCACTACAATCAGAGTTTCTTCGAAGTAACATAACATTTGAAACCATTACTTCAGCAAGCTTGAGGCAACGAGAAGTATATTAGCATCATAGGCTAATTTTAGTGAGCACTTAAGTACAGATACTAAAGTGTTTTTGGAGAGCAGGCAAATGACTTGGCACCCTACATGATCTTTCTCCACTAGTTCCTTGTGCCATTTTATAGGGCGGTTCATCTCCAGATAATCTGTGAAAACATTAATTACTCCAAACACAGTCACGGTTTACACCAAGAAGCACTTCTGATTGGAAGGCTTCTTTCTTTTTGCTCCTATGATAATTTCTCCTCTGTCATTTCAAAACAATACAGATACATTATGTATAACTTTATTTAATCCCTCGTTTTGCAGCCTGTTCAAATCTGTGTCATCAGTTTTCCCCATAGATTTTCAAACTTTGGAGCAATATTGTCCAAAGTCAGCAGATGGCACTGATACATGCTGTCTCAGTTTAGGAGGAAGTCCACATAAGTGTTGAGATGCAACATAATGGGAAGGGTAGTAAGTGATGCTCTCACAGGAAAAAGAAAAGGAGTAATATTACCTTTTTTTTCTCCAGATGTTCTGTATTTCTATACAAATATTTTAAGGCAAGAAAAATTTGGAACTAAGAATCTAAGAGCTAAGTTGCTCATGCACATGCACACAAATTATTTCATTTTCTCAATATCTGTGTCAGATCATGTTATCATTTGCAGTTAAAACATGACAACCAAACTTGCAATAAGCCTATGGGATGTGATACATTCCTACTACTGCAGTACAATTGAGTAAAGATGGAAGAGACCAACTGAATAGAATCACTGAAAAAATTCAGGAAATTATCCCAGCTACCGACTCATTCTCAGACTACTTACAGATGTTTGCTAAAGCTTTCTTTTTTCTTTAAAAGTGACTTCCCAAAATGATAAAATCCAGATAGAATAAACTCTCCAGGACTCTTGAGAAAGATCCATTGCAAGTATGTGTATATTTATACAAGCAATAGGAAAGATAAATCATCATATCAGTTTTTCTACATTGCAGTGATAGGTTGTATTAATTTTATGGCAGTGTCTTCCGGAGTTTTATCAATAATATTTTTTAAATTCAGATAAATATCATAAATCTACACCTAAAAATGTGCAGTATGTACCAGGGAATATTTTTCTTGACGAACTTCATACCATTCTTTTCTAATCAGCATTTCTACAGTTTTGCAATTTTGGTGAAATTAAGTAGAGATAGCTGGGACAGGCTTGGGTTTTCATTTTTTTTTAATATATTTTAAGAGAAATACAGTAAGACTTGAGAAGAAATCCTTTAAACAGATTTTCTTTTGCTTTACTTATTTAGTTTTGCCTGCTTGTGTATCAGATTTGGCTCCTGCACAGGTCACATCACTGCAATCCTTTTCTAATTAAAAATGAGATATCCTGAAGATTAAGGTTTTGGGAACATTCAAGTATTTCTTTCTAAGTGACACATTCTGAAACACAAGCTGTTCTTATATAGAAATCAGCAGCGCAGTTGATGTCATTTTTAAATATCTAAATAATTACTAATATGGAACTTGTTTGTATTGTACTGATATATACTGCATGATAAAGAAAAAAATTTTATTGCTGTTCATTTGTACTGATAAAGCATAACAGAATAGAAAAAATAAAAAGGGGAAAAAAAAAAAAAAGGATAGGATACAATGGTGATAACTTTGTCCAACAAATGAAGGTCTGGACACAAAATCTGGAACTTGCAAAAAAAAACCTTTTTTTTTTTTAGATTTAATGAACATTAAATGTGTTTATCTGTACTGCTCTAGGCTGAAGTTTAGTTTCCATGCATTCAGAAACAAAAATACTCATATCCTAAATTAAACCAGAATAACTTTAATGCCCATCCAGCTTCCAGAGTGAGAGGCCATAAAGTGCTAAGCAGCCCCTATATGTTACTTGCCTGAGCACCCTCTTCCATTTCTTTGCTGACAACATATTATACAACTTCCTGGTACAGCTGCAAGGTACTTTTTCCTCAACTTTTACTGCTTTATCAGTAGAACGTGGGCATCAACCATTTGCAAAACTTTACCCAATATAGGGGACCTAACTGAGGCAGCCATTCTTATGGTGATCTAGCTTTTCCTACAGTCATCAGATTATATTTTAGAATCAGCATGGGCAAAGGACTGATGGATGCTGAACATTAGTCCATTAGCAAAACTCCAAGGTGAAAAGGTCACTTTTTTCAAACTGAGTGGTTACTACATGGCAAGATCCTTAGAAAGAAGGTTTAATGTCTGAGGCAAAGCATGCTCCTCCAAATTTCCAGCCTTGTGGCAAGAAACTTCCCCCAAGCCTTTCTTGGAAATCTTCCATGCTAATCTGCACAAACTGAAAGAAATCTTTCCTTTGTTGGAGGATAAAAGTGATTCATTCACTGCATAATTTAATGGTCTGAAGAATCAGATGGTGGAGACAGAAAGGCATGTAGAGGTAATTGAGTCCGAAATCATTGATCTAGAGAAAATGGAAGCAGAGCATAAATCCATTGCCAACTGGAATTAAATCTTCTGCTCACAGATGGGATAGAACAAATAGAAAAACAGGTACAAGCCAATGTTATCTGAGCTCTGAGCTGCCCAATTGAAGACTAGGATCGAAGAGTTGTATTCTACAGGGATCTTGATTCTGACTCTTGCTGGACTTCCAGAGACACTGAAAATAGGGGACATCCAGAATGATTTCCTCTAAAATAATGGAGTTGATAGAAAGCAAACAGCTGGTGTTTTAGCAACTAGGCAAACTATTCACAGTAAATAATATTTTCCCTGAAAAGTAGCCTCCCTGTTCTGGACATTGATTTGCACACAAATCAATGTCTAGAAATGCATCGTTATTTCTACATAGTTAATGTTGCTATAAATTACCTGACAAGCATGCATGGATCTACAGTCCTGGAACAAATGATGATGAAAAATGTTGAGCAAAAATAAATTAATTAAATATTATAAAAAGATAAGTGAGATATAGGCTACTTCTACCTCTTCAGACGTGTCAAATAACTGAAGAATTGATGCTTTGTGCAGGGTTGCTGCACCTTACACACAACCATCCTTTGATGAATTTAGCAATCCAGTTAAATACATCAGCAACTAACAGGTGAAATATAATCAGCACATCAATCAAATTAAGCATTTGAACAAAAAGAGCAAAAACTAGGAGCTTCAAAATTGTGTCAAGTTACAAAATAAAGCATATGCAAGAAAAGAGCTTCCTCACTGTATTCTTCAGGGCAACTAGCTATCTAACACATGGGATTGCTCAGCAGTAGGATAATAATTTGGGAAACTGTGATACTGGCTTAGATCATGTTGGGTTAAATAAACCTCTTTCTCAACAAATGGGCTCCCATGTGGTGTCTCTTGACCCTTCTAATTGGCATAACTAGTCAATTATTTCAACAATGTCTGGTGTTACTTTCATGGTCCTTCAACACATTAAAACTAGTGGCAGCTTTGTCTTTAGAAGAGTCTTCACAGTTGCAACAAAAAGATTTAAAAAGTAGCTTTAATATGGTGAAGAACACAGTCCCTCTAAACTATTCTTTGAAGTCAAATCAGAGAAAATATAATTCTATTTCTTGAAAGAAAACAAGTCTGAGGGGCTCTGAAGTGCAAACATATTGACTGTATACACCTCAGTAAATATATATTGAACTGCATGACTGGAAACCACCAGTAGGGTAGAAAGAAGGGTAGAAAGAAGACCAACATATATAATAGATAGTAATCTTACTGTAAAAGCAAAAGTTCTATGCAACAGGCAAGTAGAAGAAATATACTACAAGTATACAGAACACTAATTAGAAGTTTGCTAGAAAGTATCACTTTGTTTGGGAAAGAACGCAGTATCACTGAAGACAGAAGACAAGCAGTAAAATGGAAGAAATCAGGGTATTTAAATATTTTTAATCAGGAAATTGGCTGGCATGATTTCATCAATACTCTCTAGATAAAACTAAGAGTTTACATGATCTACACTGATAATAGAAAAACTAGATGGTTTTCTGAGGTATTCTTGTTGCTTGTTTTTTTTCTCCTTTCAAATTACTGAAGCAAGCTTTAAAAGGTTAGAAGCAAATATTGATGTATTCTCTGTGAATGTCACCCACCCATACATAAACTTTACTTCTCAGTGTGTAAGGTAACTCCTAACTCCTTTGTATCTTGTTATGAAACTTTACTGCCCTAATATTCGTGATTGGTGAATTAAATAGTCATGGTCATTGTCTGAGTAATGTATACATATCTGTTGAAATAGCTATAAAGGGCTTTTTCATTTACCTACTATTGCCTTAAAAACATCTGAAAGGTGATATTGGTGTTAAAAACAAAGTTTAAAGTTTCATAATTGGCTGAAAATCAATACTTGATTTTTCCCCCACTGGAGCACAAGAGTTCGTTATTGAAAGCATAATAGATAGTAAGGATGACTTCTTTAGTAGAGAGCAGTAAAGTGACAAATTGAAAGGCTGTTCAAACATATCACCTTCAGGGAGGCTAATAGCCAAATGAAACTGCATGCTGGTGAGGTGGATGGGAATGGTGTTTTATCCTGCCACCAGGGACATGGGATCCAAATGATAATTCTTGGACTCAATTCTATGTCAAAGTATTAGTATGTCAATAAATTTATTGTAGTTTTAGTTTCCGTTGTTGCACTACTATGGAACCTTTGTTTAGAGTATTAAGATAGCAGAGATGAAATGGTCCAGTTCCCAAAGGAAAAAGAAATAGGAAAATGACTATAAGGAAAAGGACAAAGTTATTACAATCTTGTATATATGTATATATACAATATATATATTATATATGTATATATACATATGCACATACATTATTATGATCATGTCAGTTTAAATTTCAAATTTTTGATGAGCCTTTTACATGTTATCCATAAAAATCAAACTCAAAACAGTACTGAAAACTACCAGTAAATCAGTGAATTTTGCAGTAATAACTATCAAATCTGAGATGCACTGTAATACCTTGCATGCAGGTATAACCTGAAGAACACAGCACATATGTAAGTTTATTTTTAAGCAAGAAATGTAGATATGTTGGTTTATAGGATAAGTAGCATGGTTTAGGAGACAAGGCTTCCCTGGACATCTCTGCCTGCCAGGGTGTTAGGTAAGACATTTAAACTTTGCAACTTCATATGCTTTCCCACCTTTCATCTGGCTTGTCTGTTTGGATAACAGGTCATAGGAGACAAGGCTCTCTAATATAACTCCTGTATAAAGAGAAGCTCAAGGGTGATTCATGATATTACTCTGACACTGCTATTTATGAAACAACACTGCACATGGCCAAAATACAGCTTAGGATGATTATGAAAAGACAGTCAGAGAACCCTCTCCTCTGTCGAAAGAGGACTTGCTCATGTTATCATGTCTGCACACGTAGTGCATTTTAACCACATCAGTGTGTGGTTAATACTGCCCATGCATATGTCCTATCACTGTGGTGTAACTGTATACACGCAAATAAAAGCCTATGTGAAATCAGAGTATGGATAACACCTTTGATTATCACTCAGGTTGCCACTAGTAAGATGACAAATATATCTGCCTTTTGTATTTTTCTCACATAAAATTTAATCCCTACGTATTAATAGGTAATTTAGTACCTATCTTCATGACAGCATAATCACAATTTTTTGCTATGTGCACTGATCTGCATTTTTCATTCTATCACGTAGAGTTTTCTGCTATAAAATACTCCTAAATTTTTGGTGGTCTGCTTCTGTTTCAGCTGTTCAGACTGCTTCTGTACCATCAGCACTCTTTCAGCTCAGTCTACACAAAACCTTTTCAAAATGGTTTCTGAAGATGTTGAACAGAGCTTTCAGCATAGATCCCCATGGGAGGTCTCTGAGTTCTCTCAGTTCTTAAAAAAAAGAAAGATTATTTATTCTTGTCCTTTAACTTCTCAGATTTAATTTAGAGCCTGGATTCTAAAAAATATTTGTCAAAAACTGTCTCCAAAAGTTTTTAAGTCTGAAAATACGCATACATTGACCTGATCATCCTTATCCATTTACTTATTATCTTTACCGAATAACTCAGAAGATTCAACTCCTGTAACATTTTTTAACAAAAAGAACTCAATTCTCCCCCAGTATCACGTTATTATCTTTGTAATAACTTCAATCCATTCCCTTCATATGGAAATCAGATGTGCTGGTCTATTCCTGCCAAATTCAGTCAAGAAGCTCTTTTAAAATATTTGGTTATACTCCCATCTTCCATTCCTCTGATTCCAGGATTACACATCACATAGTTCATCAATTCTGTATTTTAGTTCCTTCAAAGCTCCTGGCCATCTGCCCACAGTCCCATCTTCTAATTCTTTCTATTTGCCCCTAAAACTTTCCCGAACATTTCACATTCAAAAATGAGCCCACAGATATATCGTCTCTTCTAGACACACTTATGCAATGCTTGATTTGTTATCAACATTCCTTCAATATAGATCAAGTTTTCCATACACTAAAGAGAACTGAAAAATCATGAAAAAATTAAGCCATACTTTCTCATGCTAGCTAAGTATGAGGGAAAAATCTCTGAAAGCTGAAAAATAGATCTACACAGGCAGCTGTCTCATCACTTAGTTTACCATGTTCACCTGATGAAAGGACTACTTGCAGTGTTCCTTCTACATGCCTTAATTATGTGACTGGCAATTTTATTCTTGGACTCCAAATGATCCACAGGTTTTATTTCCAAATAGGTGTTTTCATATGCTGCAGAGTAGTAGGTGACATTTGATTGTAAAAGGAAAATATTCACACTAAGGTTTGATGGCATAAGAATTAATAATTGACAGTCCAACTTTCTACCTTATCATATCACAGAATCATAGAATCACAGAATGGCCAGGGTTGGAAGGGACCTCAAGGATCATGAATCTCCAACCCCCCTACCACATGCAGGGCCACCAACCTCCACGTTTAATGCTAAACCATATAGGCAAGATGATTTTACAGGTGAAGTAAACTCTAATTTTTTGCATAAATGGATTTTTTGCATTAAAGGAAGAAGGCTTTTACCAAGGTTCAAATGTCTTCAAGAGTAAGAACTATTTTCTGAGACTACATGGAGGAGACATAGGAGACTCCTACATACTAGGAGTTTTCTGTGATGTATTCTTATAGAAAAAAATCTGGGGCCAATCTATTTTACTTCACAACTGTGAATACTCTTCAGAACTGTACATGAAATAAACTATTTGCAGTAGTTCTTTTCAAGAAACCACTCTTTTTCTTACAGTTAGACATTTAGGGTTGACAGAAAATGAATATTCTTCTAAACACCTTATTATAAATCAGAACAGACTCTTAACCTTAATAATAGCAACAATGATAACAAACAATAGCGTTGTTAGTAATAGAATGTATTTCTAAATGTCAGTAATGGTATTTTTAAACAAAAAAAAGGCTAGCAAAGTACTGTAAATGTGTGCTCTGAGGAACATTAGCGTGCAGCTGCCAGACAATCTTAATGAAGGATTTCATTGTTCAATTATGAAATCATTGTGTTTGATATGATTATACACATACACTCCAGATCTGATGCAGATCACTCACACCTAGCTGTAGAGCAGCTTCTATAGCGCCATTCTTCCCTAATTATGATGAAAGCATGGTTAGGGTAGAATAGAAAGCATTGATTTCTATACTTTTCCAGACCATGCAGTTACGTAATGACACACCATTGGTCCATTTTCAAATGAACAAGAACACAATATCACTGACAGAATCGTCCTTTGGATGCACCTGTTTTTTTAATGCTTGATTCTATATATTATCTCCCGATGTTCCAAATATTTGTCCTCTCATGGAAAATTTGAACTTATGTATGAACAGTCCTCCTACCTTTAGCAGGTAAGCTTGGCAGTCACTGGTGTAATCATACTCCAGGCCATCAAAGGTATAATAATGTCGATCTCCATAAATAGTGCATACAGCAGGACAGGGGTAACTAGTGCAATTGAATACCCCTCTCCGACAAACACTGTAAAGAAAAGCAGCAATCAGTATCTTCTTTTTCTTTTTTAGGCCTTGAAGTGCAGAGCTATGCTGTGGATTGCCTTTGAAGTTCTTACTGACAGTGGCAGAAAAGTGTTGTGTTTTGTCAGCAGCATATAGATACAGCTTCCATTCACAATCAACCATTACGAATGGAACACATTCATTAAAAAAAATGTATTTTTTCTTAAGAAATATTGATGATTTTTCTGAGATGTAAACTACATACATTCAGTGCAGAAGACATCCAGTTGTTACCTGTAAGATTTCAGGGTATTAGACTAATGGAACAGGCTTAAGAAGTAAATGTTCATACTTGGATGGATTTCTTCCCCTGCCAGCTACATTCAGTGAGCAGCACAAATTTGTTCCAAGGTAGGAGTCCTAAAAATACTGACAGCCTTTATTTGTGCATATATAAATCTATAAGCTCAATCAATTTGCCAATGATGTTTAAAAACCGTTAGGCCAAACTTTCTTTTTTTTAATAATTCTATATTTACTGAAGTAAAGATAGATAAAGATAGATATTTTGGCTAGTAAATTATAAGGGATGAAAAACTCTTTTGTGTTAACGTGATTCGGGTTCTTCAGAAAAGATGCCAGGAACTATCCCATTTTCTGATACTAATGTTGGTTTTTTATTTCCTTTCTCTTTTTTTATTGTCCATCTCTTTTCCTTATGGTCCCACATACTGAATGTTAAACTCACACTGCAAGCTATCCAGATCCCAAGAAGGAGATAGTTTATCATTGTTATATATTTAATTTCCCTTTTTTGTCCCTGGTTCTCTTTCCTGGTATTCTATTTCCAAAGACGTGTGCAATCAAACATTTGATCTTGATGACTTTTTAACTGAAGTTACAAAAAAAAAAAAAAGAAACTGAAAACCTGAAGTTATCTGCTGCTTCCTTTTCAGACAAGAAGCTTTCATACAAAAGTTTTTCTACTTTTTCAAGACTTCAAGCTTAATAAAAGATATTTCTTCCAACTGTCTTTAACAAGCATAAACATTTTTTTATTTTCAACATACTCAACACATTTTCTATGTCATTTTCACTGTGTGATTAGACAAGTATGCAAAATACATGCCACTCACCAGGTGTAACAAGGCGTAGCTATCACTTCTCCTGATAGAAATTCCCTATCTTTCCAGGTGCATGGACAACTGTCAGGAATATAACACTTCCCTCTATGCTCAGCCATCCTTTAAAATAAAAGAATTACTAAGATAAAAATGTAAGTTCACAAGTACATCAATACAGCTCAGTGAAAAACAGTAGTTTTTCTATGACATCTTGTAAACATTAATGTATTTCTGTGTTAAAATATAATTATTTTATAACTCTAATGCTCTCTAAAGCTAACTCCTAGTTGGGCAGAAGCAAAGGAGTAGGAAGAATAGCTAGAAAATCACAGAATCACAAAGTGATTGAGGTAGCAAGAGGTCTCTGGAAATCATCTGATCCAAACCCTCTTCTCAGGCACAGACACCTAAAGTCTGTTGCCTGGGACCAAATCCAGCCAGCTTCTGAAGATTTCCAAAGAGGGAGACTTAAATAGCTATGCTTGAAATCTGTTCATCACTAGAGCTTAGTCATCTGCAAACATTACAAGTTTCTGGAAGGGGATTTCTAACTGTCTCATTACACTGTGATCTGTGCACAATCAATGTATTGTCAGGGGACCATCAACTACCATTCAGTGAAATAAAATTAAATACTGATTAAAAATGGTTACCACCCTACTTAAGATCAAATTGCAGCAATTCGCACAGCATATTTGGCTCTTCAAATCTGAAAGTGCACACAGTAGGTATGGGGGGGAAAAGGAAAATTTGAGTGATAGTAGATGTTCTTAACTATCTTACTTTGATTTGACACCTGCAGAGCTCAGTAGACTGTTTCTGAGCGACAAATCCGAATATGTAAGTGGAGAGAACAGAAACTTCAGCTAAGTTCAAAAGAGCAAAGAGATTATGAAGGGGAGGAGAGTAGGATCCATCTTATACCCCTCCCCTTTTCCCTGCCTCATCAATACCATAAGCCTGCCATAATACCATAAGAATCTAGGTGAGACAATTACTTGCACAGTAAGCAGGAACACAGATGGTTTACTTCATGGTTTTATGTCATGTTTGTTTCTATGTTCACATATAGTGTGCAAGTGCTAGGGGTCATCTCCTGTCCAGACAGCCCAAATAACAGTTGATAAGATTATATGAACAAGCTGGATACCTCACGAGATACAGGAATCACAGTATCAGGATGGAGAAACTGTGGAACTCAAACTGAGGAAGCATTATAGCATGGAGCCTCATTCTGATAAGGAGAAAGGGACTCTTGGAAAGATGAAAGTGTGCTGAACTTTTCAATGTTACTTTGTATTTTCAAAAATTTATAGAACAATAGTTTCAAAATTAGAGTCACACTGTGGAAATACGTATTTAACTGACAAAGCTTACCCAGGGGGGCAAATACAGCCGCTGGCACAGGGTGGTGAGGGGACACAAGAGAAGTTCATGGCAAGGTTTGCACAGGAGATCCCACAATTCACACCTGCTGCTGGTAATCCAGGCACAGGAGATCTGCAGTCATAGTAGATTTTTCCTTCAGGGCATATGTGAACTTCAAATGTAAAATGCAGGTTAAATGAGATCAGATTATCTTTCCCACTGTTTTCTACTTCTTTTAGTTCACAGTCTTTTTATTTTAATACACATTTTGTACACTGTAGAGCATTCATAAGAATGCATTCCAAGTAAAAGTTTACAGCTTAATCTGTATTACAGAAATATATAATTAATACCTGTTTCAGTGTTAAAAAAAAAAAAAAAGTTTAATATTAAACATCTGGATCGATGCACCCTGGATTGGATACACAAACCATTCATAAAGATTAAGTCATCATACTCCAGGTAGACAGGATCTTTAGAAGTGCCTTAGTTTACAGTGTACTGAAATTCCTTCTGAATGCCCTAGAAATTCATTAAAAATTTACTAATTAAAAATCAAGGTCCTAAAATTTACTAAATATGGATATCAAGCCTAAGTATAGGTATTCCCAAGAGAAATCCTGACCTGCACCTCACATATAAAAAGATCAAGTGACAAATTTTGAACACACAAAAAGACTTGTGCTCCTAAGCTCCTATTTTAGATTTGCTGTGACATTGTCCCTCAAAATTATTATAGTATCAGAAAACAAAATATTATTCAGCATCAGAAACTTCCTCTGCGCAACTGTTAGACAAGAAAAGACCATGAGTTACCTGTGTTTTCTGAAGTAGCTTCAATACATTTCACTGTTCCGTTCAAGCACTGGCTGGTTAAAAGAAAAGCAAACCCATATTTATTCTAGGGGAAAATGTATGTAGTCACCACATTAAAAAGCATAATAGAATTTAACCCAATTTGAAATGATTGAAATCTGAAATCTTAAAAAGCATAATAGAATTTAACCCAATTTGAAATGATTGAAATCTGAAATCTGTCCAGCATTTTGATGGTATGCCTAAATGCTTGTATGTAACGAGTGCCCAGACTTGGAGTTTAGGTACTACTTAATTGCTTACTTTTCATGAAAACAGAAAAGAAGCTGGATATTTGAATTTCTCTGGATACTTAGGGTTAGATGGACCAGGATGCTGACTGTGTAACACAAAACTTTATCTCCCTTGATGAATACAGAAGGATACAGCATGTAAATTGTGTGTTGCAGAAAATGCACAGCTTCATATTTTGCTGATAAAATGCAGAATTGCAGAAAGACACATTAGACAACAGACTTAATCCACTTAATTTCTCATTAAAAAAAAAAAAAAAACAGCATAGGAATGTTAGAAAATGAA
This sequence comes from Lagopus leucura, assembly GCF_019238085.1. Classification (NCBI taxonomy): domain Eukaryota; kingdom Metazoa; phylum Chordata; class Aves; order Galliformes; family Phasianidae; genus Lagopus; species Lagopus leucura. The sequence goes on along the minus strand of NW_024962335.1, from coordinate 1,974,787 downwards.
GCTCATATACTAATCTCTTCAGTTGAATGACTATAATGCTGCAGTTGTAACAATTACATGTTACTATATTTTATATAGTACAAGACTCAGCAGGAGCCAGTTGATACTTGGGTCCCAGGTATGTTTCCAAATAGCAGATTAAGAGTATTCCTTGTAAAATGAACACATTTGACTGGGAAATCAGGGAGGTTTCTTCACTTCTCTCACTGAGGTCAGGATTCCATCATAAATAAATAATACAAAAGGACACAAACATAGATCTCTGCAAGTCTTTGTTTGAAAGATTTCCTAAAATAGAATGACACTGTTTATTCCTTGGAAACCACCCTCATTTTGCTATCATAATGCGCCCAAGACTATGAACAGCACTGCAACCTTGATATATTTATTTTGAGATACTCTTTAGTTCCTGGCTGACAGAATCTTCCTGGTATTCTCTTTTTAAAATAAATGAGTTTGCAATACAATTTATGTTAAGCTACCTATTACTAAGTGTGAAATAGGAGTAAGATCTTGATATAACAGATCTTCATTCTATGTGAAAAAAATCTCAAGGCTCCTGAGATCTCAAGAAAGATGTTACTCAAGAAACGTTAGACAAAAGAGATGTTGAGTACTACACACAAAAGATAAAACCCTTGGATAATCAAACCTACCAGGAACCTGTTGGCAAGGGGAGGATTTCTCCAGGCTGTAGGACTTTGCCCTTGTAATGACAACGACAGGCAGATCTGATAAGATAATAATCATGCATATAGATATAAAAGCAAAATGAAATGTGATTTAAGGGCAATCAATTTATTCTTTTATGATGAGAAAACCTAAGCCAACCTCTTTAAAGTTCCCTCTAATATAACTACTCTATTCCCTTTTAATTTGCATTTATATTTACAATATGGCTGTACTGAACTCAGTGGTAATATTGCCATCATCATCAATAAAGACAGACTTTTCCTCAATCTCCATATTATTTATTTGCTCTTTGTGTACATTACAATCTTATAGATTGATTTTCTTCCCAGATATGGGCGTAGTATGGCAACATTCAGTTCCTTTTCAAAGTAATTGGAAAGAGGAATTATCATAGCAAAATCCATTAGCCTTGTTCCTGATAAGAGCCAAATGCAATTTGGTAGTAACAGTAGTAACAGAACTCCCAAAAAAACATTTAAAAATACTGGATTACCTGGTTACCCCACACTCTACAGTCATTTGAAGCAGTTACAATTGACAGCAATAACTGAATAATCTTGAAATTTATATAAATATTTATTCCAGTTTTTACTCCGTTCTTGAACTCAGTAGCTACCTACCATAGTAAGATATAAACTGTAGGTACAAAATTATAGAGAATATTTCCTTTCAATGACCATTTCCATCCATTTAACTGAAGGTTTTTGCATTTTGAGACAGCAAAAACACTCCCAGCCACTTTGTCCATACTATCCATGACTTTATGGATTAATACTATGTACACCCCTTCGCATTTTTTCTTGAGTGCTAAAAGCAGGCTTTTTAGGTGCAAATTTTTTCCAGGTTTTTAAAATATTCATCACCTTTCTGTACAGCAGTGTGACATATCTTCTCTGAAGTGCAGTCTATACTGAGGGAAATAGCAGAGAAACTATTCTCAGCCTTGCTGGGAAGAGAAAGATGTGCCTATACATATATTCTATTTTCAAATGACTTACACTGACACACAAAAGTTGACTGACTCTTCGAAGTATTTCCCATCAGGACAGTTACAGCCTTCCGCACAGTCATCACCACAGATATTTGCCATAGAAAGTGAAGCACAGGAGTGTTTACAAAAAGAAGAGCACTGATGATAAAGCATACCACTGTGACACATCACAGCTGGAGAAAAGAGAGAGGGAGAGAGAAGAGTGAACAACATATTCTTAAAATGAAAAATAAAAAAACAAGACAATATATCGTAGGAGATCAAAGCAGCGATGCAAAATGATCTTTTGCTGTTCTGGAATGAATTAAAATACGTGATAAAAAATCTACTGTTCTACTCATTTCTAAAATTAGAAATGTTCAGAATGGCCTTATGTTAGAAAAATTCCTTAGCTGGATGTAGACAGCGTCTATTTTCTGTTTCTGCATAAATGTGTGAGTGGTGTGTGTGCATTTATTTCCTAATTCAGACTTTCAAGAGAAGGAAAATTGTCCAGTTAAAATTAAGGCATTCTCCCATAATTTAGAAATTCTCTGTTTTAATCCCTGCCATGTCACAGATATGCTATATCCTGTTTGTCATATCCCTGCCCAGTCTGCTCTGCCTGCCCCAGAGAGCCCCTTCCACCTTGTCTCACCTTCCCTTAGGGAACAGCCTTGATTCTGTTGCCCCATGATGCTGTTAGCACAAGCTATAGTCATGCTGATCACTGTATATACAATGGGCTTCCGTATGACTTAAGGCCTTAAGGTTAGAAATCTAAGATCCTTCTGTAGCCAACAGAAAGGGACAGGCACCTCTGTGAGGCAGCTCAGGGTCTCCAACTCAAATGCCTAACATAAATGCTACCAGCATTCTCCTCTGAGCGCGTCGTTCGCCCTTAGCACAACTCCAACTTCAACAAAAAAGACATCAATGGCTGTATTTTATGAAGCCAATGACATCTCTAAAATTATACACATTTTTAAAATGGTCTCCATTCTAGAGGCATTACTCACCACAGTGAGAAATATGAGATCTGAAGTCCACAGAAATACCATGCTTGCCACAGACGTAAGCATAGTGTGCAAGAGAGTTACACATACATCTGCTGCCACATTTGCAGGCATCAAAGCGACATAGTTGGTAGTATAATCCTGGACTGATGTAGGCATGACATGGAGCAAAGACTTCTTCATTGATGATATCACAGTAGGATGCATATCCAACTAAGAGAAGGTGACATTGTTTTAGACAGATCCATGTTAATAGAAATTACAGACATAAATACAAATATAATCGACTAGTTGTGCAATAATAATTTCTATACAATGCATTTCTTGAAATTTATATAATTTAAAACTGTTATTGTAAGCAACCCTCAAAAACAAACTCCATTTAAAATAAAAATAATAAAAACAAACAAAAAAACAACAGTTTTGCCTTCCTATGGAAACATGGGAAAGATAAATGGAAAATTAATTTATTTCTAAACAGTTGGAAAAGTCTTTCAAAGCTTGGAATATGGTTTCTTCCAACTCAATGTTTCATTTAGCTTTGAAATTGGTAATGACCATACTATTGTTGGTATGCCAGCTCATTAACCATTACAAACTGGAGCTCAGGAGCCTGCAAGCTGGCCACAGACCTTCTAGTACCAGCAGACCTTCCTTCTACCACTGAAGCATACTCCCACCACACTGGTGGAATATCTCAGTGATGCTATAGTGTGAATCATATTTAAGCCAATTTTGCTGCTAAAAAGTGTCTCTAGCCCTCCCCATCTCTCTTCATTTCCACATATACATGCTGACTCAAGGGTTTCAGGAGTCTATCAGTAAACAAGATTCAAGGAGTGAACATGACTTGATGGAAAAATAGCCTGACAAAATAAGCAAAAAAACAAAGATTTATTTTCCAGTTTCATCAGGTTCAGATCACATCAGGCCTAAAATCTTGATCGTGCTGGCTCAGTGCAGGTGGCACCACGCAACAGCACCACATAGCCAAGGAATGTTTTTTCAAGAATCACAGGAAAATAAAGGGTAGAAGAGACCCCTGAAGGCCATCTAGCTTATCCTCCTGCTCTGGGCAGCTTACATATATATGTCAAACTCCATCATCACTGAGGAAACACAAATCTGAGGGAAAGTCATGAAGTATCTTGGAGAGAGCTGACTTGGCTGAGATGTACTGCTTTAGAAGATAGCCAATACCGAAGACACAAAAAGCCTTATAATAGGCCAGATTCTTAAAGGTTTACGGTTATTCTGGGCTCACTCCCACAGGCTCTAAGCATGGCCAAATCCCATATCCTTATTTCTGAAAGACTAAAAATTCTGCCAGAATTGGCAACCAATCTCTGCTCATTGTCTTCATTAATTGAAAAGAATAGCAACACAGAGAAAGGGAGACAGTGAAAGTTGAATGCAAAATTCAGGCATGTCAACAAGCCAAAAATAAATCTTTAGTCAAGAATTTGAACAAATCTGCAGATCTTATTGTTTGCCTTGGTTTGCATGTGAGAGTATAGATGGAGGATAAAGAAGCATTAAAATAAAGTTTAGATAATCATGGAGAAGACAGAGACAGGACTTTTGATCTGAACACTGGCTAGGAGAGACTTTATCCCATGTAATTTCTTTATCAGTCGGGATATATGTAGCAAAAACATTATTCAGTCCTCTTAGCTGGAAGAATTTGCAAGACATAGAGCGTTCCGCTTAACATTCTTTACATATTCTCAACAGCAAAATGTAAGACTTGTGGCCAGCACGCAAAGCACTAAATGTTCACCTAAATTATTTTAGTTTCCACACCAAATGAGTGGGAACAAAATTGTCTTTACTAAGATATAAGAAGAAAATGAAGAGTGTGCATAGAAGTCTAAAGTTAAAATACAAGCATATATTAATTAATGACTAGTAATAGTGAAACTCATTCACAGAGAAGAAAAAATCCCATAACAAAATGATGCAAATAATTCCATATGAAAACATACTATTTTGCTGATTAACGTTGCAGGGATCAACTACAGGAACATTGATAGGCACAGAACAAGCTGAAGAAACCTTCCATGCATTGGCATGAAGTTGCGGGGTCCCTTCTATCATCCCTGCTGGAGAACTGAAAAGGAAAATATCAACACTGCAAAAATCCTGCTGACCTTATGGACTACACACGTGAGGACACAGGTAAATCAAAAAGCCTTAGATGCATAAATAAATTGAAAATTCAACACATCACAATAATTCTGTCTGTGAGGTACAGAAGTACAGAGGGCATGTGAAGCTTTTTCCTCAATACTTTATTCATGCAAAAATAGTCTTTACACTCAAAGTCTGCGATCCCTTACACTTACTGCAATTAATGAAATCAATTTGAGGAGGCATTAATGAGAGAACAATTTGGCCTTTGCTCAGTGGATTGTAAAAATTTGATGTGCTAGCTTATTTCAGTATTCTAGAAGGGATCTGTTTGCATTTTGATGTGTTTTTTCACTAAATACTTAAAAAATATTTATTATTGCTAGAACAGTTTCATGATATAATAGCTTGAAGAACTTTGGAGGAAATGAAGCCAAAGATCAAGGGAAGTATACCCTTCTAATTAAACTATTCCTATGGTTAAGAATTATGTTTTTCCACTAACTCAGTTAGGTAAGGATTTTACTAGCATTCTCATCCATATATTTTTCAGTGCTCATTTATTTGCTCTGATGATGATGGAGCAGTAGGGAGGAAAAATACTGCATTCAAAGAAGATTGTGATCCCGTAGTCAATACATTATTTTTTGGGAATGACCTAGATGTTTTAGAATGACATCAGAATTTATGAGTTCCATATTTAATTGTCTAAAGTTTTAGCTAAGAGATTCTATATTGATCAGTTTAATAATGAACAAACTGATGAAATGAAAATATCAGGTTCAACAAGACTTTTCACTTGTCATTAAACACAATTTAAATATACTGTATGCAGCTTACAGAAAATCATCTCTTAAATTCCCATTGTAAGTTCCACATAGTCCCAACGTTCTTCTCTTCCAGCTGATGTCAACTTGAACATAGATTCTCTCTCCATCTTTTGCGAAGAGTATCTTCAAACCAAAAGTAGTTTTCAGTTGAACAAACAGAGAAGATACATTCTGAATTTCAATAGCTCCTGCAAATAGCAAAATAAAAAGAAAAGCAGTCATTGAAACTTCCAGATTTTATAAGCTTATCCCTTAATTAAAACAAATTTTGAAAACTCAAAAATAAAATGATGAATTGTGCACAACCTCACCTGTTGCCAAAAAAACTCACACATTTTCCATCTAAAATTATAAGACTACAAATCTTTTTCATTACCAACACAGATCAGGTACTGCAACTACTATCAACAGAAAAAAAAAGTCTCACCATTCTGTACCAGTGAGTTATCTGGAGACTACTTATATTTTTTCTTTCTTTCCTCTTTACAGAAATATAATACACTCAACAGCATGCCTCTAGCAATGAGAAGACACAATAAGATATGACTTGTTCCTTAGCACCCAGTGATGTTAAAAGATTAATTAACAGATGTCTGTAAAGTTCATTGCTGTCTTCAGATAGAAGGTTCTCTCTTACTACTATTGATATGACATCAGTATATCTCCTTTCCTGGACTGTATGTGAACCAAGGCCCTAACTAATTCCCAGCTTTCCTTCCCAGCAAATACATGATGAAAGGAAATGGAAACTTCACTGTCACAGCATTCATTTGCTACACACTGTTGATCTACTTGCAGCTGCAGACTTTAATCAGGTCTGTCTGCACTCTCAGACTCTACACACACACAGACACACAAACAGTGAAGATAAAATGCTCATGTAAGCTTCAAAACATTATAAGCTGATAAGGCTTAATAGATAAATCTATTATCAAGAACACTACACCAAAATATTTGTCATAGATGATGTTAGTTGTAAACTCTGAAGAGACAAGATCAGTAGGAACTGATTCCAAAGATATAAAATGAAATAACCAGCAAAAGTATGAAGCAGACCTTTCAATATAATTAAAACTGAGCTGTGAAACTCTGCTTTAGGAAGCTGCAAATGCCAAAAGCAAAACTATGTCTAGAAAGATCCAGTGAAGAAAAAAACTAGCTGCAGTCATAAACTCAGGGTTACCTAAGTCCAGATTGCCAGGGGCTCAGAAAGGAACAGTGAAATAGTACTTTACTATTTGAGAAAAGACTAAAAATCCAGTGAGAATCTATTACTTTGAATAATCACTAGAGAGATGAAATATTGCTTTATCATCTCCACCTTCAGTGCTTGATTTAGTAGCTTCTTTTCAAGGTATATTTCTTACTAGCCTTACAAAAATTGTGAAGTAACCTTCCTGAAATCACAAGTCGACACTGAAAGTGACACAGACCCTTTGAGTGCATGGATTCTATTCCATGTAATTTATTACAAAAAGCATCAGTTAAGTGTGATCTGAACATCAACATCAAGATGACTTTCAACCTTTTCACCTCTGTTTTTTTTTCCTTCCTATCCCCTAAACAGAGGAAAAACAGATGGGTGGAATTCCTAGGTACTTAGCAAGATAAGAAATGCAAAGAAAGAAGCATGTAACAAGGGACAATATTTCACCAACTGAAATAATAATTTCATAAGACAGATATAATTAAAACGCTTTGGAGCATATAAACAAAGAAATGCAAACCCTACTAAGACTCTACTCCATGTAATTTCTTACCATTAACGTTAAAACCTTGGTTAAGACCAGTTTGGACTTGACCGTATCTTGTGAGAGTTACTTGTTTGCTCACATCATCTTCAAGAACTAGTGTTATAGACTCAATGCAGGCATGGTCAAAGTTCTAAGCAGAAACAAATTTCACCATCAGAAAGATCACAAAGACAGTAGTAGCATCAAAAGCAAAAGCAAACTGTTGTATAGAAAGGAAATACTGTCATCAGGTAAATCAAGTGTAAGCCACTATAACATTAAACTGAATATCCAAAATTAAATGCAAAAAAGAAAAATACTGCTTGTGAACAAAAGAGCAAGGTGGATTCATTTTAGCTATTATGGCAGTCTAGCATTAAGCAGATAGAAATCTCCAAGTATCGATACTGGGCTCCCAAAGTAGAGCCCAAATGCAGCAATGAAGTAGAAGGAAACTTGAAATGTAGTTCATCATCTCTGACTGCAGACAAAAGAATATAATTTCTCCAGAAATACACTAAAATTATTTGTAAATGTGTGACTATCAAAAAAAGGCCACATGAAAACGAACATCCTTCATTTTGAAGTGCTGTCCAGGCAAAATCTATTAACCTAGATATAGGACCAGAGCAGAAACATAACCAACTGATGTCAAGCATCTCAGATTCTTCTGGGTCTCTGTGTTTTTACATGGAAACTTTTCAAAGTGCTGTAACTACAGATCACTTTCAGCAGCATCTCTTGTCTCTCAGTGACTACATAACCAACTCTATCATTCTTGAGACCACCTGAAATGCAAAAAACAAAAACAAAAACAAAAAAAGGAATCTCATAACATGAGGAAGAAGAGACATAAAGAAAAGCAGAGGTACAGAGGTACCAACATGTGGGCTATTGTGAGGCACAGTCTGAGACCTGTCTGACAGCCTAGTTCCTGCATGGAAGTCCTGCATGGAAGCACTTCTCATAAACACCTCTATTCATAACACCTGTTATTGAATACTTGCCAAAACACTTTCAAACAAATACACATGGTTAGTCTCCTTAAAAATTTTCTAAAAGGCATTGTTCCAACAAATTAAATATGCTGAAAGATAACAAATACACATCTAAAACTATGAAAAAATCTCTTAATTGTGTATTAAGTTTGTCCAGTGCTGCCAGCAAAAGCTTTTCTAAAGCTTGAGACATCTGCACACAGTACCACATTTTTATTAATAATCTGGATGAAGGAATTCCTTCACCCTCTCAGTAAATTTGCAGATGACAGCAAACTGGGAGGAAGTGTTGATCTACTTGAGGTAGGAAGGCCCTACAGAGGAATCTGGATGGACTGGATTGATGGACTGAGGCCAATTGTATGAGGTCCAACAAGACCAAGCACTTTGTCCCACACTTTGATCACAGTAAGCCCATGGAATGCTACAGGGCTGGGGCAGAGTGGCTGGAAATCTGTGCAATGGAAAAAGATCTGGGTGTCATGGTCAACAGCTGGCTGAACAAGAGCCAGCAGTGTGCCCAGGTGTCCAAATAGGCTGATGGTACTGCTGACTGTATCAGAAATAGTGTAGCCAGCAGGACTAGGGAAATCTATGGATTGTCCCATGTATATAGCACTGGTGAAGCTGCACCTCAAATACTATGTTCAATTTTGAGCCCCTCACTGCAAGAATGACATTGAGGTCCAAGATGGGTAATGAAGTTGGTGAAGGGTCTGGAGCACAAGTTCTTATGAGGAGTGGCTGAGGGAACTGGGATTATTTTGTCTGGAGAAGAGGAAACTCAGGGGAGACTGTAGTGCTCTCTACAACCACCTGGAAGGAGGCTGGAAGTTGGTTTCTTCTCCCAGGTTACTAATGACAGAAGAAAAGGTAATGGACTAAAGTTGCACCAGAGAAGGTTCAGGTTGGATATTAAGAAAAGTTTCTTCTCAGAAAGAGTAGTCAAACACTGGAACAGGCTGCCCAGGGACATGGTGAACTCACTGTCACTAGAGGTGTTCAAGAAACAAGTAGACGTGGCACTTAGGGACATGATTAGTGTACAGAGTGATGATGGATTGGCAGTTTTCAACCTTAATGATTCTATAATTCTTTGACTATGACTGTTCATATATATACTCACTTAATACGCAGAGATGAATAACTCTTCAGACTTACTCCTTCTAAAGCTGCAATAGGTTTTATAAAGGACAATAAAACATGTAGCAATACAACCACATTAAAAAAAGCTGTGAAAAGGTTTCAACTCACAATATTCTTCTTTTCACATAACCTGATAATCTATAGTAGCATCTATGCAAAAATATCTGAAATACATATACACTTTCGTTATGGATGTTCAATGAAAGCATGACTTACATGTCCACAAGGTGCTTTCTGTAAAGTGATTGTGAATTTGTTCTTTCCAGTGCCTTTTACTAAAATGTACTGGCAAATCCCAAGAAAGGTAAAATGACGTCCATCAAATGTTGTGAAATGGGAGTTACCTGTGACGGAGCACTCAGCTTGAGAGAAAAAAGTTAAATACAAAAGTTCACTTAAATAATAATGTATTGTTGTTCTGTGAGAAATATAATACAATAAAAAAATAATAATAATTATCCCATTAGAGCATTAATTTTTTTTAACTGTTACAGCATTTGAAATTTAAATATGTTATATACACATCTTTCCATTGTATTCCATCTCATTTTGCACACACCCATGTGTAGCTTTGGTATTACCTAGGCTGAATGTGAGTCACTGGTTCCCTAGAATACATGCAAAAGCTTTCTCTGTGTTACAGCTCTGACGTTTCCTGTAATCTTCTTCCTCATCATTTTTTGGCATGGCTAAGTATGAAAGAGAAAGCCAGCTTCTTTCTCCTCCCTCACTGGTACTACAGTACTGCTTATTGCTGCAGGCATGAAAATGCTGTGTTTGAACATGTGGGTTGTCCTAAATTCCAGGTGAGTAGATATCTGTTGTCTGTCCTCAGGGTGCCCCTACATTCTTGTTTCAGTTCAGATCAGGAGACCACTGTTGAAGTAAGCCTCCAGCAGATCCCCACTTACTGCACTTTGATTCAGCTTGTGAGGTCACACCAAAGCACATAAGCTAGATTCCTCTTTGCTGCAACTGCAGCAGGAGGCAATCTGTGGGAGCACACCTAACCCACTCCTACTGCTAACAGGCATTCATTCCTTAGGACGAGGCTAGTCACACACAACATGCATATGAGCTGATACTCAATGACAGAATTAGACTACAGATCCACCTTCCTAAGATTTTTTTAGTACCTCCCGAGCTTTGTTTGCTATCTCATTCATAGGAGGTTCTTTAATTTGTGGGGAAAAAAAAAAAAAAAAAATTCTCTTTCACAAGTTTCATAGTACAATTTTGTTTAAGGTACTGAACTGTCAAAGAAGTTTCATTAGCTGATGATTTATGTTTGTCTCAGTAAGTCATTAAAGAGATGTGTAATCCTTAAAAAGAAAGATCCGGACACGAACTATTGTTACAAGGGTGAAATTGGAGCACTCTGAGCAACAGAATGATACTCTTTTTATTGTCTGCATTACAGCTGCATCTAGAAGTCCATGGCTCACTGCACAGACAGTGTAGCAGCTGTCTGTGGAATTAGATACATGTCCCAAAGCACACAGAGTATAAGGAGGTAGAAAAAAATGTGTGGATGTAACACACTGAGTTAGGGAAACAAATAGGAAAAAGTAAGGCAAGTACAATCAGGCAATTAACAGTTTTGCCTCAGCCATCCCACTGCTACTGGACATTTGTGTGCTAAATCTTTCTTCTTAAAATAGCACCCCAAACCCTTAGATTATATTTGAGTCTGTTGTATTTGGAAAAGTTTATCCCTTGTGTTCACTGAGGAGAGGAAAGAAATCATGAAATACAGATACCTGGGCAATCATGATCAGTACAGTTCCAAATGCCACCAGTACAAACACTAAAAAGAAAAATCACAAAATACAGAAATTCAGTGTTCCAATATTTATCAAAATAGAAGCTATGCACTAATTAATAGATATTGAATCCACTGTTTCTGTAGAACTATTTTTTGATGATACACAAAGCCCAGACCATAAAGTATAAGTACTAACTATTCTTTGAAATTTGAGCACGACTGTGATGTTGAACTAACTACAGGGAGCAGTCATAGATAGAGGAAGCACATACATGAGGCTTTCACATACCAATTACTACATTCTTGCTCAATTTTTGTGCCTACAGGGAAGGCAGTTCCATGATAAATACAAGGACAATTTGACACGGAGATACAAGTTCCATTTTCCATAATGAGACCTATTGGGGAGGAAGTTAACACATGAGATTAAAAAAAAAAAAAAAAAAAAAAAAAAAAAGTAAATAGACTCAGTGCTCTTGTTGTTGCCCCATCTTACTCAAACATTCAAATCTGTCAGAAGGCAACTGGGGACTAGTATAAAGAGTCACCTAGTGATTGCAGAATGCTCAGAACATTAAATGCTTAAGCCTTCTCAGAGCAGATTTCATTCTGAAAGTTTGCTTTCTGAAAAATGTTTGCCTAAAGTATGTAAAAAATCTACAGACCCAAAACCTAAAAGGTTTTGATATCATATAATACTAGCCCTTCCATAATCAGACTGTTCATTGACCAGTCCCTAATTTTCATTTAGTACAGATCGCAGGGAGTTTTCTTGAATAGAGTATATGATACATCCTGTTCAAACAAAACCTCATTTGCTTCAGGAATAATTCTAATAAAGTTGATTAAACCTATGCTATGCCTCATTGCAGACAGCATTAGTGATGGCTCTAGATTTTAACTGATATTTTATTCTATGCCATAATATTCTCTGTAAATATTCAGAACACAATAAAAGACAGAATCACAGTTAGAATAGCAAAAACAGAAACAACTAAATTATTCATATTTTCTGGCTTTTAATTTTAAGTATAGTTTATTTAGACAACTTTATTACAATGCTGGATATTAACTTTACAAATATTTTTCACATAAAATCAACAGTACTCACCATCTGGACAGTAACATCCATCTAAGCAGTATAGGTTGCTACCAAGACAATCTTTTTCAAAGGTGCAAGTTGGTGGACAACAACTGATACAATCACGGTGTACAAAGCTGTCTTCACACTTCTCAGCTAGAAAAAGAGCACATCACATTGTGCATTAGTACAATTTCTCTTTCCATACTGGAGAAGTCTTATCTCATTAAATAAATAGTTGTCCAACACTTCAGATGTAGGTGATTATCCAGTTTAGGTACAACGGATTGTTGGAGAGGCTGCAACTGATGAACTGCAGTGAATCTCTCATCAGTATTTAAGTCTGTTTATCAAATTCTTCTATCACCTCTCCACTACAAGTTCATAGTTCCTGTAACAGGGGAAACATGCGTGCTCATATCTCAACTAGTTCAAAGTTCCGTGAACTACAATTGATAGGCAACAGTGATGACGAGAAGGAGTTACATTCCCTTTGTTCATTCTGTTATAAAGCTGGTAGAGGCTGAAAGGTCAGCTGGAAACAGTGATGATATCAGACCTCCACAGATGTTTTTTCTTCCCTGTGAAGTATGATCAACTTACATGAAGTTCCAAGCAATCTGCACAAACATGAATTTTGTATGTATCTACATGAGATCACAATGGAATTAAAATAATCTTCAAGCAAGTAATTGACTTCTTTGTTCTCCATTAATACTGAAGCTGGCTGATCTACTTCAGTATAAGGTTTGAGTCCTATCGCAACAAACGTTGTTAAGATGGAATTACTTGAAAAGGACATCTGGTGGTATTTCAAAGGTCATACACTATGCTTTGCTAAAGAGTCTTACTACAAGCAGGAAAATCATCCCTCCAGTCTCGCACAGGGGACCCAGCATGGGAGCATGCTCTAGCATACTCTGTCACCGCTCTGCAGTATGTTTCATCATCATCCACCCTGAAATGATAAAACAAGGGAGTAATCACAAAACTTAAATCCCACCTACAAATCAATGTCACAGGAGTCTGCTCAGAATACTTCACTCAGCTGATGCTGCTGTCCAAGAGGATGGTGAAACATAACCTTGTCATGAAGACAATGGACAGTTCAACAGTACAATTCAACAATTGCCCAGAAAGGCAACAATAGAGTTCAACATTACAGTTCAAGAATGCAGTTGAACAATTGTCCAGAGAGGTTGTGGGTGCTCCCACACCTGAGATGTTCAAGGCCAGGCTGGATGGGCTTTTGGGCAACATGATCTAGAAACAGGTGTCCCTGCCAGGAGGTTGGAACTACGTGATCTTAAAGGTCCTTTTGGTATGGAAACTGCCACCTATGCTGATACTTGGACCAAATGTCCCTTATCAAGCTCAGGTTTCTAATTCAAACTTAGTCCTTGAACTTAGGTGAGGAGAACCCTGTTGGATAGTTGCTTAGCATCAGAAGCATTATCTATCAAATACTGTAGACAAGTTCAGAGAGTTATAGTGCAATCTTGAGCAAAGCCATTATCTCTACATTAATCTATACAGAAGAAGCTGGATAATGCATTTCTGCCAGAGTCAAGTAGAGAGATATTCATCAGTATTTAGATAACCTCAGATTTTACCCAGATGCAAGTTACATAATGCAAAACACTACCAGTTTTTAATGTGAAAACCCAACAACTCCTATCACTCTCCATGAAGGACTTGATGCCAAAATGAACCAGTCATAAGACATTTCTATTATAAGTACTAGCAGCACAGATTAGCTGAGTTTGTCTTTCAGCACAAAAGATCAAGCTTCCAAATTAACGGTCTTGAAAACATATTAAATGGTATTTGTATTCTGCTTTCAACACATCTGTTACCAAATCAAACACCACTATATTCTTTGTTACAATGATCACAGTTTCTCCCAATTCTTTTTATCTAATCCAATTAAATGGGTCTTAATACAAAGAATACTTGGCATATAAAATGGCCCCCCTTTATAAACTGACATTAAGCCACAAGAAGAGACCTCTTATAAGCAAAGTAAGCCTAAATTAATTAGGTTCTCAGACACAGAAACTTCCTTCAAGGTTTTTAACATTCACACAATTCATATTCAGCACACACATGCATTTCAACAAAAATCAAAACCTCCTTAATGCTGTAATACGGCTCAGTATGACGCTTGAAAGTTTGCTTCTCAATATACTTCTTTTACTCCTTAATACCATGACATAAATTAAATATCACATCTTAAAATTTGCTTTTCATTATTCTTCTTCTGACTGAGGAAAAGGCACAATAAGCTCCTGAGTTACACTGATGCTATGCAGAGGCAGCTCAGCTCTTTTCTTAGTTGAATTAATGTACAGAGCACCAAATGCAGAAGAAACACTTTGAGAACTTGCTTACAAACTCAAATTCTTCTATATTCACTCAATGGCAAAACAGAAAACTCAAAATTCATTGAAAATGAACTAACAAGTTGTAATGGATGCTACTGAGTGATTCTTGCTTTTAGTCTTGTGAACCTTTCTGTATGCTTTTGATTAAATTGATGATACTCTGAGAAGATTATAATAGTACCTGACACAAATCCTGTTATTTATGACAATTGCCTCTTAGTCATAAGACCTTTTTAAAAAAGAAGCAATACATTGCTCAGTTTTCTGTTCCATTACTCTCTGAAGCAACTGTTTACTGTGAATGACTGGCAAATAAATAAGAGTCCGGGGCTAAGAGAAAAACAGCAGTTTACATATAACCCCAGCAACTGAGGATGTGCAACTCCCACCAAAACCAGTGAGAGCTGATTTTCTTTTTACATCTCTGAATTTATATAAATAAAACAGTCTTGAAAAAAATCTACATGTTTGAATGATGATGCTTGTTCTACTATATTTTTATCAGAAAAACAGTCTCTATGGAGGAAATGTTTCTACTCCTCCAGTATCACCGATATTTCCTTTCAGTATCGTCCTAATCGTGTATTTTTTGCTCAGAGCTTCCAGATGTAGTATTCTGTGTGTGCGTGTGACTAGCAACTACCTTTTGTCATTAGTGATTTTCCATGAATTTCTCTCCCACGTGTTTGTCTAGTCTTTCCTTGAATTCATGTAAATATCTAGCAATCAAACTCGAAGCACAGGTTATGCGTCCTCTAGTTCCACAGTAAAGCACCCATTGAGAGAAACAACATCTCCTCCATTTTGAATTCTTTTAGTTCCTACCAACTTCACTCAGTACTGCTCAGTTCTTGCCTTAGAAAAGGAAGCATTCATTTCATGCATCAAAAAAAGGAAACAAGAACTCCATTCTTACCTGCAAAGATCATTCATACAGCTAGAAATATAAGAATATGGATCTATGCTCTCATGACAGCTGAGAAAAGGAAATTGTAGGAGTATTTGGCACTTGAAGAATATATCCTGTGCATTAAGGAAAATCAGTAAACAACAGTTAGAAAATAGTTTCTGAACAAGCATAATTAATTTTAGCTTTGTTGATCTAATCTAGGGTCCTTCATACTCCCATTAAAGCTTGAGAATCTCAAGTCTATGTGTCCTCTACCATTCTTCCTAAAATTTGTCCTCTCTAACTGCAGAGGCCTGATCACATGCTTCTCCCAAACTACCTGGCATGGCAGATTGCAAAATGACCAAAAAATTATTTCGCGTCAATCCTGGAGCTGAGCATGGTACTTCTGCAATATCTCATCATTTCCTACATAATGAGCTGTAAGATGCCAGAACTGGAAAGTGAGTAATGCAGCAATGAAGACCTTTACCACTTGGCACATCCTATTGGAATGTTTGTACTTTCAAGCTAAACTGAAGATCTTCAGACATTCCCCAGCAACAGCCCTGACCTGAATCTTCTCAAAGCCTCAATGCAGTTGAGCTTTCTTTCTATATGGTTTATATTACTACATTCTTGTACCATCACTAGGCAGAGAAGATTTAAAAGAATAATAATAATAATTACTACATGATTAATTTACCTCAGTGGATTCTGCATTAGCTGAGCAAGGACTGGAAAAATCTAAGGCAGTAGGTACACAAGCTGCATCATCTGAGATTTGCACAGTCCAGCTATTTGCAAATTCAGCAATGTCTTCTGTATATTCACCTCCTGCGTGATAAGAGAACCAGAAGAAAGACTGTCAGCACAAACTAAAAAGAGGTCTTGGAAATTTCTGAATGCTTTTAAATACATATGTTACTTCAGATATTGATATGTATAGAGTACGTAGAGTTTAGAAAAAGTTGATTTTTCCTTTTTAACATTAGGCAATATATTATACCACATTTAGATGAAAAATTACATAGGTATATATATGGGGCAAATATTCTTTTT
The DNA here is from genome assembly GCF_019238085.1 of Lagopus leucura. NCBI lineage: Eukaryota > Metazoa > Chordata > Aves > Galliformes > Phasianidae > Lagopus > Lagopus leucura. The sequence continues at coordinate 1,958,090 of NW_024962335.1, read as the reverse complement.
AAATACAATTAATGACACTTTTACAACAAACATACAAATAAAAACTACTTTAACACACTGAACGTTTAGAAAAAATACATCTCTTCAAAACAATTTAAGACTTGCATCATGTTTCACAGTGGTCAGCTAGCACTGTTATCTCACTCTCTTCCCCTACTGCAGAAAACCCCTATGACAAACATAATACTGGCCCAATTCTCCTAACAGCATGGGGATGGGAGAATGAATGAATGAGATGCATAATTGGAAGTCATGGCAACAGACACATAGAAACATGCAAGAAGGTTGCGGTAAAGGAACAAACCCAAAATTCCCATATTTTTGCAGCAAGAACTGTGTATTACATTTTCTCTATGTTCTTAAGTATGCTAGAGAGAGTTTACTGCCTCCACTTTGAAGAACAATAATTAATATCTATGTAATTGTTATCTATGCATGGTTAAGAGAAAGAATATTGAAGAATATTGGAATGAAATTAGTTGCTTTTTTTTTTTTTTTCTTCATAGAACAGTATTATCCAAAACTTAATTCAACTTCGTTCAGCACAAAATGTACACAGTTTGACACTCTGGAATGTGGAAAGTCCCAAAACACAATAATCAGATATTTGTACTTGGATATCCACAAATAAACAAAACTAAACCAATCTAGTTCACTTAAGAGCCAGGGAGAGTTAAAACTTTTCTCCTTTGCTGACAGAAGAGTTCTGAAACCCTTCCCAAACTTAAAAGGCTGTTTTTTGTCTAGAAGTAAACCTGTTGATACAAACCTGGTTCTGCAGAAACATTAAAGAGTTTTATTTTCATTTTGACATGGCTCCAAAAAAACATTCTAAGTCTTAAAAAAATCCCACTATACAAAATCACTGTCCTTAAAATAGTTTTACTCACAGATACAGTCCCATGTATTAAAGCTATAGAAAGATGCAATGAAATATGAAAAGAAATTGATTTTTTAAACTGTGCTTTGATATTGAGACTCCACAGCTTCGTTATGTAAGACAATGCAAAAACAGGGCATTCAGACTCTGCGAGATTCAGGATAGATGTAAGAATTTCCTTCACACTACTGTAGGAATAGTATAGTCAGGGGAGACAAATCATCACCCCAAATGAGAAATTGAAACATTTAGAAAAAACTTGCAGCTTAGAAGCAATTTTAATTTAGTTAATCTATTCATGTGAAGATAGCAGAACACATAGCGTTGTATTTGCACAGGTAAAAAGGTTACCATACAACTGGTTCAAGGTTAAAATAATTCACAGTGATCTGGATTGTACTCTACAATAATACTGTCATTTCTGACAAAGAGAAGAACCAAAAGAAATGACAATGGAAAAAACATGTCGCTCTGAAATTGAAGAAAGAGCTGTCATACTTGTCTTTTATAACAGAGAACACATTTAAAAATGCTGAGATAATTACTTTTAAAGAATTTGTGTGAGTTCATTACATCTTCAGAATTCCATTTTTCATCACCATTTTTTTAACTAGTTATTAAACATATTAAACTCTGGTGTGCAGCAATTAAGGTATGAAACAGTGAACACACTTCTTTCATGACAGAAGAAATACTAGGAATTAATATTGGGCAGATTTTAAACAGTGCAAAGAAATGTTTCTTCCTTCATTCAAAGTCTTGAACACCTGCCTATCAACCGTAATGAATGGAACAAAACAGAAAAGGGAAAAAAAGTTACAGTGAGATAAACTTTTGACTTCATAAACTGTAGGGTCATGGGATTTGATTCTCTCAGCAATCAATGATGAAACAGTTCTATCTTTCTTCTTATCAGACTGAATTCCTATGTTTTCTCTTTCTTCACATTGGTTGTGAGTAGGACAAAAGTTTCTAGAGAGTAGAAGTATTTAGAACTACACAGATTACAGAATATTCTACCAACTTAGTAAATCACTTCTTCCTCAGATGAGACAGCGTTGGACAACTCACCATACAGGGTATTAGGAGGCCCTAAATACAACATACCAACAGAGAGATATGAGGAACTTTCTGGAAAGTGCTTTTAAATGTAAATATTTCAGGTCATATTTTTATGACAGCAATGTAAACAAATGACTCAATGTGGTGTTTTTTCCAAATATTAATATTTTGTTTTTTCACTCTTTCCTCCATTCTTAAACCTACAGAAAACCACAAGTATTTGCTTATTTATTTATTATTTCAAGGCACTTCCATCAGTTAAGATAAACATAGACCAAGCACTTTGTTGAGCAAGAAAAGGCCTAAGCATACATATAACTAGTTTCTTCAATTGGGATTTTTTTCCCTAAACGTGCCCCCAGCCTCACTGCAATTTTGGACATTGTGTTGAAGGATATGGTTTAGTGAGAACTATTGGTGAATGGTTGGACTGGATGATCTTATAGGTCTTTTCCAACCTTGGTGATTCTATGATTCTGTGAAGAATAGAGCACATATTCTATTTTCTATTCAAATAAGGACTCTGTCTTTTCTTGCATAAAAGATTTTAAGTGAACATGGAGCTGCTTACACAAGGTAAGGGTGTATTTCCAAGCCATTTACTTACTATTTTGCAGTATCAAGTCATCATATTTATCACCATTAAAATTTCCACAGAGGCCACAAGGTTTTCCATGATGATCTTCTGTTAGCTTAATATAAATACCAGAGTTTCCATCCCAAGCAAGAGAAAAACCGAAGGTAGTTTTCACCAGAATATAGTCAGCCAATCTCTCAAAGAAAACATTTCCAACTGTCTGTGGCAACATTAATCTGGAAAAATAAACAACTTACTTCAAAGATCACAGATGAGACAAGATTAGTAGTAGAAAAATACACATAAAACATTATCATCTAACTCTCTACACACTTTTTTCCCCAGGTTTATAGAGCCACTTCAGTATTTTGTCATCTATTCTTTGCCATCTGTTCTTATTTGCTTGTCTGTATGGATCATTACAAGTGAATGTTTTTCTGGTGTATACAAGTATCAGTTGTTCCAATGATAAGTCTGAAAGAATAATTCATCTTCATTTTCAAAATTCAGCTCAGGCACATAGAGGAATATGTGACTTCATGAGCATCCTGGTTTGCATAGGCAGCTCTGTGAAATTACTATCAGTGCTCCTGGTATGGTGAGCATCAGCAGTCCTTCTGGGCACAGGATCGATCATCAGGTAGGTGAATGCAAATAGAGGGTTTTACAGTACAGAAGATGCTCATGAACAAGAATTGTATGACATACAGTCATATAATTTTTTAGTTTGGAGGAATGCCTAAAGGTCATCTAGTCCAACTCCTCTGAAATGAGCAGGGACTTCTATAGGTAGATTAGTTTGATCAGAGCCCTATCCAGCCTGACCTTGAATGTCTCCAAGGAGGGGGTTTCCACCACCTCCATGGGCAACGTGTTCCAGTGCCTCACTAACATTACTATAGAAAACTTTTTCCTTACATTCAACCTAAATCTCCACTCTTTTGATTTGAAACCATTTTCCCTTATTCTATCACAAAAGACTCTGCTAGAGTCTGTCGAGTCTGTCCCTTTTCTTCTTACAGACCCCCTTTAGATACTGAAAGGCTGTTCTCAGGTTTCCCTGGAGCCTTTTCTTCTCCAGACTGAGCAGCCCCAGCTCTCTCAGACTGTCCTCACAGGGGAAGTGTTCCATCTCTTGGATCATTTTTGTGGCCCTCCTCTGAACACACTCTAACAGGTCCACATCTTTCTCGTACTAAGGACTCCACATCTGGATGCAGTACTCCAGGTGAGGTCTCCTCAACGCAGAGTAGAGGGGAAGGATCATTTCCCTCAGCCTGCTGGCCACACCTCTTTTAATGCAGCCCAGGATACGGGTGGCTTTCTGGGCTGCAGGGACACATCATCGGCTCATGTCTAGCTTGCCATCCACCAGTATACCAAATCCCTTTTGGCAGAGCTGTGCTCTACCCTTATAGCCCCCAGCTTATAGTGATAGTGGGGATGCCACAATCCAGGTGCAAGACCTTGCATTTGGATTTGTTGAACCTCATGAGGTTCACCTGGACCCACTGTTCAAGCCTGTCTAGGTCTCTCTGAATGTCATTCCATCTCTCAGGCATGTTGACTGCACCACACAGCTTAGTATCATCCATAGTCTTGCTGAGAGCATGCTCGATTCTACTGTCACCATTGCGTATCAAGATGTTAAAGAGCACCAGCCCTAGTACAGACCCCTGAGAGATACCTCTTATTACTATTCTCTGTCTGGTGAGCCATTGATCACCACTCTCTGGGCATGCTGGCATGCTCTCATAACCAGTTCCTTGTCCACTGAACAGTCCACTCTTCAAATCCACGTATTTGGAGAGAAAGACATTATGGGTTACCATGTCAAAGGCCATACTGAAGTCCAGATAGATGATATCTCTGGCTCTTCCTTTGTCCACTGACACGGATATGCCATCATAAAAAAATGACAAGGTTGGTCAGGCACAACCTGCCCTTGGTGAAACCATACTATTATGCCACATCACCTCCCCCTCTTCCATCTGCCTTAGCATAGGTTCCAGGAGGATCTTCTCCACGATCGCCAGCACAGAGGTGAGGATGACTTCCCTGAATCATCCTTTATACGCTTCTTAAAAATAGGTGCTATATTGTCTTTTCTCTAGTCACTATGGACTTCACCCGACCATCATGACTTTCCAAATATCATCATGTGGCTTGATGATTACATCAGATACCCTCCTCCCTTGGCCAAAAAAACACTGGAAAATAATACTGTAGCATGATTTAATCTTAATCTTCCAAAAGCGGTTCTGTTGGGATGAACAGACTGATAGTATTATAGTCATCAGCCTCAGATGCTAATGTCTGTAACATAATTATATCCAAATACATACCTTCTAACATGTTATGAAAGAATACCTTAAGTCTTTGAAATTTGCTGTACTTTATCAAACAGCAAAAAAACACTTATGATAGTCTTGTACTCATTTTTTTATTTTGAAAAAAAAAAAGTTAAAAAAGAGTACATTGGATGTTGGATGTACCTCAGAGATTTTTGTGGAGTATTTGCCCTGAAGGGGCAAAGGAGATTTAAGATCTTTTATTCAGTTAATTCAGACTTGTCTATAAGGTTATGTGTTTGATTAAGCATAGCCACATACAAAGCATAAATAATGACTGCCTTGTTCAAAATGGTATCATGATGCATCAGAGATTAGCTGAAATAGTCTGATGCAGACAAACTGTACAAAGTCAGGATGGTTAATCACTAGATCTGAGCTGAGAAGTTGAACAGAAGGTTTGTGTAGGGAGTGAATGTTCATTTAGATATTTTATGAACACTATTACATCTTCCTACCCTTGTCAGTCCCAATTCAGAGCAGCCAGGGATCAGTAAAAATACAGAGCAAATTATGTTCCCTGTTTGACATAAAAAGCAGTCACTTCTTGAACTCCGTAATTTCTGCAATAAAACATTTTATATGACCATTAGAACACTTACCTGTTTCCTTCCTTTCTTACTTCATGTCCTGAAATAGTTATTTCTTCTTGGTTTGAAAAAAACAAGCTGATTGACCTCTGACAAGAATATACTGAACCATGACAGTGAGGACTGTTATGAACCTTCAAGGGGAACAACATATACACAGTTAGAACAAATGTTTGTTACCAATAATTTCCTGCGAGTTTTCATAAGCACACATATGACAATTTACTTTTCTGTACATTAGTCACCAAAGAGAGTTAGAGACAAATATTTAAATTATAAAAAGGTCATAGTTACAAAAATATGCAAAACTAGAAATTTGCGCTAACCAGTACTGCTGAGAAATAGAGCAATTGTTTAACAGCACAAAGTATCACAAATCAGTGGCTTAAACACTGCAAGAAATACTCAGGTATATAGCATAGATGAACTTCATAGACAGACTCTGTAGTAAACTAGCTTATCACTGCCAGTGTAGGAGCTTGTTATACACACTGAGATACCTCTACAACTTAGTTTCTACAGGTCTGGAGGGAATACTGTAGGATACTAAACCTCGGCCTAAAGCCTGCATTCTCCTTGCCAGTCGAGACCGGCACCAGCTGAACTACAGAATGCCTTACTGAACCACTCAGGATTTGTTGAGATTTGAGAATGCTCTCACAGATTATTGCAGGCATCTAACTTAAGTGCATTGTTAAAACCTGTTTTTCATTGGTTTACCAGGACTATCAGTGGAAACAGGAAGGCTCTTCTGAAATCTGCCTGTCCCCATCATACACAGATAGGGTCATGAGCCAGAGTATTGGCTTGACTCTCACATCAGCTTCTTAGTTTGAGCACAGCAAGTGTCACTCAACCAGAGAGAGATTTGCAAAATAGTGTGGCTCACTGTTATAGGCAGTATGTGACTTCCATGACTGCCCATTACTAGAGAAAGGTTTTAAATAGATCTCAGGTGTGTGCTTCTAGAAATGAAAACCATGCAGTTATTATCTCTGCATGTCCACAATTTTATGGCAATAAAATAGATCTCAAATAAAAAATAATGTATTATCAGGCCTAGGAATGGGCATGATATGCCAGCGTGCATTTTTTTTTACAGTTTGGCAAAAAGGATGCTACCTTTGCAATTGGGATTCCATTGCAATCCCAGCCATCAGCATTGCAGAGTATGGCTCCTGCAGTGCAGGAACATCCCTGTCGCCAGAGATATTCCAGTTTTTGCTGGCCAGGGTGTGCTTTCAGGACATGAAAACTGTGGGCTCAGATTTATTCTGACTACTTACATGCGCTAACAAGTTAAACACTACTATGACCTTATGTGACAGTTTTCTTGGAGAAGGATAGGTGTTGTTGGTTTTCTTGACAGTGCTGCAAAGCGAAATAAATGAGTAACTGTGAAACATTTTTCCAGCATGGTAATAGGGGCTGTAATTAGAAACCAGCACTCTCACTTTTTCAGAGAAGATCTATTGGTAAACAAATACAGTGCTTACATATACACTAACTAATCTCCCTCACTGACACTAAATGCTGGAAATAAAAAATTTACTGTTTCTTTGAGTGAAATAAACCAAGTCAGTAAAAGCATTAAGGATTTCATATGTATAAAGAAAGTCATAATTAAAGTCATAGTAAATGTTGCTAGTATTGAAAAATGGTTTCTATGTAAGCCTGCCCTAAGATAGAAACACAGTCAAAGAAAATCAAAATTGCTCTCTTCTTCTCTAGAGAGGTGGATTTCTAAAATCAGAAGGACCATAATGTGAGCATTTGGTAAGGTTTTCTGCTCTCCACAGCCCAATTGGAGCTGACTGTAATGCTTCAGCATTACTTGTGATTTTTCTGATTAAACGTCTTTAGGTTTTTTAAAAATATGACATTTATTCCAGCAGTGGTAGCTTCTCTCCTTCCAGAGCATTGGGTATCCACCAAAATATTGATTCTAGATTGTAATATAATCATGGAATCATGGGCTGGGTTGAAAAGGATCACAATCACAATCATCATCTAGTTTCAATATCTCTGCCATGTGCAGAGTTGCCAACACTAGACCAGGCTGCCCAGAGCCACATCCAACCTGGCCTTGAATGCCTCCAGGGATGGGGCATCCACAACCTCCTTGGGTAACCTGTACCAGTGCATCACCACCCTTTATGTGGGCTTTGCCACTGCATTTTAAGAAATCTCCCAAAATATCAAAGCTGCACACTGAATCTAAAAATTATACAAAATAATGGAAGGTAGATAGCATCTGCCTATGACCTGAGTGAGTGGAAACAACAGATTAAAATTCTCTGAATGCTACTATTTGGGGAGCAAGAAAGTCACATACTTGTAAATGAAAACAGACCCTTGCAGAAGGAATCAGAATCTAGATCTGCCTTCATCCCTGTAACCACTGTACCACCATGTTTGCGTTACAATTAGGACCACTCTTGTTCCATCCCCTTGCAGAATCAGCAACAATTGTAGAAAAAATAGCATAATGAGCTGATGTCCTCTCCACACAATCACCTTCCTTCAGAGGTAGCACAGGTTTGAATTCTCCCTGATCTCTGTATCATTAATCACAACTTAAAAGAGTGCCTCCCATACATAGGTCAGGATGAAGGCTTCTGAGCTGTTAAACTTCCCTGCATGACGCAGAGGTAAGCCAAAATTAGAACACAAATCCCCAAGGGAACAGACTTTTCCACGGGCTGGGGGAGGCAGTTCCCATCTTAGCAAGCCAGTGGCTGCAAGTCAGGGTCTGCTACACTTGGTTGCCCAGCCACCAAGCAGCTGATAGCTGTTTGCACTTCACTCAGCAATTCGGTATGTTCTGCGGTCTGATAGCTGAAGTTTATTGAAGCTTCCAAGGCCTGCTTTAAGACCCAATTTGCTGCATGGGATTTCCCAGAGAGGAGAGAGCTGAGATCCTTTTTTAGCATAGAGGGAATAAGAAATACTATTTTTAATATACTGACTCCGTTGATTATTATTTCACCAGTGTTTTGCGTTACTGCACACATGCTTAGATGTTTTCCAGCAGCATAGTTTTGTGTGTAACACAGCAGTTTGATCCGTTTATTCTCTCTCTAGTTACTTTATTTATGAAATATAGGAATACTCAGGATGTATTTCTAACATATGCTCACATACTTACCCAAACAGTGTAATGTGGTTCTGGAGTACCGCAGTCTTTTGCAAAAATATAGGAGCAATTTCCAGGAAAGTAGTAGTAGATGCCATCAAATGTTTCAAAATGATACTGTCCCCATGATTTGCAAATCCCATCTCGGTCCTTGCCATTGTTAGGAACTGCAGAAAACACACTGAGTTTACAAGAAGTACAGTAATAAAAAATGCAAAGGTGGCAAAGACATCTACAGAAGTAAAAGTTTGGGAAGGAAATAAGAGTTATGAACAAAGGGAATAACAAGGATGAAAGATAACCTGATTTTTTTTAACTTGAACTAAAAATACATTTAAAAAAAAAAAAAATTAAGAATGCAGTTTTAGTCCCACACAGTCATCAGAAATGTTGGGTTCACTTCAATGATGACATTTTAATACAAAGGACTACTGAATATCTGGGATGATTCTTGGTATAAGAGATTCCATAGTACATTTAATGAGTCAGTTATTTTCAGCAAGTCACTCCATCTTTCTATCAATTGTATAGCTACTCAGTTAACTAAAAAAAGTGGCCTGCTGCTGATACATTAGACTGTGATCTATCTGTTATGGTATCTGTGAATCCTCATAGTCCAGATGCTATAACCTAGGCATTTGTACTGTTGCTCTACACATTTCCCTAACACCTAGTATAATTTCAGTCCTCTTGTCCTCTAGTGGAATGAAGTTTTGCTACTATTAAGGAATCACAAAAGTTATGTTGACAATATTGTTTTTAAAACCTTCCCCTTATATATCACTTGAACACAAAACTTGATTAATGCTTCGGCCCCAGACTTACCAATTTGGCACCTGCTTCCTTGAGCTTGAAAAAACTGACAATCACAGTCACCTGCCTCTGTGCAGCTTGCTCCATTAAGGCACTTTTGAGCACACAAGCCTGTCAGCAAGCAAAGCAGCCTTTTAGTAGATACAGTATTTTTCAGACAGGTTGAGACTCACGTTAGATGTTTGTTCTAAAATCATAAGCATCCATATTAGCTAAGAAAAATAACCAACAAGACTTTCTTTTTAACATTTACTTAATTTTATGCTTTGTGTTCCTTGGTTAAAAGACAAAGTTCTCCCTCTTCTAGTCTGAGATTTGTACACTAACAAAGGAGCAAAAGGTCAGTCTCCTCCCAGCAAACAAAAGGTCAAGTTCCCATGTAAAGAAACCAAATCCCAGTCCTCCCGATCTAGAAATACACAGGATGAAGATTATTTTAATTGACCAAGTTCAGCACAACTCATACATATGTTCAGCTCCTCCCTCTTAGGCATTACAGCAAAGGGTAGATTCAGCTTATTAACAGTCTAGAATATATTACAGAGACAAAACTGGTTAAAAATAATTCTCAGGAGATGCTAAAAAATTGTATAAAGTTATTTCTGCTGAAGAGGTGACTGAAGTCAGAAATTTAAGATTACATGGGAACGGCTTGTTTTGTGTTATAATTAGTAATTGTTTCTAAAAGCAGTTTAATTAAAGGGTTTTGCAGCCTGTTTGAAAGTTAAGACCTCACTGTGTACTAACTGTTCACTGAGGTTGGTCTAACTCAGAGCTCCCCAGAAGTAGAGGAGAAAGAGGTTTTCAAGTTTCAGGTTTGCAGATAGTTGCTTTCCTTCCCAGGAAGAAATTATAATCCTACATACAAATATTTGCAATGCTGACAGCGCTATTTTAGAAGTACATTTTCAACAGGAAATTTCTGCAATTTAATGAGGATAAAATGAGATAATGAAATAGGTTAGGGTTTTGTAGAGGATAAAGCCCACAGCAAAACAGGAAGCAGGTAGGAGAGCAGAGTGTTCAGTAGCATCTCCTCCCAGGGAGAGTGGCACTCACCTCTTGCTGGGCTCCATGTCAAGGTCCCATTTAGGTGCAATTGAGGAGATGTAGCTCGAACCTATCAGAGAAACATAAAAGCAAAATCAGGGTATTTGTACTTTACAGATTCACCAATACAAGCCCAGGGCCTTACAGAAGGATTGGGTTAGGACTTGGCAGGTTGTTTCAGACATGACACAGCCTCACTTGCTACAGACAGATTTGCTGCCTGGACAACAGGAAAGGCAGTGACTGCAGCACTTGTGGGGAGGGGAAGCATGGTTTAGGGGAATAGAGAACTATACAGCAGTATACTGGGGTCACCAATAGAGAACTATACAGCAGTATACTGGGGTCACCGCTGGCCTTCTCTCCATGCCCTCTGCTTTACCAGTGCCAGTGAACCAGCAGAGTTCTATAGAGGAGATCTGCGTTTATATCTGGGAGGAAGAGTGAGGACCTGAGAAGCATTCTGCCTTTTCACTTCCATAAAATACAAAGAGTTGGAGAGTGTGGAGATGCAATATCCCTTCTTCCCCAGATTCCCCTAACTCATGCCCTGCAACACTCCCTGATCATCTGATGTGGCCACTTCAGTTGTGATAGATTTTACGTCCCATTTAAGACTCTTCAGAACTGCATTTCAGCTCATCCCAACCAAAAAGGAGACAGATCGATCTGCATGCTATCTTGTGGAGGAACAGGGGGGCAGAGGGCTGTAAGGAAGCCCTGGGTTCTGACCCAGCACTCTGCTGTTGCAGTTTGTCATGTCACATCAATCCTTCTGAGAACTGAACAAATCCCACGTGACAAGCACTCCAGGCTTTTTGTCCCCATTAGATTAAAACATTTACTAGCATGAAGTGCTTGATAGATATTTTGCACTACATTTCTTCATGGCTATTTTAAATCCTTTTGTTCTACAAAGCTTTGTCCTTCTGCTTAGATGGTTATTCTTGGCCATTTGTTTTTACTTCTCTCTCTGTGTATTATGAAGTTATATTTCTGTACTCCCATGCTATCCATTCAGGTATACACCAGCCTTCAGCTGCACAACTGAGCAAAACAAACCATTTAAGCCTGGTGAGAAACTCTTCTTTCTGCAAATCCTGCTTAACCTCTGGAGCTTGAGCTAACAGATTTCAGTGAATGCAACTGTACGATAAAGGGATCAGGTGAAGTCCCACCAATGCTTCACATGTAAATACTTCCTCCTCCAACTGGAAACAATTTGATGCACTCATGCAGCACAATCTGTCTGTAACCAACCTGAACTGGACTCCACCAGAAAGCTGTTTCACAGGCTGTCTTTAGCCAAAGAAGTTCCTCATCATCTGTGTACAAAAACATTCCTCTCCATTCCTTCTCCTCAGCAAAGCGGCTTTTTGCTTTTGTTGTTCCGGAGAGGTAAAGCATATTTGCTGTGACAGCACTGTCCTGCTGAGCACCTCTCTGACACACCATCAGTCCCAAGAGTCCGTTTCCCTCAGAAAGTGTTTGCCTAGTGAGGGGAAGAGGCTTGACTCACCTCAGTGTTATGTTTCATACTGGCTGCTTTCTGTCTTCTTCAGGAGACTAATCTCCAAGAGGCTGAGAGAAAATAATTTGTGGTTGTGTTGCAGGCTGTCTGCAAGAGCCAGAGCAGAGGCTTTGGGCTCCGCACCTCACCCTGGAGAAGGGTGCTGTAACTTCTCCTTGGGCTCTGCAGCACAAGGTGTTTACCCACAAGGGAGCAGGATTCCTCTTTACTATAAAATTCCAGTCAGACATCACCTGTGCAAGGCAGCAGTGTGGGGCGTGGGGTGACTGGTGGCCACTGCCATCACCACCACATGCAGTACCCTCCTCTGCAGTCATCTCTGTGTTTTTCATCAAACACTAACAGCCTTCTGGGGCTTTCTGTTCACCTCCACACAAAGCAGAAGAGCAGTGGTGTTATTTCCCATGGTGTGCGTCAGCTGTTCTGTCGGGGTGGGTAATTCAGGGAGCTTTCGCCAGGAGTGAATGAATGCATGAGGCCATGGGCCTCGGCTGGAGGCAGCAGGTAGGGAACAGTGGCTCCTGCTCACCGTCCTCCTGTTACCACGGCCTTGCTCCTTACAAAGGCCCCATTGTCACAACAGCAAAGCCCCAGAGCAGAACAGGGGGAGGAATTCCCCACTCTTTCGGAGGTATAACCTACCTCTGTTGTTAAGAGATCTCTTTTCTGTCGAGTTGCATTAAACTCGTTTCTGGAAGAAAACAAAAAGGATCTTGTATAACCAAAGGTCCCAGGAGCAGCCTGAATAAGCCGTTCCCCAGAGAGAAGTGTTTCTCTCCGATTACCATCACTTTATCAAAGAGGTCTTTCTTGGGTTCACGTTTAAAATGGTGATTCTTTTTTTCTTTTCGTAGTCTCATTTTACAGAATTCAACAGCACTCCAATCTCTGCTCTCAGACATCAGGGAGGTACAGGGGAGAGGAAAATAGAACAAGCTTATATGACAGGATACAAAACTGCAAAATTGATCCATAGGTACTTGAACGTGTGTGTGCGGCAGCGAGTTGCCCTAAGTGTGATGTGAATATATTGGTATAATGCTTTTAATAGCAGGAGATTACTCACCAGCTGTAGTTGATTTAAATGTGTGATTTAGTTTAGAAATAAGGGCAGCAGACTGTAAAACATACTTGGTTTTACCAGCAGTCCAAGATGGTATGTATGTGTGTGTTCACTAAATACAGAGGTCACTAGACATCCAAAGCTATGTCCAATTGGACACTTCTACTAGAATTGATGGCATAGTTCCCATTTAATTCAATGGGATCAGGAACATTTCCTAGTTTGGGTTTTGTTTGGATTTCAGCTTCTACACGAAAACTTGTATTGAAAATGTTTATTTTATGGCTGTATAGCACTTACTTTTCTGTGCTTCAAATAGCAGCTAGGATTTTATCATGCAATTAAAATCGTAGAAGGATACTCATTTAATGTATTTTTCCAGACATAAAATAATGATCTCATCTTGGTTTCATTCCATTACTCCTCTAAGCTTTCTTGAGACTGTACAAGTATCATTTTTCATAAGTGCCTTCATTTTTCAAATGGAGGATCCATGCCCATTATATAAATTCTTTGAAAAGAATTGTAAACATTACGAAAGTATGTTTTACATCCATTGCACATGTACATGACAACTTACACGGCAAATTCAAGACTGTATTTTACTTTCTAACTTACACCACAACAGATAGCCTTACATATTTTTGTTTCATTCATAGGACTTAACAAATAAGGAATAAAAACTTACCTTGAAGTCCTCCTCAAAAGAGAAAGCTTGCAGTAAGTTCCTGTAGATTAAAAAATCATCAAGGTAAACATTTTTCTGTAGTGTCACTCCGCATTTGACAAATATCACTACTGAATTGTGTTCTTCAAAAATAGTTAATGAACCTAAGTTTTCAAAAGTGTCTTTACAAAACCTTCTTCTCTTCACAAGGAATCTAGCAACAGATGCTCTCCTTCCTGAAAGCCTGATGCTCACAAGTGCTCACCACCTGCAAGTTCCCGTGCTCTCAGCTCTGGTACACGCTACCACCAAAAAGAGCAAAGCATTCATAAAGCCTTTCTTCAGAGGCTTAGACCATATCTAATAAAACATAAGAGGTGATCAGATCTATCCAGAATCAAACTTCTAGAGCGGTAACCTGTAATCTTTTTCTGATTATTACTTATAAAACTCAGTTGCCATTCTAATCACATTCTCATGTTGTCTTAGAAATCCTTATAATGGCTGTAAAGAAACTATCTACAAGATCTATTTGCTGTGCATACACGTATAAATTAAAAAGATTGTTTCTGTAGCCAGAAGAACAATTGCTTTTTCTAACATTCTAAAAATGCTTAAAAACACTGCAGGTGCAATCTGATCAAATAAAATTATACCCTGCTGAAATTAATTACTAGCTTACTGATATAACAATAATGGCAATGAAACAAAGAAAGTTAAACTTAATTCTTTAATAACTTCTTTTGTTACAAAATTCAAACATAAAAATGTATCCTGAAAAAAAAAATGCTATATTTTAGCTTCAACACTTATCAGAAAGAATGGAAATATATGTAACATTTTTTTAACCTGTGAAATTGTTTTATTAACTCCAACAAGGGTAAAAAATGTTGGTTTATGATAGAAAAATAAGCAGACACTAATGAAACATTCACAAAACTAATTGTAGAAGTTAGTATTACTGCAAAAATGAAATAAAGTTCTTACCTTGCAAAGAGGACAGCAGTGAATGAAGCAAGAATATACTCCACGGTATCATTAAATTGAGCTTTCCCACAATGTTCATTTCAGTATAAATTAGTAAAAGGAAATTCATCCAAATTAATGGCTTTGACTATGATGGCATCTTCTAACTGTGTCTTCCTACAGTGTGTTTAGATCCTTTAAAATTTAGATAATTGGATGCATGATTTAAAATAATACAATACAGAAAGGAAAAGAAAAGGAGACATCAAGCTTGGTAGATACATACAGCTTCAGGAGCTTAGCAAGCGTTGCATATAACTTTCTGGCTGCATATCTCTCATTAGAAATGCATGGTAACTGCTGAGCAGAGTCTGTATTAGTTACACTTTCGCCAGACCTGTGAGCATTACTCCTCTGTTGAATTCAATTGGCCCTTTATAAGACAGCAGACAATAACAAGAAATTTTGCCATGTTGTGACGCTTTGAGAGATCCTTCAGTCGTCATCACGCCTTTGTGTGCTTTGACACTTGCGTCGTTTGCTGCCCGTTTTGTTACAGAAAACAGCTTCAGCAAGAACCTGCAATTATGTTAGCGCGTAAAATACAACCAGATGGTTTTGGAAATTAACATATTAATATTCTGCGTCTGTTCCAAAATGAGAGACTCAAATACCATTAAATAATACACCTGGATTTTTAAGAATATTTTGAATACATTTTTGTAAATAGTTTGCTGTTGCCATCAAGGAAAGCTTCTCAGAAGGTAAAATAGTAGTTCAATTTAAAAAATAAACAGACAAACACACACATTTTGAATATTTCATATTATCAAAAAAAAAAAAAAAATGTATGTAAGTCAGACCAATGTTTCTAATTTCCATTTAAAAAGAATAATATAATTTCACCAAACTAAACAAGTACATTTAAAAAATGGAAAAATCTTACCCACTTTTCTCTAAACATTAATAGAATTATTAAGAAGTGAAGTTTTCCATCAGTTGAAATGCCTACTCCTCACTTTCATTTTTAAAGCCTCCCTTTTGCCTAGCCCTCCATTCCTCCCAGCATGCACTTCATAAGATGCTGGAAGCATTCCGCACAAGGTGGCTGTGGACTGAAATAAAATTTAGAAGTTGACAGTCTCTTTGGTAAAAATTTCTCCCACTGATTCTTTCAGCCCTTTCTCTTCCCCTCTCTCCAGCTGGACTAGAAGAGCCAAAGGAAAACACACAAACTTTCCAACCACAGACAAACATTCATGTCCACATAGCAGTACTCACGCAGGTTTGGGATTACTGGTGGCCCAAGGATAATTACTGCAAACTGATATACATTACAGCAGTACACCACAGTTCAAGTATTTTTTAAGAATTATTTTTATTACTGGCTATATTTAAGTGACTCTGGATCCAGCTTTCTATTTATATATGTATATATCCACAAAATATTTATCAGACACTGAGATCAGTTATCTGCCCATCTTGTGTTTCATTATTCTGTAAATCATAAAGGAAACTTATTTACACCATTCACTTTTCAAGGAGATTTTTGGTTTGTTTTTACTTCTGACTATCTCTGGGCTAGTCCCATTTCACAGAATGCTTATCTGCAGCAAGAATGCATCTTCCAGTTCAGCCTCATCTGCTTCACAGTGTCAAAAATCACTCCAGTCTGCAAGCTGAGGAAAAAGAAATGAGCTCCTGATTCAAATTATGCACTAACGTAGTCATGCTTACAGACTCTAAACACTTCATGTGGACACCTATCTTGTAGGAGGTTACAGGGGATAATCAGTGTCTCATGCTTTCATAAATCTCCTATTAGAGGACAGAGCCTTGAGATTACTGTAGAGCTTCCAAATTACAGAATCACCAAATTACACAGAATCATAGAGACTGGAAAGAAGCTCTGGAGATAAAATCAAGTCCAGCCCCTCAGAGCAGGTTACTAGAAAAGTATCCAGGGTTCTGAATATCTCCAGAGAAGGAGACTCCACAACATCCCCAGGAACCTTGTTCCAGTGCTCTGTCTCCCTCATAGTAAAAGAGGTTTTCCTCATGTTCATATAGAACTTCCTGTGTTCCTGTTTGTGCCCATTGACCCTTGTTCCATCACTGGGCGCTGTTGACAAGAGCCTGGACTCACCCAGTTAACTTCCATCCATTATATAATATTATATATATATATATATAATATATATATAATAATATGTATAATAATTGATAAGATCCCCCCCTGCAGGCTGGCAACTCTCAGGTCTCTCAACCTTTTCTCATAAGGGAGATGCTCCTGGCCTCTAATCATTTTTCTGGCCCTCCACTGGACTCTCTCCCGTAGTTTCCTGTCTTTTTTGAACTGAAGAGGCCAGAACTGGACACAGTGCTTCTGATGTGGCCTCACCAGAGCAGAGTAGAGAGGAAGATCACTTCTCTCCACCTGCTGAACAAGTTCTTTTTAATGCACTCCAGGATACCACGGGCCTCCTTGGCCACAGGGGCACAATGCTGTATGTCTACCAGGACATACAGCTCCCTCTCTGCATAGCAATTTTCCAGCAGGTTGGCCCCTATACTGATGCTTGCAGTTATTCCTCCCTGGGTGTAAGACTCTGCACTTGCCCTTGTTGAACCTCGTAAGATTCCTCTCTGCACAACTTTCCAGGTCTCACGGCAACACAACTACGTGGTGTGTCAGCTACTCTTCCCAGCTTTGAATCATTAGCAAACTCACTGGGGGTGCACTCCATCCCTTCATTCAGGTCATTTATGAAGATGATAAACAAGCCCAAACCCCAGGGGAACTCCACTAGTTACAGACCTCCAACTACACTCTGTGCCACTGATGAGAATCTTCTGAACTCTGCCAGTCAGCCAGTTCTCAATCCACCTCACTACACACTCATCTATTCCACACTTCCTAAGTTTACTTGCAAGAATGTTATGGGAGACAGTATCAAAAGCCTTGCTGATGTTGAGGTACAGAACATTCACCGCTCTCCTCTCATCTACCCAGATGATCATGACATTACAAGCAGCTACCATATTGGTGATTTCCCCTTGATGAATCCATGCTGACTATTCTCAATAACCTTCTTTTCTTCCACTTACTTAGAGATAACATCACTTTCCCTGGGATGGAGGTATGAGACCATTACCAGCCTCAGAGCTGTTTTCCTTTGAAGCTAAGTGTGGCATAGAATCATTTCAAACACTTCTAAGAAACCTGACCTGGAATTTTTTCATTCCTCAAGTTGATTAATATAATTAAACTCTTTTTAACAGGAGCTGTTAAAATGACTTTTTAATGTATACACAACTTTTACAAAATAAAATTGAAGCACATAAGTATTGCCTAGTTGCTTAACTTTCTAACATTAAAAGCAGGCCAAGCCTACTTTACAAGCTGTAAAGAGACTTTTTCATTAGGTCTGGATATCTCTGCTCAAGACAGAGTAGGAAATAGCACGGTCCCAAGCAGATGAAGGACATTAGCTAATAAGGGAAAAGAATTATTCAGCCGAGTATGCTGAACTGTAACTCAGAGGACTATATTAAGAAATTGAATATATATATATGTATGCCCCAGCAATGACTACATTACCTACACAAGTAATAGAATACTCACAGATTTGAGACTTCTAGAAAACGTAAACAGGAACAATGAATTAGAAAATAACTACTTTGGTAAGAAAATGAACACAGTATAGAAAACATGCTGGCCTATGTTTAAAAGAATGCTAGTGCTACATTTTCAAGTTATATTTTTTTCTCTTTAAAAGTGAAAATAAAAAAATTTAATACAAATTTATTTGTATATTGTAGCAGAAATGCAAAGCTACAGCTTGAACCAGTGACTGAGCACCTGGTGGGAAGGCAGGACCAACCCAGAGGAGCTCAGCTGCATGCAATGTCCCTGAATGACTGGGAGGAGTGGAGCCAGGATCCACCACTTCCCAGACCTCATTTAAGGGTTGGCAGTGGAGACAAGGATATCTAACCTGAGGCCTTCAAGGGATAAGCATATGTTTTCCTTTATTTTCGCACCCACGGCTGTTGCATTTGAGCAAATCCTCGCTTGCTGCAGCTTAGGATCTTGATACTCTGTTGTCATTGCTGCACTTTCCATCACATTACAATACTCAATATAAATTTGACCAAGATTTTCCAACTTAACATTTGAGAGGATTTAATTTTATATACAGGTTGTACATTTTATCAGGATTATAAGCAAGAGATGAAATAGCAACAGCCTTCAGTGACTTGGATTCAAGTATGCCCTGTTTTGGATTTAGATCCATTATCATCATTAATAAAACATGGCACTTCTTGGAGCTCATATTCCAGCCTTCATTGGACTGGTATTTTCAGTGAAGAGCTTGAGTGGTACTACACTGTCACGCATGTGCCAAAACATCCTAAGGGTTAACATCAGTGAAAATAATAAAAGAGCAAGAATGATAAAAGGCTAGACGCATTTCTGCTCCGAGTATTACCTCAACAGCTGATCAAAAATCTCCCTAAGGGCTTGAAGATCAGATTGTATTTCTTTGTAGAAGGGCGTCCATGGCTAGAGCAGATGCTCAATCACCAAGTCTCGATTTCCATGCCCAAAGAATCAGGACGCTAGGAAAGGATTTTTATGAAAATATTTTCTCCTTAAGTCTTCCAAAAGCTTAAAACTTCACTTTAATTGCACTTCCTCAGTGAAGTTAAGCCCTCTAGTGGTCAATTGGCCAACAACTATTTAGAATAAAGACCTTCAGCCATTCACACAAGCAGACGCCAGTCCAATTCCACAAACATTTCTCATCTGGAAAGCAAGCTTGTGGGAATGACATCACTCTCCAGGATTAATAGGGCATTTTCATAGGTTCAGAGTTCAGTTCAGAAAGCATTTTTATTATGCTGAGTTTTTCTTTGGAGAAATAACATGCAGATACTATCTCTGGTTATATTAGTAGCAATGCAAGTTTTATTTTCAGCTTTTTCATAATGGAAGAAGTCCCTGGTTGTTATGAGTTATTTTGTGGGCAACAAAACTGCTAACTCAGGTTTCTCCATAACTGTGAAGATCACCCCTAAGGTTACTAGTGCTGGGTATGTCACTTCCCCTGCTCCTGTGACTTTCACATCATAGGAACTCCGTTTTTCCCCTTTTTCCCCTGCATCTCACTGGCAGAATAGCTAGGCAATAATCAGTTTTGGACAAAACAAAGTGTAAGGTACATATGTGCCAACTGGCAGGCTAGTACACATTTCCTAAGCAATGAGTGAGCCATTGCTTGTCAATCACCACACAAGCCAAATAACTAAAAGGCTTATTTTTCCCCAGCTGAAGCTAATTAGCATCTATCAAGATGCCAGTTTTCACAAAACTCACAGGAATTCAGAAACCACATTTGAAGTTATCCCTGCATCTTTTCCTTAGAGATTCATGCTGCAAGTTAAGAATATCACAGGACTCAGCAGCCTGAGAGCCAGCATGCTTTGTGAGCAACTCTATTCCAAGGTAGGAACTCTGAGGAAGCCACAGAAGAAGAAATGGGTCAGATGTGAAGATGCAGAAGTGAGAGACTGAGGAAAACAAACTGTGCATCTTGCCAAAGAGACTCAAGCGTGATAAACTTAATATATCATTCACTTACCAGGATTTTTTGTTTTATGCTACGTAAATTGGCAATAGAATATACAACAGTCCTCTCCAACGAAAGTGTGAGAAGCTTGCATAAGTTTTTTACTTCAATTCAGGTCATGTATTGCAGTATTTTGTGGCAGACTCTGACAGCTAAAATGGGAGACGGATGGAGAATTCCTTTCCAGAAGGAATTTGTTCAAGTTATTCTTTTAACTCCCGAGTAACTACATTTCAGTGAAAGCGTTTTGAACAAAAGCTTTCAGCAGAAAAAAAGCAGAAAGATGCAACAAGCGTCAATGTTTATAAAAAGCCCATGATAATCATTTCTCTAAACTAGAGCAAAAGGGCAACATTGTGCTGTGATCTGCATTTCCTAACTCAACTCACAAGTCAGTTTAATTTTGTGTACTAAGTACATTGAGATGACCTATCACTGAATAAGTGAGAAAAGAAATATCACTTTTGATAGAAATCCCCCCCCAAAATTTTGTATATTGAGATGCTCAAATCAGAATTTCAGTAGTGTCATGCAAGCATACAGAAGACAGGAAAAATATCTGATTTCAAAAGCAATGCAGAAGGTAGGGTGCTGTAGCTTGATTAGACTTCTATGTTTCTTCTATTTCCTCTCCAATTGCTTTCCAAACACAAGAAACAACAACGTAGAGCTGTTTCCATGCCAGTTGGGTCAACTCATATCCAAGTTCTCATTCAATCATTTGCAACTCTTCCAAGGGACAGAATTAGCCTTTCCAACAGCCTTTCCTTGGCACATCACATGTCTTACTCAGAACTAAACTCTTCCCTCCTCCTAATCAGATTATTTCTGAAGGTCTTCAAAGCTTCAATGGATGAGAAACTGGAACTTCTCCAACATTTCATGTTTGATAAATGCATACCCTAAATGTATCTCTCAAAATTAGTCATATTTTCAACTCCAAATTTTTCACACATGCTTTCCTAAGGCTTTCCATTGCCTCACCTAGCTCATGACAGCAAATCGTAAGAAAATCAAATTTATTTTCTTATTAAAGCACTTGATGCTGTTCTCTATGTCTGCCTGTAATTGTAGGATGAACAAACTAGATCCAATGCAATTTGTAAAACAGTCCTTTTTATGTTTTACAGTTACAAAATAGAATATACCGAGTTCATTTCAGAAAAAAGCTTCCTCCATTTAGACCTATCAATCCAGAAACCACGCTCATTTTCCAGTAATAACTGAGCTGACTTCCTCTCCACATGCATATATAATCACTTTGTTTTTAACGATGTAAACTTCAAACTTCACAATACCTTCCTGAATGTATACTTTAACACCACGTTAAGGGAGTTATTCTCAGTGGAATAAATCATTTTGTCACTTGCCATTAACAGTGCATCACCATAAGCAGTTCATGCAAATAGGAAGTACTTACTTTCAATACTCTGTGGTCATGTTTGGAACTTCACTTGTGAAGCAGTAATTCAAATGAATCTAAAATGAGAACGGAATTCATTTGAAAGGACTCTAGTTGCCAACACAGAAGCATAAAAGATACTTAATGCAGAATTACCCTTGGACAGAGTACTAAGAGAAGGCATATACTAGAGTTAGATCCACTCCTACATCACAGACCAAGTCAGCATCAAGGCTTTGACATTTTCATGCAGAGAGAACATGGATCATCTCAGTCAGTAACACCAGAATCACTCAGCTCCCTGTAAAGGTCCATTTGCTTGGACATATTTCTATTTGCTTCAACAAACTGTTGCATGTACCTCACCAAACATCCCACCCCTCTCAAATAAAAGAGGATGCAAGCTTTTAGTGTTTCAGTAACCACACACACATCCGTAGTACAACGTTTTCCTTCATTACCAAGGCCCCACAAGACTTGCTTCAAAATGGATAAAAGAGGAAGAGTCATCTGGTTTTACTTTGGTATTGATGTATTTGTAAATCAATCTGAAGTGAGAATGTATTTACACACACACACACACAAAAAGCAGTTTGAAAACATGGAATTTATCAAATTCTCTTTATGTTTATTGACTGTCACATGACTGGTGAACAATTTTAACGGTAAGACTTCTGGTAACGTGCACGAGCACCAGGTCCTCCAAATTTCTTGGATTCACAACGGCGAGGATCTGCAACCAGCAGAGTCCTGTCGTACTGGATTAGAATATCCTTGATCTCTTTTTTGGAAGCTTCATCAACATCTGCATAGGAAAAAAAAAAAGTTTTGAACGTTTCTCGAAGGAACTAATTTATGCTAGCATTTTCACACTTGTCAGAAGGCAAACATTTTCACTTAATGCTAACATAACAATCTGAACAATGAACTTACATTTTTGATAATAAGCCACCAATGCTTTGGAAATAGCTTGACGGATAGCTGTTAAAAAAAAAAAAAATGGATTACTAAGGATTGCAAATGTATTCAAAACTTAAACACAAAGTGCCAATTCTCTTAGAAACTTGCTGTCTTGTTCTCTGCCAAAGCGTCCTTTCCCCCCTTAAGTCCCCTCCCATCTAACTACACATGACCTTTATTTTGGCACATCTGAAGAACTCTGTGCCAAGAGGCCACCCACGATTCATCTTCTGACTTGACAACTGCCAGCTAGACAAAGCACGGTACAAGTGCTGTCTTCATCACCTTCCTTAGAATATGAATCTTGTTTATCTTCTACCAACTAGTTAATTTTCAAAATCCTTAGAAATAGTTCCCTAAAATGTCTCTAATTTTCAACACAAATAAAAATGTTCACAGAGTTCAAAGACTAAGGCAACAGAATGCGCAATAGGATGGCATGACTTATTTTAGCACACCTCCATAAAACAATCCCATAATAATAATAATCAGAACTGAAACAAGTGTTATGGGAGCAGCTGTAAACATTTGGTTTGGGACTACATTTTTGATTAGAAACTGAATTTTCTGAAAAATGAGTGCAATCAACTTCAGACATTATCAATATGCTCTGCAAGAGAGGCTCTTGCAGATGCTTACAGGTGCTCTCATTCAGAGCATGTCTGCAGGTCAAATGAAAGACACTTCTAGACAACCTGGAAATTTACAATTAAATTCTTAATTTCTAATGCAAAGTTCTCTTTTCTCTCTCCCAAAAATCTTCGTATTGAGACACACTTCAACTGTCACACCACAAGGTGTAAAGATCAGTTCCTTTGAATTTCACAAATGAATTTCTCTCCAGATGCTGCAATTCTGTAGGTAAAATATATCGAAGAAAACAGTGTTTGAGCAGCGAAAAAGAAGCAGAACAGTGAAACATACAAGCTGCTATTCTAAACTCAAGCCTCTCACATGCACGGTTTCACCTGTTCTAGCCCACAGTGAAGGCTCAACTCCAAATCATACCATAGATTTGTGCTACATGGCCACCACCTTTCACACGGACTCTGATGTCAACACCAGCAAATCTCTCCTTCCCCAGCAGCAGGACAGGTTCAAGCAGCTAGGAAACAAACCAGATTAACAAAATTCATTTGTTATCAGAGCCAGCAAGGACACAAGTCTGTAGATTTACACACGTGAAGTTGCTAAACATTCTGAAAAACAAGAGACTGGATTTTGCAAGCATATATCCAGATCAACTTTATCTCTTAAAGGGTTCTCTGACACCTACCAGTAATACTGTAAAACAAACACGCTACTCGTTTTTTTTAGGTTTCAAAACACTGAACAGCACATTTTATGTACATGGAAATTATCAGAAACCACGTAGTTTAGGCAAAAATCAGAAAAATAAATCAAGATTATTAAACTTTAACACTCTCAGTTAAGCAAGAAAAGTACCCCTATGCCAACAATACCATTATGGAAGGACACTCTACTCAGTTTTCATAAGTAATTCTACACACAACAAAAGACTTAGTAGTATCAGTAAGGCAAGCAACTCTTCGCCATGCTCAACTGATTAAATATATAAAGGTATTTTAACGTCCAAGGGTGAAGTAGGCTGAGCAGATACTTACTTTATACTGCAAAGTCCTAGGCTCAATCATTTCCAGAGGTCTTCCGTTCACTTTAATGAGGCCATTCCCTCTTTTGCAATGGGCGACAGCAGTTGCTGTTTTCTAAAAACACAAATGTGTGTTAGTACAGAACTTCATTTCTCAAACCAGCACCATAAAGTGTAATTTTCATAAACAACCCACAGATATTATTCTCATATTGCATGTTAACATTTCTCAGTAAATGAAGCAGCACTGCTTCTGACATTTCCAGGCATCCACTTGGAAGCCTACAAAATTATCTTAACAAGATTATATTAACACTGAAGTTGGGAAAGCTACCCCATCCATTCAATTCAGCCACACGGTGCTTTTGTAGCTCATCTCTTCACAACAGCCTCTTATCTCTCAATTTTTGAGCCCTCCAACCCCAACAGTGCAATAGTTCATTCCCCTGTTTAATACGGCCATCGGACACCACCGATAGCGATCCAGGCCGTGCTGGGGGTAACCAGGCCCCCGAAAAAGCTTCGATGCAATGTATCCCTCCTTTACAGCTCGTCTCTCCGGACGGCCCCGCTCCATCAGGCCCAACTCCCGCCGCACAGCGCGACACGTGGGCGGCCCAGCAGGCCCAGCCAGCGCGGTCCGACTCGCCTCGCACGGCCGCTCCCCGCAGCGCTATGGGAAGCGGCAGGCACCGCCGCAGCCAAACGGAAGCAGAGAGCCGCCATCGCAATGTGCCGCGGCCTCGGCCAGAGAGCGAGGAGGGTGCGAGCAGCCGCCACCCTTGCCCTCACCTTCCGCCCGAAAACCTGGACGCTCTGCAGGGGACCCTTGGCCGGCATGACTGCTCCTGCAAGACAGAGGAAGGTAGAGGTTAGCGCAGCCAGGAGCGAGGCCGCACACGGGCCGCACAGCCCGCCGGCACTCACCCTACTCCGGCGGCGGCACCGCGAAAAGACCGAACGGGGTTTCCCAGCCTGTGTTCAGGGGCGGGCCAGCCGTAAAGCCCACCTCGTCTTCCGGGAGCGCGGCACCGCATCCGGCCGTGCTTTACGACAGTGCTTTGCGGCAGCCATCCATGGGCGGGCTTACTCGCCCTTTCCGGCTGAGCGCCGGACCTCAGCTTGGGGTTGCGGCATCAGTCCTCTCGTACCTTTTGGTTTTGCTCTGTTATTCTTTTCTGAGTCTTCTTTTCTCTCGCGTACGTTTCTTTCGGAGTCGTGATTGGCGCCGTAGTGTTGGATGAGCTTTTTGTTATGTAGCTCATTCACAAGCAGAACCCAACCGGTTTGCATAGCAAATAAAATCATGCCTTTCCCTAAGGGCTGTTGGTGGAGTTTGCAGACACTGAAGGAGCCTCCTTCGTGTTCAGCAGTACGATGTCAGCTTTCTTTCACATGCCTGGTAACACTCTGAGAGAAGGAAACATTAACGTTTGTATTCTGTTCTGACAGCAATATTCAGGCAATTCTGTATAGCCGTGTAAATAGCCAACAACCATTGTACTTAAGATTAAGGAGATGTGGTTAAATTCCGGGATCCAGGTGCCCAGAACACTGCTAGCTTGACATTTTATCTTTGTTTTCCATATTCAGCGTGTCATCAAAGATGGATTTTATGTCATTTTCAGGCTGTAATATTTTACTTCTAGGGTTTGGTATTCACTATGCAAAATTCTCCAGAAGTACAAAAGTAGAAGCCATCAATTAGGGAAGGTCATGATTCTTGGAGATTTTAAACAATAGAGATTTAGATTACTATGATTAATGTGAAAGTTGACTGCTCAAATGAAACAATCAGTTCTTCTGTCTTTGGACAGAATTTTAAATACTGAACATTAGTCATCAGTCATGTGAGGATTTAAACAAGCACTTAGCTTTGTGCAATTTGAGTGATTAGTTCTATGCAAGTGAGTAGTACTGCGCAGAGCATGTAAGATTTAGCACATCTCAAACCCCTGATTGTGCAAAACCTCAACATGTGACCCGAGAAGTGTTTGCTTTTTTTCTTTTTTTTTTTTTTTTTTTTTTTTTTTTAAAGCTGTTTTCTAAGAGATGGTGTTTGTGCAGTCATACATGGCTATCATCCACTCTTTCCCCATCATCAGGGGGAGAGTAATGGTAGCCAGAGTATTGGCTAATTTCTGGTAGTTATCACAGGAGAATGGAAATTTGAAAAACAATTCTGTTTGCACATATTTGGTGAAAATAGGTGACTCTGGGTTAGAAATATTTTGCTTGCATAATGAAAGCAGATGCAGGGGCTGAGTTATTAGGTATTGAGATATTATCACAAAACCTACATTCAGATGAAAAATAAAACATAGTTCCTACTTAACCCCATCAAAAGAGTTCAGCCAACACTTAGGACTGACCCAAAGGTGAGCCACTAGCAACTGAACTTTGTTTGGTGTTTGGAATGCTTTGAAAGGAAGAGAGAACAAATCTAAATCAGTTCCTTTTGTTGGTGTTATCTCAGGACTGCTAATGAAGAACCATGTATTAATACCAAATGCACTGTTAGTCAAATGGCTGCTTATATAAAGCTTACTTTTTGTAAGCATTCTTTCTTAGGTCTTGAATAATTTATCATCATTTGGATATTAGTCTGCTGTACATTCTACTCAGAACTAAAAAAAAACCACTGGAAGCTATTTATAAACCTTGTAATATAGATACAGATATATAACTTTCTGTTAGAAAAATAAGGAGTTAACCAGCGTATATTGATAGCATAGCCTAGGGGGGAGGAAAGAAAAAGAAAAAAAAAAAGTTAAATACTCTGTGCTGATTGTTTCCTTTGCTTTCTGGCATAATAATAGAACCACAATGCATTTAGCAAGTAGTTACTGTAGAAATTAGATTGTACTGTGGGAAGTGAGAATTAGATAATAAACATCACTACACAAAAGTAGCGAGAAGAAAAGAGTAGAGTGGGGAAAAGAAATCAGGCAAGATACTATACTTGTGAGGAAAATCCAAATGCTACAGTATCCCTACTAAGCACAGAACAATTCATACTAGTGATGTATCTAACTTCAAAAAATCAATAATATAGTAAGAACCTTCAAGTACCATCTACTGACTCATTTTCTGTTCCTTTACACTTCTGAAATAACTGCACCTTTGGAATGTAAGGCACTTGTTTGGCAGCCTCTTTTACCTGACTTTGCACAGGTGTGAAAAGGTACACAGCATGCAAAAGTTAATAATCAGAACCACAGAAATTAAAGTGTATTTGCTGATAAGCTACTTTTACCAGAAAGTGCATTTCAAGAGACAGTCAGAAGGCCTGAACTCATCTTGCCAAGGCATTTTTATTGTTTCCTAATGGGAGAAAAATATTTCAGTTTGGCTACAGTCTAAGTCCTTGATTTCACAGTGATTCTGTGTTGTACTAACAGATGATATCTTGTGTATTTTTATACCAACCAGTATCCTTCTGCTACTAAATCTCTTACATGGAAGTTTAGTGAGGCTTTAAGGAACTGAAAATCCCTTGATGGCTGACCTCTACTACTGCTGCCTTTGTCTCACTGTAGGCTGTAGCATAAGATGTTCTTGAGACCTGCTGTTGTCCCACGGCCCTCACGCTCTTCTTCAGTACCTGCAGGGTACAGCACGGTAGGGGAATACATCTTGTCTCCAGTTTGTTTCTTTGCCTGTTTCCTTCACACAGGTTGGTTAATGTGGCTCCATTGGGAAGAGAAAAGGAAGACTGGCAAGAAGTGGGCAAAGATGGAGCCGGCAGAGCCAGTGAGCTGGCCTGACCAGAGAGCAGCATCACATCTGTTTGTTAGCAGGGCTTGTAGAAAACTGCAGTGCGCATTCTGGGTGTCAATCCACAGACCAATCTACTGATGCCATGAGGATGAGTAGTGCAGCTCAAAGACTTCAAATTCAGACAGATTAGTTACTTGCATGTCAGTGGACATTGTGTTTGTTTTCCTTGTGCAGGAATCAAATCCACTGAAAATTTTAGCATTTTGCATTTTTAATGACATTTTATGTAGTTTCAAGTATCAAGTGAACTGGACTTCAACGTGAAATCATGATATTCTTTCTCCACTTGGACCTTGTCATCTTCTAAGTCAAATTCACATGTAAGTTCAAAAGGTAAACGTTCCAGGAGAGCATTATTTTAGCTTCTAGTTAACACAGAAGTCTGTAGCTACTAAGAGTGTAAGTCAGCAAAGAGTCAAGGTCAAGATGCTAACAAGTCCAGCTGTGCTGTGACTCTCCTATCTAAAGAAAAGACAATGTTCCTGAAAAATGATGCGGGAATTAGTGTGATTATCTTCCCCGTGTAGTATCTGAAACGTTAATAGAAAGGTGAGAGCTATAACACAATAAGATCAGTTTTATCTAATGTATGCTATCATGTATAATAGAATTGTAAAAGTAAGGAAGAGTTTAGTGGAAATACAAAAAAACTTCTTCTACATAGCCCATAATCATATTAAAAATCCATGACTTCTATGCAAATGTCCCATTTTGCAGTTGAATTGTATATTGTAGAATTATTTTTAGCAGAATGGATAATTTTAACTAGGGGAAAGATTTGGTCATGCATGATAAGTACTGAAATAAACAAAGCATATTCCCTGCAGTTTTTACTTCAGACAGCAAAATCATTACTGTAAGCTTCAGAAGGCTTTTGTCTTGTGCAGTTTTATGCATTGTGAAGATCAGTGGGATCCTTCACTGACAAGTATGAAATATATCAGGAAAGAAGGTAACTAAAAGGTCTGGAGTAGCAGAATACAGTTCTCATATTTTGCAACTAATGCATGTTTGACTAGCTAATGGATCCCATTATTTCTCATGTGCTTGCTTTTCACAGATCATGTTCATCATGTTCAGCAGCTGAAGAGTCTTCTAAACTCAATTAGTGCAAGAATGCTGTGACCAATGGAAAAATGTTTGATGCTTGCCAAAAAGCAAACCTCCCCAGCTCTTGAAAGTAACGTTCTGAAAACAAGTAAGCATCACACAAGATTTTCATATTAATCAATATTTTTTTCTTAAAAAATATTTGAATTCTAAAGCAAATTTTGCTTTTGGTTTAATTGTACTTCTCAAAGGAAACTATAACACAAGCTCTGGAACCATAAGGGTAAGCATTATCCTGTATGATGTGAATACTGACTCCCACTCAAAGATTATAAACATCTCTGGCACATTAAGATTGAAAACACAAGCCTATTTTTAATGTAGAAATTGATAAAGTTGCAAACATATTCACACTGAAACTTACTGCATTTAAATAGTTAGCAGTACAATAGATTACTCATGGACCCACTCAGCACTGCTACTGGGAAAAAATCACAATTAATGATTGTCTTGACTTTAGTTTTGAATGAATAAGATTGCTTTTTTTGGTACAATTAACAAAAGAAATCTCCAAACAAAGCCTTTCTTGGATCTAAACATATAGACAGTCATTAAGGCTCTTTGTTTTAGCTGTGGTGCTCAGCTTGTTGCTAGAATCTGATAAAATACTGTGGCTTAAATTTGCAACGCTCATCCTATTTACAATGGGCTGGGAATGCATACAATCAATGAACAGAGTTTAGCTGAAAAGTGACTGTGTGTTCCCTGCTTATTTTAGACTATGTCCATGAAAGGCTAAAATCTAAAAATCAAGGCCTTACAGTTGGAATAAGACATTCTCCATTTTCAAACTCTCTTACAGTATCCAAGATTTTAGTGGAATTTATTGACAGTAAATTAGAATTATTTGAAATTTTTTTGTACATCCACAGAAACTGCTCCAAAGTATGTGTGCGTGAGCTTGTACACTCACATTTTCATATGTCAACAGGAATTAGAGTTATAAGAAGCTGACTGGGAAACAACGCAGGACCCCCAAGCTACACAAATAAGCTAACAAGTAAATAGAATCACATACATGAAACAATTTATTTTTTTTTAGAACAGAGATGCATCTCCAGGCTTCCTGCTGTATTTTGCTGCCTCTGGAGGCTGCTCCTCGTTTTAGTTCCCTTTTATAGAAACTAAACACAGCAGGGTCCAGTGGGATCCAACTGCCCTCTCTCAACTTTTCAGCAGAGAGATGAATTGTCCTGGGTCTTAGCTTCCGCAGGATTGTTGGCATCCTTTCTATCTTTCTATGCTGAAGAAATTTGAGGAAGAGTGACTACAGAAAAAGACATCTGTTTTGCACATCTTTAAAATATAGGCTTCTTGCCCCAGTTGCTTTACTTATGTTCAGATTACAAATATAAGATAACACTCCATGACCCGTGGATCTACATTTAAGTTTAAATCTCGTAGAGAATATGTCTTCTGGGTATATAAAGTGGTGTGATTATTGTTAGTGATTGCATAGACAATTACACACTTGATCCTGACACATCGGGGATGGTTTAGAACAGAACGAGGTAGTTTCTGTTAAGTTATATTAATCTCTACTTAGGTCATTTCTATTTCTGATTTCAAATCTGTTTGTTGTTTCAACTGAAACATTTTCCATTGCTTGTGGTAGGGGAGCAGATAAGACAGAAGCGTCACAGCTCGTGAACTGTTGTATACTTACTGATCTATGGAGAATAGAGATTTTCTCCAGAAACGGGAGCAGTTGAACTCTGAAGGAGAGTGAACCCTTTTGGCAAGGATTTGTGAGGGCTCTGGGTGGAAAATCCTCTTTTATGAGGCCGGAGCAAGCAGAAGTGTAGTGACTGTTCAGCTTGTCGCATTAGGGGAAAATAATTATGCATTTTATTCACATAGAGCACACTGGTGTGTTGTCTGGACACTGCACGCTGCCAGGAATTTTGAATGATGTCAAAACCAGCAGAGTCCCAGCCTGGTGGACAACTGACAGAGTGATGGTTACCTGTTATCAGCTGTAGCTATTGAGCCGAGACAGTTCAGTTCTTGATGTCTTATCACGTGTTAATAGCTGATGCATTTTAAGTCATCTCTCCAACCAATGTTAATGTCTTGTTCAGGGAAGGCAGTAAAGGAGTCTCAGGATCTGGTATCTCCAAGTGTCTCTTTTCTATTTCTTTCCTGCTCCTAAGGGAATCCAGCCTGTAATATCTACCCACTTGTAGAACTACAGGCAATTCACAGAAACACAAACACATGCAGTATTACAACACACGTATTAAAATGACATTTTTTTTACAAGATCAAAAACAAATAGAAAAAATAAAAGTGCTGTGGGAAAGCATTTACCAAATAAAAATGTCTTTGGAGGCCTGATTGCATGTGGGTCTGTGAATAACACTCAGGAGACTATAAACTTTAGACAAACCAGATGGTTAGACAGCAATCCAGATGGTTTTATTTATGCAGACAAAGTTCACATTTAGGGAGGGGCTTTGTTCCTCTAGAGAAGGTTTCACACACAAAGTAGAATTATATATATGGTGTATGGTAATAGACTGGAACATTCATAAAAATTTAAGTCTCAATGAGTAGTCTATTGTCCTTACAGATATCATCATAATTACATAACTGGTGTGCTCGTTGGCTGCTCTTGTACATGATGTTGCTTCTTTTTCCTGCATTAGTATCCAAGGGTTTTAGTGAGGATTATGAGCAGTTTATTTGTTATGTGTTATAAAGTTGTTTTCGAAGATACGGTCCTTGTTTAGAAGAGTTGAGAATGTAAGGACAGTGAAAACACAGCAATTGAAGAAAGTAGAAGGGAATTAAGTGGATATTACTGAAAGAATCTGATGAGTATCAGCTAGGAAATCTCTCTCCTTTTTGGTATCAGAGAAAGAGATAGAAAAACAGCCTTGCCACTTTTACCAAAGTGACCTTCTAATCTTTTAGCTTTAAGCCCAGACAGTACATTTATCTTAACCATAAAGTCTGTGCATACCTACTTTTCATTCTCTTCTGTGCGCGTAAAACGGTGATTTTATGCAGCACGTGCCATTCTCTGATGAAATGGCAAACAATAGTTAGCTTCCAGATTATTTCAACACAAAGTGAAGAAATTGGCTTAAAAATATGGTGTTAGCTCTACTTCTCAGGCAGTAGCCTCCCATAACACAGAAATCTGGTGATCCATAATATCTTACCAAGCTCTTTTTTGAATGTCTAGTCTATCTATTACATCTAATTTCACTGGAGTTTTTGGACCACTTTTTTCTTTTTTTTCTGTCTGCTTATATTACCTATTGCTTCTTACTGATGTTTGGAAAAAGCATTTCTGGGAGGTGTATTTCCACAGTCACGTTGGTGCGGCATGCGGTGACATGTATTGTGATTAGCAGATTAAGAAGCAAGAAATTGCTTTGGTGATTTCCTTAACGTAACTGAAAAAATAACAGATGCCAGAGCTTTTGTTATCTTTTCCATATGACCTAAATTGTCTTTATAGCTCCTCAACAGAGATGTGCTTTCTTTTCCTATTAAACATATTCTGTCCAATTTTAATTTTGCTGAAATTTCATTTTATCCATATTCTTGTTCAACTATTGACATTATAAAAGTGTTCTTTAAGGGTTATAACTTCTCAGTAGTGTTGTGGAGATTCAGAAAATAAGAGCAGGTTTCTTTATTACTAGTAGCAAAAGCGTCAAGCTCATATAAACATTACAAAGGCTACCTCATAGTTTTATTGGAATGCATTATCTTTCCAAAATAAATAGCATAGGAATGATAGCATCAGCATTGTGTTTGTAAGTCACAGCAGAAAGAAAGTTTATTTTGATGATACCAAGCTGGGAGGTGCTGTTGAGTCTCTGAAGAAAAAAAAATAGACTGTGAAAACGGACCAAGATCCATCAGCAGGTGTATGAAGCACTTAGCAACAACAATACAGAGCAACTAGCAATAATTCTCTCACATCCTAATCGTCACTGCACGTGGTCTTACACAGTATAAGGTGCTGCTGATGCAATTTTGTGAAGTCTTGTCAAATAGAGTTTGGAGAATATTTTAAGTATTGAAATAAAACGATGCTGATTTCATGTAGGATATAAATCAATAGTTGCAAAACAAACCTCAGGTGTCAAAAATGTTTATAACGTTTATGGCATTTAGATGCCTGATAATTAGAGCAATAGTCCTGCCTGTAAGTCCACGTGCTGGCCGAAAAATAATGCCTTCTATTGGATTATGTTAGCCCACAACATCAGAGGCAGATGTTGGTGGTACAGCAGTAGAAGTTGAACTTTCCCTCCAATATTCCATTCCATTTTTTTGCTGTGTGAGAGATGGCAGCAGAGGGGCAGTCCGACAAAATGACATCTGACATGGAAAGTCATGGGAAGCAAAGTTGTGGCATTGAATTCCTCTGCATGGAAAAAAAAATGTCACCCATTGACATTCATCTACATCTGAATGTTTTTGGAGACCACACAGTGGATGAGAGCACAGTAGGTGGCGTGTTTCAACAGGGTGACAGCAACATGGATGACAAGCCATGTTCCGGATGGCCATGCAGATTTTTATAAGCACAGCATATTCATTGCTGCTTTTATTCACTGCTGACAAAAATATGTAGCTAATGGTAACTATGTTAAAAAATAGAGTTTTGTAGCTGAGAAGGTGCACTGTCAACTGGTGTTTTTGTGCTCTTTGTATCTGTTGCAGTTTGCATGGAAATAAATAGAAGGCATTGCTTTTGGAGCAACCTATGTAAATTAGGAGGCTGAGAACCATCTGCAGCATTACATAGATTTGTAGTCTACATCTAATTGGAAGTTAATTAGTTTAGACTTTTAAGGTATCTGTATCTTTTGAAAATAGGACTTCTGTTCATTATCACTGGAAACTTGTTGTTTATTTTATATCCAGTGTACTCTCTGTATCAAATAGAGTAGCCCTCTCACATCTACCAAAGCCATTACTTGATAGGAGCTGAAAGCAAATAGAACAAATATCTCACAGGCAGACTAGGATTGGGCCTTGGGACAAATGCTGTAGAATCTTATGGAGTGAAAGAATATATTCCACTGGACTTAAAGAAACTCTGAACTATTACTCTAATATAAATGCTTTGTGTGTGTGTGTGTGGGGGGGGGGGGGGGAGACTGGGGGTGTTTTTGTTTTGTTTTGTTTTTAAGAATGGATTAAAAGCTCTTCAAGTCTGCTTATTGTACATTCTGGGTTCAGTTGCTAGTTGTTTATTTTAAGAGTTTATTTTGACAAATAATTCCCATATAATCTCTACCATGTCATTCCATTCCATGATCAGTGACATTTTAACTTCCAGGCTTGTTTCAAAATCCTCTTGAAGCAGGCAGATAGATAAGCCATCAACATAACTTTTCACAATCTTCCATGATCCCAAGATCAGCTCAGTAAAAATTATGTGAGTTTTTTTTTTCACATCATATGGAGCTGATATCAGTATTTTTTATCCAAAGACAACAATTTTCAAATCTGTTGGAAATTTATTTTAATATATTTTTTGTTCAAATGTTTTTAATTAAGAATAGTAGAATGCTTGAGATTTTTCGTATTAAATAAAACATAATTCTTAGAGTTCACATTTAATAAATTTAAGCATGCTTAATAATGATTAAATATGTGGCGTATTGGTTTATCTTTTAAGGAGAGTTTTGCAGTTAGTTGTATCTCAAGTGAGCTGGACAGGATGCTTGCCTTTGAACAGCACAAAAAATTGAACTACCGTTTGTGAAAAGAGGGGGGGAAATGGCCATATTCTCTGCTTGTGTACATGTGTGAGTTTCCTTAAGGCTGTTATGAATTCAGTCCAGTGAATTCAAAGGTTTCAACTAACCAACAGTTCTCACTGACCATGCATGGAACCCTTGCCTTCACCATCAGAAGCTGCTCAGTTCCTGTCAGTCTTCCTGATTTAATTCAGTGCCTTTACTGATTCCTTGCAAAATGTGGCCATTTGGAAACCCTAGCAACTAAAGTCTTACTTTCTATAAAGCAGTGTTAAGTGTTTGTGATGCACACTGTATCTGAAGACTCTGCTTTCCTAGTTTAAGTTGCTAACCTCTGCTGCTTTGGATTCCAAAGTAAGTGTTTAGTAAGTAGTGAAGTGACAGCTGTTCAATAGGTAGCTCTGATCTAAACAGTGTAGCTCTGCTCTAAACATTATAACTCTCCAAAGAATATATTTAGTTCTTCTTTCCCAAACATCAAAAAGAAGCGACTGCTTAGCACTCTGTTCGGAAAAGAAGAGAGGACAAAAGGCACATTCTTTCTGTTACTCCTGCATTAACTCTCGAGAGAAAAGACTGGATGGAGGATTTGGTTCAGACAGACAGCTCAGATCTTTTGCAGTGCTGGCTTGTATCACTCAAACTAGATGACAAAGACCAGCTGACGGTTGCACATGTGACTGTTGCATAACTTTGAAGTGATCATCCCTCCAGACCTTTCTGATTTATGCTAGATTTGAAATCAGCTCACTTGAAGTAGATGTCTCCATATTCTTTAGCAGACCTATTCAGCACTTCCCACTCTCAAGCTTTAAAATGAACTATTTTGGATTCCCTTTAAGCTCATTTTAAATTCTAATAGAACTAGAGATAGCTTCTAGCTAGTTATTATGCCATGTTTGTGGAAAGTACAGTCTAACAGATTGAAGTGAAGCTGCAGATATCCTGAAGACTGGGGAAATTATATTCCAAGTCTCACCTTTGCAACTCCTGTCATCTTCTTGAGCTCCTATAGAAGTGCTTATTACTGAAGTGCTTACCTAACATAACATAACTGAAAAGCACAGCAGGATGTTTTTTTCATCCCATGATCTACTCACCTCTCCCACACCACATATGGATGTCTTCCATCTCTCCTCTTCCTGCAATTCCTTCTGCTAGTTTTCTTCTCGTTCTTTTCACCTTTGTCTCTTTGCCAGAGCATTGTGAGAAATCTGGAGAAGCCTCAGCACTGGTCTAAATATGTGTGGGTTGTAGGGGATGAGGAAGGAGAAACTGGGAAGGTGTGTAGCTGTGTGTAGCTGTGAGTGCCTTTGTGCCATGTGGGATCAGCATTAGTACCGGCTGCAATTGGACTGATGTTCCCTCAGGTTTCCCATCACCAAATAATAATAATATTAACCAATGAGTAATGAAGCATCTTTCTTGAAATCAGGAAGGCACATTTACTGAGGTGTCTTTAGATATCTGTGATTTTTATTTCTAGCCAAATTGTCTCTGTAGGCCTACAGCCATCATAGGGTTGGTTGTACTCCCCACTTTGTGTACACACATCAGACATCACCTCTCCAACCAGGAGGCTTGGAAAGAAATTCCACTAGGGATTTCGTGCAGCAGCAGACCCACTGGATGCCCTCCAGGGGTAGGTGCAGAGCTGTGAGAGGAGGGACCTAGTGAAGGACAGTGAGGCAGCAACTGGCAGGGCTGTGGACTGAGGTTGTCTGAGCCATAATCTATTGGGGCCTACATTGAACTCCATTGCCCCTTAAAGTTCAGTCTCCATTTGAAAATTGTCTTTGCTGCTTATATAGTGGGTTTTTTCCCATCTTTTCTCATGACTCATTCCTAAAAGGCTGTTTCTCCTGGCTCAGCAGCCACCACCACTCTGTGCTTCTCCCTCCCCATCCCATGGTCGTGACAGCCTTGTGCCTGACACCTATTGTTCCCTCCCAGCCATGCTACAACCACAGCAGGGAGGGACTGGGGACCTTCATTTTCAGCTCATCGCACAACGCTCAAATCCATACCTTGCACTGCAGGATAAACACTTCTCTCTAGGTTGCTTTACCGCAAGTATGTTTTCCCAACAAATATAACATATGGGATGGATTCTCTGGTTTATTCAATCTGCTATGTGGCACTGCAGCAATGCAAAGCAACTATAAACCTTGCTAAATTGGGCAGTTAAACTTTATGACTGCTCTGCATCGGAGAAGCAGTAAAAGGCAGCCAAAAAATCCCACCCAACTGAAAAAGCAACCTATGCACAAACACCTCCTCAGAACAGCTTGGGGCAGCACAAGCCCCACGGTGGGCCCAGGAGGGCCGCATGGCCAACAGGGCTCAGGAGGGCTGCCATGCACACGGCAGGAGGTTCACCTCTGCAGGAATGCCAGCATAACCCCTTCATCTTTAAAATGCACTTTCTCTCTTCTCATGACTGTTTGTTAGAACTACTTGGAGCCTGTTGCGGTCACAAGCATTGTTTGTTTAATCAATGAAAAAAGAGAGAATCTGAGAGCGCAGGCTGCCCTGTGGGACGTGCAGGTCCTGGCGTGTGCTGCAAGCCTGCTCCTGGCCCCACAGGCTGTCCTGGGCTGAATTGGGAAAGCTGAAGCCTAGGTGTGGAGCTTGCTCTGTGAGCCCACTGTGGCAACTTTTCTTTAGCTGTCTGCTGGTGTTTGACTGAGACACAGCTTCCACAGGGGAGCTGTTAAACAGGCCGGGAGGGCATCCAGTGGGTCTGCTGCTGCACGAAGGCAGGCATTTGGTAATTCCTGAAGAAAAGAGATCTTGCTAGAGAGAGACGGGCTGAATTAGCCATGTGAAAGCATGAGGGCTGTAGACAAGCTACAGAGAGACTCATCTTTGAAGTTATTGTTCATATCCTTGTCAGAGACACTCAGTCCTTTTAGTTCTGAAGTAGAAAGATTTTAAGATTATAAAACTAAAGCACCTACATAAAAACTGTTGTTCTTTTCTCTCACTTTACTCGCTCAAGAATATATGTATTTGTTGTGCTATGCAGAACTTGTTTTGCAGTTACTCTTTGTAGTGTCAGTAGCTGGGAAATGTGCCTTTTAGATTTTGTGGCTGCTTAGTAACCACAGCTTCTTGCTATCCAAATAGACTTGCTCTGTCAGGGCTGTGAGATGGGGAGAGATAAACATACAGAACAGTTGTAGCTTCCTGCCACCAACCCATGCAGTGAGCAGGAAGGCAGTAGCAGATGAACTGCTTCTACAGCGGCAGTGGGAAGCTGTGGCCTCACAGCCATAGGGTAACTAACAACACAAACGGCTGTCCCAAGAGCAGGTTGAGCAATGTTCTTGGTGTTTGGAAGCAACCATCACTGGCAGGAAAGCATTTTGTATAAATGCATATAGTGTGCAAGTATTAGTTTTGAGATAAGGCAGTTGGATACTGTATATGCAAAACTTAGTGTTGTGGTAGCCAAATTTAGAATGATGCAACACTGCCATTTGGTGGTTATTGCATCAGTGTTGCCTCTGTCAGATGTTGAGTTTTCAGTTGAAGATACAGTTCCATTCAGTTTTGGAAGTTCTGGTTAGATAAATGAAAACTGGCTGATGGGAGAGAAAATAAGAGAAATTTTTTAAAAAAAGTTGATAGAAAAGCACCAGCAGTGCAGAAGAGGCAGGATCACAACCATAAACAGTTCATGAGCAAACCAACCTTTCCTTGCCCTTCAGCGAGGTGTGGAGCACGTAGTATTCTCAGCAGGAGCTTCAGGGCTTTTTTTATTTGTAGGAAAGCTACAGGCTTTCATACAAAGCAGGGCTTTGTAACAGGAGCTTCATCAGAGACACTTTTGCAGAGGGAGGGAAATAGCATCATGTTGTTTTTTTTTAATGTTTGGTAAGATTACATGTGTTGCAATTAGCTGGTGCCAACAGTAGCTACTCACAATTTTGCTTTGCGTTAAAAGAAAGCTCTACATTGTTGTGGGTGGCAGAATATTTCTGGGAGGTACAGCTTCGTTGTGGACTGTGTTTGCATCACTTCCTGAAATGGAGATTGAGATAGATTTGTATTTTTATTCTACTTTTCTTTTGAACGACATTATACTCGTGCAATTTGCAGAGCTTGGTTTTTAGGAGAAGACCATAAATACTCAAACCAAAGTGCACTATGTTTTAATCTAAGTACTTCCTGATTTTTTCTTTTTTTTTGGCATCTCAGAGTGGAAACTCTGCTAAAACACAGAATAAAGAGGATATGGCTTAACTGAGTTAAAATGGCATTTCTTGTGATATTTATCATCATTTAATTCAGTCCTCAGCTTCTGCTTTTTCAATGTGCTACAGATTTATGAGTAGACAGTGTATAACTGAGAAGAGCCAAGAGCTGGTCAGGATGTGACTGGAGTTTTAACTCACAGGAAAGTGTAGGAGGTAGCTGGGAATTTAAGTTTTTTGTGTGCTTTGTTGTTGTTGTTGTTCTTTTCCATGGGAAAAAAGGGTACCTCTTTTCTGTCCCTTGTGTATGGGAGAGATGTGAAAAAAGGGAGTGCTGGAGATTTCCTGCATCATACTTGAACAAACCCATGACAGCAATGGTCAACATCCTACCTACCCTTTAGCCTACTACTTTCCATGGAGCATTTTTGCTGAAATAATTAACAGAAATGAATTTAATTCTGATACATTTCATGGATAGGTCCAATCTGTACCAGGACTGAAGGGGAATGCAACTCTGGAAAACAGCGTTCAGCTTGCCTGGAGTTTCTGCATTATATTACTTAAGCAAAACCCATTTGTTCTGTTGAATAAATCTAGATTATCTTTCTACTAGTAATGAGCACAAGGGAACAAGTTTAGCTTTGAGGACAAGAATATATTTTTTCTTGCACTAAGCTGCTGGTGATCAGCAATGAAGGATATGAGATGACAATCAAAGGGAGACATGGTACGTCACTCAAATATGATTGCTTGTCAGCTGAGCTGCGTGAGCATCCTTACTGTAATGAAAATATAAATGTAGCGTTTACATTCTTTTATTCTAATTATTTTCAAGTCAGATATACCTAATGAAGCATCTCAGTGGTTGCTCAAGGCAAAAGAAAAATGTTGGAAAATAAGGCCCATGAACTGACACGTTTGTTCCTCTTCTCACCTATCCAGTAAGC
Organism: Lagopus leucura; assembly: GCF_019238085.1. Taxonomy (NCBI): domain Eukaryota; kingdom Metazoa; phylum Chordata; class Aves; order Galliformes; family Phasianidae; genus Lagopus; species Lagopus leucura. Next base: position 1,918,026 of record NW_024962335.1, on the reverse strand, counting down.
ATCTTGCAGTTAACTCATTTTCCAGTATAAACTGCTCATGAATTATCCTATTTAACAGTGAGCTTTGGATCACCACTCTCTGGATTCATCTCACTTTTTTGAAACTCATTTGTATTTTTAAGTACAAATTCTACAGCTCACTACTTTGCATTAAGTAAAAAGAAAAAAAAAATCCAATTTATCTACCAATTTCATTGTAAAAAATAATGAATTGTATTTCTATTCTCGATAACAGTCACATTTTTGCAGATGCCCAGCTTGTCTTCTACATGTGTATCTTTCCCAAGGTGAAAATTTTCATCCATACAGCATTTTCAAGTGGGAGCTGATCATATGTATTGCTCACCTCTAAGATGTTTCTCCTACTGCCTGCCAAAACTGATCACAAAATTCGGATGTGGATCACAGTGGCAGAGTCGTCTTGTGGCTGTTATTATTACTATTATTGTTGTTGTTGTTGTCATTATTATTATTTGTCTTCAACCATTGCTGACTGTTGCTATCATTGCTGACATTTTGGGGTGAATTCTAGAATTTTGTATGTTTTAGATTACCTTTACATATACATACATTTCACCATGCCCTGAAGCAGAAATCTATGTTCCCAACATGATCTATATTGTTCTCTGGTGCCTAGGTCCCTACTCTTATATTGTCTTCTCAGAAATAAGTGTGTATGCAAAGACAACGGCTAGTGATCTTCAGCTTAGTGAAGACTAGATCATCAGAGATCTTTTGTAGAGCAGAAAATTAGTTTGCATTAAAAGTTAACATGTTATAAATACTTCGCCGCTCTGCTCAATAATGTGTAATTTCACTAAGGTTATGAGACATTAGGAAAAAATGACCTTTAGATTTCAGCTATGATTAAAATTATAGCCCTAAACTTAATTCCTGTGGTCTTTTCAATCAATCTTGAAGTGTAATATTGAAATCCTTCATCTAACATCATGAAAATGCCAGATTTATAATAAAGCTTGCTGTTTATTTCCTGCTTGATGGTGGTCCTCTTTGATCCCTACTTGCTGCCTATAAAAAGAAGCTCTGAAGGAGCAGCATTTGGGAAGGTCAAAGAATGAAGTTTTGAATATTCCTGTTCAAATATGCCAACAAGAAACAGAGTGAAGTTACTGAAGCATTAGCACAAGGATTTGTTAGAAGCAACCAAGTCTTGCTGTGGCCATATAAGGTCTTTGAGCAAAGATGTTATTTTGCTTCTTCAGTATTGATTGTATCTGAAAGATCCTGTTTTCCTTCTTCTCCTGCACATGTCTTCCACAGATCAGATGGCTATCTGTTTACACTGAAAAGGGTTTCTGCCCCTACCTTGGCTCTCTGTCTATCCTGCATAGTAACCACTGCTAAAGAAAAACATACACTTCTTGCTGCTCTGTTAAGTAATTGTTGATGGGATCTGTCTTATTCCAATTAAAATGATAAATCCTGAGGACATGGCAAATTTCCCATGCTTTAATAGAGTCTCACTGCGACAGTTGTGTTCAGTTTGTTGAGCTGGTCAGAGGCTTGTTACTCAATACCTCTCAGTTTAAATGAAAGCTGCTTTTGTCTGTGAGCAGGAGCTGGAATGCTAACACAAGAGGTACCGTGCGATGCAGCGTGCAGCTTCCTTGGCTTGTATGTGATTAGGTGCTGCACTGCTCAGACAAAGATTTTGTTCTACGTTAAATCAAGATCTGTTGAAATAAGCACACCTCTCTCAGACACTTCATCACTTTCTGATTTCTGAGGAAAATCCCTATCAGCCTGTTATTTCTCCTTTCATAAGAACTCCAGCTGTCTTCAGTGAAGGATGATACAGTTTATGGGGCATCTCGGGACCATATATTGTCCCGTCTGTGTTCCAAATGGTGCAAGTTCCATTTGCAAAACATTCCCTGGAATAAATAAACAAAAATCTAGAAGTACATAATGCCCTCATTGCACAGCAACAAATGCACACATTTTACATAATATGAAAAATAATTTTTAGTTCTGGACAGTTTTTTATTTCAAAGATATTATTTTTGTTAAAGCTATTGATATATACTTCTGTTTTCATCCAAAAAATGGTTTTGACAAGCATGAGTTTTCACATTGAAATGTCCACAAAGCTTTTGTTTAGAGTTTTGGAGACCTAAGTCCAAGTTTTTATTTTAAGTCTTTTGCTACTACTGAGAAAATAAAGAAAAATAATTAAAATGGGGCTTTGTCTCCTTTTCTGAATACCTTTTTTAAGTTTTTCTACCTTGTGCACAAACAGAGGAAAATAAACAAGACATGATATCACTCTACTTCCTTTACTGTTGTTTTCATATTGTAATAGGTCTGGACTATACTTGTAGAGAAACGCATCAATATTTGTGTAATATATTGTTTATAATAAAATGCATTTGTCTGTTAAGCTGTTAATGCAGTATAGATTACTCAGAAAGACGGAGTAATTTGATTGGGTAAATCCAATGCCAAAAAAACTATTAATTGTAGTTTGGAGGGGTAGTTTAGACAGTCTATGTTTTACAAGATCACTATGTGAGATGACTAGTAATGATTTTATTAAGAACATACTGTGCTTCTTACAAAGCCAACAAAATAAGACATGGTAGTCATGAACATATTGGTATTACAGATATAAGCAGAAAAACAAAGACCCCTTCCAATTTCGATTATGCAGATTTAATGTAAAAGATTTTATTGTACATACCATTTTGCTCCATTCTGTCAGCTATAATGAAAATTGATCAGTGAATTCAGAAAGTTCTCCATCAGTTTCAATGGGTTGTAGTTGAGATCCTATAGGTTTAAATTATTATGTAGCTTTGAAAAGAGTCAAAGTTAAATAATGTACAACAACTTCTTTAAAAACAATATACAGGTTTCATATTCCCCACTGATTGCTCAATTGTAATGAAAGCCCCAGGTTTTCTGTTTACCTTCGTCTTCTAACTACCGAGTCTACTGTGCCAAATGTGACCTGCAGTTTTAAAAACGTAAAGACGAGAAATCTGGGGCTCCTATTTCAGTGCACAGAAGCCAGAGACGTGAAATTTACTTTCATTTCTGAACGGTTTTACATTTGCGCATCTGAAGGACCAGGCTTGTTGCTAGTTAAGTACTTCAAATACTTGGAAGAATAATACAGAAGAATTAACTGTTTGACAGATGTAGAGATCATGATGAGAGCAGCTTTCTGCTTCTGCACTGAGTTCCCTATTTTGTGAAAAGAGGGACAGTGTTAGGCAATAGGTACTCAAAAAAAGTAGACTTCAGCATTTTGAGAGGATGATAGGTAAACCCACAAGGAAACAACAAGATGGGAGAATGGAGGATGAGCACTGGGAAAGCTCTGTTACCCATCCAGAAGCAGAAGGAAGCAGCTAAAAAGATCAGCATGGCAACAGTATTAAAAGTGTAATAATTTTTGGATGAAAGCAGAAAGGCTGGGTCTGTAAGGAGTAACAGGAAATCCTTTTGTAACAGCACTAAAATTGCAAAAGCTGAGAAAGCTTTTGTCTGCTGCTCCAAGGGGAGGAGATATATAAACAGAAGATGCGAGAGAGCCAAAGTGTTTAATGCCTTTTTGTGGCCAAACTCTCCACAAAGGATATCTGCTATCAGATGGCTGGCGTGGGTCACACAAGTGACATAGGGCCTTGGGTAAGGAAAGCACAAGTGCCTAAGTTTAAGATTCTTCAATCAGCTAGTGAGGAAGCAGCCTGATAAAATTCATCCTGAAGCATGAGATAGAGAAAGCTGAGATCTTCTGTGAGGGATTAACCTTATGTGAATGCCGCTAACGGAGAGCTTGCCTCAGTGTTCTGCCTGCTTGAGGGTAGGATGAGTGGCTTTCCCCATTTAAACCCTCCCTTAGGAAGTGTCAGGGCTTACAGAGCTCCCCCAGCCCTGGCACTGCCCCTCAGCTTGGGGCCCTCTAACAGCCCTGGGGCCTTCAGGCCCTCCACAGACAGGGCCAGGCTCCAGCACTCCACAGCACTGCCCTGCAGGAATACCTAAGCTAAAAAATATGTTGCCATTTTATCCCCTTCCATTTTTAGTAAATATTATCTAAGTAGGGAAGGGAAATAACCATCAGCTCCTGTAACAATGCAGATTAAATCTTTTCCCTTGCCTGACACAAAGTGTGGAAGAGCTATCTAAAATATCTGCATCTGCCACCTGTTCCTAACACATCCTGACCTCCCTGCAAAATGACTTTATTTTTCGAGTGTGTCATTGAAGTGAAGGTATTCACTCCAATCCTATCTGTAATACTTGCTCACCCCTTAGAAGCCGCAAGTATTCTGCACCTGGCAGGTTGCATAAGCTGGCCTGATGAAAGAGAAATATGGCTATGAGTCCTTAATGTAGCCCTTTGATCTCTCTTTTTACCAGCAGCCTGTCTCCCTGTAGTTTCCTTTTACAGGGTGATTTGGAGGTCTGTTTTGGGGAGCTTACATTTTATCTCTCGTCGGACATGAAATAACTCCACTGTACTGGAGGGAACATGTTGTTCTGCTGTAACAGGCACAGCTGTGTGGGCAGACGAGGCTATTAACAATAAGACATCCAGATAAAATGAGCAGATACCTGCAAAAAAAAAGAAAAAAGTGCTACCTCATTAGAGACATCCTATCTTGCAACGCAGTTTTTCTGAGATTCCATTTGGCTAATGAAATATGAAACGAAAGGACGAACACACAGATGATCTCTTTAAATCATTTTAATTAAAAAGGAAAGCTGGTACCTACTTTTACTGCCTTTCATTTTAATCGAGAAAAAAAAACGTAATTTGTATACCACAAGCAGCCAAAATAGTAGGAAAAAAAAACTGCAGCACAGTTTTATCAGCTTAATCTTTCTATCCTGCGTGTCATTTGGCATTTGTGCTCAGAACTCATATGGACAAAATCCTTAGAAAAATATGCAAAGGGTATACTGCCAAATTTGGTGGCTGTGTCCCAGTTAAAATCTCTTTCCTCTTTTAGCTTTGTACTTTAAATGAAAGACACCCAAACAAGACTGTCCACCTGCAGAAAGGCTTGTTACAGAGGAGTCTTATAGGTATGAGAATAGGTAGCGACCTGTGATTTATTATTTTTTGCCATAAAAGAACCAGCTCCTTGTGAAATGTATCTCTTGTCCAGCAGATATAACTGTAGTGGCAGCAATAGAAGAGTCAGTTCCACCTCAGTCCTGTTTCTGAGTCAAGACAGGAGCCACTCTTGCCTCAAAAGAAGTTAGAGTTTTATTAATTTGCCCTCAGCAGTTATCGAATACTGACAGGCCTGCTTACTTAGGTAAATCTGAATCACAAGTGAAAAGTGATGTGATAGTCTGCTTGCCTTTGAGGCTGACTCCAGTAGGATGGCTAGAGAACTGTGAGAGAGGGAGAGAAAGATGATGAGACAAAATGGTTGTATTGTATCTTGATTTATTTACTGAGATTAAAAAAGGTGATTCTGCTATGTTATTTGGATGGTGCTCCTGTTATTAGTGAGTGGTTGTTCCAAGAAAGATGACAGATTACATTGGCTTTCCTCTTTTGCAGTGCCTCTTGCTCTTGTCTTTCAGTTATCACTTTTTGTTTTTAATCATTTCCTTATGTGTCTCCACACAAGTTGTTGTATAAGTTGTTGTATTTTTTTCTTTGTCTTCTTCCATTTATTTTCTGAGACTTACTATGTATATTGATAGCATCTAGTATCAGAAGTAAGAGGTCCAGAAGTTAAAAGCTGCTTAAGTATAGGCTCTTCATAGAATAAAAAACTTGTGAGCAGTTCTGGTCAGAGATGCACTAGCAGAGTTACATGGGCAGACTTATCTATCTGAAATCAATGTCGATTAAGAAGGCAGTATAGGAGCACAGAGTGCAAAATAGCTTTCGTTTGCAAAATATTATTGTGTAATTCTTCTCTGTTCTGGTTTCAGGCTACTGATGCTCTCCACTCCTTCCCATGGGCATTTGTGTTCCCTCCCATCGCTGTGTTTCTATTTGATTGGCTAGTACAGTTTTGCTCAGAACTGTTGGATTGCTTTGCAGAATAGTCTGGGAAATGTTTAGCCAGAAGGCACATCTTTTCAAGCTCATTGTTTACTCACATTTATAAAATTGCCTATGAAATGTCTACACTCCTGTTAAATTAACTTTTAAAAACTATTCCAAAGCATTCCATAGGTTCCGTGTCAATAATGAAACATTCAAGTCCTTACAAAGTTAACTTCTCTCCTTAATGAGAAGCAATTCTTGAATGTTTCCTTACTCACTGCAGTCAAGAACCTTATGTGTTCAAACCAAATTTGTTCACAACTCTAGCATTATAATCTTATTTTTAACACAAATGATAACTTTATGAAAGAAACTACTGAAGATCAAATTTATGCAAGTCAGCAGAAAAAGATTAAATTGTTTGAAAAGTTATGCAGTGCTTTTGTAATATGAACTCAGATCAATTTGGATTTGCAGGCCACTGGATATCACTTTTGCTTTACACTTACAGAAAAAAAAACTTGAACTCTTAAATAGAGATGTGTTTCTGATGCAGTACCTGTAGTGGATGAAAATGGAAAACTAAAGGCAGCGAAAATTCTGTGAGAGACCTTAATCCAAGCTTCTTTCTGTGGGATGTTCAGTGAAGAATGGTTTATACGTGATCTCTTTGGTCACAGTAAAGGTGATTATAGCCCCCCATTCAGGCTCAAGTAGGAAACACATCAGCCTGAAATATAATTTTAAGGTTGCCAGTGATGCAACATGGTGAATTTTTGTATTACTTTGCTATATTTGAATTATATTAATAGAAGACAGTCCTCAGAGCAAGCATGAAAGACACGGTTCACAGTGAATTCTTCAGTAGCAAACATAGCAAAGAAGAACACTAGAAGGTAATTATTACCTAAAAAAAACCTGGATGTCATGAAACTTCTTGTCTGGATATTCATTTCTCTGGCAGGACTTTTGAGTTTATCTCCCAGGAAGAAGTCAAATGTTAAAATTTTGTAGTCAACTACTGAGGTGGAAACAGCCTGGGACAAGGAACCAACTGAAGCATAAGAGAAACTTTTTTTTTTTTTTAACTTGCATGAATTATAAAGGTTTGGTGCACAGAAGAGCTAACCACGCAGAACAAAGATCTTTTGTGTGGGAAAACAGCAAGTCTGACCAGCGTGGAGAATTCTCGCTTCCAGAGATGGAACATTTCCTTCACCCGGATAGTAAGGCATGTGCCTTCCCACTGACTGCCCTGTTGTCCCTGCTTTGTCCCCTCTGCTTCAGGTGGGACTCAGCAGCAAGGTCAGACTGGACAGCGGTATCAGGGCTGTGCAGCACCTTGAGGGCTCACCAAGGGCTGACCGTGGCCAGGTAAATTGCAGCATCAGTGACAAACCTCAAGTTTTTCCTCAGGCTCCTGCGACAGACCAGGGTTTTCTAACTTAATCCAGGGACTGCTTCAGGTAGTTGAAGCAACCCATCCATGAAAGAACAAACTCAGTAAATCTTTTAACTGAACATGTATTTATGTACTTACAAAGCTGTTAAGAAAAATAAAAGAGGTTTTTAGTCTTAGGTGTAGAATCATCATAGAATCATAGAATCACCAAGGTTGGAAAAGACCTAAAAGATCACCCAGTCCAACCGTTCACCTATTCCCAATAGCTCCCACTAAACCATGTCCCTCAACACGACATCCAGCCTTTCCTTGAACACCCCCAGGGTCGGTGATTCCACCACCTCCCTGGGCAGTCCATTCCAGTGCCTGACCACCCTTTCTGAAAAGTAATACTTCCTGATGTCCAGCCTGAATCTCCCCTGCTGTAGCTTGAAGCCATTCCCTCTGCTCCTATCACTAATGACACGAGAGAAGAGGCCGACCCCCAGCTCACTACAATCTCCCTTCAGGAAGTTATAGAGAGCAATAAGGTCTCCCCTGAGCCTCCTCTTCTCCAGGCTGAACATTCCCAGCTCCTTCAGCCTCTCCTCATATGGCCTGTGTTCCAGACACCTCACCAGCTTTGTTGCCCTTCTTTGAACACGTTCCAGGGCCTCAATATCTTTCTTGCAGTGAGGGGCCCAAAACTGGACACAGTACTCGAGGTGCGGCCTCACGAGTGCTGAATATAGGGGAACAATCACCTCTCTGCTCCTGCTTGCAACACTGTTTCTGATGCAAGCCAGGATGCCATTGTCCTTCTTGGCCACCTGGGCACACTGTCGGCTCATGTTCAGCCGAGCATCAATCAATACCCCCAGGTCCATTTCCTCTACGCAGTCCTCCAGCCACACCGCCCCAAGCCTGTAGCGTCGCCTGGGGTTGTTGTGGCTGAAGTGCAGGACCCGGCATTTGGCCTTGTTGAAACTCATCCCATTGGCTTCAGCCCAGCTCTCCAGCCTGTCCAGATCCCTCTGTAGGGCCTCGCTACCCCCAGGCACATCCACACTTCCAGCCAATTTGGTATCATCTGCGAATTTACTGAGGGTGCACTCGATGCCCTCATCCAGGTCATCAATAAAGTGTAGTTACATCCAAGCTTAATTTAAAAAAATTCATTATTCTGTGTAACATATTTGAATGTGACTGATTACTCTCACCTTTTTTTAATATTAATATGATTTAGTTTGGTAAATCCAGTAGTAATGTGCTGTTGCAATCGTCAGCTCAAAAACATAACAAAATCATAGAATCATAGAATCATACAAAGGCCTGGGTTGAAAAGGACCACCATCATCATCCAGTTTCAACCCCCTGCTATGTGCAGGGCTCCCAACCATCAGACCAGGCTGCTCAGAGCCACATCCAGCCTGGCCTTGAATGCCTCCAGGGATGGGGATCCACAGCCTCCTTGGGCAACCTGTTCCAGTGTGTCACCACCCTCTGTGTGGAAAAACTTCCTCCTAATATCCAATGTAAACCTCCCCTGTCTCAGTTTAAAACCATTCTGCCTTGTCCTATCACTATCCACCCTTGTAAACAGTCATCCTCCCTCCTGTTTATACGCTTCCTTCAAGTACTGGAAGGCTGCAATGAGGTCTCCCCAGACTCTTCTCTTCTCCAAGCTAAACAATCCCAGTTCCCTCAACCTTTCCTTATGGGAGGGGTGCTCCAGCCCTCTGATCATCTTAGTGGCCCTCCTACGGATTTGCTCCAAGACCTCCATGTCCTTCCTGTACTGGGGTCCCCAGACCTGGACACAGTACTCCAGGTAGGGCCTCACAGGAGCTGAGTAGAGGGGGACAATGACCTCCCTCTCCCTGCTGGACACCCCTTTTTTAATGCAGCCCAGAACACAGTTGGCCTTCTGGGTTGCAAGCGCACACTGCTGGCTTGTGTCCAGTTTCTCATCCACCAGGACCCCCAAATCCTTCTCCACACCACTGCTCTCAAGGAGTTCTTCCCCCATTTTGAATGATGAATTCATCGTGGTATTAAAGAAAAAAAAAAAAAATATATATATATATATATATATATATATATATGTTCCCAAAATCACTGAACATATTTTTATGTATATTTGTGAAACTTACCAAAAAGAATGGTATGATGTGGTACTTTAAAAAAAAAATAATAAAATAAAAATTGCAAAAACACTGTGCTTAAAAATGGCATAAGGTTTCATAGTACTGGTGTAGGCCTCAGTTGCCATAGGAACAGCTTTGAGGTGCCAAGTATTTTTCTAACATCAGGCCTTTGCCATCTATCTTCTGCAAACATCACTCTCAGCTGCAGTCAAGAAAGGAAGGTATGAAGCAAGCAATAATAAGTGGTAGAACTGTAAAGCAGGAACACATAAAACATCTACGCATAGGGTGGACAGAATGACCAGTGAGAACAATTCTTGTTAGTGCAATGACATGAAATAAGAGTACCACAAAGGATCACTGAATAGTTTAATATCGAATGATCAAATATGAGGCATGTTATTTAGTTTTTAAGTTACAGTACTTGACATGAAAGTGGATTGAAACAATGCCCATGAGATAGGACGCAACTGCAGATTCAGAAAATCCTTTCAAGATCAGTGAACAAAAAACGAAGTGACGCCATTTTTAGTCTTACTCAGTTCCTATGGATACAGAAAACTAAGCTTAAAAACTGAATGACGCATTTAATGAGGCAAATGAATAAACATGTAAATAACAATTTACTTCTGAATGTTATTCTAACATTCTGTATTATTCTAACTCTATTCCAACTCCCTGTACTGAAGTTTCTTGAACTGCATGAACTAGTGAAAAGGTAGAACAAACCATTAATTGCTTTGCAGAAAGCAGACTGTGAGATGTACAGCATTAGTCATTTTTTAAAAAATTGCTTATATTTAAACTGAAAAGCAAATTAATACATTTAAGAATCAGCTGCTCCGGCTCATTTCAGTTACCCAAATATAGGCATCTTGCTAAACTTCAAATGAAGCAGAGGTCACCCACCCTCATCTCTACCTGCCAAGACTATGAGACTCCCACGCTGTGTTATCAGTCTCTGGTAGGTGGCTTAGATACATTAGGGCTTCTCAAATAGCACCAGACACCTAAGTTAAGCAATCACATCACCCTCTTAGTGACTGAAATAACCTCCAGGCTACTAGACTGACAACTAAACAAGTTCTGGGGTTATGCTCAGGCAGCAGACAATGAACTAAAGGAATTCTGCTGGGACATGCTAATTGCATCGAGGAATTAGCAGTCGATGAATGGAGAAGTTCATCTGGGAAACATGGAAAAAAAATTGGGAAATGATGCAGTGAACAAAAAAAGAGACACGGGTTTTGCATTCAGATAAGATCAGGAGTACTGATGTAATTTGCTTGACTCTTGACGTATCAGATCATATGGGTACAACTTACATTTGAATGATTATCTGGCACACAATATGGAAATGATTCAGTATTTAAGTACTGTAACAGGCTAAGCTCCTTTTTCCTCACAGGCCATGTACCTTGGCTCTGTCAGTGTTCCTCATTTAAACAAAGGCTTTGGTTTTTAAAGGTACCGTGCAAGCCATGCCGAAACTTTGTTAAAAGTGTGCATTTTGTAATTAATAGAAAAACATACAATTTCATCACTTACAAGTATATGTATACATGCTCTTCTCCCTGTGAGGCCACCATCCAGTTGTTGCCTCTTAGAGTGTCCTCTTCCTCAGCTCCATCCTCTGGCTCCCATGTGCTTGCCTGGAAGGGCCTCACCTCTGCTGGCCTTCTGTCTCCATCAGACTGACCATCTAGTGCTGAAAGGGTGACCACACAACCCCCACAGCCACACCTGTGGGTTTCTTCCTGTTACTACCTGTTTACTCCTAGATAAGATGTTTGTCATTACTCAAAGTTTCTCTTTTAGATCACATCCATAAGATGAAATCCAGACAAGAAGCTGCTTAGCTTGATTTATGAACTGTTAACAGCAAACACTTCAGGAAAAGTTTCAAATGTCCAGGACCCCTTTGGATCTCTTTTCGTGATTCCCATCTTTGTGAAAACTTAGCACAAATCCATCAGCTCGTTTGTGAGTATTCAGTTGAAGTAATGTAAATGGCACTAACTCTGTCTCATTTTCCCATGTAGGAAAAGGAGTGAACTTAGTGTCAGATTAATTAATTTAATTAAGGCAATGTGTAAACACCCAAAATCACTTTCATCATCCATCACTTAAAAAGTAAATGAACAGCGGCTGGCAGTAATTTAATCACTTGCCAAGAGAAGGTGTTCTGGGAGCCTGGAACACAACGGGGTCCAAACACAGCACATCACATTTGTTCAGTTGATCATATTAATGTTTTCTTTCCTTTTAAAAATCTTTTTTGATTCTCTTCTTCTTTTGAAGCCGTAAAACTATCCCAGGTTCTGTCTGATTTCTTTCATGTCAAGTAAGTAAAACATACAATAGGTGAGGATGGATGTTAATTTTGTTTACTACAAAGATTACTGCATTCATGACAGAAGAAAAGCGAGTCTTCTTTGGAGGGTTTACTGTGAAGTGGAAATTCACATAAAATGTTTCCTTTTTAAAGAAGCGATGCTGTGTTTGAAATAATCCCAGAGTTAGCCAATTACACACAGCAGATAGCTTATACTGTCCTGTGAGCTTTCCTGTGAGCTTTAGGGTATAGTTTGATGGGCTTTATTGCTGTAGATGGAAGAGACTTCTCTGACACTCACATTCGCATGGATTTTCTCCAGAGTTTTCCAGGATGCTAATGAACTTGGACAGCTTTAGCAAGCAAATATGATGGTGGAAAATGCAGTAGATGGGAAGAAACACAAGCATTTTACCCAGCTGGTTTTATCTAGTTAAATAACAAAATCCACATTATACTGTGAGACATACAAAAGCTTGACGGGGTTTTATATCTGAAATTAAATTCTCCCTAGCCACAATGAGAAGTCCCAAACAAAATTCTTAGAAGAGATTTTTGTACTTCTTTGCATCCACATTCATTTACAGGACTGCTTCTGACAGCCATTTTATTAACATTTCTGCTAGTATTTACTGTGTGAATTAACTAATTGTACCTTGCGGTGTGAACTACAGTGCTCTGTTTTTTAAACTTTATTATTATTATTATTTTCCAAGAGTATAATTATGCTGGCCTCCAAAAAGGGATTGGGCAATTTTCCCTGTTTAAAGGGAATGACGAAATGCTGGAAGTATTTGAAGCCCAAGGAGCTTCTGAAAAGATTTATAGAACTTACTGCTATAACTGCCTAGCCTTGGAGAGCTGCCATTTGGAAGGGCCCTGCTAAGACTTTGAACTTAATTTGTCAGTATCACGTCTTTAAAATGTAATCTGCAGCACTTCGGCTGCCTCCCCAAAACTCTAGCACCAGTGCCCTGGTAATCTGGGAGAGATTTACGTGAGTCTGGGTTCAGACAGGAATCCATCACAAAAAGATACACCTGGCAGGGTAAAATCCTCATCTGTTGGAAGCATCTCCTGTTACTCCCTCCCTCAATACATGCTATTGGCACATGACAGTCAGAGAGCAGGGGCTTTGTGGTTCCTTTATGCCCCAGTAATCCTGGCCACTCAAATGGCCCTTTGAGAGTGCTGGCATCTATACTAGACTTTAAACTCCCTGCTGTACACCAGCCCTGACAGGGTTCCAACCAGGAGAATACAAAGTTGGCGCAGTGCTGTGTTTGCACAGCCTGGGTGCTGCACTGAACTCTCTCATCCTCGCTCCAATGATCCCAGCTTATGTTAGTGTCGAAGTTTTGCAGAAATGGCACTGTATTCTCAGGTGGTACATTCACTGAATTTTCTTCCTGCTCCAATTTTAAGACCACTGAGAGTTTTGGAGGCTAGCATCCATGCAATGCTGCATGTTATTATGTGATATGTATTGGCTATACTACATCCAGTGCAGTTTCCAAATTCAAAATGCTATTGTTGGGTGTACTAAGTTACTAATCTCCATGCTGTAGAGTGGCAATTGGATTTCTTTAGCTGGAAGAACATTGCTGATCAGCTGCCACTGAAACAATGCACTGCTTTTTAAGATAAAAAGCTTTGGCTAACATATTTGCTTGTTTTATCAGGAAATATGCCTGCAAGCTTGTTTCCCAGAGCAGTATGCATTTTCTAGCACAATCAGAACTTCTAAGACAATCAGCCTTTGACACCGACATCTTAAACCATCTAATGTACACTGATGCAATGCCTAAAATAACTGTCACAGCTATGTTGCAGAATAAATATCTGGAGTCTGTATCTGTCTTAGAGAAAATCAAATCTATTCTGGATGTGAGTTGCTGAATTTTTAGCAGAAAGTGAAAGCTCTAACCTAGATTAATTTAACTGACTCCAGATATTAAGTCATTTAACATTAGGATAGAAATGATCGTCTTACATTTCTGCAGATTGAAATTTTTCTCGTTTGTTTCTTAGCTCAGTATTTAAGATCTTCTCCAAGAAATATTGATTTGAATGAAATCCTGGTCCCAGCTAATTTGATGATAAAGCTCCTGTCGACATGTGTGGGGCTAAGAGTTAACTCGCAGCTTGAAAACTGAGATTAACTCTTTAACTTGTTGGATAGAAACCTGAGATCCAGTAGGAAGGCCATTTATTAAATAGATAAAAAGTTTATTTCTAGCCTGTATGCCAACAAGCAAGTAGTAACATGTTGATATCATTTGCAATGACACAAGGAAAGCAACTACTCCCTGCAAGCAATACAAGATGCGGCAAATATTTGTCCCACCCATTTTTTTCTTTTTTCAGAAAGCTCTCTCTTCTGAAGCTTTTAATTTACTTCCTGAACCAAGATAACACTGCTGTTAAGAAAACCCTCAGTTATATGTTCAGATAATGCAATCGATACTTACTGTGCATCATTTTAAAGCACACAAAACAAAGTAGGAATTGTGATTTTGGTTCTATATTTATACTACTTTAAAAATGTTTGTCTGCGTTCATTAATACTTTGCAGATTACTCTGTGACTGTAAATCATAGCATAATTGAACTACTGCCAAATAACAACAAAGTTATAGAAACAAGTAGATTTCTACACAGTTCTAAAATCAACTACTGAAATCTTGGGGGCCACTTGTTGTATCATGGTCTATTAAAGCAGCAAGGAGACAAGCCATTTAAAAAGTTTTCCACAGATTCCCAGAGCAATAAGCACATACAAACATAAAAGTACATAGCCAGCCACAGGTACTTAGAGGCTAAATTACCTGTGTCGAGCTTGGAAGGAAGAGGGTAGGTTGCAGGAAGGCAGAGCTTGGAGGCAGCACAGACAGGCGAGTTGTGTGAACTCATTTGCTAGCTCAATGTCTCAGTGAATGAGTCTGTTAATAAGGAGACAGTTCACTTTTAGAAACAGTGTCTTCCAATGCTGATGTGCAGCACGCAGTACATGAAGCAGGGCGGTCAGAAGAATATTTCCAGTGTCCATTTCTTTTTTCACCAAATGAGTTTGGCAAGACAACCTTTGGACACAGAAAACAGAGGGGTTGCCTGGTTATTAAAAAAAAAAAAAAAGGTAAGTGCTCTGAAGCTAGGAAAAGTGCCTGTCTTCAGAGGCATTTCCATCCAGATGGCATCAGTCCCCAGGAAGGGGGATCCAAGGAAGAGTTAGGGTTTGGGTTTTGTCTATGCTTTAGACAAATGAGACACAGTCTCATCTTTAACATTTTCCTCCCCAAGTGTGTTGTTCTGTTCCTGCTTATAAGCCATATTTTGCTTGGGAGAAGCTTCTATGTCACTGCGCTTAGCTTCTGCAGCCTGGCAGATGCGAGAGCCGGTTGGACCTGCTGTGAGATGTGGCTGAGCAGTAGAGGAGCTGTGCTGTGGGTGGGAGAATGTTGAAATTCCACCTGGAGAAGGAAGAAGGCGTGCAGCCTGCTGCTGAATGGGTTATGTGGGAAGGGGCTGGTGAGGGGATTTTCAAGGAAAGGAGCTTTTTGAGTAGCACACTATTTTCGTGTTTAGTATGAACATTAAAATTAACCAAGGAAATCTGAATTGCGTAAAAACTTTACCTGACTTCCATCCTTGAATGAAAATGGAAGTTTGACTTTTATTGCTGTTTAAATATCTGAAGTGAAATGGCTACCAAAGATGGTCAAAGATCCATAGTCAAGGCACTTAAAAAGTAAGTCCCAGTAGGAGCTTTAATGTCTTGACACACTGACATTAACAGTAAGATTTTCACATGCATCAGTGAACAACACATTTGTTGGTCAATTAGCCATGCAATTTTGAGGTCTAGGCTATTCAGTGCAAACCTTAGCAGATTTGCATTCAGTAGTTCTTGTCCCTTTGGAGCAGCAGACGAAGATTTACAAATGAGAAGACAACAAGAAAGTTTTCCAGCTTTCTGCAAACACACAATACTTTTTTTCTTCCTCCGTGTCTTAACACCAACTTTCACAGTATGTACCCACATTACACCCCTGCAAAGCCCCTTCCAAGTAAACCAGATATGTATTCAGCAAAAAAAGAGCAAAACATTAAAGATATTTGAAATCATTTGTTTGCATTTTAAAAAAAAGCATCCCTATAGCTTCAAGACAGAGTCACCACACTTGTTTGTCTTTTCCTAAGTCTAGGAGCCTAGAAGCTGAAAAATGTTCTTTATGCATTCAGAGACTCTCACAGCATATGTGTGTCCTTATGTTCACTTTCAGAAAATCTAACCATTTTCTCTCTGCACCTCATCATTAACCAGCAACTTCTAATTATTCTGTGCTCCACTGAGCTCCAGACTCATGAGCCAGGTGAATTAGTGACTTAATTTCAAGATGGAGCTTCCTATTGCTCAGGAATGATTGCTCAGAAAACAACTGGTGATGTGTTGCTTTTTGTTTAATCTTCTAATAACTTCCTCTTAAGGAAGAGTTGATGTTTCCTCAATCCTCAGTCACTCACACAGATAATGATGTATTGCTATCTTTAGAATACAACATCTCAGTTACGTGTTGCTTTAATGACACGTAATTTTTCTCAGTCAGGATCATCAGATGTTACCGTCTAAGAACTGTTAGGAATTGATTTGTTACTCATAGGAAATCAGAGAAGCAAAGTAAATACTCTGAGTTTCAGGGATGCTGTGAATATAAATATAGACCTTGAGGTCATGCAAGAAAGACCAAGTAGGACTCTCTGATGCATAGAAGGTGCATAGATTTTCTAAGATAGCAATTCAAAGCAATCCCAGCTGAGCTTTAAATTGTGTTCTAAGCTGTAAAAGAGGAAGAACTTCTATTAAACATCTTTTACAAATAGTTGTTAACTCAAATCAGTTAGGTAGCATCATAATGGGGAACTTCTTGTATAAGGTTAGTTTCTTCAGCTTGCATTATAGTAACATTTGTGAGTTCATGTGAATAGCTAGCATAAGAGAAAAAAACGTGTGCCAGACTGAATTTATTATATGTAAAACAGATAAAAAAATTATGTTAGCTTTTAAGTAAAAACATGTGATTCTAGCAATACTGTTGATGTGAACAGTCAAGGTTATGAACAACAAAGGATAGAATGAGTAAAATTTGATGGTGTGAATCATGCAGCTGAGTTAATACTAAGAGGAAATGGAGATGATGTATTTATCATCGTAACGTGACTTCGTGACTCATCTGAATACAAAAAAGTAAAGTATGTGAATGTTTAGGCAATGAAGATAGGTGTTAAGGAGGTAGGAATGATGGAAAATATTACCTAGCTTAGAAAAAATGACTTGACTTATCCATTAATTTAAAGATACTCTGTTGCTTTTCCAATTAACCTAAAAATAACCAGATCTTTTTTTTTTTCTGTATGAAAGACAATTCCAACAATCTGGATGACAGTCAAATACGTATGAGTGACAAGCTGCATAAAATGATTTAAGGCTTTATTTGGCACATACTTTTCATGTGAATCAATGTGCTTATTTTTCTTGAGATTCTTCACCTCCACACTTGTAAGGACATAAATCCAATCTTTTGTGTTTAGAAACCAGATGAAGAGTGGCAGCTGTAATATCTACAGCATCAAGCCAAACCTGTAATATAAACGTGTTATTTTTTTTACAAGATCATTTTGAGAGTTACAGTTTCTGTTGACTAGAGTTTTGTTGAAACTTTATTTTATTTAAATCATATGAATTATTGTATTGTATTCAATCTTGATCCCATTATTTAATACTGCCAACTCTAAAAATTCTTTTTCTATTCAGAGCTTAAATTGTGGTTTTCATCTGTCACCCAATTTCAAATCCTCCTTGGCTTCCTCCAGGCTTTCTGTGGTAAGGCAATTAAAGTCTTGCAGCCCTTTGTCAGTCAATATGCTAGTGATACTTCACATGGAGAAAGGGAAGAAATTCCCAATTTCCAGGTGATTGAGAAACATAGAATTATTGTCACAGTCATACTATCTTAAATGTCACTAAGATCCTTCTAACCTGTAAGTACCTAAACTGGGCTATTTGCTGTTGAGGTATCTTGTGATTTACCCTTGCAGCCAGTGGAAGGAGGGTTTTCTAAGACACAAGTAGTTTCACCCTAAGGCAGGCATCTAAAACACAGAAGGTGAATCATGTCACTAAGCTGCTATTTGTTTCCATGATCATAAGGCAGTCCCACAGGACTCTGGCTCAGAAGTCAAGAGAGATGAATTCCACCCTAAAAGTCTGAACTGAGGCTGAGTAAGCCAGTAAGTAAGTACGGGAAAGGTACAGTGGGAGGACACAATAAGCTCATCTTGTGTTTATAGAGTATGACTACTCATACAATCCGACAAGTCTCAGTCACTTATCTTTTTTCTTCCAGAGTTGAATAAACAAAGATAAAGATGCTATGAGAGACAATAGCAAGAAGAACTGACAGAACTGATATATGAAAATGCAAAGAAGGAGACACATCTGGGGTAGTCTGTGATAGAAGGTGTTGAAGGACAGAAGATGTAAAGGAAGATCTTGTTTGGCTGCTAGCAGAGAGACTGATAGTTCCCAGAGTTTGTCAGCCCTGTGACTTCAATGAATGAATTCAGGCACACCTGAGGGAATCACAGTGCTAAGAGTGATTACAGCAGAGCTGAATGGATCCATGCCGATAAGATCACAGTTTCTCTGAACTGATCCTGCATCTCTCTTGCATTCAGTATTTTTTCTTCTGTATGTCTGCACTTACTTATGTAGCCCAAAAATGGAAAAATGGAAGCTCCCAGAACCAGTACCACAAGAAAGACTTCATAGCTAAGAGGAACTCCAAATTTCTCCGAAATACAGACACTTGATTTTGAGACAGTAATAAAGCAATAACACAGAGAAATGTCTTGGAAATGTTTCTGTCTTAAAGACATTTGTGGGATTTCAGAATGGATTTTATGGATACTTCTCTTTCTTATACTTAGCTATCATGATAGGCAGAAGTGCATTAAAATGTGGTGATGTTGCTTTTCAAAATAGGCCTGGAATTGTTCATTGGCACAAAAAATATGTAAATGTAAATGTCTTCTCTGTGCATCAGCATGTACATCAATGTACATGAGCAAGTATCAGAAAGTCACTAAAGCATAACTTCCCTCTCCTTCATTGAGCTTTGTTTATATCTGCATTGTCTTGGACTGACATGCTTAAAAATATCCACGTTAGGAAATACTACTAAGTTAGGAAATGCTACTTTTCTGAAAGAGTGGTCAGGCCCTGGAATGGGCTGCCCAGGGAGGTGGTGGAGTCACCAACCTGGAGGTGTTCAAGGAACGTTTGGACTTTGTGTTGAGGGACATGGTTTAGTGAGAACTATTGGTGATAGGTGGATGGTTGGACTGGATGATTTTGTAGGTCTTTTCCAACTTTGTTGATTCTATGATTCTGTGAAAATATCCAGCCTGCTCCAGATCAAAAGTGCTTTCATCATCCAGATCTTGTTATCTGGATTAGGTAGAAATTTACTATAAAAAAAAGAAAGACGTGGATGTGTTCTTCAATGCTAATCATGCTGAATAACACAGTGTCACTAGTACTATCCCACTGTGTTTTCAAGGATATACAATACCTGTATCATGTACTGATTTCTGTTCACCTAAGTGAGAGTAATTAAGCATTCTGGAAAAAAAGATGTGTTAATTAGATGCAGTCAGATCAGCAGCCCAGTGGGAAACAGGGATGTGTTAGACAAAAAGTGCTAAGTACTTTCTATGCATCTTTTAACTGACAATGTTAAGAAAATGCTTACTAGTCAGTAATGTTAGCAGGAACAATATTTACTCTGTTAATCCACTGGTTTAAGAGTGGGGATTGAGTTCAGTTCTGGGCCATGTCCGAGACAACACATGTAATCTTGCACAGATCTTTTCCAAAGTGGCCTTTCATCCCCAATTCCTTTATTTCTAAGAACTTGGCCTGAATTTCGGATGCTGGACTTGCATATAGATCCTGTCGATCACTGCATAGCAGTCTTGAAAAGAAGTTTCCAAGATATGTCAGTTTGGTTAATCAGAACTTAAACAACCTGAATCTAATGATTGCTTGGAATATGGTCTTAGTGTTGCCACCACAGTTTTTTCTTTTGCAAAATGATTATAACATTTTCCATTAATTACTTGACAAGAAGTCTTTCGTAAGATGACTTCAACTTACACACTGTAATGTAAACATATCAGCTAAAAGTATGGATGAGGAGTGGCTTATAAACATTTTAGATAGGCAATTTCACATTGATTGCTGCATATGGGAACTTATTCTTTCCAGATTTTCATAATGAAAACAAAGTATATGTGAAAAATGACTGTGGGGCTCCAGTAAATCATTTACCCGTAGTGCTTGAATACTGTTTCCCATAAAGGAGCTGAAACAGTGTCAGTCTTATGACTACAGGACTGAGGAAGGTAAAAGATAGCATCTTTGGAATGAAACTGCAGATATATGACTCATCCTTTTTCGTTGCTTGCCAAGCTTACCTTGACATTTATTTCTTTACTGGAGTGCAGAACATGTTTACAGAAGTTTACTCCATGCAAATGTGTCTGGATTTCCTCTGAACTGTCAGGAGCTTGCACAACCAAGGGAGAGAGATTCAGTTTTGCACCTCACAGAATATTCTTTGCTCGTGACTGTAAATTAAATGCTAATGTGGATCTGATTGTTGATTGCATACATGGGCAGCCTCATAAACTGGAAACTATATCCTAGTGTGAACTCTGTAATCTCCCCCTGTTTTTATGGACAAAAACAAAACTTAATTGCAAGTTGGCTCAAACCTAACTGGGTAGGAACATGGCATCTCATGTTCTGTTTCCAAACGACAAACACGGCAGACTCCCAGCAAAGACTGTGACTGTTTAACAAGGTTTACAGGATTTTTATGCTTTAGGCCATGTCTGTGTGAGAAGAGTTTAAATCATGTATTCTTGATATGTTTCAGTACAAAGCAGAATGCACTCGTTTAAATAAATAGATCATGAGTGATTTGCTTTGTATGCTACTGACAAGGAAGGACAAAAAGTTAGGGATCACCTCTTTGGTGAGGGACGTTGATTTCCATCATATTCTTTTACTGGAGTAGATATGATGGTCTGACTAATCCAAAATTTAGCTTAGTTTAATATGGTAACTTATTGATGCAAGCATAATTTTGCATAGTTTCAGCCTTCTAAACACATTTATAAGGGCTTTCTGTTTGTAATGAGTGAAGTTTTCGCAGCCGAGATGAACTATCGTGGTGCCATACAAATCAAGGCAACTCTGTTTAGCTTCATAGGCATTTGGTGCAATTGTTGTACAGTCTTTACAATCTAAGGGATCTGGATCTCAAAAATGCATTCCTGTTTAGACATTTACAAGTATTCTCAGGTGTGGGTTATTTTTTCTTCTTCTCTAAATATTTCTTATCTTATAATCACATTGTCAAACCAAAACTACCCAAATTGCAAACACATATTATTGCATGTTATAGGAGAAATAGCATGGACAGTACTTCTCTCGTTTGATCTTTTTTTTCTCATGGCAGAAACAACTAAGCACATAACAATATACTCTGCTTAATAACACTTGCTTTTTATTATGTTATGTCGGTACTAAAGCTGTGTATTACTTTGAGAAATTACTTACTCTAGCCTAATTCACATTTAAAAAAATGAAAGAGAAGAGGAAAGAGAAGTTATATGTATTATTGCAAGAGCAATCTTTACTAATAGAAGCATCATTTTTGTAATTAAAGAAATCTGAAGCTGCAATAATGTATAATTCAACTGAGCCATCTATTTCTAGCCTGAATTGTATCTCCTGTTATTTTTGTGTTTGGTAAAGGTGATTATATATGTTTAATTTTCTCTAATTTGTATACATCTGTTTGATTTTAATGTTGTATATAATGACTTCATATGTTGGTCTTAATTTATTGCTTTTGCTGCACGGCTGTAAGCTGAACTAACCAAATAAGTAAGCAAATGAGGTCAGAGGGCTGCATGGATACTTCGCAGTTGTCAAGAACCTACAATCCAAAGGCAATACTTTTTAAATCAGTGGAGCCAGGCTTCTTGATTTTGAACAGCATCACCCTCTTTGAAGAAAACCGTACGCAAAATTTGGGGCTAATTTTTTAATATCTGTCCAGTGTTTTAACTTCAAGAAATTCTCCTGGAGAATGATAAGAAGCAGTGACACCTGACAACACCAGCTTTCTAACTCGTCATTTGGGTTGGCAAGTTTCATTCCCAGATTTTGGTGGCAGTACCAAATATTTTGGAAGTACATTTTGCTTCTGTTTGTTTCTGTGTTAATATTCTCTAGGAACATACTGGCTACTTCAGATCTTTGTATGAGATTCTTCTCCCACTTCTGGCTAGGTGAACAAAACAATTGTACTGCTGAGCATCCGAGCAGATTAGGGATTAATTCACACTTACTTTTCTTTTCGCTAGTTGGGATCAAGCTTCAGTTAGAAGCCAGGATCCTGTGCTCTTAGCAGAGCCAAAGTGAGATGTATCTCCTAAAACCAGTGCTTACAATCAGCAATTTGCCAGAGATTTTAAGTGCGATTTTGGGAATAATATCAGATCTCAAAATTCTCTAACACAAAGGTCTGAGATCTGACCTTCAAAATGTCCCTCGCAGATGCAGGCACTACAGGAACTTCCTAATAAACTGTGTGGTGCTGATGTTCCCATTTATTATGCAACCTTGTATCCTCACACCATTTGTTCATCTGTTCCAGCAGAGGAAGAAGAATTAGTTTCAACCCCTGCAAAATTAAACGAGCTGTAAGTTTCCCACTATAGATGTCAACCAAAATAGAGACCTCATTTAGCCCATATGAGTGTACTACTATCAAATATGCTTCATATGTTGGCTTGGCAGTTCGCATCATCAGTGACGGCCTCTTTTCTTTTGTTTAAGAGTCAGCCTAGCAGACATCAAAAACCTAACAGCTGTTTCAGGATCCACTAGTGCAGTGACAGAGCAGTGCAGATAACCTACCCTGTGCCATTCCCGTTAGGTGTGCCAAAGCCCTATTTTTGGTTTCCCTTTCTAAGAGGAAGGTCCTGAATTACAATGTCAGCGTAGTGAGTATTTCCAAACAAGAAACACTTCTCACCTTGATAGAAAAATGACAAAAAGGCAAGGAACCTGCTGTGCACCCTGCCTAGTTATCAAAGGGCTGACTTTTTTCAACATGCAGCAGCAGGAGCGTTCTTCGAAGGTGGCATCATGTCTCAGCACTGCTGCTGTTCCTGGCATAGTTCTCCATGCTGCCAGCTTGGGAGGCTCTGCTCTGTGCTCTGTACATCAAACAGCTGCTGATAGCTGTCATCTCCACAGCAGACCCCCACTTCCAACCTCACAGCCATCTACAGGGTTGTAAGCGCTGGATGCATCCCTTGGTCCAAGCACATAAGTTCTCACAGGGTGGTAAAAAAAAACCCTAGATGTAAGATGATTTAAGATCTTAGTCAGGAATAATCTAGTTTGGAACACTGTAGGAATTTGCTTAGACAAACCAGACGCAGCAGCATACTTCTCTGGACAGATGTGGGCTAGAGATCAGGAACTGCTGGCTAGTCATAAGACTCAGCCTCTTCTGGGGAGTGAAAACACTCCAAGCTGACTTCCAAGTTTCTCTCTAGCATGAAGTCTGCTGAGACTCCAAATAAAACAACATTACTGTTGAAAAGAAACTCAGGTGAAACACCCCAGGAAAGCAGAGTGCCAAGAATTTAAGCCTCAGAGCCCCACCAGGTTAGCAGCAGTGTGTTGTTAACAGTGGCTGCAAAATATTTTCAGTATAGAACATGATACTAAAACTAACAGATATGCAATCACTCTTAGAGTCATATAAGCTGGAATAATTACAGATGCATGGTGAGCGATGAGTTTACGAGAGCTCTGGATCATTAAACTCAGACTCCTCTTTGCGTCTCTGGACTGAACCTGTGGTAAACTGCTGTGTCAGCATTCCTTATGTACTATGCAAGTGTGCATCAGGTAATTGTATCAAAGCCTTGTCATTCTGCTTCTTGACCAACAACGGCTCGCTTGCCACAACCAACAAGCTCAATGGTAGCGATGTGAATTGTTTAGTTAATAATATTTAGTTCATACAATCATGTTTATTCCTCATGCTCTAGAAAGAGCCTCTGATGAGGCTCATCACCTCCATACTTCAATGCTGTTACAGCATTTTCTGTGAAATTCTAGTGATATATATAAAATTTGATCACATATGCACATGAAATACATGGAAAATTTAGGAAAATTTAGCTGAAAATCTATATCATGCTCATTCTGTATCTTTTGTATACCAAAAAGAAGTGAAAACAATCCCATCTCAGTTAGTTTCTCTGATTTTTAGTATATCATAGCAGTGGATTTCAGAAATCTTTTTCTTTCTAAACTGTCAAATATCTTAAGATCTATTGTCAGTCCTTAATTGCCTCCTACAATTCATCTACCTTATTGACGTAATAAAGAAAATATTACATCAGTTCTTGACTTCAGCCAAGGCAGAGATAACAGTGTCAGAGTTGGTGACATTCGACTGAGGTAAACAGTAGGGAAAGGTGTTATGTGTTCACAAATTTATCCTGAATAGACACCATAATGACCTCAGCCTTCTTCACAGCACCTGAGCTGAGCAAGGTAGAGTTAAGCCTCCACACGTCTGGGAATCCTCCAACAAAAATACACAGTGCTGTGGAAAGCAGTGTTGGTGTATATCAGACCTTTCCTTCTGACTCAACGTTAAACAAATTCTTGGGTCAATTGCTAGGAGACAGTTTGCAGTTTGAGGTGCTGCCTCTTCTAACAAACCTGCTATTTACTTCCTACTCTAAATTTTTGTGTAGCCTGTTAACCACTTGCCAGATTTTATCCCAGAAATGGCTACATTTAAGTGGTGAGAAATGTCATGTCTAATTAGGAAACATACTACTTCAACTACGACTGTAGGCATCATGAAGTGTTAAAAGATGTGGATGCAGATATAATCACACAGAGAGCATCTAGGATCAGACAGTTCAACAGCAATCATTAGGAATTTCACAAAACTTGCCATATCCTTTATGTGTTATATGACTTTTTCTTATCATACCAAAATAAAATTTAACTTGTAAGACTTTTAGTTCCCTGAAAACAGATCACAGAAATCTTCTACTTCTGTTGAACATCGGAAAACACAGACTGGAAATCCAAATCCAAATCTGTCCTAGTTAGCCAGCACAGTGCACCATGTTCTTTGAATTAATTGGTTCAAAGCTTGTTGAATTTAATGACTTTCTCCATGGACCTCAGGGAGTGTTGGGCTGCACTTTGCATTTGTAGACTTGTTTGTTAATAAGTCCAAAGGGAGTGTGTGCTTGCCAGCAGCTCATCTCAGCATCTAGTTCCAACAGAAAGATAAAAATTGTAATTCTAGCATGGGATCCCAAAATGGGGGTTTGTATAGAGCTGTAAGTGAATACTGTTTCCCTTTTCATAAGTGAAAATATTAAGATTCAGTCAGCTTCAGTCTCTTTTAATAAGTTTTCTTAACAAGTCTGTATGAGAATGGTAAGAAAATGAGCACACTGACTCAGATAAAGGGGTTTCCTTGTTACTTGATAATGTTTAAAGATATCTAAAAGCTGAGGCAATACAGGTAAATGCACCTTCGGGAAATTAAATTTTGCCATATAGCACAGTTTCAGACAATAATAAGAGAGGAGCCTCTGCAGTCTCTCTTTTTTTTTTCACATCTATTTGTATGGAAAATAGATTGCTAGCTCCGATTAGCTCTGCATTAGCTCTTCCTTTAAATGATTTTTCAATGTTAGGAAAGTGCAACCCATCAACTAAAGTTCTGTCAAGGTTCTTCCCAAGTTACATCACTAAAATGTTATATTCAGAGGAAGCTATGTGAATGAAATAATTTGCCGGGCTTACTGACGAATCTCTATTTTTAACTACCTGACAAAACCAGCTGTGACACGACCATTTGATGTGGCTTTGTCCTTACTTAGGAAAAGAGGGCACATGGAGCTGGTGTCTGCTGTAAGTGAGCATCTCACACCTAAATGTCTGCTGCCTTGGTCACTGCCCCAGGAGCATGGCCCCACTGCATCCACTGAGAGGCCCAAGACATCCAGGAGAAAGAAGTCAGGGCCCAAGCCAGACAGAGCAGTGGCAACAAAACCATTCATACCGATGTGCAGTGGATTGTTTTGTTCACATGCATTAGGACTGCATGCACTTACAGCAAAGGAAGTCTATCTTAAGGTTTATAAAATGGCTCCCATATATCCCTGTAATAGAAGACCAAACATGACAGTGAGGAAAAGCCTTTTCTAGAAAACACTATAGAGAGCCCAAACAAGAAATCTTCTCTAGGGAAATTGTGCTAGACTAGATTTGTATTGTGTAGCGTGTGAAACTCTGACTTTTATTCAGCTGGTTCAGACAGAAGTAAATCAGAGCACTGTGCAATAATAATTGCTAGCCGAAGCACTAATTGGAACAAATTGTCCTTAGGGGGAAAATTAAAACCAAAAGGATACAACTTCCCATGATCTTTGCACTACTGAATCCATTTAGAGCACTGAATTTGTTGCCACTGTGAGCAGCCACAGCACTGGGCTCTGGAGCAGTGCTGAAAGCTAATGGTTTTTAGCACGTGACATGAGGCCTCTCCTTGGGAGGGAGATATTGAGAGAATATGACAGACCTACAGGTCTCTATTGTTTCTAGGACTCAAGGCTGGAGAAGCAAAATGCAACCTTTAACTTTCTCCTTCCACACAGAGTTGATAAACAACACTGACATAATAATGGGACCTTTCCTGTGAAAGGAACATACTGCAGTAAAGAAACACTGTTTGGTTTCTTATGTTCCCTGGAGCAACTTGTAAAAAATACTTCTATGCATTCTAGTTGTACTGTTTGTCACTCCTAGAATGATGATCACTGGGACCAACAAATTGGATCTTGTTCTCTAGTGATCCTAAAGTTCAGACTTGCATGAAATGTGTCTCATGGGATTACACTGCTCTCTGGAAACTTTAGACATATTCAATCTAGTGCATTTTCATTTCAATCACTTTCAAAATGTTTTTGAATAATCTTGTTTGGATTTTCTCCAATTGTCTGTGCACAACATACGCTGTGCCTTTTAAATTATTTTATATTTTTTTCTGGACATGAAATTGTTTTTTTGGCTTTTTTTTCCAGGCCTATCCCTTAATATATGCGAGCTTGTGCATATGCATGCAGGACAACTGAGTTCCCTAACATTGTAAGCATGCACAGTAAGTACATCCCAGTCTGTTTGCCCTGCTCTGGGGAGCAAACAGCCAGCTACAAAGGTCCATCTGGCTGTGTCTGAAGGAGCACATCCTAGTGGCACCAGTGCCAGGCATGGCCTACCTGAGCCACAAGCACAATCAGACCTTGCTCCAATGATCCGGGAATGTACGGATCTTCTTTCTGAGAGGCTGGGGAAAGGCTGTGCAAGACAGCACTTCAACATTCCTCCTAATTTAGGAGTTCATAAATTCTGTTCTTCTCCTCATGGTTGAGGGTAGAGCTGTACTACTTACAGTTACCTTAAATAACCCTCTCCCAAGCCAGGATCAACTGTCAGTAAATCATTTCTGGCAGATGTTTATCTAACCATTTCTGAAAGGTTTCATGTTTTAACAACGCTATGAATGCCTTACAAGTTCTAGTGCTCCCTTCTTGCTTGCAAACGTTAGGTATTCTTCTAAGCCTGTTTTTTTTTTCCTTGTTGGCTTCTTGTTGTGTTGGCTACCTCTTGTCTTATGCATTGGATTTATCTCCTATTCAGCAACATCTTTTTATGAACTGAAGATTGTTACCATTGACTTCTTGTATCTTTTCCGGCTAGCAATATCAACAGATTCGATTTTACACCCATACTATGATTTTTGGAAATCCAAAAGGGTATCATTGCTCTAGTTCTGATTATTTAGGGGTACAGCAACGGAACAGAGTCAACAAGTTGAAAGCAGAGCTCCAACTAAGGTTGTGTACGCACTGAGGAGAATGCAGCAATGGCATCACAGCTTTTGTACATGTTATGTTGTGTTTATACAACTTAGTGTCATTTCTCTGTTTCTGTGTAGTAGTCAGACTTTGTTCAGTGTCTAACACGCTACAGTCTTTAATTCCTTTCTTACAAAGTTGCTACATGAACAGTTGTTCACCAGTCACAAAAATATAGGCTGGAAAATAATCAGTAGCTGAAATGGGCTCCAGAGTATATGGAGGGAAGCAGTCATATGTATCAACCCTGAACTGTGTAAGAATGAAAAGGCAGTCATTAGAATCAAACCAGTATGCGTATGGACAAATATAACAACTTTCACAGATGGAATTCATGCCTCAGATGCCTTTCAGTGTTCCCTGAAGGCCTCACTCTATATATATATCCAGGCAGGGCTCTAATTTGTTACGAAACATATTGACAGTGCTCGTCAACAAAAAATCTAAAAGAAATTAAACTGCTCTATAATTTGTTATAAAATAGGTAAGTGGATAGAAGTGTCCTGTTCTTACAACAAGGGGAGTTCACCAATGTTTCATCACAGGACTGTGGTAGGACTTCTGTTGTGAAACATGTCTATATATGACCTTGAAAAGAGCAGAGAATAAAATGATTAAGTTTGCTGACTAAATTTATTCAGGGTAGTAAAAGAAAAACAATCTGCAAAGAGTTCCAGAGGATGTAATGGTTGTGTATTCTTGGGCAATAAAATGGTAGATGATATTAATAAATGCAAAACGATGCACATAAGGAAGGACAGTTTATATGCACAGTGACTCAATATTATGGCTTTGCAATCTCTAGGGATCTGGGATTTATATCAGATGGCTCTATGAAAACATCAACTCTGTGGCAGTCAGACAAATGAGGGCAAAAAAGCAAATCAAAGAAAGGAAGCTAAAATTAAAAACAGAAAATGAAAATGCTGTTATGCCATAGTTGGAGCCATGGTGAACCCACCTCTTACTGGTCACCTTCTTCCATTTCAGGAAGAATATTTTTGAACTGAAATAGTGACATGCTGGTCCAAAAGAGAGATGAAAGACATAGAGCAGTTTCCATAGAAGAAGAGGCCAGTTGGATTTGAAAAAAAGGGTGCTGGAGTTGAACACAACTATCTACAAATAATGAGCAGTTTTGAGAAGGTGAGCAGAGAATTATCATTCTTCAAAATGTAAGAAACGATGTTCAAAACTTAAGATATATAGAAGACAAAAGCAATGACTTTTTCTCACAATCTGTAACACTCTGCTGTAGATGCCAAAGGATTAGATGGATTCAAAAACCAAATGGATGCATTCTAAGAAGGAAAAAATTAATGAAATGAAGAGACATTATCACCTCCTGTCCATGCAATCCCTAAGCCACAAAGTGCTGGAAAAAATTAAGAACATATTAAGGATGTGTCACTATATGTTTGGCCTGTTTTTATGTTCTTCTATAAACAACCACTTTGGCCACTGTCAGGGACGGGATATGGGGCTAAGTGGAAACTTTGGTCTGACCAAATGTCTGACCTTATTATTCCTCTTATGTTCTCCTGATGAATTCATTTTCTGCTTCACTGGCTCAGTCTTCAGTACAGGGCCCATTACCTTGTTATAAAAGGAAGTTAGATAGACAAATTATTCTTGACAATTCCTCGGGGTCTGCTACTCCTTACTCCTTGCTTTGTTATCCTCTCAGGATGCACAGAGACAGTCTGAGATGTCTCTTATTTGGGCTTACTTTTACCAAAATCTCATTTTCCCATAGCAAAAGCAAAATCAAATTTTACTTCGGACACATAAATTAATTCAGTGTAAACTGTTGTATACTTCCTCTAATTTTTATTTTCAAGCCAGCAGACTTTGCAATAATTCTAGTCTGCTTCATGAATAGTGCTAAATGTTTGCTTAAACACTTGCTAAATTCAGTAAAGGTATACATGAGGCCTTAGCAGCTGATGATCTGGTTAGTTTGCCTATTTAAAAATGATGGTGATTTGAGTTACATTGGAAACTGGAAAATACAACTAAAAAGCAGTATGACCAGTTAATCTCTTAGCCACAAAAATGAGGAAGTGAATGTTGTTCGATCATCACCACCATATCACTTTTGTTTCATATTGGAAAGCTACAAAAAGAAATTCATTTTTCTCTCCAAAACAATATATTCCTTGTTTTTATGAAAATAAACAGATAGATAAATTTTACAAAGATGATTTAGCTGCATCACCAATCTTGTGGATAAGTAAAATAAAATACAGTTCATTCATTCCATTAGTGGCTTCTTACATGTGAGAAGATAATGCTGTATAAGACTGTTGAAATACAATGAACAACAAATCAGAGATGTGCACATGATCCACCTCTTAACTGCCTCGTATGCCTCGCTTTTGTTAGTTACCTTAGCTGCTTGCAACAGCATAAAATAAGTCATCAACCTTAATCACAGCGCAGCAGAGCAGACTATAGTTTGCTTGAGTAGAGTAAGGAAGTTGCTATCATCACTACTGTATCTTTTAATTCATCCTCTGAACTTATTTCACAGTTCAGCAGCAGCGCTCATAGCTATTGCTTTCAACCACTGCTCCAAAAGTTAGAGAAGGCAAATCTGGAACCTCAGGACAAAGGAAGGGTAAATGCTACAACAGTCACGTACTTAGTTCTGGCTGAAGAGTGCCAAATGCCGCGCCACATGTACAAGTGTTACAACAAATTGTACTGTTTACCAGTTACTTCTGGCACAGTCTTCTTGTAACTCAATCACTTTCATTGCTCAAATATATTTCTCACTCGAAGAAAATGTTAGGTCTTCAGAGTTCTCCTACTTACTGTTGTTTAGATAACTAGAAGGTTATTAGACATCTGTTACTGCTCCTTCAGATGTGACATCACTAATATTCTTAGTGGCTGGGCACAATTTGCAAGTTTTGCTTCTTTTAATATAGTGATTACATGGCTGCTAACAATGCCTTGCTTGGTCAACAACGTTTTATTATAATGTTTGAACCATTTTAAATTATCTGAATTTCCATTTAGATGTCTGTGTGTCTTTCCTGACACTGTTTCACCAAGCGTATATGCTGTAGATGACTATAAGTGTGACAACGTACAGATGAAACAAATGAAATCATAGGTAAAAATATGGTTTTGTTCTGTCTTGAATTTATTCAAGTCTAAAAAATTCCTAAGACTAGGACCATGAGGTAGATTATGAGGCTTTCCAGCAAAACATGATGATTTGAGGTGATTAGCATCCCTTGCCACTTCTTTTTTGAAAACTTGAAGTATCGTCTGAAGTCTGTTCTGCAGCGACCACATGCTGCCACTGCAGCAGCAGACAAGTGCTTGGAGGTGCCCCGTGACCTAAAACGTCAGACATAGCTGTTGGTTTCTTCAAATACAGCATGCGGGTGTCTGCAGGAGCACTCCAGCTGGTAAGCATCACGACTGGTAGGTACACTTAGCCACTGAGCTCAGCCTCGACATGGCTTTAATAGCATGGCTGTAACACCAATGTCAGCGGACTTAATTGGTCCTGTTTTTTCCAACAGTTATTTTCTCCCTTCTTTTATTTATTTTTTCTGTTCATATCCTGTAAAGTTAGACGCAAAGCTCGCTTATATCAGCATTGCTATTAGTACCTTTATTATGCCAATTAGCATATTACTGTGGCATAATTTATGTGCTTCTATACAGACGTTTTGCACAAAACCCCATATTTCTTCAAGATACCCCTGATTCTGGGATGAATGTTTCTCATTATGCAGTTTGGATAAAATTGAAAAGTAAAATTTTCTGTTCAAGAGCAAAACTTGGCTGAAGGGGAAAATAAAGGATGTTTGTTCTGTGAGTTAATGATTAACTTAAAAGATTGAATTATAAAGTTAAATCTCCTTGGAGAACCTTAATGAATCTCAGCTGCTTCTAAAGTTGAAATAAAACACCCATGTGGACTGACCCAGAGCCCCAGTATCAATTCACTGCTTGGAGGTTAATTTTCCAGTTCATTTTAACTTGTTTGTTGTTTTAGTTTTACTGAGCTTACCTGAAGGTAGATATCTATGATACAAAAAGTAGAATTATCACTCTATTTCACTTCTGTTTGTGTCTGTTTTCTCTGTTGCTAGACAGCATATTATTTTTTAGTTGATTCCCATAGTTTTTAAAATACCGCAGTAGCAGATAATGCCAGAGAAAGCCAAATAACATACTGTCTCTTTTGTCCTAATAATGGGAAGGTATTTGTCTGGCTAAGGTCATGGTTGCTTCTAAGTATAAATTACTTAATTGTTTTCAGCGGGGCTCTCTGTGAGCTCCAGGGCTGGGCGATCTAATCTAAAGCAGAGCTCTGCGTATCTGAAGGAGCGTTTCCAGGGACAGTCCTTGAAGGACACAGGGACTGCTGGGTTGCCAGCTGCTGGACAGTTGGCTTGTGTTAGTGCTTTTATTCTGTTGTTGAGGAGAACAAGACACGGATAGTTAAGAAACATCATTTTACTGACTTCAGGGAGGAGTACATTTTTTCGGTGATCATTTACTTTTACTTTCTTGAGTTGTTTTGGAAGAATAGGTCACTGCCAAAACAAAGTTTATATAAAAAATCAGATTTAGCGTAATTGTCATGGCTTTGAATATCAGTGATTTTTTTAAGTATGCTTTCCCATGGAAGCAGAAAAGTGGATCCCCAGCAGTACCACCTGCACGTGTGCCTGGCGCAGCTGTAACCATGTCACTGCGCACTCACAGGGCAGCTCCATCTTCCCAGATAAAAATAAATGTTGTTCCATGTAACTCGGTGTATGCCTTGAATATGGATGGAAATTCCCGTGTGCAGCTTTGCAGAGAACTCTCTGTCTGCATAAACACTCTCTCACGCAGCCAAAGCTGGAGGCCGGCTCAGTCACAGATATATACCAGTTTAACAACAAATCGTACTTGGGATTTTTTTAAGTGACATTTGTGTGGACAGTCTCACCTCTGCTTTCATCTGGCTTGTGTCAACTAACAAACGCGCAACTTTTGTGGGAAAACAAGTCCTGGACCCAAGCAGGCCTTGTGCCTGCGCAGGCAGTTTATAGAAAACTATGCAGCAGGCTGCATTACTGACAGTGCAACTGAGGATTCACTGGGAGGGGAGAAAAGGACTCGTCCTTACGTGAACTGTGCATAAGATGCCTTTAGTTCCTTGCAGGGGCTTTTGTGGTGACCTAAACAGAGCGAATGTTGGAGGCTGAACTATAACTTTTTTTTTTTTTTTGTAAGTTTTAGGAGTGCACTTGAAATTATTAAGTGATTTATTTTAAAAATATCCCTTTTATTAGCCAAACATGTACAACAGTCCTAAATGACCAAATGCCAATACTGCAAGAGCAAATTTAGCATGCACCGCGATGCTAAAAAACAGTTATTCAAAACACAAGGCACAAGGCAACTGGCTTTCAAAGTAGAGTGTTCTCTTCAGCTTTTCCTCTGGAAAGCTCCAGTAATCCTAAGAGAAAAGAGGGCTTACCTAAGAGCTTTTTCCAGGGCACACTGCACACATACAGAAACCTACACCTACAAACAAAAAGAGACGCACGCCCTGCCTTGCCCCAGCTCCATCACATCCAGCTCCAGCAGAAGGGGGCCTGCTGAGTAGTCTCTTACTGGGTCTGTAGGGAAAGAAGAACAGCAATAATTATTTGGATAAATATTCAAAGCCCGACAGCATTCATTTTCAAGTAGCTTACTTCCAACTGCTCGTTACATGTTCGCATTTGGATGTTTGACTTTCTTTTCTCTGTCTTGAATTATGTTTTGTCTTTGCCCTCTGTCTCCATTTATTTGCACGTTTACAGCACTCCAGCTTGAGGCTTTCTCATAAACATCATAGTAAACTTAAACGTGGGAGCATCGATGACTTCACTTTATTATGCTTCTGGTGCTCAGCAAAATAAATGCAAACAATTTGAGTTTTACATTTGGGTGTCAATCGCTCAGTTGTCTGTGTAACCAAACTGGATGTCAGCATGGTTACAGTCCTTAGGAGGCAATCCCATCCCGTCAGTGAGAATGCCTGTTCTGTATAAAACATGTGATATTAGGAAGGTTTGCTAGTGCACACACTGAGGCAGCTAGGATGCTATCTATGGCTTTTGCTGTCACTGATTATCCTATACAGTAGCTACAAGCTGATAAACACTATTTCAGTGCCTCAAAGTGCCCTTCCACCAAGCTACTGCCAGGCTTTTCTATCTATGCAACTCCTGCTGTTGTCCGCAGCATGTACACCTCCCATGGAGCTCACTCTTGACACAATCCATTACAGGCAGATTCACAGTTGCTCTCTAAAAGGGTTTCTGTGCAGGGATACATTTTTTTTTTAATATGTTTCACAGAGAAAAAGTTTGCTAATATCCTGTATATCTTGAGTAAACCTTCAAGAGCAAAAAGGGGCTAATGTATAGCTGCAATGTCTCTCCAGCACTGAACAGCCCTGGAGAGCAGCTGCAGCAACGCATAAATAAAGAGCAGCCCGCTGCTCCATGCCAGCCACTACTTAGTTGGGAAACTATGCAACAATTAAACAAAGAAATTAAACACATAGGACCTGGTACATTTAAATATTTAAATGCCACTTTTCATAACAAATCATACTAATGCATAACTGTGAGTCTGACCTCGCTCTAGGATGGCCTATAATACTGCGAGCACAGCTTTTAACTTCATGCGTACCTCTACATCCCCAGTTAAGTTTGTGCTCTCACGGAGGGGCATGCGATCTTTATAATGAAACATTTTTGTTCACATACATTTATCAGAGATAGGACTGCCATATTCAAGTGAAACCAGTCTGCTCTCATATAGGCATAAATCCGAAGCAAAGCCATTGATATCAGTAGTGCTGTACGAAAATATGAGTCTGGTTTCTTGACAACCTGCTGTTTCTTTAATTTCCTTGAGTATTTAAACTACTCCTTATGTTATTTAACTCCATAGTTTTCCTCAGCAGCATTATCTGAGCCCTCAGCTACTGTTCAGGTAAATTTCATGGTGGAAGGTCCATGCAGATGTCCTCAGGCAAAGAAGAGTTACAGATAGAAGAACACCTCCAGTGGGGGTACACCTCTGCAGCAGCTGTATAACAAAGAAAAAACGTGTTGCCATGTGGGCTCATACTCAAGAAAGGGAGGGTCAGTAAGAAGGGTATTCAGCAGCATACTAAGCACTAGTTCTCAGCTTTTAGTAGCTTTATTTGTGTCAGCAAAGAGCTGGTTGTAAGATGTTGGTTCCTCCTCGCTTCCATGCTAAAATTGTATGAGAAGATGCCTTTAAATACATTAAGTGTTTTCCTGATGTCAATTTTTCTTGAAAGCAATTAGGTGATTGGTGACAGTATACTGCAGTCACAGAGGAGATGACTTGTCACTCCCACTGACTACAGGGCACCAAGAAATACACTGCTGACAGCTGAGCTCTGTTCACTAACAGGTTAAAGCAGCAAGAAGAGCAAGGCAGCCTGGGTTCTGACTCCAGATAATAGCTCAAGTTCAGCATTTTCCTCAGCTCTTACATCGAGGTGCCAACCAGAGCTAAGACAGACTTGCACTGTCTTTGTCTTAGTAGCCAGGTCTTTTCTGAAGCAGGAGGGGCGGGAACCAGCTCATCTCCGGACTATGTTGCTCTAAAGGTCACTCTGCCTTGCACAGGCAGCCTGCAGCGACGCGCAGCCCTGAGAGAAGATGGGCAGGAAATGATTGTTAGCTCAAAGTACCTTTGAAATTCTGTTAAAAGATCAATAAGAGATGGATCATTCTCACAGACGCATCTCTATCACGGGAGCATTTTCCCTTAGAGGGATCTTGATGGAAGTTTTCTAACCATCTATAATCCCAAGAACTTAGCATTTATGGAGCAGACACAGTGGCCCTGAGGGATCGTTGTTGCAGCCCCACTCTGACACCTGCACATCATCTGTCTATTCAGATCATGCCCTGAGGAAAACTTTTGCCCCTACATGCAAACCTAGGAGTTTAAAGGACTTACTAGCATGGATGTTCTGTCTCCCAGCTCCTGATTGCATTTTTGAATCCATCAATTTACTGTTTGCTAAACCCTGCTGACACATCCAGCTTCAGCTTCATCAATCATTTCCTTGCAGATATACTGGTGGGGTGTTTGTGTGTCTGTGTGCACATCCATCCAACCATCAACTCACTCATCCATTCCATCCATCTATCCAATCTATCAGCCTGTTTTTTGTTGTTGTTTTTTTTTTAATACGATAAATACACACATCATTGAAAAATCATTTTACTTTCTGTTGACATCAAAATGAAAAAATACTCAAAGATGTGGATACACTGGGAAACTAAGATTTCAGAAATGGCTGAGATAGAAAGGGTTTTCAATCTTTAGTATACAAGATTTCTCCAAAGCCTTTGCAGAGGGGCGTATACATTTTAGCCACCAAGACTTTTCTTCTCATTTTGTATTTTAGAGTATGTTATTTCTTTAATAATGTACCAAAATATTGCTCTACCTATTCCTAAATTAATTCCGTCTACGTTTTATGATTTTAAAATAGCAAACACTTATTCATCTTCCTCCCTATTCAACTAAAATGTATTCCTTCTGTTTGATTAACTCTGACTTATTTATTCGTTTCACCAGTCCCAACCTCATACTCCCAATGCCTTGGTCTACATCCCTGTCTTCAGAAGAAGGAGTATTAAAGCAGTGTATGATTTATGCCAAGTGCTGCTGCATTAGACAGAATGGTCAAGCAGAAGGCCTCCTGCAAACACATTTGTTGTTCTTTCTTTCTGGTTCTGGTTCACAGTCATAAACTTCACCTAATTGCAGGACATGTTGTAAAATAGGTTGTTGTTATAATGTTTTACAAAGATTATCTTGACTTATGAATACGTTTCCACTGCCAATTGCAATTTGATATAATATAAATATTTTCAGAAGATTTCCATTCCTCTTCAAGATGACAGTCTGTGGCCTGAGCTTCTTCTCCTCAGACTCGATGATGCTACTGTGATAATCTCTCTAAAGACAGAACTGTACTTACTGTTTGAAAATGGGAATTTTGATTGAAATAAAGAACATTTCTGTTGCTCTTCTGTTGCTGTTGAGCTGTTACTCATTAGCTCTAGCTAATGCTGGAGGAGCTTCAATGGCCAACATTATGTTGACTTGTGGAATTATACTCTTCCTCAACATACATGATTTTAAAAATCACCATGTTTTTGCTACCACATCCTTAAGCACATTTGAGCTCATACTATGGCTCAAACAACTCCCATGCTGATCATGTACATCCCATGCACCACACGTTAAAAAATATATATATTGATTTTAAGCCATATAACAATTAACTTTAGGTGGTGAAGCTGACCTAGTCAAGTACAGCACCTGCCATTTGGGACAGGGATGATACTCCCTGAGTAATGTACCTGCACTCTGGCAATTAAACCTCTAAAAAGTAGGAAATTAATCATTAAAATGGCAGAAATTCATACTTCTAAAATGTAGGAAGTAGAAAGGTGAAATACATCCACTTCTGGAATGGACCTTTAGCTCTGCCCCGAGGCCTACATGGCAAGCACTGCGTGTGTGAGCAAGCTGCAGTTGCAGACACATTTTGGAGACAAGCCTTGTGAATACTGCATGGAAGTACTTGTTTTAACACCTTCTCTTTACTGTGGCAGAGCACAGGTTCTCAGACACAGAGGAGCTACTCATCGTTGGCTTATTTTCAAACACTTGGGGCCATGTCAGCACAAGGATGTTTACCTGCCTGTGTTCCCCTTGGCACGTGGCTGGCAGTGTGGTCTGGGTGGATGGGGTGAGCACCTTGAGCTGCCACTGGGACCCTTTGCTCTGCAGGTGGCTTTCCCATTGCAGTGTGTCCCAGAGCCCCTCGCCACACTGCAGCTGCAGCACCATGTTATGAGATGGCCCAGGAGCTTACTGGGGTGCCAGAAACCCCTTGTTAGGATTGTGGGCCTCATGGCAGGAAGTTCCCAGAGAAGTGAGGCTGAATAGTTGTACAAATCTGTATGATCTCCAGGAGGAGAGGGGCTGTGGCAGACAGCTCTAATGGAATTGGAGCCCCAACTTTCCATCATCCCCTGAGTTATGGGAGCTTTGGAGAAGGAAAAAGAGAT
Source organism: Lagopus leucura (assembly GCF_019238085.1). Classification (NCBI taxonomy): domain Eukaryota; kingdom Metazoa; phylum Chordata; class Aves; order Galliformes; family Phasianidae; genus Lagopus; species Lagopus leucura. Next base: position 1,879,929 of record NW_024962335.1, on the reverse strand, counting down.
TACACTTGCATTGCTGAAGAATATTGTATAGGTTTATTTAGCAACTGTGCGGAACAAGACTTCAAAGCTACTAAGAATGCCCTGGTGCATCGTATCATGATCATTGGCATCACAGCAAAACAACAGAGGAACACAATGCAATTTGACTCCTAAATGGTGCTTTAGGGGAAAGTAATATCACAGCTTTGCCACCCACGCCATCTTTTCTACTTTGCTAGTAGAAGTAAAAGAGCTAATTTGCCAGGGTTGTGAAAATGTTATTGGTTCATCAGGGACAGATCATTAGTTTGAACACAGCTTGCTGGGGAGGCATATGATACTTCTTCTAAAAAGACTTTTTTTAGGCTTTTTTGCAAGTCTTACGTCCATCTTCCCAGACTGCCACATTAACACTGGTGTTGTTGTCAGACTAACAGCATTCCAAGGAGACACCTATTTTTTTCTATTCATCATGGAGCCACTGGGATGCAAAGAAGGATATGAGCTCTACCAAACATTTTGCAGTGCCATTCAAAATGACTTTTTAACACATATTTCTAGTCTGATGCTGGAAACATCTCCAAATTAGACTAAGTGAGCCAAAATTATTTTGTTTTGATGTTTGAATGCCACATTTTACAGAATATTTGTAAAACGGGAGAGAAAAAGCAGGAAAGGGGGTAGGAATGGAAATACTTCTGCAGATTTTGAACTTCCAGACACAAAGGTAATTACCAGAGCAGACAGTGGAGATGCACACCTGAAGGAGGCCTGGAGGGCATACTTTGACGGTATGTCAGAATCAGAGGAATATCTGCTTTGTGCTAATTCCTGTCATTGTAGTTGGCTTGCACACAGACTTTAAATGAACTGTTGATTTCAAATGTCAGTTTTGAAAGACAATGTGAATCGTGATCTACATATTAAATAATAATAAACAGAGATGCTTCTATGAAGATTTAAGCCATGAAAAACAGAATTAAAGGTGCTGACTATTCTTACATGAATCACAAATTAGAATATGATTCCTTTTATTGTATACAGTGTGGCCAAGTAAAAGACCTGGTTTGGCCATAATATATTATGACCACACAACCATCTGTACAGTACAGTAGCTCCCAGCAAATCAATCTTAGGTTCTTCTGCCTCCTAATGCTTTGTAATACATTCTTGGTATCTGAAAGGCTGCAAAACATCTTCCTGAATCACCCTCTGGTTCTCCTTCTATCTCTTGAAAAGGTACTCAGACCACTTCTTAGCATCCTATGTGCTAACATCCACAATTCTAATCTAGAGATCATATGCTTCTTTTTTTTTTTACTTTTTCTTCTAATTAAGTTCCTATACTAGCTGTTCACATATAGTACAAAAACATCACTGAGAAGTACCTGATGAGCAAGGAAAAACATGTAAACAAGAAAACTCTTTAAAGTTTTCTATAAGGATATTCTTAGAAGTATTTAATTTGTTTTGGGTTGCTCATTCAGGACAGTTCAGCAAATCCCAGCATAATGAATACATGAAAGACATGACCCGTGAACTGTTGGATGTCAATGGTGATGAGATAACTGACTATACTTGTGGTTCTGACTGATATTTTGCTTGTCAGGGTGCCAAAGCCTTACTGGAATAAGCTGAAATGGACTGAGTAGCTGTGCTGTGGGATATCTCACAATGACAGTTCTGCTAAAGTTTCATTTCAACTCTTGTGGTTGTTCTTTTTCACATCAGTGGAGAAATCAAGAACTCCTTTCACGAGAAATTCAGGGAGCTGGATGTTGCACCGAGTCATACCTCTGTGCTTAAGGGGTTGAAGTACTTGATATTTAAAAAACACAGTGGGTACTTGTATAATTGAGGGAAAAGAGTGCTTTGAGATGCAATTGCTATGACTTCAGGCCACAGAGTGCAACCCTGTAACTTGCTGTAGGGACATAGGCATAGCTGTTGAAGGACAGCTTCAGCTGAGAGTTAATGCAACACTCAGGCATACACTAATGGAAAAGGATCAAAAGTAATTATATGTCAGCTAGTTTTATTTAATAAGCATACATTTAAGATTTTAAAGACCAGATTTCAAATCGCAACATTTAAGTAAATGTCAGACTGGGGGGAGATCTGCTGATAAAATCATGGTGGTTCAACCACGGCTACTTATTTTTAACAGTAACTACTTTGGATTTGCTAAATGTTAGTTGTCTTCGTTATTATTCTGAAGACATCTAAAATATGACAGACCTTACTCCTCACTGAAACTATAGTTATACATGCAAACAGGCTGCTGACAATCATACTGACAGTCATATTTTTCTTCTTCTACTATTTGCAGTCTGCAGCCTACGCACTGGTATATTAATTTCATCTATTGGGAAATCTGTCTTCATATCTTAGACTCCGTGGCCTCTGCTCAGAACCTTCTTCAACAGCTCAACTCTGAGAGAAATTTTTCCTCCTATTATGTCCTTGAATGCCTGGAAGGCAAAGGGCTGGTTTACGAAACAAGAAAAAGCAGAATGTAGCTTATGTCAGTTCAGCAGAGTGGACAGGAAGCCTTGGCATCAGAGCTGAAAAAGTGGCTATGTCTGGCTTTTGGGGTAAATACAAAGTACATACTAATTATCAGTGAAGACATACCAACTAAAAGGCAATTCTTTCAGCCTTCTCTAATTTGAGTATCTATCATCCAGTAAAGACAGACTTAATACTGTAAATCTATCTGGAAAAGTTGCCAACATTTAAATCTGTAGGAGCCAGCTCAAATAATGGCCTTTTTTTTTTGTTGCTGTTTTTAATTTTTCTTTGTGTCTGCTTATTATGGAACAGCAATTGCTGAATCACTTTGAGTCACTATGGCCCTAACACTATGGAAGCAACCGAGGCTTCCCAGCACTAATGGCATACACAACACCTCTTCAGCAGGAGTTTCTGTCTAAGTAATTGTTGTTTACCCAAACGCTTTTTCCTTAACAGACCCCTCTGAAACATATTTCATCTTTGGAGTACTAAGAGGGTTTATTACACAGAGGACACCCAAAATCCTTCAACAGTTGTCTATTAAAGAGAATCGCTGCAGTGAGTAAGCTCTCCATGCATAATTCAGCCTGAAACAGGATCTTCCTATTCTGCTAGTTACTTGACATTTGTGTATTTGCAGAGGTAATGCACTAACTTCCAGCAAAAGGAATATTTCTCTGACCACACCCCTCGTGCACATATTATTTAAAGAAAGTGTGGTGTTGAAAACCAGACTGTGATTCATTTTACAGCATTTCCAGCACTTCTAAGCAGTCCTCGAAGCATACACACTGTATAGATGTTGTTTGTAAATAGTCTTTGGCAGTTATAAGTCAAACTAAGTTATCTTAGTTAATGTTTAATTTTCTAAAACTTTGTAAATTTTATATACTATACATAACTAACTCAAATTATTTTAAAATTAGCTTTTTGTGTGTGTGCTTATCTTCCATTTTGCTTTGGTTACCATTCTTTAGAAGTTTTCGGTAGATTTTATCCTTGGGTAAAAACAGAGTTGGAGATAATATATTTTTAATCTGAATTTTCAAGTCTGTTCCTAAGGACTTCATGGACATGCTAGCCTTAGCAAAGCAGCTATCAAATATTACATGAAGACCGGGTGTTTTTATTGTTTATATTAAAATGTTAAAGTTACAGGAAAATAACTTTTATTAGTGGCTAAGTGAAACAGCATTTTAAACCGTCCATCAGTACGGCATTAACACACACTTTTGTCGCCAGACCTCTCTGTTCAGAGCTGGAAGAATCTATTTAAAGAGAGTTGAGGACTAAATGCACTCGCTGTTGGACTGAAAAGTTCATGCCTTGGGACAGCAGCAAATGACTGCTTAAACTCTAAAAATGTAAGAAGAGTGATTTATAGTCAGTGAAATACGACTTTTTAGGTTACTATTATTTACATATTCACAGTAACTTCTGAAATGTTTTATTGCTTCTAAAGAAACAAAAACTAGCATCTGCCTTCATTTGTTTTAAATGAAGAGTGATTTTTTTTCTTTCTGCACACAAGACCATGGTCACTGGCTTATATCCACATGTCACAAGACAACATAAAGTGAAAAATGCAATGTTCCAGTTTTTTACCATGGTTCGATGGCCCAAACGCAAAGAACACAAATGCAGAACTCAGTGCCAGTCATTTGCAGCTGCCAATCTGCTCTGATTGTATTGAATTACTTGGTAATGTTGATGTGACCATGGTGCTAACGTTTGGTAGTGTGGAGCTGATTGCTGTGTATTCAACAGGGACTCTGGTTCTGAGACAGAGCACCGTTCTAAAAGAGGTCTGCAGAGCATGAAAAGCTGTGAATAATAATTACTTCTTACAGGGTGGTTGTTCTGTAAGTCTCACTTTATTTTGCTCATATAACCTGCATACAGTCAATGAGATTCTTCGCAGGTTGAGATGGAATGGAAACAGCTCGATTCACTGTCCAGACATTTACAGGTGTGCAAAAACACATGAATGTTTAAAATTACCCTAGCAGAAGTCAGCCCATTTGGTTCATTTTGCACTCATGTCAGTGGTTTAAATGAGAGCAAAGTGGAGGATCTTAAGGCTGCCAAACTTCAGGCAGCTGTCCTAGGAGAGCAATCTCCTTTTACACCACAGTCACTGGAAAGAGGAAGATCTTTCCAAGGTCACCTAACTTAGATGACTCAGGCAATGGAAACACTCTCTAATGCACAGCAATAGAACATGGAGGCAAGATAATTAGGACCTCCAGAATGTAATAGAGAAAAAAATCATTTAAATGCATTAAAAATATGTAAAATTAGTGATTATTGTACAGCCTGATTTAAAATAAATGTGTTTATTTCATGAGAAACCCAGGTGATACTTAATTTTGATGTGTTCCAATTTTATCTTGTAGAACCTGAGGAAATTAATCCTGAGGCTTTATAAAATTTACTTTTCAAACTACTTGATAAACAGCAAGCAGAGGAGCACTTATTCCAAAAGTAAAGACCTGCCAAATCTTCCAGCTAGAGCAAAGATAATATATGACTGCAATCTGCTTACTGGGATGTGATAAAGTCATCTGAAAAACATGACACTGGAAACCTCACATTTGGTTTGGATACATACCTTAAACACAATGTAAGAGTAGACATTATTTTTTTCATTTCCTTATTTAACACCCAAGAAATATGAAAATGATTTTAAATTATTGTTCTTTGTTTTCTCCCTCTGGGATAAACAAAGATCACTGACAACAAACCCAGAAGATAATTTACTGTGAGTGCATTTTATAGTCACATATGTATGACACTGGAAGACAAAAATTCTGTTTGAAGAAGGCATCAGATAGAAACAAACAAATGTGGATAATTCAGCTTGCAGACAAGTACCTTTTACTTATGCTTTCATATGTGCATTTATAGGTGTGTAAGAACATCCCATCCTGAAAAACCTATCTTACTGCTGACAGTAATTTGTCTTACTAATAGTTTCTCAGTCTAAGGGTAAGATGGGAAGGAACTGGTGCAGTGCCCAAATGGCAAAAGCCAAAAGCTTTTTGTTTCTGAAGGACTAAAACTTGGCATTATGTAAAATGGCATTTTGGCAGAAGCTCAACTTCTCTCACCTGTATGTGATTTCAGTTTTCCAGCTAGATGAAGATGAACTAAAGGAAAAAGGCTTTCATCCCATTCTGTTGCATTGCGTGAGGGCAATGGATACTGTGGACACAACTGTTTTTGCATCCCTTTGGTAAGATTGATATAAATATCATGGTTTATATAGCATTAATCTCATACCAAGCATTTCACATACCTCTGCATCAGAATATTTTATTGCAATGACTGACACCCATTCCAGAACGCTCATCTACCTCTTGCACCATTGTCGGCCCTACAGGTATTGAAACACCCAGTTCCACTCTTTATTGCATCTTTTCACCCCTAAAAAAATTATTTTGAATTAGATTCCTTAATAAGTGTATACTTAATACGCACACATACAAGTATGTGCATACCTACTAGGCCTTATAGGTTTCAATGGGACCGATTACATGTTTGCACCTCATTATACTAATACTGTGTGGAAACAAATACTCCACATATTTCTTTACAATCCTGCTTTAACTTTGTTAAAAATAGTAAGTGCAGTCTCTTCAAGAGAATAGGCAAGGAAGACATCCCACAGGCAGCCAGACACTGGGTACTGTGCCCTCAGAGGTGGACCTGGCTCCCAAAAAGCTGGCTCCCAAATTCGCCAGCAGACGAATGCCATTAGATGCAGGTAGATAAATGTGTGAACAAAAGATGTCCTCAGAACAAGCACAGTAGATTGAACTCTGATCTCTGCCTTGCCTCCAGGACTCGCCTCTCTCATTGCCTTTGGTTTCATGGTTCAGGACCAGCTCATGCCTGCTGTCTGTTCAGTCATAGCTGTGACCCAAGCTATCTGTTTCTGCTCCTGCTCTATCTGCTCCTTCTTCTGGACTTCCATTACGTCCTGCACTTCCGGCAGTCGTAACACTGAAGCTGTGCTCTTGTCAAGGCGCATGAAAGCTCCTGGGTTTTCTGATGCCAAACCCTACCTTCGACTATGTTCTTGTCTTACTCTGTTAAAGTAATGAGTGTTGTATGGCTCTGGTTCATAATTTCAGATTGCCTTAATTGCATCATTTGGCTCCTGTTTCCACCTAGACTTCAGCCTGGGGCCTCACCAGGAGGCTTGCAACACCCATGTCCCGTCATAACAATCTATGCAGACAGGTGCAAGCAGACAGCAGCTTGTTTCACTGCTGCTCCAAGTTGGGCAAGAACAAGCTAACTTTAATCTAGAAGCTGTATGCTCACATCATCTGAAATGAAGAGCGAGCCTTTTTACTTCCAGACAAGACATATCACCAGCTTGGGGCATAGAAAAAATGAATCCATCTCTGCCTATACTTGCTCAGTTTTAGATATATCGTGTAAACCAACCATAACTTTTGTAGATGCTCCACTCATTTGCCCAGATGTTGAACATCCCTCATGATATGCAAGGAGATAGAAATCTGCTGTGTGGGTCACAAGGGGCCAAGGCAGAAAAGTTTCTACTAAGCTTGTTTGGCCTGAAAGCTGTTCTTAACTAAGAGCATTGTCTTTGTGCCACTCAGCTGAGGCACAGAAACTGTGTTTCAGTACATTTGAGTAAGAGTTAAAAGCTGCATGGAAAAGGAAGATGGTTGTCCCTGCATCCCATTCTTTGACTTTTTGTGTGTGTGTGTGTGGAGCATTCATTTTCATTTTGAAATGAACCAAAAGCATGGGAGAAGCAAATTGATTTTTGACATTATCAGCCAAACTCTACTCTCAGGTACACTTCTGTGAAGTCTTTGTCTAGACTTTGTTGTCTCTATTCATTTCAATATACTTAATCTGGACTCTTATTAGAAAATGTACTTCTGTAAGAAAAACTCCAAATTTTGACATAAAATACTAAAATGTAAGCCTCCTTCCAGTATAGTTGCAGTAAGTTCTCACTATCTGATGATTTGATTCATGTGTACAGATGAAACATCAACAGATTTGGAGTATATCACAAAGATGTGCCTGAGCTACCTTAAAAATAGTGAGGCTCTGGTAACACTGTACTCAGAGCTGCATAAAGCTCAGTGGGAACTAACTGAGGATTTTTGCAGCATAGGCTTAAGCTCTATGCTTGTGGAGCTTGTACCCAAATCAGGTAATGCAAGCCTAACAGAGTTATTGTACACTGGAACCTATAAAGGAATTGTTAGATCTAAATGGTGCACAATTTCAGACAGTTTTTAAGGCAAATGAAGATATGTTGACATCCAAATCATTTTAATACCCAAGTGCCTCAATGGGACTGCTCATAAGTGCTGTACAGTGTGAACAACAGTGGTAGGATCTGACCATAAACACTCTCAAGCATGTGATAGAGACAGACTTTTGTGCTTTTGTTTCTAGGTAACTGTGTGTTTTTGTTTAACTTTGTTCTGATTATGGTATGGAGTTCATTTAACACTGTATGGGCAAATGGCATTCTTTATGTTATATTTAGCTGTATCTCTCTATGTATGAGTACCATGTGGGGTAATTACTGCTTTGAGGCCTGATTTTCATCTCCCTACCAAAGCTAAAGTAAAAATCTGTGGGAATGTTGTATAACTAGGGAATGTGATCCCAGCACTGCTATAATATGTTTAATCTGAATAAACAGCCAGGCTGTAAATTGTCTGTGTAGTGTACAACCCCATAATAAGTTAACATATCATTACGTTTCAGACTGTGGAACCTATACTTTAACTGGAAATCATTTAACTTGTGTAAGTAACTGCAATGGGTTTCAGTGGGACATTTGGGGGAGCTAACATAAACTCACAAAAACAAGCAGGGGCTCCTAAATCTAGCCTTGACTGTTTTAAGTGGATATGAAATAAAACATCTATAGTCTATCTAGCTGGAGCAAGTGGCTAATGTGTCCTATGTATCTATTACCTATGCAATTATTATACTTCCAGAATTAATTGCTGTTAAAACTATTGCATATATTTTGGGTATAAAATATTAAGAAATTATTTTTTGCATTTATTTATTGCTGCTGCAGGGAAGTGTGTGTTATACAACCTTGAATATGCATGGATATGGTTGCTGGATATTCCTACTTTGTGCAGGGAGCTGCCGGATATCTCTTTGAAGTTAACAGTGTTCTTAAATACGTGATGCAGAAAGGTAGTGGAAGATTTTGAATTTTTAGTATGGATTAGTTATTTTGCAAAGGAAGAAGACATCAGAAAGGTACTTTAAACTATTATTTCTATAGTATTTGTCTGTCTTCTCCAATCTTATCTAGTGTAAAATGACTAGAGAGCAAGGCCAGGCCCTTGCCTTTCTGAAGCAATCATTTGCCATTTATTTTCTGGAGAGCAATGATCTGATTTTAGCAAGATCCTAAGATTTGATATTATACACAAGATTATGCAAAATCTAAGTTTCTGAAATACAGAAACCCACAAAACTGTAACACAAACATTTTAGCAGAGCAATCACTGTGCTGTTTTCCAAAAAGCAAGAGTGATTGTGAGTATTCTGAGTGAGCAAGCACTCCTCCCTCAGTCAAATTTCCCACTGCAAAAGAAGCTGCAACATTTGGGTCTTTATCTGCAATAGGTTTTTATATCTTTATTAGGGATTCAACTGAAATCTTCAAAGTCTGAAATTGTAAGGACTAGGAGTGGGAAGAAGCTAATTACTGTGATCAAAATTATTTATTCAGCTCCTGAGTTTTAAATACAAAACGAGGTAGGAACTCAAAATTAGGAACTTAAAGTTATTTATTCCATGTAAAATCAAGACTCAGATGCAGAACCACAAATGTTTTAACTTCCTGTTAGTTATTCTACCCATCAGGCTGCAGTCCTAAAAAAAAATAATAATAAAAATGTTAACAATCAGAATAATCAAAACTAATTCAACTTTAAAATTCTAACTGTAAACTATAATTAATCACACAATTAGAAAGCTCATTTTACTTCTATTAATCCAGTTCAAATATTAGCATTTCACAATATATAATTATCTATCCATATGTCTGTCTTAAAATAATTATAACGCAGAAGTTTTATAGGATCAGCCTTTACTTTCTTTATTTCCTTTAGAAAGAAGGAAGGAGCAACAAAATGCACATATATAAACATACAGATCAAGGAATACTTGATGCAAACTGGAGCCAAGTTGGGCTCAGCAATATCAGTGTTTCAGGTCTCAATTAGAGCTTCAAGTAAAAGTATCATCCTATGACTATTTCATAATTACAAGTAGCTATACCAATATTGCATGTAGGGAAGTGACCATGGCACAAACATGCCTGTGGGGAAGGGGCAGGAGGACACGGAGGACAAACTTCAGAAGTGCCCAGCTGTGCACTGGGATGAGTTTTGGTGGGGGTCCTGGCTTTCTTCACACTGCTGTTGCTATACTCCCAGCACTGAGTATTAAGTGTGCACACCCAAGATGCTTTAAAATGAAGACCGTCAAGAATGAGATTATTTTTATTATTTAGTATGAAAATTATCTAGCCTTACACTCCTTACCATGTTTAAACAAAGTTCTATTTGCCAGTTGTCACATGGAAGGAAAGAGAAATGCTAACAGATATAGCACCTCTGCTCAAAAGACAAAATGGTGTGAAAGAGCCTGGGGAACTGGCTCAGCTGTACTCACTTGTCTTACTTTAACTAGCAGGTTTATCTTACATGGGCCAGAATCTAGGAGTAAAGGACACCAAATCACCAAAAAATATCTTTCAACAGGGGAGAAGAATGACAATGCTCACAGCTAGAACTATGGGTAAGATTTCTTATGCTTGTTGGTTCTACTTAATGTCTCCCTGATTCTGAGAAGAGCAAGCCTGTACTTCCCCAGCCTCAACCACGCAGTCCCATGTCTCTGGAAAGCTCCTGTCACCCCTTGGCAAGTCTGTTTGGTTTGCTAGAGCAGCACAAAACTAACCAAGCCAAAAAGTCAGCCAGTGCTGACAATAGACTCTGGTGTCAAACAAATAACACAGTCTGTGGAAAGGTCAAGAATAGTGTCTGTGTCTGGGAGAAGAGAATGGACTGTACAGAGAGCACAGAACTGGCTCTTGCCATGTCTGGATGCCTCAGTTATCTGAAGACTCATCCCCTGTCTCAAAAGCAGAGACTCAGAGAAAATGCTGGGAAGAGATGCTCTCTTTCAGGCAGTTGGTAGATTCTGCCATAAATCCAAATTTTCTGGGAAAGAATAAATTTTGAATAAGATCTAGTGAGAATGATCTTTTCATCTTCTTACATGAAGTAACTAAACAGTGTTTTGGTGGGAAGAAGCTGGTTTTGAGTTACTTTATGCATGTACCAGAAAAAAAAGCTTTTCTGGGTCTCTTCTCAGTTGGGCTTTTCAAGTTATAGTGATGTCTGATTGCAGGAGTTGCAGGCCAGCAATCCAATTTAGGAATGGCTAAGAAAAGTGATTTTGTCAGATGAGGGTTGAAAGTCATAAACCTGACAAACGAGAAGATGTCTGAAAAGATTCTGAAGTGCACATCTCTACATTCATGATATTGAAATTACAGCTTCTGGAGAACCTTAACGTTATGTAAGAGGTTGCCACAGCTTAACATTACGTCAGACTATTTTATTCAGTTAAGCCATCCTTCTTTAAAACCGACAGGATGATGCAATTCAATTTCTTTGCGGACTTGTGCTACGGAACAATAGGAAGCCACCAGAGGAGTCACTTGATGACATAGAATGAAGTCTTACCAGCATAATCCCTAGCCTGAGGAGTTACCTACAGAAGAAATAACTGTGTAGCAAACACACAGGCCATAAAAAACATAGGGCAAACAAAGCAATGGCAGGAGTCTTTATAAGGATGCTGAACTAGACTACAAAAATGATTTCTGAGCAAGAAAACTGCTTTTGGTTACTTGTTTGTGTGGCACTCAGGGAAAAGGTCTTCAGGAATATTCTTATAAATAAGCATCACTGTGCAATCAGCCAGTTGTCTTCCAAAGAAAACAACTTGGTTCTCCATATGATTGCCTGAGTAGGCCAAAGGACAACACCGTTATTTCTGTCACTCATACAGGTGTGTCACTTATGTCACTATATTGCTAAGACCAGCCCTGATGTGAGCAGGCAGTTATGTCATATGATCTGCTGGCTCATAAAAGTGATGTCTGTAGGCACTATGAGCAGCAAGGCATACTTACAGATGTCCAAAATCCAAGTCAAGCCAATTGTTTGGCCTAACAATTTTAGATTTTAGTATTTTTAAAGTTTTAATTGGAGAAAGACTCTTTCAGATACCAAAAGAGAATCAAAACAGGAAAATCCTCTAGTACCTCCAGTAGCAGAAATCTATCTGGCAGCCAATAACTCTTCAGTATATGTATGTTTGCATTTTGAGAAGCTAGATCAGCATGTCTTTAATTTCTCTTTGTTCAAATCGTCCTCCTGCAGCCCTGCAAGCACATTTCTCAGCTGTGATATGTTCAGAATGCAGCTCACAGAGAACATCTTGCATGCATTTCAGAGTGATGGGTCATTCCCTTCCCCCAAGCATTTGTGCATTTCAACAGCTCGCTCCTTGAATCACACCACAGAGGAGAGTGGAAAGGAAAGAAAGGAAACACTTCACCGGAAGAAATGCTGAACAGAGATTGATAAAAATAACCATAAAAATATGTGGCAATTTGGACATTAGAATAAAGCTAAGATACTTGTTCTCAACAGCACAAGGACAACATGGGTGACTGTCATGGCAGAGTGTCTAACAAGAGATCTACAATTACACGTGGGGAGAATTCCCAAGGACCCCAGAGAGCAAACAGAGTACCTGTATTTCTATTCTATAAAATACAGTTCAATCTCATTTTCTTGTTTTTTTTTTTTGTTTTTTTTTTTTTTCTTTTTTTCATAAAGTGGCTACGCAAAACTTAAATTTCATTGAAACTAAGAATGGTTTTATAAAGTCAGTTTTATAAATAAGCATATCTCCCATTTGCAAAGGACATGGTATTACTTTTCAGTAACCAAATCAACTATTTCTAGAGTAACCCATGCATTATTTAAATTATCAGTAGAATGAATGCCAATTTAGCAGTTGGTACAAGTAGAAATGTCAGAGAATCTGTACATGAATCAAGCTTAAATGTTAGCTCACATCCAAGAACATTAACATGGCAATCTGTAAAGCTCATAAAAGACGATGGGAGAAGACACTATTGCAAATCTGATTCAGAACTGCATAGCCTATAAATATATGCCTGGGTTGCTATGGTAGTTTTAGTTTTGGTTTTGGTGACTCAGGATTATGCAGTATTAAAAGTAACCCACCTTGACATTTCTGTGTAAGAACATTGCTCTGAACTGAAAAAAATACAGAGTAAGAATTTTTCTTCTTACATAATTAAATTAAAATTTTGATAGTACCTTGTGCATGGTCTTTCCATCTCTTTTTTTCTGGATAAGGAATGTGCTGAAGATTTCACTGTTTCTTGTGTGGGTTTGCCACACAATTAGAGAAGAGAATGCAACATATTAAAAAATAGAAATGAATATGAAAGAAATGCCTTTTTCTTATGATAAGTATCTCCATTATGCTTCATGTTGAAAAAGGTTTTTATATTTTTGTATCCCATTTCTCCTTTTAAACTCTATGATTCTTTATAGAAACCACAGAGAATAGAGAGTTTTATCACAGAATCACAGAATCACAGGGGTGGAAGGGACCTTAAGGATCATGAATCTCCAATCCCCCTGCCATAGGCAGGGCGGCCAACCTCCCTGTTTAATACTAGACCAGGCTGCCCAGGGCCCCATCCAATCCAGCCTTGAACACCTCCAGGGACGGGACATCCACAACCTGGGCAGCTGTTCCAGAACCTTTTTTTTGTCAATATATAAGTATTTGTCACTACCTCTTCAAAATATCCATTTTTCCCAGAGCTGGAATTGATGAAACTAACCTTGATATATTGGTTTTCTTCACCGGAAAGTAAAAAACATTAGGACAAAATTTTTAGAAGCAACAACGTGTCGGATTTCTGTTGCTGATGACAAGATGGAAGACAACAATTATCCTTAAGAGATCGAAACAGAAATCCTATGTTCCAGAACATGTCTATTTTGAGTAAACTTCATTGATATACTTCTGTGGTACAGAAACTTGCATGAATTAGCTTGCAAAAATGACTGCAATGCTTGTAAGAAAAATAAAATAAATACCTAATTGTTGGGAGTCATGTGGATGGGGCCAGGCTCTTTGCAGGGTTGCAAGATGAGAGCACAAAGGCTTCCAAACTGGAACACAGGGAGTTCCATACAAAATGAGGAAAACTTCTTGACTGCGAGGGTAACAGAGCAATGGAACAAGCTGCCCAGACAGGTTGTGGAGTCTCCTTCTCTGGAGATATTCAAAACTCACCTGGATCCTTTCCTGTGTAACCAACTTGTTATTGTTTGAGGAATGAAGGAGGTTCAATGATCAAATAAAAAAAGCTGAGCTAGAGGAATGAAGTCAAGGAGAGGTGACTGGAGACTTTATGCAAACCTAAAATAAGTGTTCCATACCAATGAAATTCCTCAGAGGGCATTTCAAACAAGTACCTATCAACTTGCCTAGAATTACTTTACTGCCAGTACAGCACTTGATTTCAATCTTGCTGAAATCACTGTATTGCATTCTGTAGGTATGCTGGTTCTTTGAAGAGTTAAATTTTCAGACAACCAATTGAGAGGGAAAGAAAGAAGTAGACTATTTGGGAGGGTATATTTAAAATACTGGAGACATCTGGGGACAGAGGATGTTCTTTCCTGAGTTACCTTGCTCTGGGAAAGCAGCAAAATTTGCAAATGTCATTGGATTGAGAGTCCATCCCCAAGGAAATGTACTGAAGAGGACAAGACTGAAGTATACAGCTGGATCCTGCACAGATCCTCACCTTAGATGTGAGTCAGTAGATGCAGCCAAGCTGTAGGCTGGTAAATGTGTGTATTGGGCACAGTTCAATTAACCGTGTGAGTAATAAATGCTACGATGACCACTTCTGAAGTGGATTGAGCACAATCAGCCATACTTCAGATCCATGAACCTAAGCTATATCACTGAGTAGACACATAGGTCATCAATAGGAATGTATTAATTAGATCCCGGCTTTTTGTTGACATATTTGGATAGCAAACCTCTCTTTGGCAAATCTTTCATCTTTCCTACTAGATGCCATCTTTCAAATACTGGCAATTGACATCTGCACATTTTCAGTGGGCTGTGTGTCATGCACTGCTGTGTGAGTACATCTGATGGGTGCTATGCAAATAGTTCCAGGTGAAAACCTGCTCTGAAGGGTGTTAGTGAGAACACACTGCTGCAACCTTCTGACCGCCGCTTCTTGGGAAATGCCACCAACATTTTTAATGATTGAAATAAGAAGCCTGAGCAGGCTGACAGACTGCAGCAAAAGGAGAGATTATAGGAAAGAACAAACCACACAAAATTTGATGAGTGTGAGGTTTGGTGACCCTCTCAAACTATACTTTGTTTCCTATAATTAGTTGAAATGAGAACTTCTTTTCCAGTAAGCTTAAAGCCATGTTTTACCCCCACAGAGTATTCAATATAGAAGAAAATATATGTTGTTTATAGCTAAAGAAAACACACTATGCACAGGGAAAGAAATTAACTGCCCGTAACAGCTTGGTTCCTAGAAGGAGCAATTCTGAGCACAATGTTTGTGTCTTCAAAGGCTGCGTGCGCTATAATTCCTTCTCTCCCAACTGAAACACGGTGCACTGCTCCAGCTTTACAGGCAATAAAAATTAAACACAACAGAAACCAGCACAGCAGCACCGGGTTCTGCAGACACCTCAGGGCACGCTGCTCTGACGCCAGGCTGCCCAAACGCGGGCACGCTTAATTTTCCCAAGCGGGGCATACTCAGCAGCCCCGCGCGTCTTCTTCTCAGAGCGGCTGCAGTCGCTCTGCTAACAGAGGCGCAAGCGAAGGAAGATGCGAGCAGGGAAGCGGTACGCCTGCAGCCTCGCTTTGCTTCCCGAGGCCCGCACCGGCCGCCCTAACAGAACCGCTGACCCCTCCGGCTGAACTCTTGAACCCGCGGCCCGCGCAAAGGCCAACCGCGCCTCGGCACCGCCTCGGCACCGCCTCAGCCCGGCCCCGGCCCGGCCCCGCCACCGCCCCCGTCCGCCCGTGACGTCACGAGCCTACGGCCACACCTCGCCCACCCCGCGCCCGCGCCCTCCTCCCTGGGGCTCCGCCCCTCCCCGCCC
Organism: Lagopus leucura; assembly: GCF_019238085.1. Classification (NCBI taxonomy): domain Eukaryota; kingdom Metazoa; phylum Chordata; class Aves; order Galliformes; family Phasianidae; genus Lagopus; species Lagopus leucura. The sequence goes on along the minus strand of NW_024962335.1, from coordinate 1,864,126 downwards.
GGAAGTCTCGCGGGATTATGCTAAGGAGCCGCCGCCGCCGCCCCGCCCCTCGGCTCCCTCCCGCCCTGCGCGTCCATCTGGGTGGGTGCGTGAGCGAGGGCGAGCGCGGGCCGCGGTGCGCTGTGGGATACGGCGGTATATAGTCTATCCTCGGCGCGGCGATAGCGAGGGGGTCAGGCGGGAGCGGGGCATGAAGATGGCGGACGCCAAGCAGAAGCGGAACGAGCAGCTGAAGCGCTGGATCGGCTCTGAGACCGACCTGGAGCCGCCCGTGGTCAAGCGCAAAAAGACCAAGGTGAAGTTCGACGACGGCGCCGTCTTCCTGGCTGCCTGCTCCAGCGGGGACACGGAGGAGGTGCTGCGGCTGCTGGAGCGCGGCGCCGACATCAACTACGCCAATGTGGACGGGCTCACCGCGCTCCACCAGGTCGGTGCGGCCGGGCGGGCAGGGCGGGGGGCGAGGCCTGCGGGGCGTCCCTGCGGGAAGCGGCCGCGGGGGAAAGGGTCGGCGGCGGCTCTCCCCTCCACTGGGGGGTGTTGGGGCGGGGAGGGGCCGCGGGGCGGGAGGTGGCGGGGAGCGGGGTCGGTCTCGGGGGCGGCGGGGGAGTGGCCGTGCGGCGGGGCCTCCGCTCTGGAGCCTCCGTGCGGGCTCCGAGCCGGCTCGGGAGGGTGAGGGGCCGGTTCCCCTCCTCGTTGCAGGGCCCTCCTGGAGTTACCCCCGCCTGGGTCGGGGTGCGGGCCCCGCCCGAGCCCCCCGGGAGCTCCCGGGGCAGGGCCGCAGGTGAGGGGAGGCGCTCGGCGGGGTCGGTTCCCGCTGCCGCCGCTCCCCGCGGCGGTTTCCGGCTTCCTCCGTCCGTCCGGAGGTTCGGCTGCGCTCGGGCCGATGAAAGCCTCCTCCTCCGTGCGCGGGGAGAGCCGGGCCGTCCTCCGCCAGCCCGTTTCTGAGGGGAAACTCGCGATTTGTGCCTAATAGAGAAACGCGTGTCGATAACATCCCGCTTCTCCCCCGAGCGATGGCTTCTGCCGCAGTGCGCGAGCTGAAGTTGAAGGGGAGCGGGGCTTTTACAGCCTTCCTCCGCGTGTCGGAGAGCAGTGCGACGAAGCCGAGTGGCTTTGTTCGGGCGTGGGTGTGTGGCCGGGGCTGCTGCCGCCCAGGGGGAGCTTCACTCGGGGCAGGGGAACGGCGGGGAGACAGGCTGTGAAAGTTTCCTCAAAATGGATGCTTTGTGCACGCTGAACTTCATAGCAGTCTGATTGGAATCTCAAAACGTTAGCCAAATAAGGAAAGGCTGTGGCAATCCGGAGATAATGCGGGTTTGCCTGAATAGTTCTTCTTTTTCTAGGAGGCCAGAAGCTTCCCCACAGTATTAAATTCCCTGGATAGCTAAAAAGTAGAAATATATAGATTATACGTATGTATCTTTGACGGGCCAGGTTATCATTCTGAAGTTTAGAACTTGTTTGCTAGTTCAGGAGGAAGAAAAAGATTGAGATGTGGGTTGACCATGTTGCAGTCTTCCCAAAATGGTCAAGTGAGGTAATTGGGACATTGTTATATTGCACTGTACTTAAACAAAAATGAGGTGGTGAACTCAATGGGTGTTATCCTACCCATAGAGACATCTGGGGATGTGAATTTCTACAAATATAAGCTGCTCCTTAGCAATAAAGAATACAATCCAATTCTGAATATAAGATACAAAATCTCACTGCTTTTTTGCTCTGTTTCCTGTGTATGTCATCGCTTGTTTGGCAGCGTAAGGTTTGCTTTCAGTTGTGAACTCAACTGGAAGAATGACTGCGTTGTGGTTAAGGCTGTCAGAGTGTTACTGCAGCAGGCTTGCCTGACTTGAGGCTACCCTCTTGCTCACAAGCCTGGTTTTGTGCATTTACTCTTCTCTAATCAGGTTATGATTGCTTTGTCCTAGAAGGGAACTCAGTATTAGAAGTTATTCCTTAACTGGTTAGATCGTTGGATCTGCAAGTCTCCGACTGCGCACCAGCGATTGGTGGGCAGGGATGATGTCTGACTCGACTCCCTGAGAATGAGAGGTGAATGATGATGTTTTTCTCCATGAAGTATAAATAGCATTTTTCAAAGTGATTTTGATGTTACGTACAGCGAAGCCCACATCAGAATTACTCTGCTGTTATTCTGCCTATCTTTTTACCTGTAGATAGTTTGCGGTTTGAAAGGGCAAAGTCTAGTAGAATAAAGATTTACACTGCTAAAACTCTGCTTGCTCTCCTGCACTCTCTTGTAGTGATAACAGAGAGCTTTTTCTGGTCTTACAATATTAAAAGCAAATAAGAAGATCAGTTGCGAGATGCTAATCCTCTTGAGGCAGCCGAGGCATCTTATGGTTTGTGTGCTTTTCTTTGTTGCCGTTTTTGCTGTTCTTGTTTTTGTTTGTTTTGTTTTCTTTTTTTTTTTTTAAGACAACGAGGGAGGATAGCAAAATAACAAACCTCTTCCCATGACTGCTTTGTTACTTCATTACCATCAGGATTTTTAATATGTCATATGAAAGGTGCACGTCATGCAGTATGCCATCTGTAATACGGTTTCATTTAATCCGATTTGGTTATGGAATAAAACAAAGCTGTATCTGTTCCCAAAGGATACTGTTCAAAAACTGGTCACTTGTCCTGACAGCTCTGACTAACATCAATAGCGTTGAAATCCATTTTGTTGAAAACTACTGTCCTTGCTGTTGCGTTGCTGCTTGTTGTTGTTGTCAATTTCCTTGTACACTGTATTGCTTTACAGGAATGAATTTGTTAGCAGGGACAGAGTGACCCTACCTTCTTTGGGTAGGGTTTAATTTTGCATTTAATATTTTTTTGCAGTTATTGAGGGCAAATTCATAGAATTACGGAATGGCTTAGGTTGGAAGGGACCTTAAAGATCATCTAGCTACGGTGCTCACATTCTGTGTCTGAATGTTTAATTCTGTTGCCGTTCAGCTTTGTTTTTCCTGTAACTTCTGTATATATCTGGAAAGGGTTTAAACTGTGTCTTTTTGTTGTTGTCTCCGCAGCCTGAGTGGTTGGAGGTGCTGAAGGAAGAAGTACTATTAATACTGAAATTCAGATCTGATCCTTATTGGAGCATCACGTTTTGTTACTAGAGCAATTAGCTGGACTTCTCCCATTTCAGTGGGGTAGAATATCAGAAAGCTTTATGTAGGTCTGTTTCCGTTAATGTGTACAGGGGGAAGAAATTCCTGTTGGCTTGGTAGCTTGTGAGGAATGGGAAGAGCATGTGCAGGTTCTTCTTTCATCTCTTGTCAGTGCCACTGTGTAATCTTACCTGTAAATTTAAGTTTGAAATTCGCATTGGAAGTCTGTTCAATAAACTTGGCTTTTAAGTTGGTAATGTTCATAATACTATGTTTCCTGGCAGTTGTCACACAGGGTGAGATCCAACGTACAGATAGTGCAGCCTTTCTTATCTGCTAGAACAGTTGAACTGGAGAAAAACGGCCTGAAGGTGAGCTGTGATCTCGCAAATCAGTGGTTTCTGCAGAGAAGGGAAATGTGGCATATTCTGAAATAAGAAGAGGTTGTATGGTTTTTAATAAAACCTAGTCTCTTCTAGAGCATACATACGTATTTATTAAGAATGGGATTCAATTCTGTCCTCTTAAAGGCTCAGCACCTGTCTTTCCCCAAAGCATTTGGATTCTCTCCCGTCCTCATTTCTTGCCCTCTGTGAAAGAGGACTTATTTGCTCATGCTGCTGAAGTGAGTGAAAGCAGTTTAGACAGAATTGCACAGAACTTGTTCAGGAAGGAGGAGCACGGCCTTTCTGAGCAGCAGCACGAGAGGTCTGCGTGTACTGGGGAGGGTCTGATATGTGAGTGGGTTCCTGGATTTCATGCATGTGCCTCTCCCCTGGGAGCATGGGTGTGTGCTGTGGAGTACCTGCCTGCTCCTGAGAAAGAAGGCAGCTGCACTTACGTATGTGTGTATGAAAACTTAGGCAGCTTGCTTTTTGGCTACCCTCTTCCTTTGTGGCAGCTCAGATTTAGTAGGTGATAGCTTGGTTTTTGGACTCTGGGGAGGAAGATGACTACTACTATCTCATCCCACCATGAGGCATGGAAGATGTCTTGCTGTGCTGCTGCTCTTCCCTGCCTGGGAGGGTGCTGTGCTTGGAAGAGTGGTGTGGTCCTGACTGTGCACAGGGATCACTGTGCATGCCAGGTACTGTCAGTGGTGAAGGCTGAACAAGAAGACTGCCTAACCTGTAATGGAGAATTGGTCCTCAGTGTGAAGGAGCACACAAGCAATTGAGCAGTTTCCCAAAGGCTATTCCTTCTTTCTGTTGTGAATATCGGTGTTTTCCTGCAACTCTCCAAGTAATAAATAAACACATGAAATTGACTGTTTGGTCCACTTTATAACAGTTTACAGATATGCAGTATGCAATGCTAAATATAGTTTTTTAGTTGATGCTGTTGATAATGGTGGTCTGCATTTGTTCATCAGTTATAACTAAGATGCTGAGAAACAATTTGCAAGTGTTTCATGGAATGCTCGTTCTTATTAACCAGTGAAGGACAATTTCTGTTGTCCGTCAGTCCCGTGCTTGGGTTTTACTTCTTGGGTTCTTCTTCCATGAGGGGAGCTTCTTCAGTAGTTTAAATGAAAAATTCTGTCAGGGCTCATGGTGGTATGGTTGTAGTTACCTGAGTATGGTAATAGGGTACTGTTACAGTAGGCATCAACTTTGTTATGATCACTTTTCCAACAGGAGGTGGAAAAGGATTGTAACTTTTATCTGCTCTGGATCCCATTGCCTTAGGACTAGATAGAGGGCATTAAGACTGTACTTTCGGGATCCTTTTTGACAAGTGATAACACAGGTCATATATTTGTGCTGAGGTCACAGCACGCAGGGCATGTCAAATCATAAGAGCAAAGAACAGGTTGCTACAGTCTTAAATCTCCAGGGTGTTTGCATCTTAGCAGCAGCACCCAAGAACCAAGGATAAGGAAGGCATGGAAATAGTTCAAAGCTATCTTGGTAACTTCCTAGCTATGACTTCTGCACTGCTTCTTTTGGGGGGGTAGAAATATTACTGCATGCTATGAAGCTGTTGGCTTTCCAAGGCTATCAAGGAGGACTTCCTTTTGTGCATAAAGATTTTGTCCTTGCCATGAACTTAATGTCTAAAACCTCCTCTTCAGAGGAGAAGAAGCTTCCCACCCACACAGCCCCCTAAAACTCTTGGTGGTACACAAATGAGAACTTTAGTCATTGTTAAGCTTGTATTACATTATCCTGGCTTGTTTAATTCTCCAACTTACAACAAAGCAAAGAGAAAACGAATCCTGAAATAAGTGTAATATTGACTTCAGTAAGTGATTAAACTACAGAGACACATTCATTTAAAATCCCCTTTGTAATGAGAGTTGGTTCTTGTGTGGGCTATGGATCCTTCACTCCATAGTTTCAGTACGTAGGTTCCAGTTTTACAGTGAGTACTTGTTAACTTCCTACTGATTGTGTCATCTGAGATTTTGTTTTTTGCACCCTTTGAAATGGAGGCAAGAGGAGAAAAAAAACAAGTGATTGTTTGGAATGTACTTTAAATATAATAGTGGAAATTTTAAATGCTGCATTTAGAACAATAGTTTCCTTTATTATACCAAGCAGAAAAGAAGTAACAGTCTTTTTGCCCTTCTAGGTTTCTTATCTCCTGTCTGCTCTGCCAAATTTGAAGCCAGAATTTTTACTTATTTTTTTTAAATAGTTTTGATTGCTATGGATGTTGTTCACAGACAGAACATTGAAATGAATTCTAACACCTGTCAGTTATGTTGTTTAAAGCCATTTCCTTTGTTTATCAGATTCATTACACTTATTCATCTAGTCATGTTGTAATAGTTCCACGTTCAAAGCTTTATCATCTGAATTGTTATCTGTCTCCCAGAAGTGTAATGGTCAGGGACAATTTCTACTGGTCTCTATCTATGAATTCCACTGTAGCATTAACGTTGCTTTTACAGTAAAGCTTTATCTATGGTTTTGTATGTATTCTGACATATACTTGTTATCTTAGAATATTCCTTTCATGATGAATCATCAAAAGCACCTTTTGAGAGTAGGTATGAGCAATTGTAAGTGTTAATAAATCTGACGTGAGCATGCTTGCTTTGAAGCCTTTTTGATCTTGACATCTTAATGGCAAGTTTCTTGATTGCCATTTTGTTACTACTTAGCAAATGAGAAATTTTCAATTTATTAGCTGGATCTGAGGTTAGGAGATGGAGGCACTATAAATCATTAGTAGAGATATGACATAAGTCTTCCAGCTTAGAATCTGCTTAAGGGTATATGCTAAATTTTAGTTGGAACAGATGGTTTGACAGGCTCTTGGCCAGTCCTGTACTTGTTTATCCTTTCATGCATGCTCTCTATCATCTTATGTGGACTAGTAAGGCTCTGCAATCCACTCAAAACTTAAGCCTAGTACATTTCTTGCTGCTTTCTGTACAGTTGTCTGTTTTGAGGCTGAGCTGACAAGATTGAGGAACATGCACGTGTTTATTGAAATAAATTTATCCAAGAGTATGTTCAGATGAGTTAGATACACTAATAATACACAGTAATTTTGAAATGAAATGCAGTTGTAAATTTGGACGACTGCAGCACGCTGACATCCTTCTGGGACTTTTGCAACCAAGAAATTGTGAGCCATACCTTGTTACTGCTGTACTACCAATGTGTCGTATGTGGCAGGTAGGAGGTGCAGCGTATGAGGATGCTTAGCCAACAAACCTGTCAGTGCTTAACAATGTTTCTGTATTGATCTGTAGGACTGTAGAAATGCCTATTGGAATGCAGCTGCGAGGCAGTTGAAGCTATTGGTAAGCTGGGCAGCTTCTTATGCTGCTGGATGGGTGGAGACATTCCATGCTGCTTTTTCCCTATATGCATTCCTGAAATGGCAGTCGATGGAAAGCGTGGCATAAGAGTGGCGGCATTCCTCAGCTGTTTCTTTTCTCGTACTTTCAGGAGTATAAGGATAGAACAAGAAATCAAAAGATGATCAGGATACTGGATGGGGGTATATATGTTTTGAGAAATACATTTATGTGTAGCTATATATTATAAATACATGATTATTCGTAATGCTTTATTTTGACAAGACTTGGTACCCAGCTTTTGTTGCGTGGGATTATTTTTTTTTGTTGTTGTTTATTTTCTAGAACACAGACTCAGCCACTACGTTTATCCTGCAAACATTGAGTCTTTGACTTATAAAAACAATTGTAACAATATGATAAAGTTTTTGAACAAGGCAGTTTCCTTTTTATGCATGAAAGTTAGCTCTTCCCTCCCTTAATACATTTCTTAGGCTAATGGCTTCTGAAAGTCTGTTACTATGGATGAGGAGAAGATTTGGCTTTAAGAAGGTGGCAGAACACCTCTAAAGAAAGAAGTTGGCTTGCCAATGTAGCCTCATTTTGGGCCTACGCAGTGAAATAGCAGTAGGTTTGTTTTCAAGGCTACATGTAAGTAGTACTGATATTACTGTAGCTTCATGCAAATGTTTTACATTTTAACTAAAGCTACTACAGAATCATATACTGTGGTACCAAACTATCTGTAAGCAGTGGCTGTTAGAGACAACTTCAGTTTTGAAACTTTATTTCAGGGGCCAAGTTTCACAGATTTCTTCAGAATACTTTTTTAATTAAAATCAGACTGAAATATCCTTCTGTTTATTTTGAGTCTGTGATGATAAAGTATGGCCTTGAGTGTAAACTGTGGCAGTTATCTTTGTCGCAATCAGTTAGACAGCAGGTAGTGATTGCTACACAAGCTTTAGTTCTCAGGTGATTGTTTAGTTTCTTGTTTTACTATCCAAATAATCAAGTGGAAAAGGAACCCAAGCACCGTGTGTACATACTTGAGTATTTGAGGTTTCTTCTGAAACATAAGGCCAGGACTTGTATGGAGTTCCCTGATGTGCACCTAAAATATTTATATGCCACTGTTTGCGGACTTATTTTCCTGTTACTTTTTCTTTCAGTTTCTCTATAAAATGACTAAGATGAGCTGGCAGCACAAAACCTGTTTGTTAACAGTTCTGCTTCAAGCTTTTAGTAATGACTTACCTATTAACTTTTTTTCTTGGAACCTCACATGTGAGTATTTTTCTGAGGCAAAATGATAGCATGGCAATAAAGGTAAATGCAGCTGATGGAAAGCATGCGCTTCTGCATGTGCTGTCAGTGCTGCCTTCTGAAATACTTACATAGGATGAAGGCTGCATTGATGAGCTGCATTCCTCTGTCAAATCTGAGATCCTTGCAGGCCTCTTTTGAAACCAGAATACTGTCTAGGAATTCTGGCTCTGAAACTTTGGGCTTAGTATTGTCCTGAAATTTGCTGCAGCATTCCTGGTTGAAAACCTGTAATTCCATTACTGACGTAGGAAAAATGGTTATTTAAACGTTAGGGAAGATGTCATCTCAAGTTTGAACAAGTGTTGTTTGCCATATGTTTATGAATACATGCAATTATACATAAATACAAAAAAAAAAAAAAAAAAAAAAAGCTTTAATTACATGTGTAACCTTAATGAAAACAGTTAAGTTTTCATAAGTGCCTTCCTGTTCCCTCACCCAAATCCTGGAACTGAAATAATCCAAAGCTATTGATCTTCTCAGTTGATCTGAAATTTCATTGTCTCTCCTGTAGGAGTTTTGTATGCCATAAGTAACAGTGTTTTTAAAAATAAAAAAAAAAGTTTAAAAAATTCCAACCTGAAAGTTGTTGTACTCATCTCAGTATATGTCTTTTTAGGAAATGTTTCCCATCTGACCTGGTACTTTATGTGCCTACCTTGCTGAGAACTTGGGCAAAAATGAATTGCCTTATGTTACATGCTCGTTATGTTATGCTCTTTATGTTATATACTCTTTAATCAGAGAAGACTGGGATGATAGCATTGTTATTTAGTAGTTATGCCACTACTATCAAATTATGCCATCAAGCCATATAAAACAGTGCTTTTAGAAAGCTTATGAGGCTTTCAATTTGCCACCACTGGTTATGTTCAGCAACTTGAATTATTTTAATCTTTAATGATATCTTTTTCACAAGTACTATTTGCTTTGCTGCGGAGTCTGTGGAAAATAGCATAACGCTGTTAAGAAGTGCCTGGTTTTTTTCTGGCTCCTTGCTGCCTCTAGAATAAGAGAAAAATTTTCTCCAGCTAGTATGTAAATAGTTCCAGGTGTAAACAGACTGAATATAAAACTCGGGGAAAAATCTCAAATCACTTATAGAACATAATAGCTTGTGAAAAGGAAGTTCTCGGAGGAGCTGCGGTTGGAATTCAGGAAGAGGCTGTGTTGGGAAATTCATGCTTTGGCAACACATCCCTGTACAGGATGCAACTGTAGATACTGCTGTGAAGTATGGGAATGTGAGCAGCCTCTCACTGTTTCTGTGTAGGAATTCTTGTTAAAAACATGTAGTGCTTGCTTTTCTGATTCTGTTTACTGAAAATAGGGTGAGAGATTGGGGGTTTTTACCCTTTTCCTTGATTTCCTTTGGAGAGTTATTTTTGAACTTGATTATCCTAGCACTGACCTCTGTATGTAGCTGTCTTTCTCTTAAAACTAGTAATTCCTGACTAATTCCTTGCTGATGGGCTAGCATTTCACAAATGAATAGCAATGATAATTTAATTTCATAGGGCTGAGTTTGGAGTCAATATGCTGTTCTAGTGTTTAAGCAATGTTAAAGACAACGTTGTCTTACAATGAAGTTATGTTAAATTAATGCAGAGAGAGTATTTTCTTTTTTTCTCCTGCATGGTGACCCCTGCTTTGCAAAGTGTTAGTTGTAGCCAGTTTGCTTCCATTGACCAGGAAAAATACTCGGAGTCAGATGCTGTTCACAGGGTGTGAGGTAAATGTGTTATGTTAATACTAACATACAGAGGCTGGAAAGTCTGTTAATTGTAGCCTTTTCATTTTCATGAAGGAAAGCATGCAAGAGGGAGGAAAACATGCAAGAGAAAGTATTTATGTAACTGAGGAAAAAACTGTTCTCAGTTAACTGTCCTTTTGCCTTTTTTATCTCACAATTCATCTGTGACAGCTTCAGCCATACTACCTGCTATACTTACAAAACCAAAATCACCTTAGATACACTCAGTGGACTGCAGCAGTTAAATTCTTACACTGCTTTTCCCTTACAGTCATTGGGAAAGCAGAATCATACTATATTGATAGGTCTAAACGTAAGGCAGGTAAAGTCTGTTTGGAGCTAGAAAATATGCATTGTAAGCTTCGCATACCGGGTGATTCCATGGTACTGTCTTAGTATGCCTCAGAAGGACTGTTTTGATTCATCTTCTTGGTAGCTGTAGGCTAGCTAATACTCAGGTTTAGTTTGATGGTTTGGGTCTTGTTTAAGGCTAGAGGCTTCCCCAAATATTTGAATGTCATATTGTCTTCAGTGTGAACTTTGTGCTCAAACATGTCATTTCCATTTTCCCTGTAAGGAAAAATTGCCACCCTGAACAAGCTTTACTAAAGATTAGTAAGAATATCTACTATGGTTTTGAGTAGAATACAGTGCGTGTGTAAAATTACTTCTGGAGTTGTGGTAACTTTTTCCCTCAGTCAGCATTTTCAGTTCACAGTTCATGAAGGTAAGGTCAAACAAATGTAAAATATAATTAGCAGCTACCACATTCAGGACCTGGTTATACGTGGTAAGATAATTGCAGTGTTATAACTGGTTAAGTAAACAACTTATTTTGTGTGTACCAATCAAAGTTTAGTAGATGTGAACTTAATTTGTGGAGTCTGAGTAGGATGTTGTGTCCGGGTCCTGCAGTATTTGTCAGACTTCCATGCAAAGTGCTATTTAAACTCATTTTCTGAACCTTTCAATTTCTGCTGAGGACTATAGGTTTCTCACTGAAGTTAAAGTATCCCACTGTAACAATGAGTTATCAAGTTGTTGTTTATCCTATCACCAATGTGGGACAAAAAAATCTCTAAATGAGAGGGGTGCATCCTACATTGGGTGACGTTCTGTGTGGAGCTGGCATCTATTTGTTACTACAAGGAAATCACCACCATGAATTGCTGTACCTGTGAGCAAGTTACTGTAGCTTTTTGGAGCCTAGTTGATGAGACCCTCTAGCATAAGGAACACAGCAGTAGGCAGGTCTTTCTGGATGTACATGAAGCAGTTCCTGAGGGAAGATCAGTTGTTCAGTGTTAAGTGGAATCTTGACTCACAGTAAGGTTACAAAAGCTTGAAGACTCTACAAAAGCAAAGTACTTGATTAACCGAAGTGGTGACTTTTAAAAGCTATCGAAGCTCTTAAAAGAGAATGCCAAACAGAGTAACTGCCTTGTCATGTCAGGTGTAAATGCTGAGTTAAAACGTGGAAACAGAAAAACTGACATGGAAAAACTTGCATAATGGAAGTCTCTAAAAATGTTTTTCCATTTGAATTATTTTTGCAAAACAATGATGTTTAACTGCAGTATTGCAGAAGGATGAAAGTGTGAATGGGGGAGGGGGGAGGGGGGAGGGGAGGATTCCAATAAAAGTAGTTGTAGTTTTCTGATAAGAAGCCTTGTTTACATCAGAGCCATAGGTGCATCACTGATACAGCTTACCAACTGCACAGGTATGACTCAAGTGCTTGCTTGAAAGAGCTGATAGCCAATTTCCTCTCTTTTGGAGTTCCTCCAGGGACTTTGTCTCTGCAACATTTTGTTTACCTGCACATACAGCAACCTTTTTTTTTATACTTGGCTCTTTTTGCAAACTTTTGGACTCTTAATTTGTCTACTTTGAGGACTTCTTACACTTCTGTAATTAGGTAGGTAATAAATAATATTAGATGAGTTAAGTTTGGAAGGATTTTCTTGCTATTTTTCCCTTTTCTTTGGCTTTGTCATGTTCCCCTGTTGCAGATACCGTGTTAGATAATGTTAGTTATTTTCATTCTGTCAATACTTAGAAGGTGTTGCTTTATGCAGAATTTAAGAATATAATAGCTTAAGTCAGCTGATCTGGGTGGTTCTGTTGCAGCTCAAACCCTAAACATTACTTAAGGTTTAAAGAGTTTTACAACCTTTTACTACCTAGCCAAGCCCTCTGTTTTTAAAACAAAAGTGATTTAAAATCTGATTTCAAATGGGTGGCATTTGAGCTCAAGTGGCTGGCTGTAAAGCTGATGAATATCATATAATGAATAGTAGTAAATTGCTGAATTTGTTATTGAGACAGTTCTGTATCTTGTTTTTGATAGCTGCCTTAGATTTGTGAGACCCATGCTGCATGTGGTTGCGTAAGCTGCTCTTGGAAGAAGATCTTGAGCACGGGTGAAAGAGCGTACAAGGAAAGACGAGGTAGAGAACATTACCCTGAGTGTAAGACAGAGCACTGACAGAGGCAGAAATTTTTTTTGAGTACAGATAAACAGCCCCTTTTTCTCATCTCCTTGTCTTTTTCTTTTGTTTGTTTGTTTTTGTTTTTTTTTTTTGTCTTCCTCTGCTGGTTTTGTAGAAACTGGGTCTTGATGGTTGAATTCTGTTGCCTCCTAACTTTTCCTAGTAGGAGTTGCTGGCTATGATTTTTGAGATATAAAACCAGACTCAGTTGAAGTTCGCATCTGTAGGAAGGTAAGCAAGTTTCTGGGGCTTATGGAAGTAGAGTATGTACTCTGCTTTGATTTCTTGCTCTGCTGAAGATTTGTTGCAGGTTTACTTCCTTTCTTTGGTAATATCAGCGTCCATTGAAACACAGGATATTTACTTCTCTGCTCCTCTTGACTTTAAGTGGATAGATGACACCTCAGCTTCCCAAACCTGTGTCTTCATTATTAATTTATCTGGAATTTTTGTTTCTTTACTACATAGTGGCAACAGGTGAGGGGCTATAAAGTCATCTATGAGAACTGAAGATTTTGGTGAACTTCTGCTTTTTCATTTACGGTTTACTGATCATGAAATGTCTGCAGTCTTTTCTTGGTGTGTTGATTCTTTGAGAATATTGATCACTGTTAGGCTGTCTGCCTTCTTAATCTCAGGTATTTCTGGGTAAAGCCTGACTCTGGCTTTAGAAGTAATTATAAAATCCTTTTTTAATTTGTAAGTTAAGAAGCAGATAGTCTGCCTATTTTGGCTGCAGCATACAGTTTTCTTTTTTCCCACAGTTTTCTTTTTTTCCTCAATATAAGATTTCATGTTCCAGATACTTGTGACTGAGTTTTATCAGAACTTGATTCTGTGCTTGGAGAGGGGAGAAAAGCTCTAACAGTCTGGTGGAAATTGTGGAAGGTTCTTGGAGGAGAATAGGATTCCCTGCTGTAGGTAAACAAAAGATAAAACTGTTCCCAACTTTAAAGAAGATAATGAGTAAAGGAAATGCCTTGCTTCTGAGATTACACTGATGTGTGACAGGTAAGCAGCAGACTGTTGGTGGCCTGTTGGAATAACTGGAGAAAGTCAATTTGCCTGCTCCTTCTTCATAGAGTGAATGAGAACAGCACTTAATTTGTGAAATTACACCTTTGAGTTGGCACAGTGTCAAATAGAACTATAATTAGGCAGCTGGTTAATGACCAAATGAACTGGTCAGTCATACCAACAGAATCCTTTCTTCAACCACCAAGCCAGTAGTTCTGGCTACTTTCCTATCTTGACAGGGAATGCGTATTCTCAGGCATGTTTAACCGGAGGCTTTTGACTAGTCATCAGGCTGATGGCATGGACTCTATCGAAGTTATTGTCCACAAATGCAAGAATCAAAGGGAAATGCTGTTATCCTGTTGAGTAGGGAACAGGAAAATGTTATATAAGACTGATTATGATAAATGCCATAGAACTTGCAGTGTAAAGTAAAGCTCAGTGGAAACAGAATCATAGAATGGCCTGGGTTGGGAGGGACCTCAAGGATCATGAATCTCCAACCCCCTGCCACATGCAGGGCCACCAACCTCCCCGTTTAATACTAGACCAGGCTGCCCAGGGCTCCATCCAGTCTGGCCTTGAACACCTCCAGGGATGGGGCATCCACAACCTCTCTGGGCAGCCTGTTCCAGCACCTCACTACTCTTACAGTAAAGAACTTCCCCCTGACATCCAACCTAAATCTTCCCTCCCTCAACTTAAAACCATTTCCTTTAGTCCTGCAGTTATTAACCCTTTCAAAGAGTTGATTCCCCTCCTGTTTGTAAGCTCCCTTTAGGTACTGAAGGCTGCAATGAGGTCATCCCGCAGCCTTCTTTTCTCCAGGCTGAACAAGCCTGATTCCCTCAGCCTGTCTTCAAAGGGGAGGTGCTCCAGTCCCCTGATCATCTTCATGGCCCTCCTCTGGACCCTCTCCAACAGTTCCCTGTCTTTTTTGTACTGGGGGCTCCAGAGCTGGACACAGAGCTTCAGATGGGGTCTCACAAGAGCAGAGTAGAGAGGGACAATCGCCTCCTTGTCCCTACTGGCCACCCCTCTTCTGATGGAGCCCAGGGTGCCATTTGCTTTCTGAGCTGAAACCTTTTGTCGAAGATGCTGTAGTCATAAGTAACTGTGGAGAACAAAAGTTAAGTTTTGCAACAGCACTAAATGTCCTTTATCAGTAAGTATTGAGAGGTGATAGATAAAAGTAAACTCAGAATGCTTGTTATTACTTGTCTAATTTTCAAGTTCTTCAGAAGAGTTTGAGTTTCTAATCCATTGCCTTTGTTTACAGAACTTTGTATTCCGATCTGAAGAATGGTAATATATCTTCACAGTGGGCTTGTGGTGGTTGTGGGGTGTATGTTTCCTCTGTCCCCACCTCAAGTTTAAACATTCTGAAATGGTTTTTTAATAGCTTTTGGGAGGAGGCATTTCAACATCATGTATTTTATTGACTGTTGTGGAATCTCAAGCTCAGGACTGAATAGGCAGGTGGGTACTAGAACCTCTTGATATCTAGCTGTGACATAACTGATGTGCAATATCTCCATGTCATTATTTAATCTCAATACTTAATGCTTAACACTGCTTTTACTAGAGTTTTGACTGCCTTGGTGACCTAACAGTACAAATGCTTAGCAGATTAGGAACACTCTTCAGCTGCAAAGCAAATAGTTAAAGTTCTGGCTTTGTCTCTGAAACATTTAATGTAATAAATGTTGACAGCATTCTTTTTTGAGCTTGGTTCAGGCGACTCTTTTTTTCTGTATAGAAGGATGTTCAAATTGGCAAGCTTTAACTTTGTTCTAATTGTTTGTATTGAGTTTGACCTGTGACTTTGGCATACATGGCACATTGAATGAAAGAATTATGATTTTTCTTTTTTTTTGCACTGTCGTAATTCCTTTTTTTCTTTTATGCAGGCAGATATCACACTTTGTACTTCTACTAGGTACAATAAGCCACTAATCTTTGAGTCCTTCTGTGGGATGGATGAGGGTGGATGTTCTGTACTTACTAAATTGATTTGTTCATGCTGCTGAATTTTGAAGATAGAAAAAATGTCTTTTGAATGTTGTGAAACCAAGATGCTTACCCACTGCTAAGTGGGACTGAATATTAACTTCATCCAGCACTTGAGCTAAAAGTGCCAGAAGCAGATGTAAAGTTCTCCAGTGTTAGCTGAATCTCTGTGGTAAGACTTTAATACAGCTTCTTCGGCTGAAGTTCTAGTACATTTGCTTTGATGAAGTTAGATTGTTTTTGTGCATGTACTAGCACAAGCAGATCTGTCAGCTGGTAAACTAACCATGGTGTATAATCAAGTATAGCCAGATTGCTCTGACCTCCTGCAAGCTGCTCTCCTAAAATGGAAATTATTCATTTTGCAGTTGGAAATTGGAGCCAAGCAGCTGTGAATTCCAGGAGAGAAATACTGAGGCAAATTCATAACTTTACTTAGGTTCAACAACCAAAGGACAGTTGATTCCACCATTTGCTACTGTTTTTTCTTCTGTGAGTGAAACATCTTTTCCATGAAGTCAGCTTGTAGCTGTATGAGGTTATTGTTTAATATCTAAGTCTCTGTGGATTTTTGTGTTTATTTTGTTTTTAAAGCCTTTTCCTCATCGTTCTTTCCTTCCCTGACTTTTTCACTCTTTTCTCCAAAAGAGAATCTCTCACTATATACCACAAACCTTTACTTCTGTGGCTGCTTCCTTTAGTTATTTTGTATGCAATCAGATTTTCAGGCAGAATGGCTTGGAACTAGGATAGTTGGACAGCTTTGTGTATGCACACATTTTTCCTGCGGTAGTGACTGACTGCCTGCAGCCTGAGAGACAGGCAGGGAGTTGCTGAGGGACTACGTGCAAGTCAGAAACTGCTTAATTGTGAGTGCTTCTACCAGTCTGTGCTTCATTGTGGCTCAGCAGGAATCTTCGTGCCTGTATGGAAGGCTCCCTGTTCCAGTTCTGACTCAGCTTTGGAAATAAAGGACAAAACCTGTTTGAAATTGTAGGACTCCTGCGGTAGTGGTCTGTGCTGTTCATGATGGGTTACTTATAAAACCATCTGAGTGATCTGAGACTTCTTAGTGTTAAGGGAAAGCTTGCTGTATGTTTGTATATGTTTAGGTGGGGATGTGATGCTAGCGCTGCATGAGGTGCTGCTAAGCAAAAGCAGAGCTGGGCGTTCATTCAGGCAAACTACCAAGTGGGTCTCCTTACATGTTCTCAAGGGTCCTACATAAATGGAAAGAAAAATGATTAGTTTCATTTGAGTGTAATCTGTCATGCCTGGTAGCTGTATTCTGACCTCACCTTCAAAGGAAGAAAAACATTTTTGTGCCTTAAAACTGTAAAAAATTGAAAAACTCAACCCCAAAACTAATGTAATTGCATATATATGCAGAATGGCTGGGGTTCCTTCTGAGTACTCAAGTCACACTAGTAATTTATTTTCGTGAAAAGTATC
The DNA here is from genome assembly GCF_019238085.1 of Lagopus leucura. Lineage (NCBI taxonomy): Eukaryota > Metazoa > Chordata > Aves > Galliformes > Phasianidae > Lagopus > Lagopus leucura. Next base: position 1,847,197 of record NW_024962335.1, on the reverse strand, counting down.
ATTTTGGAGGATCATTGGAAAGCTGAAAGATGAAGTAGAAGTGTGGTGTGCTTAAAAACTACTTTAAGGTGGCAAATGGAGACGAAGTGTTTTCTACTGGGCCTTGTCACCTAGAAGCTGCTGTTGCATGTTGTTTTGTTTCAGGGAGACAGTGCTGTGATGGTGGTGCTGCCTGCTGCTAGGAAGTGGTCTGCTTTTCAAGTATGTAATGGATTGTAGAATCAGAGAATGGCTTGGGTTGGAAGGGACCCAAAGGATTGTCAGATTCCAATCCCCGTGCCACAGGCAGGGCCACAACCTCTAGGGGGGAAAAAAAAGGGTCTTTTATACCCCTTCTTTTGAGTGCCTAGTGGAAGGCTGTACCATCAGATGTTCTTATCATTCAGATACTTGAATATTCAGATACTTGAGTATTCTTAGGTGGAATAAAGTAAGAGGGCATCTATTTCAAAAGAGATGGTTTCTAATCTGTTTCATATCTTTTATTTATGAAGATCTAAGCAGTTCTACCTTCAAGTTCTTGTGGAAGACATATCTATGGAGTCTAGATATTTACTGCAGTCAGGTACTGTATTTTGATTGACCTTTATTTATTTTCAAGGCTACAAGGGGCAGTAAAGTGATCTTTGCTCAGGTCTTCTCTTAAATATGTTGTAGTAAACACAGTTTTGGAATAGTGGTTGATATTTTACTGACCTCTGTAGCTTCTGGTATGATTCTTCCCAATCCAGTGGAACCAAGCGAGAAGATTTACTCTAGTTGTTTGTGCAAGTACATAGACTTCTCTGTGTTGAGAAGGGATATGTCTGTGCTCAGTCTGCTTTCAGACCCGGCAGAAGCTGTGCTTAATTTGGGTGGTCTTAGGTTCTGGAAAGCATGAGGTAGGAAGAACAGAATGGAGAAGTGAGGGGAAGAACAGTGACAGTGTACAGAATAGATGTGATGTTGAAAAGAGTAGTCATTTTGTTACACTAAATTATTCTTTGTTCTACAGAGCAGCAGTGTAAAATCCAGCTTTTCACTCTTCAGTGAGTGGAAGGATTTAATTTATAAATTGGTTACTTTGCAGCTTTGTTCTAGATTTTACAGAAGTCTGTGCCTCAGATTGTCTTCTCGATTACTTGAAGACTGCGGTTTGTGTTTTCAAAAGGGACCTTTTGGCTTTTTATAGTATAGAAAATGTGAAAACTTTAAAAGACAAGAGGCTGGAGGCTCTGGCAAAACAAAAAATCAGTTTGAACATAATGAAAGCATGGTTTAAACCATCTATACTGGATAGTCATGCTTGGAAGTTGATGCAGAAAGCTGGATGCCCTAGATAGTTTTTCCATCGTGTCATTTATGGAGTTCCAGACCTCTGGTGGCATGCTAACTGGTGCTCGATCTTTTTCTTTTTTTCCTCCCCTTTTTTGTGCGCTCCTGTTTCTGCTATGTCTAAAAAGGTGTGGATGTCAAAGGAGAAACTTTTTTCTTGCTCCCCAGATGTTATATTTCATCCAGAGATCTTGATTGGTGGCTAGGGCTCCTAGGTGTTACAGTAATACAGATACTAGGAAGTTGTGCTAAGTGTTTTACCAATTGTTCTTAGCCATAAACTGCCTGACAATACAGAGTGAGCAGAAATTCCTAATAGCAGCTTCTCTTGTGTGAAGAGTCTGTACAGTCCTCTGAAGAAGTGGAAGACGTGCGAAATCTGGAGATAACGCAAGCAATATCGATTTCAAGTTGAAGGAAAACAAATTTCTTGTCATATCATGCCGTTAAAGGTAGATTGTACTCAGTTTGTATCTATACCTACAAATTTTGGGGAGCTATAATATTAACTAAGAAAAATGTATACTGTGTTTTTACTTTAATTTTTCTTACCTGATGAATTAAATTTGAATAGTTGGGTAGGAGTAATTATTTAGAATAATTTTGCTATAACTCTTAAATGTATTGTCTGTGAAAACTGGCATAAATTCTAGCAAATGTGAAATTATCAGATGGTCTAAGCTGTATTTTTTTCTGTAATAGTGTTTGCTTGTACTTAATGTAATGCCTATTAAAGAAGAATACACCATCTTGCTGTTATAAATTTTATTGGTAGTATTACAAAGCAGCAGACTTAGTTTGTAGTTTTTACTCAGTTTTCATTTGTGTACATATATATGTATACATAATACATATGTATTATTCATTTACTTTAGAATGCTAAGATTCTAAAGTAAGAAATTAAAACAGCTCAGTTAACTACCTTCTAACCACTGTGATGTAAGGTGCCCACTGACATACTGTAAATGTTGATTTGCTAATATTCACCCATAAGTTGGTAAAACTATTATGATAAGCTATTTCTTCTTTAACATTAAGTTCATATGTTGTGATGTATTGAATTGTTTTCAAAAGTAGATAGCCATAGCAACAGCTTCAGGCTCATCTTGATTGTTAAATTTGGCAAATTTTATCTCGCTTTTAACCATAATTTTGAAGATGTGGTGTTATGAACATGCTTAGGCTGAAAGCATCCAATAAAAACAGGTAGCTTACAGTAATGGAAAAAATGACTCTGTACAAGTTGAAAATAGAAAGTAGCTAAAAGGCAAATACATGGTAATCCTTACGACAGAAGCAGAATTTCAGCACTTTGTAAATAATTCTCAGACATCTAGATTGAAGGTCACTCTTCTGTTTCTTGTCCAGTTCTGCAGGCACTTCATTAATGGTGTTTGTGTATCATTTGTACTAAACCTTCACAGTTCTGCTGAACAGTTTTCACGCTTCAGTATTTCAAGAACCCAGAGATGTGCAGTCATCAGATTAAGGTACAGCTTAATAGAGGAAACTCATTCTGCACACTTGACAACGACAGACAGTAAGGATGGTGCAAGTTCTCATCATCCACTGGTTTTGTCATGAGATGCATACCTCCTTTCAACAATAAGGTTGTTGATTACATGAGTCGTATCAACTGTTCTGTTTCTAAGGTTCTGTGTGTTGGAGTTCTGAGGTGTAAATCAAACTCAAATGAGAAAACTCACTGTTTCCTTCAAAGCAAGACAAATCATGTATTGCAGCTCTGCGTTTAACTTCATTTAGACCTCAGATCTTCAGTTCAAGACTTTAAGTACAGGTTAATTTTAAATACTAAGTGTTAATAGAGAAGATTGCTGTAATTAAGGAGTCATTACTTCATAGTTGAGTGAGGCAAATTCATTGACATCTTTCCTGAGGAACCATATAAATTAAATCAACAATAGCATGCTTCTTTCCTTGAGTTCCTATCTAACTGTATTGTTTTCAAAATTAGAGCTAACAATTAAAATATTCTGTGTAGTGTTGTATTGCTGAGAATTTGCTCTATGAAATACTGTTATTATGCTCCTTGTTGTAGCTTCCATGGAAATAAATAAAGAGGCGTTATATTCAGAGCAGCCCTCCTACTCAGACTACCTAGTCATGTTCTGTGTTAGACTCTACAGTGCATTTATTTTTATGGGCACTTCTTGTTACCTCAGTGATCCTTAAATGTACGGCCATATGTAATGTAGGAACACATATAAAACCTAGAGTTAGTTTTTGACATGCTCACGAGTTCCAAATTAAAGAAGACTGACTTTGTTACCAAGTTTCCCAGGAGGAAGAGGAGATTTACCACAACTTACTGTGAAAATTCTTAGAGTCACAGAATGGCCCGAGTTAAAAGGGACCTCAAAGATCATCTAGGTCCTTGCTGTGGGCAGGTTTGCCAACCAAATCAGGCACTGGGTCAGGCTGACCGGGGCTCCATCCAGGGTGGCCAACACCTGCAGGGATGGGGCACCCATAGCTTATCTGGGCCTCTCTGCTCTCTCAGTGAAAAATTTCCCCTGATATCTGGTCTAAACTTCCCCTCCTTTAGTTTAATATCATTTCCCCTTGACCTATCTCTGTCTACCTGTGTAAAGAGTTGATTTCCATCCAGCTTATAAGCACTATTTAAGCATTGAAAGACTGCTATCAGATCTCCGCTGACTCTTCTCCAGGCTGAACGAGACCAACTCCCTTAGCCTGTCTTTGTAGAAGAGGTGCTCCAGCACTCTGATCATCTTTAGCCCCCTTTCCCTATTCCAATAGCTTCATGCTCCTCTTGTGCTGGGGGCACCAGGCTTTGACACATTACTACAGATGGGTATCGTGAAGGTGGAGGGACAGTCTCCCTCTTCCTCTTGGCCTTCTCTGCTTTTATGTAGCCCAGGATTCTGTTGGCCTTCTGGCCTCGAAGCCTATCCTGTTGGTTCATGTTAAGTTTTTTATCTACCAGGACTCCAAGGTAACTCCTTTTCCACAGGGCTGCACTCGAAGCAGAGTTCTCCCAGTCTCTGGATGTGTCTGGGATTGCTCTGACCCGAGTACAACACCTCACGCTTGGCCTTGTTGAACCTCATTAGGTTTACAAGGGCCCACTTTTCAAGCCTATCCAGGTCCCTCTGGATGGCTTCCCTTCCTTCTGTTGTGTCAACTGCACCACTCAGCTTGGTGTCATCAGCAAACTTGCTGAGGGTGCACTCAATCCTCTTATTTATGTCAGTGATAAAGATGTTAAAGCATACAGTCCTAAACTGGGCTGCTGGTCTCCACCTGGACTTGACAACAACTTTCTGGTTAATCATTTTTCCAGTGTCATAATTCTGTTTCACCCGTCCCACATTTAGTGTCTGATGTTCAACACAGCAGGAGCTGAGAACATGCTCTATTATGAAGGTGTCTCAAAGCACAAATATGCATAGGCTGTATCCCTAGATTGCTTTAGCTTTCCAAGTAAAAATGAAGGCATTCTAAAGCAAGGGCTTTTTGTTATCTTTCCGAGCATTGGCCAGGTTTAAAACCAGCAGTGTTTTTCTTGTCTTGTTAGAGACAGCTTTACAATCGCATGAATGCAGCAATTTAAACCACAGGGAAAATTACTAGGATTCATCAGTTTTTCTTATCCTATTTGTGATTAAACTGGTTCAAATTATGCTTGATAGATGCTTATCCTAAACATTGGTCTAAGAATGCTGTTAACCCAGCTGTGACACTTTCATCCAAAAAATGCAACTATCCGTGCTTGATTGTAATTTGTTGGAATGTCTTTGCCAGGCTACTGCTGTACATAGACATGAGAGCACAGCGTGTTCAGTGACTGAATGTTATATCTGTACCTGGAAACACTTAAATTCCTGTAAATTCCACAGCTTTAATAAGATTATCTGTAAGGTTTACTTATGAGGTTTAGCCTTTTGTAAATGTTCACCTTTAAATGTATATATTCTGGATTCTTCAAAACTGTAGTTGTAATTTTAGTACAACTGGTGCTGGTGACTGCACAGTTGTGCGAGTGCTTTATTTTCCCCATCTCTAGAACAGTAAACAACTCTTATCTAAGCACAGTGTTTGCATCTGCTTTTACTAAATGAATTGCTAGTGAAGGGAGCCATCTATGGTAATACTCGAACCTGTTTTACTGCAGACAGTATCAAAGTGCTGGTGTTTTGTTTTGTTTTGTTTTGTCTGGTCTGCTTGGTGATTATACACACTGCTTTCAGGATCCTGTGGTTAAACTGAAACCTCTGGAGCAGTAAGGTGTGAATGTCTCCTTTGTCACCACTGTTTTTTTCCCTTCATATGGGAGCTCTGAGTGACACAGCTCAGCTCTGTTTCCTCTATTCTGATAATGACCTCATTCATAAGGATGTTGCTCCTGGTACTGCTGATGTCTTGTTGCTTTTCATTAAGGATGCTGAGTGAGAATTGGTTCTCACTGGCGTCTTGCAACAGTCATTTTTTTGGAACACCTAGATTGATTTCAGTGCAAGTGTGTGCATGTGCCATTGTATCAATGAATATTCAATAGTATGGTGTTGTAGAGGAAACAGCTGCAGAGTTGCTGAAAGCTTCTTGGCCAGGTTATCTAGCTGGATTTGGATTAAACTAGTCTGGATCTGAGATTTTCTTCACTTTCACCTCAACAAGTGACACCTCAACAAGTGTTCTGCAACGTTGTCATCTTTTACAGCTGTCCTTTACAGTTGTGTGAATTGTAACTTTGTGATACAAATGAGGATGAGGAGCACCCCAGCATGTGATCAAGATCAGGTTTGAGAAAGGAGTGCTTATTACTTTTTGTGACCCTGCAAGGCTGAAGACATTCTAAATTATCATTTATTAAACTAATAAGGGTGTATGCTTTTGTTTTGCCCTGACTTGAATTTCCATTATTCTCCTAAGTGATCACAAAGATTGCTGGGCTAACTTCTCTTGATGTGTGGTTGCCCTTTTCACAGTTCCTAGGCAGCAGGAGGGGAAGTGGGTGAGATATTAACTGATTCTAAAATCTTAAGCCACTGCCTACTAGTGACTGGACAAGGAGGTCCAGGGTGACCACACAGCAACAGGTGTTGTCTGTGTAGGATCCCAATCCTTGTACACTTCACCGTAGCTTAGGACATTTAAGTGAAAAGTACTTAGCTGTTTTAGCAACCTGTTCTGTCTCAGGTATTGTTTTCTCAAGAATGAAGTAATTTATAGTCTAGACTGACTCGGGAAGATAAAAATCTCACCTGCCATCTCATTTTCCTCTTCCTCTTGCTTACTAGCATGTTCCAGAGGACTGTGACCTGTAGTGGTCATGGAGTTCAAATACCTGCTGCACGCTATGGTTGTGCTGTGATTTTTACCTAACTTAATTTAGTCTAAGAAGTATGACCTCAGCAGAGCAGGAGATATTTTGTGTGCTAATTCTAAGGCCAGCAGCATTTTCATAGAATTGTAGAGTCACCAAGGTTGGAAAAGACTCACAAGATCATCCAGTCCAACCATCTACCCATCAGCAATAGTAATGCTGTATTTTAATGCTGTATTGCCTCAGTGTTAAAGTGATGGTACGTATTTGGTGCAAGACTTTTTGAGACTACTTTTGACGGGTTCTAGAAGTATCCCAATGCCATATGCAGTACTTCCAAAAGAAAAGTCCTGGTCCTGGTTGTCCCACAGAATGCTTAGAAGTTGAATGAGTACACTTCCTTAGAAGAAACTTCAAAGGGGAAAGAACATCAAAGGAGAGTCCATATATGTGGGTTTTTGAGTCCAAGGCCACCAAAAACAAACTTGTAAATTGGTATCTTACCAAACAGAAACATGGTTGTAGCTACCATGGAGTTACCTGAAGTAGCTTGGCGTAATTATACTTTTTTTTCTGGACTACATGCATTTGCTTTAGTTAGGGATGCAGAGACATGGTGCTGTCATTATGCAGACTAAATGCTTACTTAAGCACAGTACTTGCTTGTAGACAGCTCCTGTAGGTTCTTTGCTTTATGGAAAGAAGTTTAATTTGTCTACTTGACAAATCACGTGGTAGACAAGCTAGCAATAGGAATGCAGTAATTTCTAAAACACTGGTATCAAGAAGTAATTGAATAGTCCAGTAAATTACTGCTTAGGACAACCCAATAATGAGACCTTGAGAAATTGAGTCATAGTTCTCAGTGGATGAAGTTGCATAAATCTAAACACATCAGTGATCCTTAAGGGTTCTTTTTAATTTGGGGAGAACTGAATGCCAAAGTTGCATACAAAAAGCTCTGGTTCCTAGTATGGCACATAAGTTTCAAAGGTGCTCAGCTTTGGAGGTCAATTTGAGAACAGACTGAAATTTCATCTTACACAGAAATGTAGTTGGCCTCTTTCCACTTTGTGCGTGTATTTATACCATGGTCACATATGTACTTTAATGCTCTGCAATGAAACAGATTATGGGACCTGTTTGGCAGTGTGCTACTTTTCTTCCTACGTTTTTTAGTAGTGGTATTGCCTGTCTTATATGCCATACAAATCTTAATGTCAGTGAGATTTAAGGCTGCCTTAAAACTCAGCAGTAAAATCTGTAGTGATCTGACTCAGATTCACTGTTCTGACGTTAGTGGTCCAGGATAACCTTAGATTCTTAGTTGGACTTCAGTACTGAGCATGGTAACTGCGAAAATCATGCTGTGTGGTTCTCTTCAATTATGCACTGAGACCACAAGTCCTTCCAGGAAAAAAAATGAAGTGAAAGATTTCTGGAATGTCTGGGCTTAGTGAGTGTTCAGAATTTCCCCAGTAACTCAACTCAGCTCCTCAACTGCAATAGAAAAGACATCTTCAGGAGATATATATATGTGTATATAGTTTAATAGGGAAAATATCTCAACAGAAATTTCTGTTCTGACTTCAAATATCATTTTATTTTTAGTGACTGTGAAAAGACACTCCCCCACCCACACACTGCTGGAGTATCGTTGTTTTTAAAGAAATATCTAAAGAAATATCTTACGAAAAAAGAAGGCGGTAGATTTCTGGATCTTACTGCTTTTATGTTGTATCCCAAATCTTGAGGACTGTCCCTTCAAATTAACTTCTAATTTTATCAACGCATCCCATCCAGATTCTGAATCTATTTGCATGGTGGGAAAAAAACCTGATCCTAATACTTAGAAGTTTGTCCTGAAAGTTCTCAGTGAGAAGAAAGTTGCTCACGTTTATAATTTATGGCTGTTGTATTCTGGTTGTGGCTGCAAGCATAAAGCAGTATTGTACTTGGAATAGAATGTTCACCCTTCTGTAAGTTATTTTGCTTTTCCAAATCAAAACTGTCTTCTGGCAGTCACCTAACTAAAAATGTCAGCTATGCATTAATTAAAGTTAATGCTTTGTGTCATTGGAACCATAGTTTTCCTCTTTTCCTCAGAAAACTAAAAACAAATAAACAAAGCAAACAAAAAATCAGAACAAATGTAGGGGATGTTATGTTTAAGATAAACCTGTGAAGTGTAGTTTTTGGTTTCAAAAATTGCCATATGTAGGGGTGCCAAAGTGATGTGATGGGGAGCTCGATATTGGAGCAGATGGTGTTTGCATGTTGACAGTTAATGGAATTTTCCAGTGTGCGTGTGGGAAAAACTCAGATATTTTTGTAGGCAGTGTAATGAAAATGGCTATTTCAATTAGAACTGCCTGTGTTTGTATAGAGGGTGTACAAAGTTGAGGGCATTACCTGCAGTTTTACATATCCTTTGATGTGAGGGATTGGAATAGCAGCTAACAGGTCGGTGTCATAGTCATTCCATTTGTAAACAGTTGGATCATGGCAGACGGAATCCCAGACCAGCTATTAAAGTGAATGGCATAAGCTATATGCAGCCGAGGAAGCATTTAAATTTTGAGTATTTAATGAGTAGAATCATTGTTGGCTGATACTAATTACTATTTCTTATTACTACACACTGTTTCACTGAACATATCTTACTCCCCTGATCGACAGGATAGCAACAGTTTAAAATTTCATTTCTCCCTTAGGGGAAGGGGGTTTTTAAATGGAGAATTCTGTACTGAAAATCCCAACTTCCAACATCACAAGCCTGTGTCATACAGTCAGTTGGGCAGCAGTACATATATTAATAAGGGAGTAGGGATGGTTTCAAAAATAGCTGAACATTATTTTAAATAAAAGTAGTGGAGGATATTCTATAAACTGCAAGAAGGCAGCAGCTGGCACTTATCAGAAGGAACAGTTTCTCTTCAGGTTACTTTAAACTGCAGGCACATTTTCTGTCTTTATGAGCTGACAGACTTGGTGTTGGTGGAAGAATTTTATTCTGGTCCCTGCCGCAGCAGATGGAAACATCCTGGTTCATTTACGAGATGAAGCAGTGTGCTGCATAGAGTGCTATGAGGTGTGGACGCATCTCACCAAACTGTGCAACACGCTGGCAAAATAAACTTCAGGTGTTTATCCGTGTTGTGAAATTCATACCTACAAAGGAAAAAACAACCCCAGAACTTTAAATACAGAAAGCAAGTGAGGATGGGACATAAGAGCAGTGACAGAGTAGTAATTCTGATACGCTGTTAGGAGTGTTGTTTCCCAACATTCTGGGCTTATTCCTAAAGAAAAATATATCCTGGAGCTCAGAAGCTCCTATCGTTGTGCTGGCTCATTTCTAACTAAAGCTTTGTGTATTCCTGTGTTTGCCTGTGGTAGCACTGGAGCCTTCATGTATTTCTTTCCTGTTCTTTCTTGAGACTCTCAACATTTCCCTTCAGTGTCTCCAAAGCTTTCCTTTCCCTCTGAAGTGCATTGCTGCAGTCCTCTTTGTTTCACACCCCCCGTCTGTTCAGGAATGGTGCTTTCTCCAGTTCTCTCTGCCCTTTCTCTGTAGACTCTGTATTACCATCTCCTTATAAGCCCTTGCTTGTTGGAGTTATTCTTGTTGGAATCTGGGCTACAAATAATCTTTCCATGCAGCAAGTTGCTGCCTCTGATAAATGTGGGCTGCAGCCAGCGGTTGGCAGGGAGATTGCTCGCTGTCTGCCTCTGAATTGTGAATTAGGCTTTTCTGGTACTTCTCATTTGCACCAAAATCAATGACATTGTGCTTAATAATGCTGCCTGCAATTCTGAAATTGATCTGGACTAATATTGTGTGAAGAAATGCATTCAGTTGAGTGCTGGGCTGTAGATACTTCTGGAAGGCTACTTACATAAGCACCGTTAGAGCAAAAGTAATGTTCTGTTCTGTGAGATTTGATTCTGAAGTGTGTTTTAAAGATGTACAGCAAGTGTTCGTATGACTCTAATATATAAACTGAAAAGGCTGTGTGGGTCTGATTTGTGTAAGCATTTTCCATGGGAATCCCAGTGCCTTATATGGTCAACTTGCTTTGTAGTGTTTCAGTGAAATGAAGGCAGCCGTCCAACAAAAAAATAAACAGCCCAGCTGGCTTTAGCTGTGTCTATAATACCCTCTTTCTTGGCCTCCTTCAGTAGCACAGTAGCTAATTATTAAAACTGAAAATGTGGCAAGAGCCTATGTAGCTAGTGGAAGAAATTGCTTTTGTGGCAGTGACTGTATGCTGAGGAGATAATGCTATTTTAATAAAGAATAGTAACACATGGATAATACAGCTTTGTTGCATTCTGAACTTTCGCTATCAGATAAGTTGTTGTGCCTTTCCCCAAGCTTGTAAACTGATGATAATTCCTGTAGTTGCTATAAACAGAATTAGTTGGCACAATCCAGCATCCTTTTTTTCTGTATGTATGACCTGTTTGTTCACTGCTTGAAGAGATGCTAACACTTCAAATAAGTGTCTGTTGAGGCTTGCATGTGCAGCTGTTGCTTCAGAGAGATTCAGGTTCCTCTGGAAAGAGTGGCACCAGTCATTGGAAATGACTGTGTTTGCAGTGAGGTACAAGCTACCCTGTGTTTACTCCCAAGTATTAGGGTGCACGTAGGCTTTACTGTAATTCTTCCGTGGTAACTTACATACCTGTACTTTAAAAAACCCTCCTGAGTGAGAGACTACAACTGATGGCATCTCTTTATCCGGATACATGGAATCCTGTTTCACTGGAACTATGATCAGTTGAGAATGTGAGTGTCAGTACCTTTCTTTGGAATATCAGTGAAAAGCACAACATATTTTATCACAAAAGGAATAAACGGACACTTCCTTTCTTACCTCCTGTGCCGAGAGGAGCATGCAGTAAAAGTGCTACGGTGTTCATGGGATTTGTACTGAAGAGGGTGTTTTCTTTTTTTCTCTATCTAGGCTGCCTGAGGCCTTTAAGACTCTTTCAGTTAATCACATAGCTCCAGTGCCTGATTTGTGTTAAAAGGAAAGGCCAATCTTCTAAGCTCAGTAATAAGTCATCTCTGCTTCTGCTGATACGAGGCATTCCAATCAGCTTTCAGAAAGCAGCTTTTGTTTTATGATGGCTCTTGGTCCCAGCTCTTGCAAGCTTCCTGTAAAGACTTCTACTCCTTGTCCTAGCAGAAGGGGTGAACAGCTGATTCCTACTTACTTTCTCCATATAATTTATGATTTATAATAGTCATCTATTATATGGTCTTCAAAGTAATTTTTTTCTAGGCTGAAGAGTTGTGTAGTACTGTACAGCGTTATATTTAAGTTACTTTCAAACATGGCAATTCAGATTACAAGAGCAGTACAGATGTCAGGTTGCTGCAGACCTCTGAAATGCATTTAGAAATGTGCTAGTACTGTCTGTGCCATGACCTCGTTGCCTTCACTAGCATAGAGGAAGAAGCCACAAGATGCAAAAATAGAGATGGCAAGTGAGTCAGAGGAGAGGGGGCAGAAGGGAGATGTCAGATGTGGGTTGGCTGTCAGAGTGAACCAGGAGTTAGGAAAATTAAATGGTGGTGTGGAAAAGGAAGTGGGGTAGAAAGGACAGTACTGGAAACACCAAAATAATGGAACTTGGAAGGTGGAGTAATGGATGCCAGGTAGTTAATGTGGATGGTGAAATCTGTATTCGGACTTTAATGCATTAACCTTTTAATACTTCGATTTATTATGTAATCATACCTGTCTTATAGGGCTTGGATAAAGTATTTGCTCTTTAGATAATTCAGTCAAACCAATTAAAAGTGCTGGTGTGTGGGAGACTTCTGCTGTGTGAGTGGTAGGAAAAGAAAAGAATGGTATATGGTGTAGGAGACTGCAAGGAGTTTTGTAGAAGCAGAATATACTTATGTCTGCAAGTATAATGAAAGGAAACTTCTTGAAATGTATGAAATGGTGTCTATTCTAAAATCTCAGTTTCGTGATATTGCAAATAGTGTGGAAGTATCAGGGAATACTACTTATGATGACATTGTTTGTTTACCACCTGTAAAATGATACCATTCTTTTGTGCCAGAGATTTGATGAAAGTACTGCTTATGCACCTAAATGGTGATTAGCACTGGATGTGTAGACGAGTCCATGAAGAAGTGAAAAATCCAATGTTTTGAATAGCTGCACACTGACCATCTCATAGACTGGCTGAATAGAGATGCTTTGAACACAGAGGAGTAGTGATCACATAGGACTGTACATAGGTCATATGCTTGTATGGCCAGTTGATTTGGCTTGAGCATCATTAATTAACGCATTTCTTAGTCCTGGGGTATTTGTGTGTTTCACCTTACTATTGCTCAGATACAGGTCTGTGCATAATGTTTAATGTAAAAGTAGAGTCCTTAGAGAAGCATAAAGCTTAAGCGTGTTTAATATTGTAAATTAAGCAGCAGAACAGCTTTCCCCTTCAGGAATTCTTGTCAAAATGTGCACCATGGAGGAGAACAAGCAAGCTCAAGACAGCAGAGGTAGTCTCCTGGCTTGTCAGGGGGTGAGCTTCAGTTTTCTGCTTAATGTGGAGGCAGTTTCTTACTGTGCTGTTTTTGAGGTGTATGAAGCATAGCCCCTGGCCAGATGGCTGCATATTTCAGGAGAATGAATTGAGAACTCTTCCTCAGTACAGTTTGCATAGTAGGAGCTTTTGATTTGCAGAAGGAGTGGAAGGTGATTGAATAGCAGAGAAAGCTGTGTGGGCCTCTGTCAGTTTGTCTGGAATGGGGAAAGCTGGGAGTCTTCCCTACTAGATGTAGGGACCCTACTCTTGCCCTTGCCACTGCCATGTCCCTGGCAGGGCCCTTGAAGTGCCACCTGCCCCAGTGCTGCAGCACATGGGCTTTCTCCATTCTCAGGCAGCGTGCATACCTTCTCTGTATAATGAAATCTGTTTCATTCTTTGCATTTTCTCCCCTTGGTACTTTAGCTCCTGTTCTTAAGTACTTACAGGAGAAATGCACTTCGTAAAGTCAGTCCCACTGTTTTGAATAAACCCAGAGCTTTTATACCTGGCTTTCATTTCCATGCTCTTTGATAATTATAATATTTAACAAGCAGTCTGATGTACAGGAAGCAAACTTCAAAGCATTTACGATCAGTTTTGTGATGACACACACACTGCTAAGGTCAGGTAAACAACGGACTTCTGGGTTCTTGATTCTTTCAAACTGACACAGTACTACTGGTCAGGAGGAGGCCAGTGTGTGTTATGCCCTGGTGCTATCGGAGATGTCAGCGGTCTCTCAAAACCCAGAAGGCAGCACAAAGGATGTACTACACAATTAGAAATGCAGGCTTTTACCCTTTTCTCCAGAATTGGTCCTGAGAGTGAGCAGTCAGAAGTGGCTGCAGCTCCAGGTGCAGCTGAAGTAATAATAATGCTTCACTGCCCTGAAAGGGTGTGCTCTTGCTTCTTCCTCCCAGCACGTTTTTTCCTTCCCGAGAGTCTGACAATGCTTTTGGGAGTGTGCAGTTGAGAATTAGGAGGGATACTGGGACCTCCCTGTTTGTCAACAGTGAGCTCTTGCAGGATCAAGCCCTGGGTAGTTAGCTCAAAGAAGTTACGCTTTGCGTGTTTTATAGCACTGCCTTGTGCAGAACAGAATATTGCCTAAAACTCATCTTGAAATGCAGAACGTTATTCAGTAGGTAGGATATTTTACAAGTACTTGGAAACGCTGTCATCTTCTGAAGGTCAGAGATTCTAATGAATTTTCGTGGTTGTTGGCCTAGTTGTTATCAGCTGGAGGGTGTTTCTATGTACCTGCCTACATCCAGGAGACTCAGTTAGGATACTTTTGTGTTTTTATCAGCGGCTGACCGAATAACTGACCGAAGTTTTCTTTTACTGAATTTTTACAAATGGCATCATGTACTGGTAAAGACATTTGAAGAAATTTTGACTGAAGTGCGGCCTTCCTGCGAAGTGTCACTGTTGTTGAAGTGAATGTAAGTACTTAGCCCATTTTAAGAAGTACTTTGATTTCCCAGAAAGTTCTTTTCAGGGCCTTTTCTCCTTGAAACTGATGTCTACACTTTCCAAATCTGTCAGATGGCATTGGCATGGTAGAAACAAACCACTGCACCATGTGTAAACACATATGAATTTCTGGTGCTCTGGAAAAAGAGCAGATGATGTGAATGTCTTGCTGATTTTAGTGAGTGTCCTCAGTTGACTGTTCATGTAGGTATAGCATTTTCCTGTTGGCTTCTTGAATGGGTAAATTTGCTCTTAAAAGGTTAATGTGAAGTGTAAAACTTACAGGTAGCTAGATTACAGGTTTAACTTGTGTTTGGTTTGTGAGGACCCAGGGCTCTGTAGAAGATGGGGAAAATACAGCTGTGTCCTTTCCTCTTTTACAAGTTCCTTCCTAGACATTTTCCACTGCACAAATAGAACATGTCAGTGGAGGCATGAAAACGAGTGTCAGGAGACAGTAGTTGCTCGCTACTCCTCTCTCCATTTCTGTCTCCTTAAATAGGAAGATCTCTGGAGGAAGTGTGGTGGAGTCAGCGGAGAACTCAGGGACGGCAGGCAGTACCTCTTCAGGCAGTACTTATCACACAAAATAGGCAGTGACAACAGCTGTGACCTGGGGAGTCCTTAAGTCCTGCCACGTGAGATTCTGCAAGCATATAGTGCTGGTGGTTGGTGGCAGTGGGGAAGGTGGCACAGTGTGAGCTGTAGTGTACACGCAGCTCGGCCAGAATGGAGCTAGAGGTGTCAGCAGGGGGCACACAGCAGTTTGAAGAAGAGTAAGCTGCTTTTTTAAAATGCTGATCACTGGTGTAGCATTCCTGGTACTGACTTTCTTAATATAATCACAGAAAGTCAGTATATGGCTGTATCCTGTATCATTACATGTATGGAGCTGAAGAGTCTGGTTTGCTTTCATGCTGTGAGAAGAATATTAATAGTGGTTTCAGATGCTGTCTAGAGAGCTATTCCTCTAAAATGTTCCCTTTTCACACATTGTGTGCCAAAACAGTGGAGAGGTTTTGGTACTTTATATTTTTTAGGGCCTACTATGGCCAAAAGAATGAGGCATGTGTTTAATTCAAATTTGGGGGAACATTTATGAGGATGTCCTCTGACAAGGAAGCCTGTTGGGGCTCAGCACCTACTGTGTCTTTGCTGCATGAATGCTAATGAGCTTTCTTAAACATTTACAGAGACAGTTGCCTCTGTTGAGTCCGCTTTCATATGGCAATGCTACAGGTGTAAAAAGCTTCAGTGGGCCCATGGTGGTTCAAAATTGTGATTGCTGGTGCCCTGGGTCTTAGGAGTGAGAGTCAGTCTGGGTCTCTCAGTGTTGGTCATTGGATCTGGCTCAGTGGTGTCGAAGCACAGTGAAGCTAAGCGAGCCTTTGAAGCACTGTAGCACTGACATGGCATTGCCTTCCTGCTAATGAATGTCAGTTATCTTGACATGTCGCAGATGTTTTTTTGCTGTTTTAAATTCTTTTAACCAGCACAGCTGTAATGCAGCATTACCAGTCCTCTGTTTCTCAGGTATTTCAAGATCTGTCCAGAAAATAAGTATCAGCAGACTTGATGCTGCCTTGAGTTCTTCAGTAATGGCTAGAGAGCTGCCTCAGAAGACCTGTGAAGCCTGTTGAGTTACATAGTGGGGTTTTAGCATTTATTTTATTACTAGTAGAGTGATAGGTATATAATCCTTATTATGTAATACAAATTAAACCTTCTCCTTCTTTCAAAACACCCAGTAGAGATATTTGTTGACCAGTTCACTCCCTCTTGTATTATTCATTTATGTCTGTATATCACTGGCAGGTTTTTCCAATTCTTAATATTCTTAAGAAATGCTTTAGTATTTGTGCCCCCACAAGCTGTGCTTTTCATTGATGTTTATAAGTATCCTTTACAAGTTTCTACAACTAATACTGGTTTATACCCTTTAAAATTTTTATAGTGTAAATATTATATTTTTAATTGCCACTGCTGTTTGGCTTTATCTGCACTATTGTACTTTCCTCATCAAATTGCTCTCTCATGTAGAATAGCTGCTTCTAATCCATGTGGTACACATTAGAGAAATAAAGAAGGAAGCTCTTTTGCCACTTCTGAAATGTCATGTGTGTAGACTTGATAGATGGGTATAAACTTAGTTTCAGTTGTTGCCTGTTGTCTTCCTGACCATTTTTTAATGTAATGGGGGAGGTAGGTGGTTTCCCAGGAACTTGTGATTGCCTGCAATTTGTTCATTAATGTCATAATGAATTTCTAATGGGACACGAGTATCACAGTATTTCCTGTAGAGATGTAACAGGAAGAGTCAGGTGTCAAAGCTGGTGTTTTTTGCTATGGCCTTTTTGGGAAAGAGAAGGTGCACAAAGTGGGTGTCGTCTTATGTTTGTAGCTGGAGGTAGGAATGGGAATTCTGGGCTGGTGGCAGAACACTGCATAGCAGGTTGTGTGATGTGTCCGGCCTGTTGGAAATAGAGTATTAAGTTACACTGTGGCAAAAACGCCTTTTTTAGAAGTTACAAACCACCTCTGTGTAGATGAACAGCTGTATAGCTAGCCTTTGAGGGAAAGGGAGGTTGGTGTGGGGTATGCTTCTTCTTTATTCTTATACCTAACAGGATTATAGTACATATGATAATCATCTTATTTGCTTATACAAACATTTTTGCTTACTGTATTAAAACATTGCAGTGCATTTCATGTAAGCTATTTGAGAAAACTGTTTAGCAAGTTTAACTAAGGCACAGTGTGAGTGCACCCTGATGTAATGTGGAAGAAGAGATTCCTGAAGTGCCTGCTCTGCTTTGAATTTTGGCTTCGGGTGCAATTTGTGTCAATCTTATCCATGCAGAGGATTTTATATCTCAGTGATGTTTGCCTGTTGGAAGTACCTTACCTTTTGGGGATCACAGTGACATTTTTTTCAACAGATCAGGTTAGGTGTTCAAAGTGATGCCAAGTGTGTACCTGTATAGTGGAAAAGAAAAAACAAATTACGTGACATGGAATTTGTCAGTTTGTCAGTTAACACTGTGTGTGCCTTTGGTACTCCTGAGTACTGCCTTCAATCTTCAGCTTATCAGAAAGGGAAACCACTTCCACTTTTCCTGAGATATGTGGGTTAGGGTTAGGGGAATATATTTCTGAAATCAGAAGTGAACTGAATATATTTCTGAAATCAGAAACACACTGAGCTATTTTAAAATTTACTTATGTACATATGTGTGTGTACAGCAACCAAGTGGCTTTGATAAACTTTGATGTATTTACCCACATATAAGATAATACACAATGCCACTTTACTTGCTTCTCGTTTAACTTTTGTTTCCATACAGGTGCAGCGTGGTTATATTATTCCTTTATATGCTTATTTTATATATTTCATTAAACTGTACAAATTAGTAGTTTATTTACAGTTTATTTAATCCTACCTATGGATTAAAAGCTTTGACTGATACCATCTGAGCCAGCATATTAAAACTATTCATTTGCTTCTAGTATTTCATATAAAGATGAGGATTATACCACACGTAACTAGTGCTAATTGGAGCAAGTATGCATAGATGCAAATTGTATTGGCAAATTTGAGCGTCTTACTGCCTTTTTGTTCCTGTAATCATGGTTTCTTCTGTTAAACTTGCTTTTTCCTGAAAATGGAAAACTGAAATAGAAAAAGTGAGCTCACAGAAAGTCTGTCTCACATATTCAGTATTCCCAATCAAAATCTGAGCATGTTTTTTTGTTGTTTCTTTTTTTGCCTGGTGGAGTGGAAGCTTGTCATTGCCCTTATGTAATTCGGGGTTATTACTTTTATTCTACTCAGCTAAGTCACTTCTTGTGGCTTAAATAAGGAAGCACTGAAGACCTACCTAGATCCCACTGTAGCAGAGGGTGAAGAGGCCAGGTGACTTGTATCTTTCTGCTGTAGTCCCTAAGAGTTCACAGCCTGTTCTGTTTTCTTCCTCTCTTTTCACTCCAGGAAAGCAGAGTTTTCCCCATTGAAGAACTAATAGTTAAGAACTTTATGGAGGTAATAGTTAGACACAGAGGTAAAAAGGGGAAGTTAGCACTTGTGTTTTACATTAAATCCAAGAAACATTAGAGTTAACAAACCTATTTATATAAGCAAATTCTATAATAAGTTTTCTTATGCCTTTTTGTGTTGCTTGATGTTTAATTTGGTTAAGAAATTGTATTAGGGGATATCAGAATGTTAGGTATTTTAAACTGAAAAGCTGCTTTGGCAGCTTTGTTTAGCTTGTTTAGTTGCCAGTATGCTAAAAGAAGATTACGTTTGGTGGAAAAAAAAAAGAATTTGAAATATAATTGGCATATTCTTAAATTTGTCTGGGGCATAAATACATATACTATATGATTCCACAGCCTTCTCAAATTTAGCATTTCCAGATTTTATTACCAGATATCTGTCACGCGAACTAGCACTAACTGCCAAAACAGTAACAATAAAATCATAGCTGTGTTCTGGCACTTTATTTTTACAGTATAAAATTTTTGTTTACTTCTGATCTAAGAAAGCATATTTGTAAACTAATGAAGACTGCTTCTGTTCGTATCAGGAGATAGTGTAGAGTGCCGTGTATTTATGTCACAGTGAGCACAGTGCAGCAGTCAAAACTGTTGTAACTGCTTCAGAAAGTAAACTGTGAAGACTCAGCTCAGAAGAGTGAGGACGCCCCATTTGTGAAATGCCCTTCTGTTCAGACAGCAGTTTCTGTGGCCTGAAAGTCTGTTCTGGATTTAACTCCTGTATTCCAGCACCCACAGGTTTGGTGCCGCTCAACAAATGACAGGAGTTTCAACAATGTGTATGTAAAATGTGAATCTGTCATATGTGATTTGTATATATATACATGCCCAAGCCTTTAGGGTTCAAGAAATCTTGGGAATTTGTACATCATGTTAGCTGTAATGCCATACTGTCAGTCAGATCTTCTTTTCTCCATTTCTGTCAGTGAACTTGTGCTTTCACCTGCAGTGCTATTATAAAGCTAATGAGAAATGTGAATCTACATCTAAAAGCAAGTTTTGTTGTTCTGTAGAATGCACTGCAACAACAGAATTTCAAGTGTTCTTGAAAGCAGGTTTGCATGCAGCTGAACAAGAAAATGAGCAAATATATGAAAGTAGATTTGCATGTAATATTAGGTAGCCAGGTTTTGGGTTCTGTTTGTTTCTTTTGAATGAAAATACTAAAGCAGACATTGGCCTGTGTTGTTTTCTCCATAAAATGTCTGTCAGAGTGAGTCTTGAAACAGTCCTGGGATTCCCAGCAAGAATGATAGCGTCTGTGGCTGTAGCAGGTACCACATTGTGGCCAACTCTCCTGTTGCCCTTACTTATCTCAAGGGGAGGTTGAAGGAAAAGAGTGATTGCACCTCTACTTGAAACACATGAATAACACCTGAATATTTGTGTTCTATTACAGTCCTGGCTAAGAACCATGATTAAGCATTCTTCATGCTTCTAATAGTTGGAAATCCCTGTGAAATCAGCTTTAAAACATGCAGATTATATCAATCTCAGAGACCATCGATTGTAGTGTTTGCCTGAACTGTACTGTAGATTAAGTTACATGATAACTGTAAATTGCAAACTAGCAAGCCTGCGTGTGACTTATTTAGTAGTTCAGTATAACAGAGAGTACAGGGCAAAACTGTAGTCAGTACAGAAATGACATTGCCTTCTTACGGAATATGTGAGTTAAACAGTGATCATTTGTATGTAGCTTCTGGTTTGTGCACATATTTGAATGTAAATATCTTGTGGGTGAACTTCTACTGAGATACGCTCTTTCTTGCATATGACAAGGTGTTTACATGAAGTGGAAATAATAGCTAGAGAAGTTTGAGTTTTGGAATGATTTGTCTGTTTTTGTCATAGTTGACAGTTATACTGCACTTGATTTAAGTAATGATGCTTAATGGGTGCTTAATTTCAATAGTCTCTGCATGCCTTCCCCATAAGACTTGAACGGACACGAAAGATTGCATCAGCCTCAAGTACTGCTTTCTCCTTAGGAGCTCCACCTGTTTCTGCAAGCATCTATGGAGGACCCCCATTTTCTGTACTTAGAAGTGAAAGGTTTGCAAGAAATTACTCTCGAGAAGTGGGGTACCAGAGTTTGAAGCTGGTATTTATGCCCAAATTGAATGAGAAAAATAGAAACAGTGCATTTCAAACTGCCAGAACTTCAGAAGTAATAGATGCTTGTGAAATGATTTCTTAATTTCAGTTATTTAGTTTGGCAACAATCAGTTTAACAAGTTGGTGTGGATCAATCATGCAGGACTGTAAGTAGTAGGCCATTATTAACTGAAAATAACTGATGCATCATGCCAGCAGGATTTACCAACAGTTACACTAAATTAGGCTAGTGTCGCAAAAATTTAACATTACTAGTTTTATCAAGAATACCTGTAAGCTGTTCCATTTCTACTAGTAAATATAGTTTAAAAAATAAAATACTTAATGATTAAAAGTTGTATTTTATTAATATACAGAGATATCCAGTATTATCCCAGCTTACTGAAATATATAAGCTATAACTTGTGGGTTGGCTAAATGAATGCTGGAAGGATTATACTTCATTTCATAATTGAGCAACACTTGTCATCCTTAATTCTAAAGTAGTGCCTCAAGTTCTGTTACAACACCAGGCCTGTCCTGTTCCTTACTGTCTTTGTGAACATAAACAGCAGTCCTTCTGCCTGGTATCTATTGTATTGAAAAGAATAGTCATCAAATATAAAATGCCTGCTTTTAAACTGATCCCTTAAACCATGAATAGATGCAATACTCAGAAATATTCTGTGACTAAATTTGCTGATGATTCTTAGTAACTTTTATCATGGAAGTGTTCCCAAATATTCAGTAAGTCTTTGACCATTGTAATTACTAATATTAGGCTCTTCAGATGTTATAGTTTCTAGGAAAATGTTCGATTAATGTCCCACAAATAAGTTACAAGTGCAAAAAAAGAGTATTCTGCCTCTGTTTCAGAGCCTATAACTGCCAGATTACCTTGTATCTGTAGCTTGGAAGCTATTTATATCTTATGATTTCAGTTCATATACCTTAATGCCACTTCTATGCTGCATTCTTAATTAATGCAAAAATTAAACATGTGACCTACAGATGTGGAGATGGTTACCCAGACTTGCTTTGGATCTTGTCACCAAATTTCTGCTAACACCTTCATAATTACTGACTTACTGAAATTTAAAAAAAGAAAAAAATAGGAATTGCAACATGTAAATTTCTTCTCCTTCCCCCCCCCCCCCCCCCCCAAGGAGCGATGAGTAAAAGATGTTGATAAACAGTGTGACTAGTGAACCTTAATTTCTTCTGTCTAAGCAAAAATTTCTATCCTCACTGCAGACCGAGACTGGTTTCAAACTGTGGTATAACTGCTCATTAAACTGCTGTTTAGTGCACGCAGAAGTTTCACTGTGGTGGCATTAAATCAGAAGACTCATTCTTTAACCATCATGTTTGTCAAAAGGAGGGGCTTCAGTTCGCTGCAACTTCTAGCCCTATTTCAGTCAACATTGCTGAGGGGTAGAGGACAGAGGTAGACAGCAAGTAATGTCATTTTCCATGGAGATCCATGCAGGCAAGAAAGTAGATTAAAATGGCGTGTAAAATGTATCAGTGAGAGTGGTAGAGATGTGGGCTGCAAATTTAGGAGAGTCAGTTTGAAAAAAGAAGTTTTAGCAAATGGCTTCTAATGGGTAAAATTTCACAGTAATACAAAATTTTATTACTCTGGTAGTTTAAGTAGGACATGAAGATGAATTTCAATACAAGCTTTTTGAGTACAAAAGGCATTTTAATATAATCAAATTCAGTTTTAATTCAATTAGGATGATAGCTTGTTACTGTCATTTTCTTATTTTATATCATTTTAATTTCTAATTGGTTCTCTGATCCAGTTTAGATCCAGTTCAGTAAAGTTTGTCAGCCTAGCTGTATGTAATGGAATCAGGAACAAGCAATTAGGGGTGAAGAGAACAGGAAACTCTTTTTAACCTGCTGTGCTGGTGGATGTGGATGCTTTTCTTTAATTTAGTTCCTGGGTACATTAACAAAGATGTTAACAACCTCCCTAGATCCAATGGACTTGCCGCACTTGATTCACTAGGTGAATCAAAGGAAGGGATAAACTGTTCTACAGGCAACTGTGAGAGGGGTTTCTCCTTTCTCCTGGTTTCTGCTTTTCCGCAGGATTTCAAAATGGTTGGCTTGTTTTATACCTTGACGTCTAATATATTACCTTGTTTTCCTCCGTAGCCTGATGTAGTGGTTGACAGCCCTGCCCATGGCAGGGAGGGGGTTGGAACTCGCTAATCTTCTAAGGTCCTCTCCAACCTGAGCTATTCTGTCATTCTGTGATTCATAATTTTTGAATGCTTTCTATACTAAGGGTAAATGAAGAAGAATGAAATGGGGTGACAGATTAAACATGCCATATTACTTTCCTCTTACTAGAGGCAAAATGTTTTGATTTGTCGAATAGATCAAGTAACAGCTAAAGGCAAGTTGTAGTCTCTCGCTAGAAAGCAATGGTAAAAAATTGAACTTTTAAACTTTATTACCTTGCTAGATCTCATCATTGATTAAAGGCTGTAAAATTGTAGTTCAGTGTAAGATACATACATGAAGTAAAGCTATGCAGTAAGATAGTAGTCTGTTTAACTGATTGTTTTTCTCTCCAAGGTTTGCCTTAATTTACTTTAAGAAACACAGACTTGTTTTTCTTGTTTTTTTTGAGAGGGAGGAGCGCTGTCTAGGGGATTCCTAAGATGGATGTTCACTGAGGGACGTGACACACTAGAGATCTCTTTTAAAACCATCTATTTTTAAGGTTACCTACTCACTTAAGTCTGTCCCCTTCACATCTGAACACCTGATTGTAAAAGCAGCCAGCTTGATCACATGCAGCTGACACTGGGATATCCAAAAGGAAACTGTTACAGTCTAGGGTGTTCAGCCGGCCTCTGTTCACCCCCTACTGAGCGATCAGAAAGCACTTCTGGGAAGTTTTTAAAGCATCATTTTGCTTCACATAGGCATCTTGTAGGTCAGTTTGGACCTGCCTGCATTTGTTTGTTCTTTGCTGCTCTGTGCAGTCCAGGCTGCAGGGCGCTGTGGAAAGAGAAAGTAGTTTTAGTTCCTGGGCCTTAATAGATTTCCTTCGCGATTTCATCTCTTCTAATCAGAAAAGGTAGGCGGACTTTGTATGATCAACTTTGCTTTGTTTTGCTTCCTTCATGACTAATAAGCCTAGTTTCTAAATCAGTCACTAAAGGAAGTGAGATTTGTTTGTTTGCACTGTCCAGCTGTTGATGAGTTTAGGGCCTGCAGGCTGACTTCCATCAGAACTGACAGAACAGCGAATGGAGAAATACAGTGTTTCTGCCACATCAGAAGAGAGTGGGAGCTGGGCTGAAGAACAGCATAAAACGGAGGAGGCAGAGGGGAAATCCCCACCCGGCTCTGTTGGGCCCAGAGGCCTGGTGTGCATGCTCTGGTGCTGGGCTGGCACTGAGAAATGGCTTTAGCAGGAACTGAGGGCCCTGGAGAGAGACTGGGGAAGGAGAGATGGAGCCAGGAAGGGAAATGGATCCTAGAAGGGCTGTGGCAGTCATGGATGAAGAGGGCCTACGCCTGTACTCAGTGAGAAGACTGCCAGATGCATTCATGAGAATGTATTTTTTTAATTCATTCTGGTACCAGTGGAAGTCCTATTATTTGCATGTTGCATGTACGTTGCTTTTTCCTTTTTAACAATTTCTAGATTAAGGCTTACTGAGGTGTGGAAGGGCAGACTTTTATGAGTCTGTTGCTTTAAATTTATCATGCAATTCTGAAATGCTTTCCTTTTGGGGCTGAGATGTCATTCTCTAACAATAGAGGCACTTCTGGCACTTGATAATTACTGCTCTTAGAAGGGACCAGGGAGATAATACGATGACAATCGGAATGGAAATGGAAAACCAAGGAGATAAAATTTCTTTAATAACATCTGTTTCATGACATTCTGACATAAGGTACTTGCTGATAGTCAAAATTGTCTTTTGCATGGCAAGTGATGAGGGTGAGAAAGGGTCCATCAGACACCTCTGGGAACAGAGGTAAATAGGACATACTATGCACATGTTTTTCAGCAGTAAGATCATTTGCTTTTCTTCACCTTAAGATAGGTAATAGCTTTCTTGAAGTCCACAGTGAGTTTCCTATATGAATTTCCAGGTACAAGACGTAGTTTTAAGTAATCTTTGTTTGAAGAAACTCAAAAGTGATATATTTTTAAATTATACAACCTTCTTCCACTTCCTCGATGTCAGCTTCTGTGAGTCCCGTTCTCCTGTAATAACAGTGTTATTGAATAATAAGTTCTGAGAAACTTTATTTAAACTACATGAATGTGATCACCAGCAATGCCAGTACTTTGCCATTTGCATATACAAGTAAATTCCTTTATTATCTTAATAGTTGTTCTTCTTTCATCCCAATATACATAGTCTCGCAGGTTGTTTATCTCTGCCTGTCATGGACTTGCAATCTGCGGTAATACGTTTGAAGTCCATTTGAGCTCCCCTGATTCTTGCCATATATGGCACAATAGACTGCCCAAATTTGGTCAAATATTTTTAGCCACTTAGTCATATGTCTTTTAATGTGCTGCATATGTAAGCTTTTGATTCACTTAGCAACAGTATTTTTATGAGTAGTTCTTGCCAGTTTTTCTTACGTATAATTGAAAAACAGGCAAAGTTTGCTCTTTGATAGGTTGTGTCACTAACAGACGGTCTGGCTTTTTTTAACAGTGCCGATCAATTGTAAGATATCCTTTTTTCACATGTTATGCATTTTGGAGGATTGCAGCGAACATGAGTATGTAGCCTATTGAAATGTAATACTGAAAGATGTGAATTTAACAGCATTCAGAAAGTTGTGAGTTCTTCTGGTATAAGTTTGTTTTGCATATGGTAAACTGGTGGATATTATGAGATAGGTAGGATATCTGTGATCAGGCAAATTGCATTTTTTCCAGAAAAACATGATGTAATACATGTGTGAAGCATGGCTTGGCTAATGTTTCTGTGAAGTGTAAACATCTGTGTTTCCTGAACTGCTTTTCTTCCTGATCTGTTGCTACGTCTTACGATTAGTTCCTTTCATTCTGAGTAACAAAATGACTTGCAAAGAAAGGTGATTATTTTATTTAAGAGCTTATTAATGCCATGTGGGCATTGTGTGCTGATGATAATAACTGGAAGAAAATGAAGGCAGTATCCTTGAGGAATTGGTAGTCTTTACTGTTGAAGTATGCCGATAAACCAGTTATTGAAAGAATTGCTGATTATAGGGATGGAAATTAGTAAAAAGATAATTTGGAAAATCCTTTAAGAGGCACATTTCAAGAGTATCTGAAAAGGTAGGGAGGAACTTAGGTTTATGAAAGTTATTATTTTAAGAGTGTGTTTGTTTTTAATTGAAGAACAAATAATGCAAGCAGTTTGTTGCAGTCTGGTTGCAGTCCAGCAGAAAGATTACTGATGAAGAAGCGCAGATGAGGCTTGTTATTAAAGCAGTTCTTTGTTGCATTCTAAATGAAACTTAAAGTTCATACCTTACTAAAGCAAATGGGGTCAAAGAAGGATAATTTCTTGCTGTTTTTGTCTGGTTAAACAGGACAGCAGTGTGTCTTCTGTATATTTTAACTGCTGCCTCAGCACTAGAGAATGAGGGAAAGCTTTGAGATTTGTCTTGGAAAGCACAGTTGCTTAAATAAGGAAATCTGTGGTTTTTACAGTAGGAGAACGTAATTTTCGGTCCTGATCGTTGTAGAAGTATGCTAAAAAGTAATAGCTATACCTTAGTTGCATTTTTATGAGACAGATAATTCTCTGGAAGGATTTGGGAGCCTGGTAGTAGCAGTTCTCGTTTCAGTCTTTTCGTTTTGTAGTACTGTTGATTTATTAAGGTAAAAAAAAAAATTAATAGCGGTCTTGTGGAGTCTGTTTTGAGTCCTTGCTGTCTTGAAGTGCAGAGGGACTTTTGTCTGTGTTACTCTGCCCTTTTAAGGGCAGCAGTATGGAAGTTGGCAAGAAAACGCACTGAGCACCCTGTGAGAAAAATACTCAAACACAGAGAAGAGAGGCAAAATAGGAGCCAGTCAGGATGGGGATCTGGAGAGTGCCAGAAGTTGTGCATGTCCGCAGCACTACTTGTTTGGTAATGAAAATGTGTGCTCCAGAGGTGTAGTATGTGCACAAAAGATAATATCTTTGCAATATGCTGAACTGATACTCAAGTAAGTTTATAAACGAGAGTGATCAAAAGACTGTTAAAAGATGTATGGTGCTAGAACATGCTGCGTAGAAAACAACAGGGTACTGTTGAAATGCAACATAGCATCCCCTTCCACACTCCTAAGTCTGAACTACATTATAATTAAAACCATGTTACAACACTGTTTTCAAAACTGCTCCCCATCTCTTGACTACAATAATTCTACTTTACGGTGTAGTGATTGGCTGTTGGCAATTGTGATGTAATTCACTTGACTAAGCTGGACCTAGAATGGAGCTAGAACCTGGGGGCCTGGTAAAGGGAATGACTTTGTACAGGACAAACATTTTATACTGGTGGCTCTGAATGGGTTTTCAGAAAAACAGAACCAGTTTACCTGAGGAAATCACGTTCGTTGGTTTTGTTAAACTCTGTTTAAATTATTGTGTTAAAGGATTTGCTGACAAATTTCTAAGTGGTGTTTTTTTCTCCAGTTCTTTCTGTCTTGCTGTCAAATCCCAGCAGATAAAACTTGCTTCCACATGGTACCTGAAAGCAATTATTTTTTTCTTAAAGATGCACAATGTTGTGAAAATAACTTTAATGTGAACTTATTTCTTACATCTTTCTTTCTTTATAGGCTTGTATAGATGATAACGTAGATATGGTGAAATTTCTGGTGGAAAATGGAGCAAATATTAATCAACCAGATAATGAAGGCTGGATACCTCTACATGCAGCTGCTTCCTGTGGATATCTTGATATAGCAGAGTAAGGCTTTTTCCTCTATATTTCAAATACGTGCATTTTGCTAATATATTGTTGGAGGGGTACCAGAAGTAGACTGTTGGGTGATTTTCAGAAATTATTTTCCACTGGTGGGGGGGAGGCATGGGGAGAAAGTTCTAATTTACATTCTGTTTGTAGTCTGAACCATTATCCCAGGATATGTCTATGTGTAGGAGACTGATTTTGCAATTGTATTTCCAGTCTTGAAACTTTTGTTTTTCAGGTGTGGTATGAATTGATGACATCTGTTAAGTATTTTGGCCGTAGAACAGAATCTTACTGTTGAAGTTAGATGCCTGTTAGGGCATTAGTTAAGGCTTACACGGCAGTGAATTCCAGCAGTGGTTTTGATGTTATTTTCTAAGCCTGTTGAGGACCACTGAAGATGCGTTGAAATCATTTTTTTTTCCAGAGGTTGTATTTCTTAACCTGAAGCAATGACTGATCTGAGACAGTGTGGGGCATGTGTTGTTCAGAATGCTGTTCTTGCAGTAAGGAGGGTAGCAGTGTTTTTCGAATACCCTTTGGGTATATGCAGACTTGACTAATTCTGCTAAACTCTGTGTCATGTTTGATCCCATGTAGGGCTTGGATCAAATGTAAGGTAGTAATCTATCACGCAGTTACTCTGATATACTGATTGCAATTGAAAAGGATGACATTTGTAACTTCAGGAGATGGTTTATTGGTTTTCTTTCTGGTGAGTGTGAGAGATTTGGTTGTTCGAATTTTAAGGGAAAGGAGAAGTTCTGGAGATTCTTTTGTTTCTCATTTTCCCTGTGAATTTTTTTTATTTTTTTGGTTTTCAAAGGTTGAAGTGCTTTGTGTATTCCTTATGTAACCGGGACACTGTGACTGCTGACTTCTGTAATCTGCCTTTCTACACTAAGCAGATGTTTGATGCTGTAATCTCTCTTGCATGCATGTTGGAAGTGTTGACTTGTTGGCCATACTATGACAAGAATTTCCCTACAAACTGAGATAATAGATGCCTTTCTTCAGTATAGTAGAGGTAAAACACCTGCTTTTCTCCATAATAGGAAAAAGTTGAGTAAATGTTCTCTATTTGGCATTGCAACCTAGGTTAGACACAGCTGTGCAGGGAGGAAGGAGAAATGCATTCCCTTGTCCACAAGAAACCTTAGTAATCTGAAACCTATAATATTTCTGAAGGTTCCAGTGATTTTTATTCCCTCAGTCTTTGAGAGGACCTGTTGACATACTTTCCTGAAATGTCCTTTAAAGAAGTGAGATTATTGGAGTATAATCCTGCAGGATATGGGACATCTAAGCTGCTGGAAGATCGAGGTTTTTAAGGTGCAAGGAATTTTAGAAATAGGCTCTTGAAACTGTTTCCCACGTACATCAAAGAGAGAGGGGTAACCTGACTTAAATGGTGTGGAATTTAGATCTGGAATGGCCTGGGGAATTGAGATTTCCTTCTGACTACCCCTCCAGAAGTGAGCTCAGCTTCAAATAGTTTACAAAATTGACAACAGAATTTGCAGCTCAGGCAAAACGTGGGGAAGGAGAAAGGGTTGTGTGAGAAATTACATGCATTAGGAATTTTGTTTGGTGTGTGGCACACATTGGATTCAGCATCTGTTCCGCTAAGAATATACCTTTCTTGGAAAGCACAGAAGTGTGTATGTCTGTGGCTGAAGCCAATATGTATCATTTTAAGTGGTAAATTTTCTTGTTCAAGAAAAGGAGCTCTTTGGATAGATTGGATCTTTGGATAAATTATGGAGATCATATTTAAAGTTCTGAAAGAAAAAAATACAGCTAGTAGCTTGGCATTTCTGTGTCCCTTATGATGTGGACTGGTATTTTTGTACAATGATTTCTGCTCATTTCCTATTTTTGAGAAGGAAATAGAGGAAAAAAAGGATCAGGGAATGTGTTGTGGTGTTCCCAGCTTTATTAGTAAACAACCAAGGAGAGTCTGACTTGTGTTTCCTTTCTTTTCCTTCTCTAAAACTTTTACCTCATGCGCAGATTTGTATACCATCAAACTGGGAACTCAGCAATCTGCTTTAGCTTTCTCTGCTGCCACCTCGGGTGTTCTGAGGGCTTCCCTCAAGTGTGAATAGTGGAACTTTTCTCTTAGAACAGCATAGTTTGTAAAATCCTCCAAATAAGCTGATTTAGTTAATATTGTGATTTTGTTTACAATGCATATATTTTTAGAACTCATAAGAAAAAAAATCAACACTATATAGAATAGTTTATTTTTTCAGGATTTCATTTCTCAAAGTCAAAAATTGTATGTAAGACACAGAGTTAGGAAATTGGCATCTTTTCTGCTATGAAGGGCATTTATGTGTTTACAGCATATTATGGGGAACTTCTCACTCTAAGTATGTTCTCTTTATGTTGAATATGTAAGCACTTGCAACTTTAATATTCTTTGTGCATTTGTGTGCATTGCTCTTTAGGCTTAAAAGAAGTGGGAGGAAAGTGGAGGAAAGAAAGCAGAAGTTCTGTTAATGATGCATGGTACTCTTGCCTGATCACTAACCGGGGCCCTTCTGTGAGATCTAACCAGGATATGTTGTGCTGGAGTTTGCAGATCCATTAATAGGATGTGAAGCCTTCTTTCTGCTTTCAGAAAGAAAAAAAAAAAAAAGTGAATCATTAAATCCTAAGCTTCTTCTGATGCTTCTTTGACCTCCGTAGAATTATACCGCGATGGATAATGTACTGTCTTATAGAGTGATAAAGATTTCTGCTCATACTGCTTTATAATTAAATCAGTACACCATCGTCTTACAATTCAGATGTTATTTCTAAATATTCTATCCATTTGCTATTAGCAGCAATTTCGTATTCTGTACAGGAAATGGAAATGGCACAGAATCACTCCCTGGTTAACAGGTGATCGTGTGCCTGTTAGATCAGTGTAGGATCATTCCTATCTCTCTGTGCTTTCAGAGAACTGCCGATCATCTCTCTATTAATGTGCATATGCTGCTGTTTGCCAGCGGGTTGCACACTGCAGATACATTCCCAGTCCCAGTGCATCATGCACACATCAGTTCTTTAACATCTCCCAGCAGCATCTCCTGTCCCATTTCAGTCTGTAGCTTCTGTGGAATGTTGTTCTTCTCTTGAGTGTGCTTCCTGTCTCCTTTAAATGCGTGTGTCTTCTACTTTAAGAAACGTCAGCGTTGTAAGTTACACTTCATCTGTTTTATGACCATATGAATTAGCTTACAAGTAATAGTAATATGAATGTGTTGGATATTGTTGCCAAAACAGGTGGGTTTTCTGTAGGATGATCTCCTTGTACTTGTTTCTATTTTCTTTTTCTTATACGGAAAGCTTTCTATGAAGGAGATTTTTCTTTGCCTTCAGTTTGTTAGCATAGACTAAAATTTCAACATCAAATGCTTTGAAAAATTACAGTTATGGGGAAGCAAACTAATGCAGAAGCCGTTTGGCAGAAATGTTGTATCTGCATTCTTTAAGATATTGTTTAGTAGGTAGGAGCCTTAAATTCAGCTTTCACAGAAGCATGAACACATCTAATAGAACTGTTCAGGTGAATGTAACAAATTGATTTGTATGATGGAATTCCTCTGCAGTTTAAAAGCCTCTATATTGTATTAGTATTGGGTAATAAACACATTACTCTTCAGAATGCAGAAGACAAGAAAAAACATACTAGTGTATCAGGAAATAATGCAGAGTGGAATTCAGGCAACAGAATTTTAAAATACTTTTTCTTTACACCACTTTGTGTTGTACCAGATTAATATAAAATGAATGTAAAATGGCACATGTTTCTCTCAGTTTTTCTCTTATTGAAAAATTATGTGTGAAAGTGTACTTTCGTGTAGGTCATTTACAGTGCCTAGCTTTGAGCGTGGGGTTGAGTTTTGAGTTTGCATGTGAGCATTTGCAGGCTACTGTATAGTTTTACTGCTTAAATACAAATGTATTTTCATTTTTGCCAGAATGGAAGAATGTTTATCTTTCAGAAAAATGTATGAAAAGCTTTTTTTTAAAAAAGAAATAAAGCAAAAAACAAAAACCCATGTAATTAAATTGAATTAATTATTCATCTGGCAGTTACACTTTTGTCTGTGCTGCAAGAGAAAGGTTTACTTTTTCTCTGGACTGACTCTGCAAATTGGAACTTTCAGCTTAGGCAGCATTGCAGTGAAGCAGTCAGGGTTCCAGGAAATGCATAAGGATCACCCCTTTCCTACACAAAAAGGCAGTGCACATCACTTTACTTTCTGAGGGTTGTTTCTTGAACTTTTTCTTTCGTGGGGAATTCACCTGTTGCCGCTCCATGGGCTGCTCTTCTTACTCCAGCTTGTAGTGCTGACACCACGTCTCAACACCAGTGATGGTACGATCCAGGAAACCGTTGCCTTCAGCCTTATATTGGTTCATTAGGTTCTGATAAACTCACATATGGTGTTCTTTCTGTTCCTCTGTGAAAACATCTGGGACAAGCTTCGTGATATTCCTGCATCGCCACCATTATTTCCAACACATTGAAGCCAATATTCAACTCCATACACAGTTCTCTGATCATAATCCACCGATTTGCATGGGTAAGCTGATGGAGACTTTCTTCATTTTGTGGTGTGACAGCCGTGCATGGCTATTTGGAACATGGCTTGTCTTCATGTTGCTGTCAGTGCTGCTGAAAGGCACCACCCACTGCCTCACTGTGCCTCACATCCACTGTTTGGTCTTCATAAGCATTCAGCAAGCGTTGATGAATGCCAGTGAGTGCCATTTTTTCCACACTGAGGAATTGAATAATACACCTTTGGTTCATACACAATTCCATGTCAACCACTATTTTGTCAGATTGCTTCTTCACTGCCATCTGTCACACAGCAGCGAAACATAATGGAATATTGGTGGGAAGGTTCAGTCATGGCTTCTGCCATTCCACCAGGATCCACCTCTGATATTGTGGACCAGCGCAGTAAAATAGGAAGCATTACTTTCAGAGCAGCCCTCATAGTATTCCTCAGTTAGAACTTAACAGCTAGAAGTTCCACTTCTTCCTTCCCAGACTTGTTGGTGGCTTAACATATCCTTCCCTAACAAAGTGATAATGCTGTGCACCTCCAAAGACACTAATTTGTCTGCAAAAGCACTGTTCTCTTGTTAAGAATTATAAGCACAGGAAGGAAAAGCAGAACATGAAGGTAATTGTTTTGCTTTTATTTTGAATGATGTGCATGGTATGAACTGTCTGAATAATTCAAAGAATATGAAGGAGTCAAAAGTGTCGTCCTTTGCCTCACCTCCTTTCCCCAGTGTGTAAAGCTCATTTTAAAAGGCTTTTTTTTTTTTTTTTTTTGAGTAGCCACTGTCTTGCTGTTGGCGCCTGTCTGTGTCTGTGGGCTCCAGCCACCTGTAAGCGAACCCAGCCAAACTGGTTTGCTGAGACCTCAGCAAGCCCTTGTCCCAAGATGTCTCTATTTTAGTGACACCCCAGTGAGACTGCACAAGTGATTGCTGTCCTGTGTACAGGGGACTGAGAGACAATCCTGCCATCCTGCAGTTGAATACATGGATGTTCAAATCTAGGTGTTCTGCTTTAAGTTCTCACTGCCTTAAAAGGACTGCTGCATAGACTGGATGATAGGGATTCCCGCCCCTGTTACAGAGATGATTCCTATGCTCATTGAGCAACAAATAATGAAGGGAATTCAAGACATTTTCACCATATGCTTAATGTGATCTAGCTTGAGACTACTGCAGAAACAGGCAGCCATTCCTTCTTTTTGCTTTCTCCCCTCCTCTGCAGGCTCGGGGCTCTTACTCCCCCTCTAGCAGTAGCTAACAATCACACAGCAGCATGGTAACCATTAGTGTAAGACTAGGCTGCAGGTGTTTTCAAAAGTTTATTCTTTTTTGGATCAGTGAGCTGATCTGGCTTGCCAACAGCAGTTGGCACAGATTTGCAGGCATTTTAAAAAAAAAAAAAAAAGAGTCTGGGCTGCTTTTCAGGCACCTCCGAGCAGAAACCTGCCTGTGGAACGCTGACTCTGCTGAGCTGAAGTCTCTCCTTGTTCCCCCACATCACAACCCCGAGCCACCTGGTGCTTCTGAATGTCCTTCTGCAGTAGCTCAGAATGGTGGAACCACAATGTAGCTTTTTTTCCAAGTTTTGTTAACTTGATCATCTGCAGGTATTAAGGTATTACTGGAAAGAAATAGCAGACCTACAGGAAAGCTGTGGAGGGGCTTTTCATCAGAGAGTGTAGTGATAGGACAGGAGGCAATGGCTTTAAACTAAAAGAGGCTTAGATTAGCTACAAGAGTAATTTCTTCACTATGAGGGAAGTGAGGCACTGGAGCAGGCTGTCCTGAGAAGCTGTGATTGCTCCATCCCTTGGCAGGTTGGTTGGCCTTTGAGGCACCTTGAGGTAGTAGAAGGTGTCCATCCACACAGCAGGGGATTGGAACTGAACTGTGTTTAACGTCCCTTCCAGCCCAAACCATTCTGTGATGAAAATGAAAAAGGACCTATTGATGAACCTTAACACAACCCACTTGGGAAATGAGAATAGGACTTCAGAGGGATATGTTGTAAAACTAATCAGGTGGCAAAATAAAAGCAGGGAAAGAAAAATTATTCCAGCCACAGAATTACAGCTTTCTAGAGGAATGACTGACTCCTTACAACTTAACAGTGGTAAAGGTGGAATATTTATTTTGATAGCTGGGGAAAGATCACTGAAGCTTTGAAAGATTGTTTCAGTTATTGCTCTTCTATTTGCTGCCTTGTTTCCTTCTGAAAGGAGGGTTTGGCAAAAAGAAGATTAAGGATATTGCAAGATTGTTTATTGGTCAGCAGGGAAAGAAACAGCACAGGCTCGCATTGCAGTCTCTCTTTTTTCCCCCCCCCAACTATAGCATTCATTCATTATCAGGAGCGTGAAAGTTCCTCCTCTTGCAAACTCTCATGAGACCTTTACAAAGGTAAAGCTAAATTCTGTAATAGAAAAGAACAGTCAAACTTGAAGATCATTGAGTTAATATCAACTGGCTTTTTCTTTCATGAAGATGTACCGTGGCAGTGTACTGTTTTTAGTATGTTTTTGTGTATGTGCATCTGTCCTAGGAATAACAAAACACTGATTGAGTTGTTTAGGTTGATGGTGAAATCTGCTCTTTAAAATAATGTCATTATGTGGAAGAGTGTAGTCTTTACTGCTGAGTAGCTGAGTAGTAGATCTGGCATTTGAATATAAACCAACTGGCAGAAATGCACATTAAGATATGGTTGATAGGTTAGCAGAAATTATATGGCCTGCCTGATTTGATACCTCTTTGTTCGGCCAAGGCTGTCTGCCACTGTAGGATGCATAAAAACTGTGTGTGCTCTATAGCTGCCTTCTTCAGATGGGATTACTGTGTGCACTGCCATTTGTGACTTTATTTGTAAGCATATTGCCTTTTTGTTCTTAGAAAAGTAGGTGTAATGTATTCTTCAGTTTAGAGATATCTTCTGCAAGGCTGTATGATTGAGTAGAAGGGTCTAATTCATTGGGTCTAATGAAAAATCAAGGGACAGATGCGTAGTGTGAAGCTCAAAGTGCCCTAATTTTTTGGCTGAAAAAGAGTTTAAAAGTGCAGCTGAGGTCAAAAAAAAATCCTGCTCAAGCAAGACTGATATGATATGATACGAAGATGTGATATGCATAGGAAAGATCTTAATTGTTTATCCCAGAATATAGGTTTTATTGGTATCCCAAGAACAATTAACAGTAGTTATCTTACCTATGAATTCTGAAGTTAATTAAATGTGAGCAGCTGAGTGACAAATACGTAGGAGTATTGGTTTCAAGTGTTGTTTTCTAGGAGAAAACATGGGTGTGGTATAGGTTATCATTTCACTGTACTTCAGCTTTTGTTTTCTTTAAGCTTTTGTGTAAATGTGTTTATTTTGAGCTTGATCCTCTTCTGCAGCATGCAGTAAGTTTTCTGATGGCACTAAGGCCTTTTGTGCACCTATTTATCCTTTCTTAAAGTTGTGTCGTTTGTTGGATGCTCCCAGCTACATCATTTCAGTGCAAGATGATTGTGATCTGTGTACATGTTTCTAG
The DNA here is from genome assembly GCF_019238085.1 of Lagopus leucura. Classification (NCBI taxonomy): domain Eukaryota; kingdom Metazoa; phylum Chordata; class Aves; order Galliformes; family Phasianidae; genus Lagopus; species Lagopus leucura. The sequence goes on along the minus strand of NW_024962335.1, from coordinate 1,811,335 downwards.
TCTTCTTATCCCTTACTGAGGCAGGATTAAGGCAGCTGGAACTATTCTGAAATCCATGTCTATGGACATGTGGTGTCCATGGAGATGTGGGGCTGCTGGACTCTGAGATACTGGGATACAATTCAGATACAGAGATCAAAAATGTAATTCTGTTTATAAACAGCAAATATGACAAGATAAAAGTATAAAAACAGGAATTACTGGGACCTTCTGATTGCAGATGAGAATACTGCTCATCAAATATATGAATGAAGAATGAGAGTTCCTTTGGAGGAAATGTGTTTTCAAGGAAGTTTGAAGTGGACCAAGCAGGTGAACAGCTGCTGTACATTGCAGATGGACCGACAGTTCCTAGCGAGGGGTCGGACTGAGTTCAGTGCTGCTGCATGATGCTAAAAGCTGCACTATGGCAGCAATGTTTTTATACTGAGATTTGGTCACTATAGTATTGTGCAACTTGATTATTAACAAGGTAAATTCTATGGCGTAGAGATTATATCTTTGCTTATATTTGTTTAAGTACAGTAAAAGGGTTTTTCAGAATTGATCTTGGTTTAAATTTCTCTGGTATAAATGCCAACACGTCACCGTTGCAGGAAAATAAGTTTGTCAAGTTAAGTCCAAGCTCATAACTTTCAGTGTAACAGAAAGACATCAGTCTCCTGTAGCATCACAGATTCTGACCTGCAGCAGTGCTACCCTTGGCAAAAGGCAGGAGGCACAATGATCTGGCTCTGCCATCACTTCTGGTTGGTGAATGTTCATTTGAGGAGGGTGTGCAGCGGCATGATTTCCCTTCTGGCTCCTTTTCTGCTTCAGTGCTGTTGTTTGCTCTTCTTTTAAACCAGTGTAAGTCAGCCCTAAGTATTCGTCTTGATGACTCTATAACTGGAGGATTTGCTACAGGAAAGCATTCTGAGCACTGAGACCATCATGTAGCACAGTTACTGTACTCATAGGTGTAACAAGACGTTTTCAAAGCTAATCATTTTTGCACTCTAGGATGCAAAACAGATAATCAGCCTTATATAAAAAAGCAGTATTTCTAGAAAAAAAAATGCCAATTATCATCTGTGGTTGACAAACGGTGTATTTTTATTGTCAGATGTTGCAGTGTGTCACTTCTTTATTTCTAGTATTTTTTGAGAACGTTGGACTTCCAAACATGTTGGTCTGGTATCTCAACACTTGATTAATTGAAATTCTTTTTTTCCTTTTATTTAACCAACTGTGTTAGTTTTGAAAGTGATTCCCACAACATTTCATATGCTTGAGCTTGAATAAATGTCATGCATTCACTGGCCAGTAGAGAAGGTGTTGATTAATTTTTCAGAATAAACGTACAACGAAACTAACATCTGATGTGCACTTGAAAAATATCTTAGTTTCATTTGATTTCATTCCCGATGAAGCTTTTGCACTGTACTTCTCCTGGCACTACCAGGCTGCAGTTCTTATTTGGGGGGCAGGGGTGGGATTAGGTTCTAGCGTGTGTTTCCCTATATAGCTTTCTTTGTGTTTCCTACTTTCCTCTTCTCAGTCACTGTTTACTTTCACCTAAACATTGCTCTGCCACCCCTCATGTGTCTTTTCCTCTATATGGATACGGTAAAATATGTAGGCTTAGTTCCTTTTCATATGCTGCAAGTAGGAATTTTTACTGTTTCATCTTTGCCCTGTTAAGGTTTAGGTAGCCGCCTACATACAAATACTTCTAGAGCTTCTCGCTGTCTTTTTTCATAGCTTTGTTGAACTCAGGAAGACATAAGGCTAACCAGATACAGTTATCTGCACCGTTTCTTCCATGTTCTTGCATACTAAAAAGGAAAACAGATGTGATTTGTTTTTAGTTGCTGTGCTTCCTTGGGGTGAGCAAGTTACATTGGAGGCTAGGGACAGCCAGCTCAGTGTTGTTCTGCTGCGTTTCAGTGTTCATAAGTACTCTTCAAAAGCACAAATGTATTTATTATGTGAATACGTTCAGAATCAACAGAAAGAGCTGTTTGCCTAGGGGGATTTTTTTTTCTCATCACTGTAACGTACTGCTTGGATCACATTGGGGGTACTTAATGATTCTGAAGCAGAGGTGTGTGTGTGTTGAAGAAGCTTTCATAGCAGATTTGAGAATGAGAACAAGCTGGATTCGCTCTATTTGGAAGAGCTCTTGCATACATTTCTAAATACATTTCTATATCACTCCGTTTCTAAATCAGTCCATAATTTAGGAAAAACATACTTTCAAATTTGGGCTAAATAAGTGGAAATTGAAAAGAAATCATCACTTCCAATTGGTTTAAGTCATTTGGTCAATTGTTTCCCAGCAATGATTTCTTAATCGCTTAAAGAATGTTTCTAGCTATGTGAAATTCCCTACTCTTAACAATTTCCAGAAGGAATCATAAATTCACCTGACATCTGTGGTTGATATCAACTAGCTGCAAATCTTCACTCATGTATTTCAGGAGCAGTAATCAGCAAGTTTTGCCAAATAATCCTAGCTGGCCTTATTTACCCCAGAGTTTTGTGTAGCAGCTCGTAGTGCTCTTAGGGTGAATGTTCCTGTTGCAGCTTTTTGTTCTCAAATGGGAAAAATGAGGGAATCTGCTAAGATTTGCAAAGAGAAATAACCTTAAAAATGCGTGATGGATCAATCGTAGTTTAAGTTACATTGGAGGAGCCTTTCTTATCTCAGCCTTTCTACTCAGCGTTGATTGTTCAGAGACAGAAGGTTGAGGTGCAGCTATGACTTGTTGGCATCAGTTGTGTTTCGCACAATAAAACTGAATAAGGCTTCCTGCTAGTTTGACTTGTTTCTCAAACCATTTGATTTTCTCACTGCATCAGCCTTGAAATTATTCAGAGCAGATATTCGCAGCCCAATGCAATTTGTATCATTTTGCTTACGGTATTTCGCTTGGAGCCTTCATTTCCTACTTCAGAGCATCTGTAGGTAGACTCAGGGGAAGAGACAACTGCAGGAATATCTCACCTGTGCGGAGGTGGGAGCAGGGGAACTGTCTGAAGGCTGGTGCTCAGAACGTCTCAGGATCGCTGTGCAGAGCCACACACCCCATGTCACCTCTGTGGGCAAGCACTCGCCATGCTTCCTGAGACCTCTAAGTCACGTTGGGTATTAATTAGCTTCAGCTTTGAATTATTTGAAGTTGTGTTTTGTGTTTTTCTTTAATCTGTTACTTTAAGCAGTTACATTGACAAGTTCCGTAAGAATCGTATGGAAGCTGTGATTTAATCCCTTGGTGAGTTGTACATCCTGTACAATTTACAGCTTACCTTGCCTTGCCCTTAAGTATTAATTTTTTTCCCCCTAAATCTAACAAAACAAACCAAACAAACCAAAAACAGTTTTGAGAAAGCCTAGGGAGTTTTAGTTATCATTTCCACTTCAGACTGAGTTAATGTTAGCATTTTTAGGAACCTAAAAGTGAAACTTCCCTGGCACTGATTCTTTAAAGAAATATTCCCAGGCACTCAAACCAATAGAAGCCTTCAAAAGGATCAAGTGTTACAGCTTCAATGTACTTAAAAAGTAAAATAAATTTGAAACAGCAATCTTAACATTTTAGAGCTTCAATCTGTAAGATGTGGCTTGAATGTCTGCTTCTTTGGCCCCATACCAGTGTCTTTTGGAAAAGAATTTAAATCATCTACAAAGATGTACTTCTAAATGTTTTTTAAGACTTTATTTGCTGAAAGTTGTCTTAAAAGGAGGCCATTAAAATACATATTCCAATGATTTGAAACTTTTAAGTTTTTTACCTTCTGTCAGTTGCTACCTTCTGGCAGAATTGGATTTTGTGTCTCCAATTGATGGCACCGCTGTCTGAGCGCAGTGACACTTTCTTGGTTTTGCCTCCGTATTGCCATTCACTGGGGGCTCTCATGGACTTAATAGGAACTCCATCATCTGTGGATATAAAGAAACAAACAGCCGGGATTAGCTGAAATGGGAAATTGGTTAAAAGGCCCTGGGAGTCCAGTTGTGCTGTTGGTTTGTGCCTTGCTAACTTTAAGTCTTATTTCTCTGCAAGGCTGAAGTAGGCATGCTTATTTTACATGGATAAACAGCAGAAAGGTCTTAGGATGGGCCATCTCTTCAGATTTTGGGGTCAGAGGGCCCTGTCCGATGGTGTTAGGAGGCGGAAAGTAGCTCTTGGTTTCACTGCTGACTTCCTCATGAGCTCAGCAGGCAGCAGGTAAGGAACCAAATTCATTCAGGAGCCACTGCTCTGCCGTGCTTCTCGCTTGCCCTGCTTTTTGTGACCTTCAGGTTCAGCAAGCTCTTAAAGTTAATTATATCCCTAATTACTTAGTAAACTTGTTTCCAGATACTGTGAACTGAGACAAGGTTCGAATGTAAACAGATGTCCTTCTTTTTTTGCTGCAGTAAATAATGTTAAAATGTTTCCTGACCATATCTAGTTGGTTGCAGCTATTGAAGTTTAGAAAATCCAAAGTATTTTTTGTTTGGCCAACTGTAGGCCAAGTTGTAAGGTAACATTTTTAATTTCCAGTTCCTGAGCTTAGTTTGGGTTAGTACTGTGTGGCTTTCATACAGAGTTAATTATTGTCTCAGGGATGCTGAGATTCCAACCTTTTATGAAAAGCATTGAAATGTATTTTTGACAAGTGATAGGAGAGTCTGGGTTGCACAGTAATTATTTAAAGTAAATATGTCACCTTTTTTCAAGGTTGCTAACTTCAGTCTGTATTTCAATCGAGGAATATTGAAGATTCCTAAAAGGCAGATTTCAAATGGAAGTATTTTTACCTTCACAGAACAACAACATCACAAAGCAAACTTGTTCTTCCAGTCTTACCTGGGCTGCATAATGCTTGTCATGGAAACATCAGGGCAAAAGTATCACGAACAATTTTATTTTCCTGCTCTTGTCTTTTCTGATATTTGTCTGATACTTGCAGTTCTTTTTACTTAGACGATGGAAGTATCTGGAAGAGATGCTTTAGCTTGAATATCATCACTTGAAAGCTTCGGTTCCAAAAAATAAGCATTATACAGCTCAAGTTACTGTTTCCTTCTTTTTTATTTATATTTTGAATAGCACTTACAAGAATATTGTGTAAATTAACAGTCATGTTTTCCAGAATTATTCTTTTGTAGCTCTCTATTGAACATCACAACAAATGAATTACAAAAGATACAAATTTCATTGCTACAGCAAAAGGTTGTATAAGGAGATGACTGCAAGAATCCAGTAGATTTTTACGTTTCCGTTGCATTCAGCCTGGCAAAAAGCATCTTTTTCTTTGATATCTTTTTGATATCAAAGGCCACGGTTGTAGATTTTTATTAAACTGTCCTAATTTCTTTGTATGCCACGTAGCTGTATCGATTAAATATCAGTGGAGGAAATCAAAGTTAGTTTTTGCTTACTTATTTTAGAAAAAGGAAATTTGAAGTAGCCTTACAGATTTAAAAAAGCAGTAAATGTTCTTTTAGTTTGAAACATTGATGACTTTTCAATATACAAACCTACACAGAACAATATGCTGTTACAGGTGAAAATTTTAGTATGGTCCTAGAATTACTGAAGTGTCAAAGATGCCCATGTCTGAAATCATACTATCAGTTTCAATTAACAGCTTGAAGTTTGGGGGATGGTTTAAAAAAAAAAAAAAAGAAAAGGAACCTTCTTATTTGTAGGCTCAGCTGTGTCCTAAAAACACAGAGCCTCGATCTCCTCTCAGCTACCAAATCTGTCTCCTTTCTGTATGTGATGCAGAGTCAAGTTTCCTACATGTCTGAAACAGTTCTCCTTTCTCTTGGCAGTGCTAGGTTTCCTAATTACAGCTGTGATCCCGTAGGCACCAAGGTAACTTCACGCACCATCTGAACCATGCCATTACTTTGCTGAAATTACTGTTGCAGTCAAGGAAAATAAACAAATGCATAAACTTGTTTGGGTTGGGATCGTCTGTTACTGAATGATGCAGAAGGCAGAACAAACATCGCTGTCATTGCTTAATTGGAAACGCGTGTTTAAAAAGTTGGCATTTGAATGATATTTTAGACTGTACTGCTATTTCGCTATGGATTTATTGGGTAGGGGTAGCAGAGGGAATGCCTAGATGGAGTGACTGACAGAAGGCTGGGAAAGGGCCATCACCATGGAGATATCACTTCTTCAAAGAGTCATCTTTCTCCTAGTTCTTCTATCCCTTCAAACTCATCAGTTGGTTCTTCTTTCACTGACCCAGTACAAACCAAACCCTGTAAGCATATGCAGAGAGGAACTCAGTAACTCCACTTCTCCAGCCCTACTGGTCCCAGAGTTCTGCTGGTCTCATTTTGGTCTGTAAGCTGCTTCGGTTTTGGGTTCTACTTAAAGGGATCATTGGATCACAAAGTTGTTCATATGGCTAAATAACTTTATGAAGTGCTGCTGCAGCCTTTTGTTCGCTACCTACGCTTTCTTACGCACTGCTCTTTTCATCAGACCTGGAACTAGTTGAACAAAATTAACAGCTTCAATGAGGTACATATTTTCCTTACAAAAGTAGCTTCATTTTCTGCTGTTAAGTAGAAACAGGTAAAAACAGTTTTATTAAACACCACTTTTTTGTGCCTGTGTTAGAGAAATAAAATTGAAAATTACCCAAACGTTGACATGGGATTTTTTTAACAAGGACATTTTTGTTGGTGGTTGACTTTGGTTTTGAGTCCAAAGTTTTGACTTTGTGAGAAAGTTACATATCCCTACTGTTGTTTTTGCCTGCTTAGCAAATATCCTGTATAGCACTTGTGTATATCAGATACGTAGCCTGAAATGCTGTGTAACAGTTGAAACTGTGCAAGTGGTATCATTGAGAAATGCAGATACTTTGATTTATTTTTTCATTCTTGCAAAAGTTAATTCTTTAAGCTCAAGAGACATTAAGATTCACAGCTCTGCGCTTCCAAGTGGTATGGAATAAAACCAGCACAGCATACCAACATCAAAGTTAGTGGTGGCAACTGATGATACATGCCCCAGGAGATACAGTTACACTTCTAGGAATTCATTTCCAGTTTGTGATCTCTTAGTCCTTACCTTTTCTTGACGTAAATGCAGAGATTTAATAGCAAGTGCTATTTAAGTCATACACTGGAAAAAGAAAAGTAGGAGGGTACGTGAGGTGCTGAGTTGTTGAATATAGAGAAGAATAAAATGATCCTAGGCTAGGAATCTGTCATTATTAACTGACAGTAGTTAAACAGAAGTATTTTAAAGCGTTTATATTAGTGGTGGATTGATTTTGTGATTAATTAATTTTGTGGTTCCTGCATAATTTGACATTCTGCCATAGTGAGGTTAAGAAAACACTTTTGAATTTTTTTTCTGTTATCAAATGGATAACTAGTTCTTCAGGTCTGAGTATTTCCTTTTAGTTTGTTGGTTCTGTTTTCTGCAAGTATATGTAAAGTGTAAATTAAATTCTACAGGACAGAAAGTATGTAAGGCTGGATTGCTGACTCCTAAGTGGGTGGTATTTTAAATGAAGAACATCGTGTCTTAAACAGAGTGCCGAGTACTGTTTGGTTTCTTTCCCTCTCTTGTTACCCTACCAAAAGCTAACCTTGTGAGTACTTGGCAGCAGAGGTGATTTTGGCTTTATTCAGAATGAATCCCGTATGGCCTAGGAGATGAGGAGTCGTCATTCTGGGCAGCTATGGAAAGATGTACTAATATCCACTGAATATGGATGTTCTAGGAGGTGTGGCTTAATACATGGAGCTCCTGGGAAATGCTGTCTTGACCATTGTTTATGTGTTCACTTTTATTCATCATATAACTACTTCTTTTTTTTTCTTTTTTCCAGTTCATGCTAGTACATATTTAATATATTTGGAAATCTTTGTGACAAACTGAAGAGCCAACAGAGTACTTACTATTTATATTAATGGGTGTTATGATAGAAAATTGTATTGACATTCTGTGATTGGAAGGAGTCTTAAAGGATTTTTCTGTATATACCAAATATAGTTTATTCTATTAATTATACGTGTACACGTGTATCATGTGCATACCTGTTATATGTTATATCCTAGTGGCTGCTATTTCTGCATCAACTTCAGTGCGCTGAAGTTCACCCTCCTCCCTTTTTGTCTACCAAAAAGTTGATTTTTCTTTTTCTATTGGCAGGTATTTAATTAGTCAAGGAGCACATGTAGGAGCTGTAAATAGTGAAGGAGACACCCCATTAGATATTGCTGAAGAAGAGGCAATGGAAGAGCTGCTTCAGAATGAAGTGAATAGACAAGGTAATTTTAAATGTGAAAGGCTGGTTTTGTTTGTTGAATGCTAAATATGTTTTTGAAATGGTATGTATAAATTAACGATTTTGAAGTCAACTTTTTTTAAAGAGAATTGTTCATACTGTGTACGTTGCTGAAGCTGTCTTCCAGGCATTTTAGGTCATCCCAACCTTTTCAGAAGAAAGAGCTTGGAAGTACTGAACGCAGATGTTGGTTGGATTCCTACATTCACACAGCAGAATTTAAGTGGTATTTAGATAGTATGGATGGTGTACCATCTGTTTGGGGTGGACTCATATATCCCAGTTTAGATTGAGTTTAAAGCTAGACATCTCTACTGAAGGAAACTACATTAGAGAAGAGGTAAATACGTATTTCTAAGAGTGACTCAGATGTCCCTTTTACGATGAGATGAATCCAGCTTGAAGGTAACTGTTTCTTCCATTGATACCCTGGAAAAGTGAACCAAAAGTAAACAACTGTACCCTGTCATGTAAGCAACCCTTTGTATCTAGTTTTGACCTTTTGAGTGCCGCTACACGATGCCAAATATCTGAAACTACCTGTAAGGAGTCTTAAATTGCTTTTGTTTTAGCTCTGAGAACAAAAACTAATTCCAGTAGTTTCTGTGCTCACCTGAGAGCACCATACAGTTAATGGATAGGTATCAGGTTTTGGTAGTAAGATTTTGAAGTGCACATCCTAAATGTGTGCGCTTTACTCCTAGAAAATTAGTAGGGCAAATCTAGGAGTGCTGACTTGATAAAAGAGATTGGCCTTCAAAAAAGAATATTTATTCCTTTTTCTCTGATACTTTTTTTCCTCCTTATTCTACTATTTCCCATTTTCAATGCTTGTTTTCCAGGGAAAGTTATTTGGAAGTCTGAGGTTTTTCTGTTCCGCATAGGAGAGAATATTCAGATGGTGTCTCACTGTCTCAAGTCTTATGATGTAAGACGATGTATTACTGACATGACATGAGGCATGCATTACTATCCCAAAGCTCCAAGTACAAGAAATGAGATGATGTGGTCTAAGTTACATCATGCTCTGAAGGAAGATGGCGCTCAGTAAAGACAGAGCCTTTGTGAGGGATGTGTTGGGGATCTGCATCTCCATCACTTCCAACCACCTTCCTCCCTCTTAACAGCCTCCTTACTCCATGAAAATGTTACTTTTTTTGTAACAGAGAATTTCTGTCTCTAAGATGGATTTACATAATACAGTAGTAAACAATTAATTGCTTGAACCTTTGCCATGATGTAATTTGAATGTTTAAACCTGTTCAATACCAAAAACAAATGTTGAAAAGAAAGTGGGTGGCGTGATAAACAGAGGTGCTAATATATAGAAGACTGTAGATTTGACAGCTTTCACTCACGTATTACTGTTAAATGAATTTTAATTGACAGTTCTTATAGCAAGCCTGTAAAGATCTCCAGATTAGATAGGCTTGAATATTTTTGTGTGAGTGCAACCGTCTGTCTATTTTAATTTAGTTCGGGGGAGAAAAAAAAAGAGTGCAGCTGTTCTTCTGTTTTTTTTTCCAGAAGAATGTTGTCAATCTTTGCTTGAGAGTTATGTCTGACTTGTAGATCAGCCTGAATAATTTAGGTGGATTTTGATGCATTTGACTTTACTGACATGGCAGTAATTGACGGTAGTTCACAGAATCATAGAATGGCCTGGGTTGGAAGGAACCTCAAGAATCATGAATCTCCAACCCCCCTACCACAGGCAGGGTCTCCCCATTTAATACTAGACCAGGCTGCCCAGGGCCCCATCCAATCTCACCTTGAACACCTCCAGGGACGGGGCATCCACAGCCTCTCTGGGCAGCCTGTTCCAGCACCTCACCACTCTCTCTGTAAAGAACTTCCCCCTGACATCCAACCTAAATCTTCCCTCCTTCAACTTAAAACCATTTCCTTTAGTCCTGCAGTTATCAGCCCTTTCAAAGAGTTGATTCCCCTCCTCTTTGTAGGCTCCCTTTAGGTATTGAAAGGCTGTAATGATGTTACCCCGCAGCCTTCTTTTCTCCAGGCTGAACAAGCCCAGCTCCCTCAGACTGTGTTTGTAGGGGAGGTGCTCCAGTCTCCTGATCATCTTCATGGCCCTCCTCTGGACCCTCTCCAACAGTTCCCTGTCTTTTTTATACTGGGGGCTCCACACCTGGACACGCAGTACTCCAGATGGGGTCTCAACAAGAGCAGAGTAGAAAGGGACAGTCACCTCCCTGTCCTTGCTGGCCACTCCTCTTCTGATGTAGCCCAGGATACCATTTGCTTTCCAAGCTGCAAGGGCACACTGCTGGCTCATGTTAAGCTTTTCATCCGTCAGGACACCAGGTCCTTCTCTGCAGGGCTATTCTCAAGGACAGCTCCTTCCAGTCTGGGATTCCTCCAGCCCAAGTGCAAAACCTTGCACTTTGCTGTGTTGAACCTCATTAGGTTTACCCAGGCCCACCTTTCAAGTCTGTTGAGGTCCCTCTGAATGGCATCCCTTCCTTCCACCGTGTCAATCGCAGCACTCAGCTTGGTGTCATCAGCAAACTTGCTGAGGGTGCACTCGATTCCGTTATCGATGTCATTGATAAAGATGTTAAAGAGCACTGGTCCCAACGCACACACCTGTCCACCTTGACATAGAACCATTGATGACCACCCTCTGTCTGTGGCCTTTCAACCAGTTTCTTATCCATCGGGTCGTCCACCCATCAAGTCCACATCCCTCCAATTTGGAGATGAGGATGTGGTGGGGAACCATGTCAAAGGCCTTGCTCAAGTCCAGGTAAATGACATCGGTTGCCTTCCCTTTGTCCACCAATGCCATCACTCCATCATGGAAGGCCACCAGATTAGTTAAGCATGACTTTCCCGTGGTGAAGCCATGATAATGTATATATATAATTATATGTTTTAATGCATATTTTTACAGTGTAAAGAATCAATGTGCAATTTTATTTTTATTTTTTATATTTTATTGAGTTTAATTATTTGGAACAGCCCAATTGGAAAATCAGCATTGGCAGTCTAAATGCCACAATTCACTGAAAGTTTCAGACATATATTTTATATATATATATATATATATACATTTGTATATACATAGGTATATTTGGGAGTGGTTCTAATACTTACTTACTTACAGGTCTGTTACAGGACTTGGTAACATTGGTATTTTTTGCAGTTAAACCTATCTAGATTAGTTCTGCAGAGTTTTAGCCTAGAAATTTCATGTATGTGTTGTTCTATGTGAATTTATCTTACTATTGTTTTATCTATATGGATTGTTATGTATGTATCTTCTTATATGCATGTATGTATATATTCTACCTGGCTTCTTTGGCTGTTAGACCTCTAACATAAAGCTCTAAAATTAAGCTCTAAAATAACTTAATTGTTTGTTTCAGTGTGGAATTAACACTGATGTATGGTGACAGTTTCATCTTTGACAGTACGTATGGTTAAATGCTTTAGCATTCCTCCTCATAAAGCAGGACCACAGTTTAGGTAAAATAAATGAAGTGTGAAATCTGCGGAACATTAAACCCCAGTTCAGTGCTACAGGTAGTAGAACATAATCAAATTTACTTTGAAAAGGAACAAACTCAAGCAACAAAAAATCTTGGCCCTGTGTAGATAAAACATTCACTATAGCTTCTTTTCTTCCCGTTAGTTAATGCTCCGATTATGGCTTCCTACATGTTGACATCAACAGGGCTTTTTGTGGCAGAACATTGCCTGGAGAGATCAGTCTGATTCATTGTGATTTCAAATATTTTGTGGTGATGATGTTTGACATTTGCTTCTGTTGGAAATCTGGGGAGAATTACCATGTTAGCTTATCCTTTTTGCTGCTTCAGAGTTGAAGTCGGAGTCTTCTAATAGTGCAATTATTCTGTCTTCATCTCTTTATATTTTTTACCAATTTTTAAAACCATTGAATTGTATTTTACAGACATATCTGACTACAGCACAAAATTCGCAGATGTAAATTACAGAAAACAGTATACAATTTAGCTCTATATGACGTTACAGGCATAGTAGAAAGAGGGATCCAGAATGTTTGCTCATCCTGTTCAAGCATTCAGACTCCAAAATCTAAACTACCTAGAGAGGAAATGGTCATCTACCCAAATTAATCTCCTGTTTTACAAGGCCAATGATAAGGAATGTTGTACATGAAAAAATAGAGCTTATGTATTTACTAATATCTTTTTTCAGTTATTCTGGAGTTCTTGTGCAACACTTCTCAGTTGTGACCCTTGATTCACACTTCTTTTCTTATAGATTTTCCTGTGGGCCACGGGCCCCTAAACCAGGACACCTTGTATTCTGGGAAGCGTATATAAAGACTGGTTGATATAGGCTTGCTGTCATTGTGAGCTGATAGACTGACTGCACTATAGGCAAAGCCACAGCACTCTTACAGTAGGGAAAGTGTTTTTCTACGTAAACTTTCACATGGGAGTAAAGACTGTACTGAATTTTGACTAGTTTGGAGTAGTTTTGCAACATACTCTATTCTTATGTTTTGGTATTGTCTCTAGTATTTGATATGATAAAGTAAATCTATTATATTGCTTCTAACATGTGCATGCAATGGCTTAATTATTTTTTAAGCTTAACACCTAGTTTCATTTTGTACTTTGTGAGAAGGTAAATTATAAACGTATCATTGAAAGCTACAGAGATTTTTTGACATGATTAAGAACAGGGCACTTCACAAATAGCAAAATTAGGCATTCTGTGGAAATTATTCCAGTGTCGTGTAGAGCAGCTATAATCTTTGCATGCCTTGTGTTTTAAATATTTCCTCTGTTTCACAAAAATACTTCCTCTTAGGCCTGTTTTGTTGTCCCTCCATATGGCTACTGTCTCTGTCATGGGCTGATCCCACATATATAGGTGTCACCACAATCCATGGAAATGCTTAGCTTTAGTAAAAACACCAATATTTCCAATTTCTTGATATGATTCCCTGTATTCCTGTGCGGTATTGCAGTGTGCTGTAGTTGAAGAAGCTGACTTTTGCCAGTAGTGTGAAGCCTTTTCATGGGGGCAGGTGAAAGCTAACAGACTTGAGAGCCACTTTGCTAGGCTACCACTTTAATTCCAGCTACCCCTTTAATAATATTTAAAACTCACCAGCTTAAAATGTTGGCACTCCTTGGCGTCTTGCGTAGGGTTAAGCATTAGGGTTGAAGCAATTTTTTGGTGATGGAAGGTTATTTATCATCAGATGTCCTCTTAAAATTATTTTTAACTGCTTAAGCAGTTATTTTGAATTATAGGAGACATTCTTGAGGGGTGAGTTAGTGGGGAGAGGTGACGTGAGGTGAATCAGGAGTTCATGATGCAGGGCAGCACTTACTGTGTGTTAGGGAGATTGCTTCTTGTTTTTGAAGCAGAGACCAGTGTTCCTCATTCTTAATCATAGGTGAATGTAACGACACTATCTCCAGTATATTGCTTGATTCAACTGTTTATGTGGACAAAATGTGAATTATTACATCTGTGTATAAACATTAACTACAGTAAGTAAAAAGTGGGTTGATCTTCCCTGTAGTATCTATAAAACATGCCTTTATATGGCCGAGCAGCACTGAAACAATGATTCAGCATTTCAGTTCACGCTCAGTTTCTCTGAACACTCACCGAACAGCGCAGGATTATCAAATCAGGTCAGAACTCTTGAGTAGCACTTGTTGATCAGAAAAAAATGAAAGCATTTAGCAATAAATTATTAACGATTTAAGCAGTCGTCAGGCAGCCAGAGGTTAAGCAAAGTAGAGCTGTAAGCAAAGGCTCCAGCGGGGCTGGAGCTGGGAGGCCGCACATTGCCATCTACGGGCCGTATGCAGAAAGTGGCCGGGAGGTGTGCCGAGCATTATCTCTTGTGCCTGATATCCTACTGCAGAGTTTGGAAAACAAGAGCTGGGAGGAAGGTCCATATAAGGTATCACAAAGGCCGTTCATATTCCATTTTCTGTATTTAATAAAGGGAGCAATACTCAGCTTATCACAAAGCACTGCCTTTTATTTATTTTATTTTTTTTTTGACACAAAGTCCAATTGCCAATTAGTACTGTGAGTGGTTTTCTTTCAATTGACAAGATTCTTCAGCTTTCATCTGTTGTGAAACATGATCAGAAATTTACTGTCTTGCTAGCTAATGTATTAATGCAGGTGTTTGTCCTCTGCAGCTGTTCTGCCTTGTTCCGGCTTCACAAATGCATTTAATTGTGATGCTGATGGGAGGCTATATTTAATATTACTTACATTTCTGCAAAAGCATTGATATTTTTTTCATGAATAGATATGGAGGGGATGGTTTTAAACTAGAAGAGGGGAAGTTTGGGTTAGATATTAGGATGAAATTCTTTACTCAGAGGGTGCTGAAGTGCTGCCACAGCTGCCCAGAAAAGCTGTGGTGTCCCATCCCTGGAAGCACTCAAGGCCAAGTTGGATGGAGCCCTGGGCAGGCTGAGCTGCTGGGTGACCATCCTGCCAACAGCAGAGGGTTGGAACTGGATGGGCTTTATGGTCTCTTCTAACCCAAATCATTCTTTGATTCTGTGGTTTTGACATAATTGATTCTTCAGGTGTATGTGAAAATTATGTTTGAGGCTTGAGCCATTGGAATATCAGCATGAGGGTTTTCTCTATTCTTATTGTGCACTAAAGCACATCAGAACAAGCACACATGTGAGCAGTTGTCCACTGAAAGAAATTTATGTAGGATTGTTTGCATGGAAAAGTTACTTGAGCCAAGAAGTATTTTCACTTCGAACTCTGGTATGCAGTAAGAGGGGGGACATAATTGTAACTAGCATGATACATAAACTCCTTATTTGCATAATTGTGTCTGGCAAGAAACAGTAAAATGTAAATGATTTTACTCTAGAGAATTGTTTTCCCAAGGTCTGCTGATGTGCTGCTGTGTCATTCTGAAAAACAAACAAACACAGAGGCCCCAGAAATGTACGCTGTGCACTGGTTCATATGTAAAACACGCAGAAGTCTTCTGGAGGAATGAGAAGATACGAGTATAAAAATGTTATTGATTCAAAGTTCCCAGTTTTCATTCTTCATGTTGACTAGATTTATAAAGATTTTAGATATGTAAAATTTCATGTCTGCAGATTTGTTTGTCATGGCTTGTATTGAAATTGGCAGTTTCATAAACAGCAATTTCTTCAATTTCTATCCCACTTTCTTTCAATATTTTAGCTTTTCCTTGGACTCTGCTTAGCGCTGCAGCTGTGGTTTGTGTCTTCCTGCATCTTGCAGACTTCACCTCCAGATTTTTTCTTCAGTTTCCAATAAAAATTAATTGTTTTTATTAAATTGCAAAGACTGAGGTGGCTGATCTGTGGGTTAAGTGGGTGAATGTAGAAATTCAGTCAACTGCTTAAAACACTTAATATATTACCTGCCTGGTTATTTTATGATACCAAGTAAAGTCGCATCTTTATATCCATCATTAATGTACAGTTTTTTACAAAGAAATTCCTGTTTGCTTATTTGTTGCTTTGGAGTACCTGTTATGATGGGAATGAAGTGAAGAAGTAAAATCTGTTGCAGGCCTTTTTATAAGCTTGCAGCTGAATTGAATGTAATAGTATTTAATATTGTTTACAAATAGTAAAAAAAAATGCTAGTTACTTATTTCAAAGACAGACAAACAGAAACACTCAACACTTCTTCATTTGTAGTGATCTCTTGTTGGTTTGCTCTGAACTGTTTCGATCTCAGCATTGTTTGTTTTTATGCGTGTACCAAAAGGGAAGAAATAGGCACTATGGCCTCCTTTTAGTTCAGGCATTTTTCATGTGTGAAAGGGATTTCAGCTCTGTCATACATTGCCTGACGCCAAACAGATTATGTTGTATTTCCAGAAGCATTTAATCATCACATTCATTCTGTTTGCACATCAGTGAAGTCTTGGACTTGGACACACCATTTCAAGGTGCCTTTTTTCACTTGTTGTATAATGGAGGAATTGCAGCTTTTGTTCTGACAATAGATGTGTTGTAATTACCTAAATTAATCAAAGGCATTCTCAGTGAGAAATATTATATTATGTTTGAGCTATAGGAAATAATCAAGGAAATGCAAATTCACATGTACCAGAATATAAATCTCAGTCTGCCATCCACTGCCCACTGGCTGTTTTAGCAATGCCATCCTAATTTCTTTTGGTTTGCCTGTTTGTTTCTCCACATCTGGCTTTTTATTGTCAGAGAATTGGTAAAACTTGATGTAGGTGATTTACTATAATTTGTTTTACCGTATGTTATACAGTAGGAATGATGCATTATATTACAAATGATCATTTGTTATTATTCTTTTCCATTTATGATGTCGGTAATTTCTTTAATGGAGACCATTTTAACCCTCAGCTCAATTCTTATGCAAGAGTTAGACTGAATTTTGTCTGATTTCAGTATTCTGAGTATTCATTCAGTCTGTAAAGAATGAATAGCTCAGTTTCTTAGAAGACTGTGCAGCCTGAAATTGCTTTTCATTATAACGGCTTTGAGAATCAATTGAAGTTGATTATTTAGATAGAATAGGGTTGAAAAGAGTTGTTCTAGGTTTCCACAGGTTTGTTTGTGGTCTCTTTATATTCTACTTTGATTACTTGAATAATTAGAAAAGTTACATAATGCAAATGTGCTTGCTGGAGAAGTTTGGGAACGCATGAAGCTTCTGCAGGACATACTGCAAGAAAGTAGAATTCTGAGCCAAGAGGCAGGAGAGGTTTTGTATCTGTCCCAAGTATTTTAAAAATAATTATTTGGTGCTTTATGGGCTGTGTAAGGCTATTGTTGAAATTTGTGATTGTACTCAGTAAATCAGTGCATGCTTTCAGATAATCATTACAAAATTATGTTTTGCTCCAAAAGAAAATAAAAATTCAGAGGAGCAGCAAATTTTTCCCAAGACCCTGCACAGCAGTGTTAAGATTAGACAGCTCATATACATGAATTCATTTTGAAGAATGTTGGTCTACTGATGAATTTACTTTCAGAAGTTCACCCAGTTATATTTTGTGCTCATGATAACCACAGTTTCTAAGGCCCTTTTCTTTGCAAAGATGTCGATGTTCAGTCAACACAGAGCAATACTCCTGCATAATTCTCTCTCAAGACCGCTTTTCTGCTATGTTTTTTAGATCTCTCTGTGTGGTAGCTGTTAAAAAATGCTCACAAATACGTATTTTGCTTTGTGTATGCAGAGCTTGAGCCTTCTTTCTGTCTAAACTACTGTATGTAGTTGTAAATGTTACATCGTGTTTGTCCATTTCCATCCCTGTCAGAGATATTTTTGTAGAATGCGCTATAAAAATGACTTTAAAGCATGCTGTGTTTTTTTTCCTCTCAAGATTTTGGAGATTTCAAAAGGGTTGGATTATACGGTTTCTGTTTTATAGCAATTGAAGACTTTTTTTTTTTTTTTTTAACAAGAAAGTCTTAAGAAAGTATAGCAAATGTAGTTCTATCCCTGTATAAAAACATAGTTTTGTCTTTTTAGTAAATATTCAGCATGTTCAGAAGCTAAGCTGTTCCTCTTCGTGTAGATTTCTTCTAGTAAAACATAGTAGCCGGTTTCTGGTTTCTACAGATACAGACAGGACTAATACTTCGGGTCTTTGTAAGGTTAAACTTGAAATTTCCTCTCTTATTGTAATGTGTCACTTCAGAAATTGTGACTGTGATGGTAAAAGTTCTTAAAATTGGAGGGCTCGTTTTTATAGATCTTATTTTCTTTTGGTAAAACCTCTGTTATGCAGACGACGTCTGTTACTGATGTTTTAATGCATGTTTCTGTACGTTCTTGGGGTTCGTCTTCAAGATACTCATATCTAGCTGTGAATATTCATATAATTTTATTGTATCGTGGAAGTGTAATATAAGTGTGATATAAGGACATCACTGAATTTCAGTATTTGAATTCTAACATTGTGTCCTCTCTTTCCTTCTCCCCTTTGTGTCTGTATTAGGGGTTGATATAGAGGCAGCTCGAAAAGAAGAGGAGCGAATCATGCTTAGAGATGCACGACAGTGGCTGAACAGTGGCCATATAAATGATGTCAGGCACGCGAAATCTGGTGGTACAGCACTTCATGTTGCTGCTGCTAAGGGCTATACAGAAGTCTTAAAGTAAGTATGATTTAAGTGGAAATTTTTGATTGTCTGGTTGAGATATTGCAGCTTGCATTTGGTACGGTAGGACATCTGTCTTCTGAGGGTTGTAAATTTGGAAATTACAGTCTCTAGAATTGCCTTTTCCTTGAAGCTTGATTTAATGTTTTCAAGTACTCATAAATCTTGATGCTTGTAGTTTTCCAGATGTCATTCAAAATGTGAACTGAAAGTACATGATGAGCCTTAGGACTCAGAAAAAGTCGACAAAAAATCTTTACCCGCTTCTAAAGCCAAATGTGTTAACAAGTTTAATATCTTTTTATAATGCCAGCTAGCATTCTAGTTAAAGAGTATTTTCAAGATGCCTGGGGTAATTTGCATACACAGAGCAGAATCCATGCTCTAGACTAGAGGCTTTCAGACTTAAAAAATAAAGCATTTAGTTCTGCTGTTTTCGAGGTTGTTGAAGATCGTGACTCTTGAAGTCATTCATGGAAGTCTTCAGGCTTCTGGTGTCCCTCTGATTCACAGATAGCTTTTCAGTAACGTAATATAGCAGAAAGTATATGCAGTAATGGAGGTCTCATTTCAGCTTTTAGTGAAGTAGAACACCATACTTGATAATGCATTGCTTTACTGTGATTATAAATGTATTTGACTGTTTTGGCGGGACTAGTAATAATTACACATTGTAAAAATGAATGAAAAAGAGCACACACTGTGTAAGTATAGCTAAAGTTAAGATTTGTAAAGTTGTGCCAATGCCATAGTTGACTGACAGAACTTTTTTAGACGTTACAGGTGGTGCAGAGAATTGGAGTTCTGCTTCAAAAATAAACTGGATGCTTCATCATGATGAAAAGAAGTAATTCTGTTGAGAAGAATAATTTTTATTTTAGAGTAGTGTGCATCTGTAAGGGATTTATATTTGTAATTGTTGGGCTTATTTTTAACCTCTGTCAGTGTCTTTTCTGTAGTCCAGTCCATGTACTTATCCTAGGATGAGGGAAAACACGTAACCAGACAATTTTCTTGATGGTTTCAAAATAGCAAAAATGTGCTCTGTGAAGGATACAAGGCTGCAAGGGTTTGTGTGGAAGTTGTGGTGGTTATTACTTTAAGTATATTGTCTATTGAGTTATGAATGTAATTCTTTTAGAAGAACACGTCAAGGTTAGGTGATTTTTGTTAAGTATAGGGTGTGTTTCAGAGAGCTGAATACCATTTACACAAAGCTGTTTGTCAGGTTGAGTGTCTGTTGTCACTTCAACACTCACTTCAGAGCTGTACCAAATTCATGTGTTAAATGCATGCTGAAAAGCAGATCTCCCATTTGAGGAGTTCTGCTACTACTCAGAGAACAAGCATGTGAACACTAGGTTGTTACAGTGTCAAATGTTAGCGGCAGGAGATGCAAGCTTCAAGCAATTAATGTTAGAATAAAAGGAAGTTTTAATAATTTACTATATAAGAACTCACTAGCAATTTTTGACATTTCACATTCCTTGAAAAGGCTTTTCACCATTGCTGCGCATACAGAGAAAAATACCTACTATATAGGCAGAATGGAATTTGAATGAGAAAGAACTAAAAAAGAAAACAGAAAAGGATTTTTTTTTGCTTGAATTTTCCTTAAAAGTAAATATGATGAGCACAGGTGTTTCTGGGAGGAAATAAAATTAATCAATTGACATTAATGCAACTAAGATATGTATAGTTTACGAGAAAGGAGAAAGGTACTGCTGACCAGTATTCCGTTATTTTACAGCATTTGCCATCTTTCTCAGCACTGTCAAGAATTAATTCTCTGAATTTCTTTAGGCTTTTAATACAGGCTCGCTATGATGTAAATATTAAAGATTATGATGGCTGGACACCACTTCATGCTGCTGCTCACTGGGGTAAAGAAGAAGCATGTCGCATTTTAGTGGAAAACCTTTGTGATATGGAGGCTGTCAACAAAGTGGTAGGATTTTTATGTAATCCTTGTCAAGATACAAAGTTCTGGTCTCTAAAGTGACTTTAGAAGCCAGGGTAAGAGAAGTGATGATAAACTGCTGTTTACTGTACATGGAGCTTTATATAGTGCATGTTTTGTCAAAACAGCATGTTTGTGTCTATAACTAAATTCCCTGATTGTACAAATTAGTTTCAAGGCCTACTTTATACTCATTTCTATATCATATGATCCTGAAATTCAAAATAGTTTTATTGATATTTTGGACTTATGAAATTATTGACTAGATAGACTGCAAACAGACAGTCAGCATTTGTTTGCCAAAGACAACCATGATGCCTTTGGGTAGCGTTGGGCATTAGCATCTGCTTTTAACTCCTAAAATCGGCTTGTGTTGAAATGCTGATGAGAGATCACTGTGCTGATTTGGAGGTACTTGTAGAAACTTTTAGGCATCTGTGGACTCTCTGGACATAACTTGGATGCTACCTAAGTTGTATTTCCTTGACTGGTGCGCAAAGGCCTGTGAAGTTCTTGGCTTTGCAAGACCTTGCTCCCAACAGGTACAAGTATATTGATGATTCACATAGGTGTCACAAGGAGCCGAGAATCTTTGTTCAACTGCGTAAGTGCTGAAGCTCCCTTTCTTCTCTTTGCATCACATTCTCCAGCTAGATTCTGATCTGCTTTTCGTTTTTAGCAATATTGTGTATGTAGATTTCCTGCCCAACCTTTAGCATGGTTTCTTCACTGAGTTTTCATTTTTCAGTTTCTAAGTTTCTTTTCAAGTTAATTAGGGAAATAGGCACATACAGACTCTTAATTAGATCGTGAATTTGCCAGTATTTATATAAAAACAAAGTTAAGATTGCTAATAATAAAATAAATGAAATCTGGAATTATATTTCAAGTAGTTTAAGTCTGCTTCTATATAATACTTAATAGAACTTCTTGAAATCAGCTATATGATTGTATCGGGTAATCAGAAGTCGTTGTAGTGGTTGGCGACCCTGCCTGTGGCAGGAGGGTTGAAACAAGATGATCATTATGGTCTTTTTCAACCCAGGCCATTCTATGGCTCTGTGATGCCACTAGTTGAAGCCAGTTTATCAAGTTATCTTCTAGACATTTTAACAGGGTTCATGAGAATGTGAGGGGTGGTATTCCTGAGAACACTCATAAAAATGTATTCAGCTCAACTGAGGCAAGAATAAGAAGAAAGGAGCTACAGAGAGTTAGGAATTGTTTATTTGGGGTATGGACTTGTCTGTGCAAGCTGTTTTGCTTGTTAAGTTCTTCAGTAAGCCATTAAGTGATTTTGCTTGTAGTGACTGAGAACTCCACCACATCTGGTTTCAGTTGTAGGTGCTTAGCACCACAGAGAACATTATTGTTCAGGCACTTAACTTCAGGTATTAATATCTGTGTACTGAGTTTAGATACGTCCTTCCAACTACAAAAGGGTTGTTTTGTTTTTTCAAAATTATGTTTTGTGGTCAAAGTAGGTCTAATGTGATGTTTTTTTTTGGAAATAAACCCACTTAATAGCTGCCTAAAAATAGAAAGCCAGATTTAAACCTGTGATCACGATGCAAATATAAATTATAGATAATTTTGTTGTTTAGTTTCTAAGTTAAGTGATGTGCTATGTTTAATGGAATAGCTCGCGTCAGAGGACCTCAAGCTTTTTTGGGTAATGTTTGTTGGAAGGAGCATGTGCTTCTGGTGTATGATCAGAAGCTTTATGTTTGTGAAAAATTAGTGACTTAAAAGGTCTGTTCTTTCTAACCACTTAAGACAGCCTTCGCAATCCAATCAGCAGTATGTTCATCTGTAGTTAATGTTTTGGTAGAATTAAATAAGCAGTGAGACAAATGTGAACACCTTTTGTTATCTTTCTCATCTGCTGTGACCACTTTAAATTGGCAACTCTGTTGTTATTGCTGGTTTTTGTACAAAAGCATTTACATTACTGATCTTGTAATCCCACCACGTTTCAGCATGTCCACCCAAGATGCTGATGTGGCTGCATTTGTACCCAGTGTTGCAGGCATGACTGCCTAAATTCTAAACTAACCCTAAATGCAAACTTTCAAGTAGAAAACATTGTGCTGTAGTATCAAAGCAAATAAGTTAGGCTTTCTTTGTGAAACTGTGAAACTGTGAGAGTTTCAGCCTTTCTTGTTTTCTTCAAGCAGAGGAGAAGTAAGAAATTTGCAACCTTTATCAATTCAGATCTTACAAATAGAATCTCATGTCCCGTGGGCATCTGGTCTAGTCAAGAATTGTACTGACCGTGTAGTTGATGTAAGATACATCAAGGTGAAGAAATTCCAGCTGATGGCATTACTCTCTATTAGTGAATCACTGTGTGATGTTTATTCAAACATGTTCCATGAAAATCACCCAGAGGGGGATAAGAACAAATAACCGTAGCAGATCATTTCCAAAATGGAACAGGACATGTAAATACTGTTCTAATGTAAAAACATGAAGGCGCGACTATTAAAAAATTTTAATTTTAAGAAATCAACTGCACTTGGTAGTCTAAGGATAGACAGGATGCTAACTGGTTTGTGTTGATGCAAACACTTGCCACTGGAACAGCTGTTTGGAACTAATATTGTGTATTTCATTCTTTCAACTGGTTTTGTTTTCCTTTTTTTTTTTCCTTAATAGGGTTTTTTTTTCCCTTGAAAAGACAATAACATTCTATTGAAGTCACGTTTTTCTGTCTTAAAAAGTACTTAGCCATTAGCATTAGGTACAGATGTTTATTTTTCAATTACAAAAGAGAAAGTAATATTACAAAATTGTTTTCAATCACTGACAGACTAACAGTTTGTAATAGAGCTTGGCTTATATATTCTAATTTCTCAGAATGATTGTGCTCCTTACCCACGTCATCAATGGGATAAGGCATCATAATCTATTGCATTGAAATTCTGTTGTACAAAAATAGTGTTTCACTTTTCCTTTTCTCCAGGGGCAGACAGCATTTGATGTGGCAGACGAGGATATTCTAGGATACTTAGAAGAATTACAAAAGAAGCAAAATCTGGTAGGGCTTTTTCATATGTATAAATTGTATTTTATTATGCATATGATATATTTCATAGTTAGCTCAGAATAACATACAGATTAAAATCAAAGTTTTGATTTGAGGTTTCAACTCCAGTAATGCCAGCTGTCACTTCAATTGTCTTTTCATGCCATTATTTGGTCAGTTATGGTGACCAAAAAGCCCTGGATTAGAGAAAATCCTTACCTATTTGCCTTCTCCAGTAGGTATTTTATGATCTGAAGCAGCAGCAATCGATCAGCAGTTTCCTGGAAATAACAGATTCTGAGATTTTGGAATTTTAAAGTTGGATACTTTGAAAGTGTGTATACTTCAGTGTTCTCAGTAGTTAGAGGGCTCTCTGCTAGTGATTTTGTCACATAGATGCCATTCTGTCAGTTTAACTGCATTATTCTATTTGTTTTGAAGCTTCATAGTGAAAAACGTGAAAAGAAATCTCCCCTAATTGAATCCACAGCTAACTTGGATAATAACCAGACACAGAAAACATTCAAAAAGTAAGTAAACTAGAGAAATGATGAGCTCTTAATGAAAAGTGTAATTTCACCAGCTGTCACAATGTCCTACCTGGCAGGTTTTAGTAATTTTTTCAGTACTTAGGAGGTATTTTTCTTTCCAAATTCAGTAAAGAGACATTGATTATGGAGCAAGAAAAGAATGCATCTAGTATAGAGTCTCTGGAGCAGGAGAAAGCAGATGAAGAAGAAGAGGGAAAGAAGGATGAATCCAGTTGTTCCAGTGAGGAAGAAGAAGATGATGACTCAGAATCCGAAGCGGAGACAGGTATGTTATTGGACTATTTGTCTTTAAGTTTTTGCTTTAGAAATTTATTTAACATCACAGGATGGAGAGTTAATATTAAGTTTCACTTCTGCATTTCACTAAGCTTCCAATCACTTTAAATAATATTTATGTATGACTAAATTCAAGTCATCATACAGATACCAAGGTTCCTTTATTGGTGGCGCTCGTGGTTAAAGGAGTTAATCTGCTTACTTGACTGTCTAGTTAGCAACTAATTTTAATTAATTATGTGGAATGTATAAGCCTTAAGTAGCATGTCAAAAAAACATTGAAGAAGTTAAAAGGTCAGTGGAGAGATGAAGTCTTTGTTAGCAATGTTTGCTCATGGACTTGTCATAGAGATTGAAACAGCAGATACTGAAGCATTCTCATTTGTGCTTACCATCCTGAAGTAAATACCTATGGATATGGCAATTGTAGATATTCATAAAGTGCTGGTGTATATACTTACTTATATTATGTATTGAAATGAACTCCAGAAATGCTTTTTAACTTAATGTACATTTTGTATACAACTTCACTTCAAGAAGAATGTTCCAGGAAAAGTTCAAAATTGTATACATAGAATTGAATATTGATGTTTAATTTAAATTCATGCAGCTTAGACTGGGGGAGACATTAACTTACTTGTCTAAGTATGCAAGTTGTCTGAGTCTCAAAGTCTCTACGTGGTGAAATGAGGTGGGAAAAAGTGAAGAAGCAGAAACAGTGAAATGGGGAAGCGAACAGAATTAGGATGATCAGTATATCCATATATTTTTATTTCACCTTTCTCGCTATCCGGATTTATGAGCGCTTCCTATAATTTCTGCTGAATATAGAAAAGTACCCTTGTGTGTGCATTTATTCCTTCTATTGTTATTCCTTCTTGTTTGTTCTGTATTTTGCCTTCTGTTGCTTGTCTTGTCACACGTATTGCTTTTCACTGTTTGACTGCTGTGGTGACTGATGAAGTGTACATGAAATTTACTATGAAGTGACAGGCACAGTCATTCAGTACTGCGTCTCTTGGTCAACAGTTTGCTCTTCAGTGGAATGTAGCTTGCTTTTTTTTCTTGACAGATCTTAAAAGATCGGAGTCTTAAAGCAAATAACAATGTAAGAACAGCACAGCAATCTTTTCTTTTGAATTAGAAGACAAATATCAAGCAGTCAGTGTTTCTAAAGATAACTATTCAATCCTAATGAAAGGGTTCAGAATTACAGTTCAGTAATACAATATACAGAAGTAGATGTATTAGAAGTCATTAGAAGTATCTTGCTAATATTTTTTGTTTATGCTTTTTAAAGTGAGTAAACCTATTTGGTGAGCTGTCAGTTCTATTTTAAAGCATTTTTTCTAGTGTATTGACATGAAATGCTAAGGTTAAAAAAGGATTTTAGAGCTAATAAATGTATCATAAATACTTGATCTAGGGAGAAATAAAAATAAAACATGGAATCAGAATAGCTCTTGGAGTTTTTTAAGGTGTTGGGTTTTTTTGTAAGGTAATGTTTCATTAAGCAGGAACAAAAGTTTGTCACATCTTTAAATTATTCTCTCACCTCGTATACTTGCATCTCTTATTTACAGAGACTGAGCTTGGACAAACGCAGAACACTTGTGCTACATAACATGTAGTGCTTTCTCAGTCGCTGAACTAACTGTAATGTCTCCTGAACTTTCTGATTCTGGTAACTGTGTTCTCTTCGTTTCCAGTGGACAGTTTGTGCCAGGAAAATTTGACTGTGACACAAGAATTAATTTATGTAAACTTTGGGGTTTTTAATATCAACAAGGCTTTATCATACTTTATTTGGCAAGCTGGACTTTAAGCTTTTCCCTGCAGAACTGCATCTCTCAGTTTCAAGCTTGTGCTTTCCCTTTTTTCTCATTTTTGACCTTAAGGTGGTTTTCTGGTGAAAAATCTTAAGCTTACGAAGAGCATTTTGGTTGTAGAATGTTTTAACATTGTTAAAATATTACATTTTGAAAATGACAACATTGTTAACAATGTTCTGAAGTACTGTAAACTGTCTGATTTCCAATCTGTTAGTAAATCCAAAGTGTTTTCCTAAAACTTCCATTTTGAGAGTACAGCTTAAAAATAAATGTGTTTCTCTTTCTGTAAGGTGAAGCAGTGAAATATGATTACAAAACTAAAAGGGAAACAAACTAGAAATCAAAACTTACAGTACTTCAGCTTTTAAACTTATTTTCTTTGGGATAGTTCTGTATTTTTTGAAAATTACTCTTATCTCAGCCATGCATAACTCTATGTTCCATCTGTCTTTGCAACAATTTCAGAATACAATTGGGAAAAATCCATTTTTTCCATCTTTTCCTTTCACTCCTGATAATTTTTTCTGTGTATTACGAAGCTGTATTATTGACTTGCAAATTTCCAGATCTGTCTGTGCGTCTGTAAAGCTTTTTCACTTTCTACTGTCAGCCTGCATTGCTCTGTGGAACGTTCCCCTTGTGTTTAAAAAGAGCTTTCTCTTAAGTGTAATTAGTCATGTAAGTTATTCACTGCTCAGTACTGAATGGGTAATGTAGAAATGAAGGCATGTTTATAGGAGGGGCAAAATCAAAGGAGACTGATCCACTGTTGCTCAGCACTGCAGAAATAAGATGTAGCAAGAAATTCCAAAGAATTTACAGTTTGAATATGTGAAACAAATGAGGCGTAAGATTATGCAGTGCGAGCAAGTGCAGTGACAACAGTTGTGCAGTAACCCGGACGTTATCTATGTGTTTACTTAAGAGGAATTCAGGTATGCAGTGGAAGAAATACTGGGCCAGAAGGACAACCAGAAGAGGTTAGACTAGTCAGACAGTGAAACATAGGTGGGAAAAACAGGAGACAAAGAAGGAAGAAAGCAAATGGAAGTCAGAGCTCTTGTTGTTTTTCAGAGGACCAGCAGGTTCCTGTCTCAGCTAAATTCTGCTGTCCAAAGTCCCTGGCTGGATTCTCCATGCAGTCAAATATTTCTTTATACTCAATATACACAGTTATCCAAGAATAAATGTTTTACTTTGAATTGGCATCTTTTATAGTTCAAGTTAACTATTATATGCCAGTGTACCTCCTACTGTTTAATTTTTAGGGTCATTAACCAAAGGCTAAAGTATAGTCTGCCTAGAGAGGTTGTAGCACCTCAGTCAGTGGGTGTTTTCAAGGCCTGACTCATCAAATCCCTGAGCAGCCTGGGCCGTATGTAATGTTGACTCTGCAGGAGGTTGAATTAGGTGGCCTGCTGAGCTCACTTTCAACCTGAACTAGTCTGTGATTCTGTCACTGCATCTCTGAGTCTTTCTGAATAACAAAAATAAGTAAAATATTATATGCATGAATGTCATGGAGAAAAAGGTCAATTTAACTATGAGACAGATTGAGAGGGATAGGGAAAATACTGAGAAATAAATAATAAAGCACTATTGGGAAAGTTGACTGTTAAATATGTTCAAAACAAGTTCAAGTCTTTGTTGGAGAAATAAGGGACTTATGAATGACAGATTGAAAATGAAAATATTGTATATATTTTTCAGATAAGACCAAAACCTTGGCTAATGCAAATACCACAAGTACACAATCAGCATCGATGACTGCTTCAGTAGCTGGAGGTCAAGGGACACCCACATCACCTCTTAAGAAGGTAAAATGAAGTACTTGTATTGTGATTTTACACATCTGTTCTCCTGTGGAAGTGTACATTTTTTTGTTTTGAAATTGAATGGAGTTATCCAGTGAGCTAATGAAAGCATGCCAATTTATAATACTGTTTGGTTTTTTTTCTGCAGAAACTATGTTCAGTTTTCATAAATTCTGAAATTTGAATGAACAGTTTTGATTCTAAACAGGAATCCAGGCATCTGAAATACGTAGCTACAACATAGCTGAACACAAGATCCATTTAAAAAAGAAAAGATCTGTTGCACAGTAACTGGAATTCTTGTTTTTCTGAAGCTAAAGTTAATCTCTCAAAAATCTTTTTTATGCTGGACTCCTCCTAAAGTTTTAGAAAGTACTGTTGGTCTTAAGGTAAGGGAGCTTTGAGGTCCTTAGTAGCATTCAGCTAATGTTAGAAGTTGAAAATTGATAAGCACAGAAATTTGAAATAATATCTGAAGTAAGAAGTAGAAAGTCTTGTAGGTTCCAACACCGATCTCAGTATGGTTAAGATCTAATGGAAGAACTGGAGCATTGGGACTCATGATTTATTCAGTGCAAATAACCTAACCAGCACAAAAACACACTCAGCAAAGCCGTATTGCTTACAGGAAGCTTGATTTATAAAGTTGGTTTGAACAAATCTTAATTTTGCTTGTCAAAGGAGAGATATATATGATGAGGGAAGAAAACTACAGCAGACAATAATATACAGTCACAAGATGGTATACAAGTCAAACATTCATAATATGTGAGCAGACTGGATAGCAAGCTGGGAAGGCTTCCTTTGTCATTTGTTAAAGGTTTTCTATGCATGTTGTAATCAAGGCTTCACCCTTACAGGTTCTGGAAAGCTTGTTTAGGGGAAATAGTGACTATGGTGCACTGAAGCCACAGTAGAGAGGGAAAACATACGGCAGGAGGAATACTGTGTATTGTATTTTTCAGCTCTCTGGAGGTAATTGGAGTTGTGCTTACATAGGCATAACAGAACTTAATGATAATTCATCTTAGAAAGTGTTGGTTTGGACTTAATGGTCCCGACATTGGAGTATGTCCAAAGAAGGGCCAAAGGGCTACAAAGCTGTTGAAGGGTCTGGAGCATAAGTCTTATGAGAACTGGCCAAGGGAACTGGGATTGTTTAGTCTGGAGAAGAAATAGTTCAGGGGAGACCTCATCGCTCTGCACAGCTACCTGAAAGGAGGTTGTAGCAAGGGGGGGGGGAAGGTTGGTCTCTTCTCCTAGGTAACTTGCAATGGGACAAGAGGCAGTGACCTTGAGTTGTGCCAGAGGAGGTTCAGGTTGCATATTAGGATAAATTTCTTCTCTGAAAGAGCGGTAATGCAATGGAACAGGCTGCTTAGGGAAGTGGTGGAGTCAACATCCCTGGAATTGTTTAAGGGAGGGGTAGATGTAGTACTTAGGGACAGGGTTTAGTGGACGTGGCAGTGATGGGTTGACGGTTGGACTTGATGATCTTAATGGTCTTTTCCAACCTTGTTGATTCAGTGATTCTATGTAAAAGATCCAGGCAGTATATTTAAAAATGCCCAATTGCTTCATATCCTGTGATACTGTACAATATGGTTGCACCAGCCTTCCTGATCTTAAAAGCTGCTTTGTAAAAATCATCACAACTGACTTCCGCAAGCTTTCTCTTAAAAAAGAGATAAAAGCAGAACGTAATTGTGGCCATGGCTTCCTGGTAGAAATGACTGCTCCACTGTGAAAGTGGTAGAAGAAGAAAAAAGAAAAACCTGGTAGAAAAGACTCCCCACTCTGAGCCTTTGTGTCTGGTCAGACAGCTTGATTCCAGGGTGATCTTGTTATGTTAGTCTAAACACTTTGCACTTGCTCCGTTGGTAATTCTGGTTCTCTGTCACGGCAGCTGCATTTGGTGCACTCAAAATCTACACAGAACTTGAGCCACAGGTTTTCTATGCAAACTACAGCAAATGGGGAGCTGGGGGAGACGGAAGGCTGAGTAATTTCTGCTTTACTAAATGTGTGTAACTGTACAGAATGGAGAAACCTATAGCGTGATTTTAACTGCAAGGAGACAGATCTACTTTATATAGTTTATTTTTTGAAGTCAGTTTATTAATGCAAGCATTTCTGACAGTTTTTCAGTTTAAGTGATACACTCTCCAGGCAGATTTTGTACTGGAATTCATATTCTAAGATATCTAGCACTTCAGAAGTCTTTGTTTTTCATGTCACAGTAAAAGTTTCCTAGCTTGTGCCTCCCAATCAAGTTAATTCATATTGCACAAAAGTATTCCAAGCTGTGTGATCTTCAGTGATAGGATGTTAACAAATCATTACAAGCTTGGAACGTGGCTTCATATTCTAGAGTTGTATGATCAGTTAAGCAGAATTTTTCTGGAATGTGTTTAAATGATGATGTATGAAAAAAAATTCAGTGAGAAGAAGTAAGTATGACTTTAAGCTAACTAAGAACCTTTTGTAAATCATTAAGCATTTAGTTTCGTCTGATTTTATTATGCAGTAATTAATGGCTTACCTTGTGTTGGTGGGTTTTGTTTTGTTTTGTTTTTTTTGTCTAAAAGGTTAAAGAGAGGTGCAGGTTAAAAGTACACTGCAGTAGTCTTTCTAATATTTGATGTGAAACTCCGTGTCTTCTGTATTTCCAAAATAAATGCATATTTATATTGAAGCTGATCACCTTGTAACATAGCATGCACGTGTGACCTGAAGAAGCAGTTGCAGCTCGTGTCAATGAACGAAAATGATTTAAGATGTTTTGACTGAAAAAAGGTAAAACTTGTACAGGTACAAGTTGCCTTGAACCTAATCATGCACCTGCCTTTTCAGGCTTGCAACATCTGTACTACTGCGGTTACTCTTCTGATTTTACACAATAGATGGCCAAACCATGTGTTGCTCACAAGTGCTGCAGATGCAGTGTACTAACTTGAATTTGGGTTTTCTTCAATCTCTATGGCATTCAGTAATGCTGCATTCTGTCTGAGGACGTTAAACTTAGGCAAGTGTGCAAATAAAGGTATGAGATTTGATAGCTAAGTTAGCATGTGATTAGATTAAGAGATATGAATGGAATATGAAAGAAGATAAGAAAGGTGATGGTATGTTAGTGTGAATCTTGAAATATTCTCCAATATACCATGATTTAGGCATGAACCTTGTTAGGTCTAGAGGCTGTGCTATCCTCTCTTCTGCAAACTGTAATTGCATTGCTGAATTAGCTAAACATATTGCATTGTGTTTCATAAGAATCTGTTACTGAAGTTTTAATTATCTTACTGCTTTTAGGTATTTCATGGTGTAACGAAGAGCTACATGCCATAAACATAGGAACAAACTGTGCTTTTGGAACTACCTTTTGTTTCTATTTTCCTTTCTTTCATCTTTGTCTTGTCTCAATTGGCTTTAGTATGATTTCATTCCTCCTCTCATGCCTGTCGTGGAGTCAGTAGATCCTGCATCATGGAGGCAGGGCTTGCGCAAAACTGGCATTGTTCTTGTGCCCAATAAGGGTGAAAAGGCAATGGTGAGGTTCTGGTGTGCACAGGCTTGTGTACAGGTTGCAAAATAACATGTTTAATCAAATGTTGATAGCAGATTTGCATGGTTTAACTTTGTATCTCATGATCACTGTGTGTATTACAAAGTGTGAGTTTTTCCAAGCTAACTTTTAGAGGAGTAGTACTCCTTGACTTGTTTTATGTTTCTTATCTCATTAACTAATAAGAGAGGAGATTGCCTAGGTTGTCTCTCACTACAACTCCCCCATGTATTCAGTACTTCCATGATTATTAGACGTAGTTGTGTTCTCAAATCTCTGCAAGGAACGTGAATTACTACAGTTAATGCAAATTAATAGCCTTTTATTTGCTACTGTGTTTTATAGTTTCCAACATCTACAACCAAGGTTTCTCCCAAAGAAGAAGAAAGGAAAGATGAATCTCCTGCTTCATGGAGGTTAGGTCTTCGAAAAACTGGTAGTTATGGTGCACTTGCAGAAATCACTGCTTCAAAAGAAGCTCAGAAAGAAAAGGACTCTGCAGGTGTTATACGTTCTGCTTCAAGTCCTAGACTTTCCTCTTCATTGGACAACAAAGAAAAGGTAATTGTTTTCAGAGTGAAACCAGTGTTTTTACCACACATTCATTCTGCAGTAAAATTCCAAGCTGTTAAATTATATATCTGTTGTGTAATCTCTTTAAAAATACAGAATGCACCAGTACTGTCTTGTGACTTGGTGCATAGGAGTGGGACTTATCTCTTTTAGGGACTTGCACTGTCAGTAGTAGTGTTTTTTACAATTACAGAGATCTGAGGGTTGGCAGTTTTGGCATCATTTGGAGAATGATGTTGAAAGAATTTTCTGAAAAAAGAAAGCTTTTATTGAATTCTGTGGTCATTTTTTATTTATAAAATGTTTAAACGCAAATACACTGCAGTGAAGGACTGATTTGGAACAGGTATCTAAACAACATATATTTCCTTTCAACCCAGGCCATTCTGTGATACTATGATTCTGTGATTCTGTTTCAAGTACAAATGTTTAAATCCATTCTCAGGAATACTACTGAGCTATAGTATATAAAAATACTAATACAGTGTCTTCAGTAAGTAGTTTCCTGCTTTCCAGTAATACAGCTCTGAACAAGAAATCAAGTCATTTGCATTACTACCATGAAATCACAAACAGTTCTCTTTTCCTGTTTTAATCCTTCAGATATTTAACTGAAAACTCACTTGTATAATTGAGTCACAGTAAATACAAACGAAGTTGCTATAATGGTGATTTTCCAGTTAACAGGCAGTATAATCAATAATACTAATGCTTATTAAAAATCTGTGTCTTTCAGGAGAAAGATGGAAAAGGAACTAGACTTGCCTATGTTGCACCTACAATACCAAGACGACTGGCCAGTACCTCTGACATTGATGAAAAAGAAAACAGGTGACTCTGAAGTTACTGCTAAATATTAAATTATGTGATTTTAGAGTGGCTGAAAAACATACAGATATGAAGATGATTCTAGTTCGTAGCATTAACCCGTTTCATAGATTATGCTTACCTGTAGGGTAATTGAATTCTGAAAGGGTTTTTGTCATGTAAGTCATGATAACCCCTTTTGAAATCCACATTATTTTATGGTAGAGTCAGTTCTGGGCATTGAGTGTTGTCATCCTGGGGGAGAAAATAAAATTAAATGCAAAATGGTAATGCAAAATAGTAAGGTGTAGAATTCCAGCTAATGAAGGTTACAGAAGGAATTTTTCTCCTTTGTCTTAAACCACAGAGTGCTGACATTGGGTTCCATTATGACTTTTGCAGAAAAAAAGAAACCATCCTCTTTCCTACAGTACTTGATTAAAACCATATCATTCAGCATCAGCAGTTTACAGAAATCCTAGCAGTTCTTTTGTAACTTCCACTTCTGTCTTTCTTGTTTTATTGTTGGTCTTTCATCATCTTTTGCAGATGTTTAATCCTTTACTAGTATTTTTTCCTTCAGCTTTTGGTATAAAGGGAATAAAAAGTTTAGGTGCAGAGGTTTGTCACTTATTAGGATTCAGAGTATTTCCATGACATACCTTGTGAGAATCTTCCCAGTTTTCACTTCTCTCCTTTATTAAGGTTCTACTTGAATTACTTTCTTGAGTTTTAATATAGAATGCATAGTATAAAGCAGAGAAATCTCCTTAATGCCTTGTTTCTGTCAGGTTGTATCTAGACAGCCAAATTTTGAATAACTTAAAAACAGAAATACCTCTCATTGATCAAAATGTGCTACTATAATCATTGTATCTAAAGCTGACTAAACCTGTTTTTGAAGTGGAGTATTTCTTTATATATATTTTATATATATATATATATATTCATATTTGGAGTATGTCAAGTTGATATACTTGACAATAGCTCAGGTAAGAGCAAGCACAAGATGCATTCTGGTTTTTCTTATGCTTGTGGAATATTGTTGGCTAAGTTCAGTCTCTGAGTGACAAATTCTGTTCTGAAACAGGAATTCCAGATCTCATGCTCCCTTAAAGTTCATCTTACTGTGTTGGCATCTCTTGTGTTACTTGACCATTTTTTCAGATCTGTGTTTCTGTTAACATTGTAGTTTGGAGTTTCTGTTGTCAGTCTCTGAGAGTACTGTATTCTTATTTGAGGTTGAATTTATTAGTCTTGATTCGATTATAACAGATTGTTCTTATTTCAAGTCTTATTCTTTTGCAATTTCCTTAAATACTCTTACTATCCAAAAATGTCTTGGCTAGATGATATCTTAAGTTTGGGATAAATATTGAATTGCAATCATATTTCTTACGAATTTTTATTGATTGTCACAAACAGATTAAATTTTGGTGCAATGTTGAGGTATATTTGTCTCCTTGATATACCAGTCTTAACCATCATTACTTATTCACAGACCAAGTTCCAAAAGTGGTTACCAGCTATGTTATGTTTTTGCTGATATGCTTGACCAGAGATCATCAATGTCATTAGACCTGGTGTTGACTAAACAGTTGACCTGAGAACTTTCTTTGTTTCTTGATGTACAAGTGATAAAGTGTGGTTTTAGGCCAGCTTTTTTAGGCACCTGTACCTTGCCTAGTGTATGTTATGGTGGACAATTCTACTTACTTAAAGTCATTGACACTTAGTCTGACCTCTCTTACATGTGGAATTTAACTATCTGCCCTACAGGTACATTAATTAATTACTAAGAGTTCTGCCTTGTCCCAGATCTCTATCCTTGTTGCTTAGCTTAATGCCTTGTCCTTGTTCCACCTGTCTGAACAACTGCTTGTCTAGATTATAGATGATGTAATGCAATCCATCTTACTTCCTTTTGTGCCTAATGGAAAGGACTTCCAGATTTTCAAGATTAATCTCAGCTCAGCCTTTATAGTGCTTGAAGTTTGTAGTGGCCTGCATTGACTAGAATTTGATTCTTTTCTGAAATTGCTTGCAACCACCAAAGTGCAAGCAAAGTGCACATTTTTGTGCAAAAGGATATATTTGGAGTAGAATCTGAAGTCCAAAGGTATCTTGAACATAAAACACATCTTGCAGGATTTACTTTCACTCACATACGATTGATTCCCTTTTGTACTTTTGTGTAAGATATTTCTTTCTTCCGTCTGAACTTCAAACCTTCTGTTTTGTGTTAGAAGCTTTTTTTAGAAGTTCAAATTCATGTATTTCTGCATCAGTCTTCAGAGTTTTTCCAAGAAGACTTTTGCAAGTCTTCTTTTTTTTCTTCTTTTTTTCTTGATGGTATACACTGCAACAGTACAAGAGAAATTCTTCATGACTAAAGTAATGTCAGCTAGTGATATATGGCAGGCCACTCAGGAATGGCTACTGCAGGCCTGTTTACACTAGTCTAAAGTAGCGTGAGTTCTAACACGAATAATCTCATGAGATCAACTTCTGAAACAGCAAGTAGTTTTCCCTTGATGGCACTGAATTATCTCAGCCAATAAAGAAGCATCTTGCTGCTTTTTAGAGTGAAACAAAGCCAGCACTGGTCACAGATAAAAGCTGATGTTTGACTTCTCCTTTAACAGTTTCTCTTCTGATACTTCTTTTCAATTTTATTTCAAACAGTGTTAATATGGATCTGTTATTTTTTGACAGGAATTTGAAAATTATTGTGCATAACAGGTCATTTTATTCTTTTTCTCTACAGTTATGTTTATTTTAAGTGTGTTTTCCACACACAGTTTTTCCATCTTTAAGTTAAAAATCATTTGCATCTCATCAAAACCAACTTGCTTTAATACGAATTTGCTAAAACAAAATCTTATTTACAGGGACTCGTCTGCTAGCTCAATACGTAGTGGCAGTTCCTATGCAAGGAGAAAATGGGAGGAAGATGTCAAGAAAAACAGTTTGAATGAAGGTCCTACATCCTTAAACACAAGTTATCAAAGAAGGTGTGGGATTTTCTCTTGTCTTTCTTTGATCAAATGAGATTTCAGATTGGAAAAAAAAATCATTTCTGAATCCTTTATTTGAACAATACCTTGATAAAATGGTGTTCATAGTAATTGCAAAGTATGTACTTAAGCCATATGTTTTTACCAGCTTAGAGCATTAGATCAAATGCCACGTAGGTTGCTCTGAAAGTAATTCCTCCTATTTATTTCCATGAAAATTACAGCAGTTACAAAGAACACAATAACACTATTCGATAGAGCAAGTTATCAGCTATAAAACATTGTTTTTTAGGGTAGCCACCACCATAAGCTATACATTTTTGCCAGTGATGAACAAGAGCCTGCATGCCATGCTCATAAAAATTTGCACAGCAGAGGTGAACAGTGTTGCTGTTGCCACTGCTGAAATGCACCACTCACTGCCTCACTGTGCTCACGTCCACTGCTTGGTCTCCATAAACATTCAGAAGCATTGATGAGTGTCAATGGATGCCATTTTTCCTGCATGGAGGAATTCAGTGCCACATTTTTGCTTCATATGCACTTCCATGTCAGATGCCATTGTTTCAGCCTGCCCCTCTGCTGCCATCAGCCACACAGCAACAACATGGAATGGGATATTGGTGGGAAGGTTCCACCTCTCCTTCCATACCGCCAACATCTGCCACTAATGTCGTGGGCCAGCGGAATAAAATAGTAGGTATTACTTTTGGAGCAGCCCTCGTATACAAAGTTACGTGCTTTCTTTTTCCTGTTGTTTATTTTGAGGTTCTTTTGACTCTTTCCAGATTTTATTAGTAGCCAGAGATAACAGTTTTAACTGCTGGAGCAGAAGTAATTCTCCCTCATATCTGAAAAGAGAAGTGTTGCATTCAGGTTTTACATGAAGATGTCAGAGGTCTTGGGCTGCTGTCCATAGCAGTAGATTATAGCCACGCCTACTTTGAGTACTACCATCATAGAGTGTGTATGTAAAACTAAAACTAAGTGGTGACTGATATGAAAATAATTTCCAGTTGTGCATGCTTCCTATCTCACAGGATTATTTTGGAAGAGATCATATCCAGTGATTATATACGTCATTAACTTTACTCCACTATGTAGTTTCAATGGCAGATATTTAAGTGAAATTCATTTATTTTAATGAAGTCATCAATAAA
The DNA here is from genome assembly GCF_019238085.1 of Lagopus leucura. NCBI lineage: Eukaryota > Metazoa > Chordata > Aves > Galliformes > Phasianidae > Lagopus > Lagopus leucura. Next base: position 1,774,303 of record NW_024962335.1, on the reverse strand, counting down.
TATCTAAACAGATCAAAAAGAAGAGGTTGACATTCGGGTAACTAAGTTGTGTACTTGTATGTGCCTTGTATGTTGTACTTGTATGACGTAAGTGGTGACAGATGCTTAACTTCTTTTTTTCAGTTGTGCCATTGATGTTTTTAGTGGCATGCAGCCTGTCTATTTCATACAGCCTAGTACATTTTCTGTCTTTGTTAACTTCTAATCTTAAAACAAAAACAAAATTTTCTTAACTTTGAGTTTAGGAATAATCTTGCACAGGTTTCATGTTCTGGATGGGGAAATATTAATGGTTTGGTTTATGAAAACAGTCTTTGCATGTTAGTCTTTATCAGTATTAATGTTCCAAACTTCAAATGCAATGTGCTCATCACTTTTATATGCTATTTATATATTTTATTTATTTTTATATATTTAATATATTATTTATATTATTAATAATTATATTAATATAATTATATTAATAATTAAATAATATAATTAATATAATTAATATAATTGTATGTTATTAATAATTAATATCATATTATTGTTATTTATATATTTATTTATTTATTTATATTGTTTATTTTTATACGCTATTTATATAATGCTTTCACAGTAGATTTTCTTAGTTTTTCTTGTACAGTTTTTCTTTCCTCTCTCATTTTAGACTTGATAGCAAGAAAGAAAGATCAATAGAAGAATGACAGTCTTCTTTCCTTAAGCCTTTTGTACTTTTTGTAATGTGATGTTCTGTCTTAATTGTTTTAACTTGTAGAGTTAACATGTGAAAACACCCTACTTCATAGTGCAAAATATTTTCAGCCAGAACTAATGGATAAAAATATGGAAACCGCTGCCATCTTTAAAACTAGAAGAGAAGGGGAAAAGCATAAGTGGAAGATTAATTAAGACTTTTGTTCTTTGCTTGTTTGTTTTTTTTAAAAAGCATATTTAAACTTCTGAAAATTGTTAGAGGAGTGGTATTGATTATGTGTTTTTTTCTAACGAGCTGTGAAAAATTCTGTATTTTCAATATAAAATGGAACACCGGGGACTCTGTGTCAATATTTCAGTAGATGCAGTCAAGACAGTAACACATAAACCAGTGAAATGTCATTTTTCTCTTCTTGTGGAGAAATAGTCAGGTCTGTTGCCTTCATAGGCCATAAGTTAAAAGTCATCCTCCATGAAATCATGAAGAAAATCGCTTTGGAAAATGCTTCCTTTGCCCCAGAAGGACTCAACTGGGACACAGAGTGGTCAGGCAGGAGTTTAATGGATTATTCACAGCTTTGTGATATTTTTTGAACAAAGAAAGACAAGTAATACAAATGCATGAATTGTAAATGTCTCTCCTTCAGTGGCTCCTTTGGTAGAAGACAAGATGATTTGATTAGTTCTAATGTTCCAAGTACTGCATCAACAGTTACCTCTTCTGCTGGTCTTCAGAAAACACTGCCTGCCAGCGCAAACACTACTACAAAGAGTACAACGGGTTCAACTTCAGCAGGTGTACAAAGCAGGTAGTGCCCCAGTGTACTTTTTATTGTTGTTTTTTGTCAGGTCTACTGTGTGCTTATGTACGTGCATGCGTTCTTGTTTAGTAGATCCTGGGGCTCTGGATTTTTTCACTTTCCTGCTCAATTTCTTTCATTTTTACACAATTTGGCTCAAATTGTGAACGGCTTTCTGCTGTAAAGTGACAGCCATGTTGATCTAAAAGAATAAATCCAATATTAGAAGGGTGAAGAGTTCAATTGTTTTGAACTTTTCATTTCCTAATTAAATCAGTTTAATAGCTCAAGTTGAGCTTTCACCGTGGAGACATTTCTCAGATTGCTTTTTTAAAAAATCCATCCCTCAATGTACATGTTATTAGTTGTTTAGTTAAGTGCTTTCATTGTTTAGCTGTTTCCTTTTCTCTTTTTTTGTGTTGCTACTTGTTATGCTGTAGTACCTCAAATCGTTTGTGGGCTGAGGATAGTACTGAGAAAGAGAAGGACAGTGTTCCCACAGCAGTGACGGTTCCTGTTGCACCATCTGTTGTAAATGCTGCGGCCACTACCACAGCCATGACTACAGCTACTTCTGGCACTGTGTCCTCAACATCAGAGGTCAGGGAGAGACGGAGGTGTGTAAAGGTCCTACGAGTAATGTTGCTCTTGTACAAAAGTAATCTTATTTTCTTATTTAAAGGAATGTGTTGCTTACCTCAATTTGGGATAGTGTAATACGAAAAGCGGTGAGTGGTGTTTGCTTGCTGTTCAGTGAAACAACTAGCAACATGCCTCAGTTTATCTGACAACTTAGTACTGGTGGATCTCATCTGTGAAACTTCAAAGTTCAGTTCTGTTTATTTTTTACTGTCATGGGTAAAAAATTGGGTTCTCATTTGATATGCAGTAATTATTAATTTGCATTTTTTGCTAGTAGATTACGTGGGTTTTCTTAAAAATACCCATAATGGAACTACATTGAAAACACTGAATGAAAAAAAAGAAAAACAATAATTTCTTACTTTGAATACATTGCTGCTTTTTGAACTACTGTGCCAAAGGCAGTATGCTGACAAGTTACTGTGTGGTATTTTTTTACCCGCTTATGCCTGACACTACTGAGAAAAGAGTATTTAACTTCATTCATTTCATTCCATCAGTTAGGATCTTTTCCATTTGAAACATAACTACAGATGTGTTTTCTTCTCCACCGTGATTCAGGAAGTGCCCACAACCGTTTTAAATAAAGCCATAAGACAACAAAGTACATCAGTTTCAAAAAATAGTTCCAATTTTAAAACTCAAATGCTATTTCAGTATCAGATGAGCTAGAAAAGCAAGCAGGTGTAGAACTAAGGCTTTCACTGTCTCGTTTGCTCTCACTTAGTGTATGTATACTAATGCGCGTATGCTACATACGTCTTAGATACCTGCAGTCGGCCTGAAGTTCTCTGCTTTTAATCTGATTAGTCAGTGCTGATTGTATAATATATCGCTGTAGGTGTATTTTTGGTGGCATATTAAAATACCCATTAAACCTCAAAAAAAAAATCAGCAAAATTTGAATATTTACTGTGTGCATGTCACACCCTAAGTATGTGCACATGCATATCTATCTGTATATATACAGATACATATATCTCTCTGTGTGTATGTGTATCTATGTATGTTTATATGCACATGAGTAAGTTGTGTCTATTTATGAAATATTATGTGCTAAATATTTTCTTAAGAAATGAAGTTGATTAATTCATATCTGTAGACTGAAAGAGCGTTTTTTGGAAAGCATGCTTGAAGTAGCATTTCAAATAATTGAGAAGCAAACACATTGTGAACTGATTTCAGTAATGGAATATGTAATGAAGCATCTTTTTTGAATGTACTGAAGAAGTTACACTCTATCGAATTTTCAGGATTGCTTTAGAGAAATAGCAAGAAGAATGACAAATGTAAATCTGTAAAATCTTTACATTTTGAATAACACTGCATGACTGACCTGTGAATCAGACATATGGAGGGCCAGTTTCCAGTGTGCACATGACAAGTATTGAGTTTTCATTTTCTTTCAATGAGTTTTAAAGTTTTTCATTTCTTGGAGGATAGGAGTATGTACACCAATTACTACTGAGTAATTTGCAGTAATTTGCAAGCTCTAAATGTTATACCTGCTCTACAGCCAGAACTGTCTTAGGTTGTTTACAGCTTGTGGCTAAATTATATATTGACTAACCGTAAACTAGAGCCAGTGCAAACGAGATTCACCTGACCAGCTGTATTTCAGGTTAGCTAAAGCAGCTAGCAGACACCCTGTTCCTTATATAGATAGGGCTCAATAGAAGAAAAGAAAACCTTACCAAAAGTACTGTTTGTAAAAGAAAAAGATAGGGAAATCAATTAATATAGCTTTATTTGTTTTCAAATGTGTCATAAGATGTTTTCCATATTTGAACATTTAACAGCTAATTATATTTTTTCTTTCCCTAATTTGGGGATAATTTGTTCAGTAGAGATAGAACATAGTTGTTAAGACACAGACACAATAATTTGTGTAAATAAAGTTTATTTCAAAAATTTAGAACTGTCTTTAGCATTTCCCAAGCAGAGAACTATATAATTAGGTGATTGAATAACTGCTCTTTCCATAGATTGATCTTCTAAGTGTTAATAGGTGATAGCTTCTCAAACAAAATATTTAAATCAATAGCCAGTTTTTTAATAAAGAAATGCAGAAAGTAGTATATAGACAATCAGAAAATATTATTGAATCTGAGTCTACAGTTTTTAACATAGTTAAAATTGATGATCTAAAGAAGCTCAGAGAGGTTTTGCACAGGGTCTGTCTTTTGGATTGTCGAATGCATGGATGATACATGTGAAGACGAGGTAATCACTTCCTCAGGGATTTTTAATCTCAGGTACAATAGATTGTTTCATTAGGTTTTCTGCCTTAGGAATGCATTAGCTTTTTCTAAAGCCTTAACGTTATGTTAAAGGTTTACATGTGCATGCAAACACACAGACATATATTTTGTGTGTAAACGTAACTGGCTGAGGTTTATGAGGTCTTTTACCCCAATGTTAGTTGACCAAAGTAGTTATATTTAGGTAAAAACAAATCTAAATTAAGTAGGAAAGCATATGTATTTTAATTGAGTTTTAAGGCTGCGATCATGAGCAAGTGCTATGGATGAAATGCCTAAAATGTAATTCATCTCATACATACAGTCAAAGGTTTTCTCAAACTGCTTTGTTTTTGTCATACCATGTTGTATTTTTCTGATCATTTGATGAATTTGTCTAAAAATTATAGTTTGCCAACTTGTTTGTACTTAATTCTTTAGATCATACCTCACTCCAGTACGGGATGAAGAGTCAGAGTCCCAAAGAAAAGCCAGATCCAGGCAAGCAAGACAGTCCAGGAGATCTACGCAGGTATAATTTTATTACAGCTTCTACATTTATGGAAACATACAGCTCCAAAAGTACAGTGAAGTTTTAGTTTCCCACTAAATTTCAAATAACCAATTTGTTTTCCAAACATAATTGACTTGTACCAGATGAATATGTTTTATTTCCCTGCTTCTCCTGAAAGCTTGAGGAGCCCTTACTGTGGTTTGAAGGTAGCTTTTTCTAATTAGCAAAGACAATCTTAATACAAGCTTGAAAGCAGGGAAGCAGCCACTGAAAAGTTTTTGTTTGCGTTATGTTATAGTGGCTTACTCAAGCAATTGCTTCTGATGTTATGTAGAGTAACTTTTAATTCTTCAGAAACTGATAGCTTCTGTCCCAAGATTTTACTGGAGTACTGTAGTTACATTTCCTTAAGTTTCAAATGCTTCTGTATATAGACTGTCGAAGATAATGTGATCAAGTTGACCAAACATACAGATAACTGGTAGTATCAGTGGCGTAGAAAAACTACATTCAGCCTAGTTTCTGTGGACACGGAAGAGTACTAGGAAGAGTTTTTTGATACTTACTACTAATCTGAAATCTAACTCTTGTCAGAGTTTCCCTCTCATGGCTTACCTAGTGATATATTTGCCAGAACTACTTCATACTGAATTGCAACCAGTGCAAACTTTGCACAGAAAAGGATGTCACAGTAGCAAAAGAAATGATGTCTTAAAACTACTGTTCAAGCAGTCTTGAACGCTCTCTGAATATTGGAGCAATTATCAGCTACTGTCCTCTGTCAAGCGTGTCTGCCCGTCTCTCCTTTGTTCTGCTGTAAAACAGAACAAGGAAATACTCCAAATGGTATCCTAATCTGCATTAAGGCCAAGTCTATAACTATGATTTACTGGTACTACTTTCAGGCCTTTTTAATTTTAAACCCCTCAAATATTTCTGGTAAGTCTTCCTGTTGAGAGATGCATGTTTGGATGTGTTTGTTTGTTTGTTTTTTAACCTCTTGATATTAATTCAGTGCCTTCAAAGATTGTCAAACCACAGGTGACTGGACCTTTGCAGTGAAAAAGATGCAAGGAACTGCTGTATTAGAGCATTATCAGCATAAAAAGCAATCAAATAACTAATGAAATACAAAGTTGGTTTTGGAGAGCAGGGCAGGTGTGTTTGAGAACAGTGTCTCAATGAGGTATGTAAGGTGAAAATTGCAGTACAGAGAAGTTTTCTTTAAGTAAGAAATCATTGGCTTTCTGAGCTCATTTGAAAATTAGTTTTTAGCCTCAGAATAGCAAGGAAATAAGAAACGAGTTACATCTTTCTCTGGTGCTGTCAGTGTATTTCTTTGATGTGCTGTTAAGCTGAAAAATCCACTTCACTGAGTGAATTTGTAAAGCATCAGTATTTCTGAAAAAAGTTAAAGTCTTGTATTTTTAGGCTTTCCAAAATATTTATTATGTTTATGATGATATTGAAGGGATCTAGTGGATACTTTAGGGGTTTCTGTATGATTTTCTACTTGATACTTATGTACTAATTTAACTAAAAATGTAGTTTTTGAAGACTCTGTGGTAGATCACACTAGAACGAACACTTGCTGTTAATCAAAAAGTGCTGATATCATTTCCAGGATTCATGATAAAAGTTTATAGGTAAAATATGTAGATAATATAATTAATTTTCTTAAGCAGAATTTTGTATGTAAATAATATAATATATGTAAGTAATATATTTATATAATGTGATGATCTACATTTGCACAAAGTAAGTTATATACTGTACTATTTGCTTTTTACACAGGGTGTAACACTGACAGATCTTCAAGAAGCTGAAAAAACTATAGGAAGAAGTCGTTCCACACGAACCAGAGAACAAGAAAATGAAGAGAAAGAAAAGGAAGAGAAAGAAAAGCAAGACAAAGAAAAACAAGAAGAAAAGAAAGAATCTGAAACTAAAGATGATGATTATAGACAAAGATATTCCCGAACTGTTGAAGAGGTATTTTCATGATGAGTCTCATTAGGTAGAGAAATTATATGAATCTTAACTCCAACAATAATACTACAATTTTGATATTACCACAGTTATTTGTTTTCATTTAAAAGCTTGAATATCCTATAGTTTGCATTTGTTTAATGTTTGTAAATTAATTTTGACATTTTTCTGCTGAATAGCCATATCATCGCTATAGACCAACTTCAACTTCGACTTCTTCATCATCCACCTCTTCGCTCTCCACCTCCACTAGCTCTCTTTCAAGTTCAAGTCAGCTAAACAGACCAAACAGCCTTATAGGTATAACTTCTGCCTATTCTCGGAGTGGAACAAAGGAAAGTGAGAGAGGTAGGAGTGTTAACATTTGTGAAGGGTTTTTTTGTTGTTTTTAATTGCCAAGTTTATGTTTCTAAAGACTGTTCAAAATGGGGTGTGATTTGTGGGCCACTGGGTGATACACGCTGCTCCTACTTCTGCAAGAAACTCCAAAACCTGTATAGAGAGAGGAGAAAAAAGACTTTCAGGACTTGGTGGTGTTTGTTAGTATTTTGTTACGTGAGTCTGGGTTGATTTCTGCTTTCGCTCAGCAACTGTAATAAAATACTACAATTCAGAGTTTAAATATATGCAGTTATTGAGGAGGAATTGTTCTTGATTAAATAATTTCTAAATAATTTGAGTTTTGTTTTAGTCCTATAGTGTAGGAGTGGAGCAATGCTGTAATGCTTTCAGAAAACGAACTATTTAATGCACATCTGAAAACAGAGGAGAGAGGAAGGATACCTCTGGTGGTGGTGTGGTGTTAGTTAATAATACTGAACTATTCTTCTAAATATCTGACTGGTTTATAAAATCTTACACTGATGCTTGATTCAGAGTTAGAAAGATGCTTTTATTTGATGTCACAGAGCTTTTGCCCAAAGTTTTTTTCAGATGTGAATAATCTGTTAGAATTCTATTTCTGGAAAATTATGCTCAGTTGTCAAAGGGGGAGGCTGTTGACACACGTTGTGATCTCCTGTTCTCTCTCAGGGGGGTGTCACTAATAACTTGGGAGAGATACTTTAACACAAGCTATTGATTAGGTATGCAGTTACCAACTGAAATTGATATTTTTGTTATAAAGAGGATCAGATCAAGTAATTTATTGATAAAATCTTCATGAACTATGTTGCAGTATTGCTACATTCTCTACATTGGTATTTTCTGAAGAAGTTATTATGACTAAGCTTTATTGATAAGTTTTCTAATTTTTCCTCTCTGTCCTAAAATTAACTGAAATTTGGAATAAGATTTTTAAGTAATGCATATGCATGCTTACTTCAAGCAGTTTTTTCTGGACTGTTTTATGGAAAGCATTTTCATGGCTAAATACTAGCTACAGCAGGGTGGTTTTTTTTTTTTCAAATTATGATTTTAGGAGGAGAAATGCATTACTGTCTGAAAGACCAAAGGTAAAATCATCATTTATTTAATTAGGAAAAGTCTGTGTTCACCATGAATACTTACATTTACTTCATTTTTTAATTCTTGCTTCATGCTGAAGTTTTCATTTACCTCTGAAGAGCAATTATGGTACAGTTAGATTAGTAGGGATGCATCAATCTGAACTCAACTCTATGGTTTATTTCTAATAAAAGAATAGCAAACTGAACAAACATCGTAACAGGTAAATAACTTCAATTTTGGCAGGTCTGTTTTATTTGTTTATTTTCTTTTTGTGCAAGTTGCTTCTAAACATAAAGGGGATCAAGCACTCCTGAGGTGTTATGCCTGTTTTAAACTGCAGTTGCATTTCATTTAAAGAAAAGGGAAGTCTGTAACATAGAATTAATTTAATCTTGGAGTTCTAATCTTCCTTAAGTGGGAAAATGAAGAGAACTGTGATGGAAAAGGAAATTCTAAGGAGAACTTAACAGACTTTTGAATTTTTTTTAAATGTGGAATTTTTGATAAAAGCAAAAAGTATTGTTTGAAAAATAGTGTGAGGAATAATCTCCTACTGCTCTTTGCAACTACTGGCATAAATTTGAATTATTAGGTGAGATATTTGAAAATTGCTTTTTTAAGTGTCTTACTGTTACACTGAAACATTTTGTTTAGGTGGCTGAGGTAGAGTTAGTACTTTGCCATTGCTGTTCAACAGTTGGAACTGTATTTATTTTAGAGCCGTGTTCTGAGGAATTTATATTACAGCAAACCCTGTTTATGGTAAGAAGCTCTATAGTGAACTTATTTCAGGTGCAAGCATTACCCAGGTTCTTTTCAGCTGTGTCCAGCAACAGAACTGGGGGCAATAGATGCAAAGTGGAACGTAGGAAACTCCATACAAACACGAGGAAAATTTTCTTGAGGGTGACAGAGCGCTGGCACAAGCTGCCCAGTGGGGTGTTGGAGTCTCCTTCTCTGGAGTGGATGTTTGTCTGTACAGCCTGCTTGTAGGGAACCTGATTTAGCTGCAGGTTGAACTACATGATGTCCAGAGGTCCCTTCCAACTCCTGCTATTAGGTGATCGTGTGATTATCTGTAAACATTTTAGAGACTAAGAAATATTTCAGTAACTTTTCAGAAAATAGTGTTATACTTAAATGAACAAGAAGTTGTTATTAACAGAAGGGGGCAAAAAAGAGGAAGAAAAAGAAGAAGATAAGTCACAGCCCAAATCTATACGGGAAAGGCGGCGACCAAGAGAAAAACGACGATCTACAGGAGTTTCATTTTGGACTCAAGATGTAAGTGAAAGACTGCTACTTCTGGTTTGTAGCCATGCATTCTAAGTTTCTATCTGTTTTGAAGCTTTTAGGAACAAATTAAATACAAAGTCTTAAGTTATGCTGATAGTGCTGAAATAAATTCTAGACTACTGTAATAATTCTAATGTTAATCATAATCTTAAGAAAAAAAAATTGAGCAATTATTTTCTATTGCATGCAAACCAAAGCAACGAGAATGAGATTCACTATCTACCATGTTACAAATAGCTAAATTTGAACTGTGTTTACTAAAACCTGAATGAGCCATTGTAAGATCTGAAAGGGTATGGTCAGTTTTTCAGCAGATTCTCTTGCCCTTTCCTTTGTCATGGGATCGGTATTTTTGTAAAAGGAATATTTTTATGCGCCAAATGCAAAGTTCTGATTCCTTTCCTGGTAGTACTGAAAATAATTATTGTTTGAGAATTTTAATCTTATATCCCAGATATGTTTTGTAGATTTTAGATAGGTAGAATTCTGCCACTCGTAGCTTTTGATACAAAAACTCTCGAATGCATTACATTTTCATAAAGCTTTCCACAGCTTAACTATTTTTCTTTTCTCACCTCTTTGACCAGAGTGATGAAAATGAACAAGAGCACCAGTCTGATTCAGAAGAAGGAACAAATAAGAAAGAAACTCAGGTAATTAAAAGAATATATATTGACTTATTAACAGATATATTATGACTGTAAAATTTCTGTTGCAGTTGGATTCAATTAAAGCAATGCATACATTGGAGTTCTAATACTTACTGTCTGATTCATAACTTGATGTCGTGTTTCAGTGCCATTTTTTTTTGCAGGTTTAATTTGGCTAATGTGGAATTAGTACCCAGGAAGTATTGGTGAAATTTCAGGCATACATGTCAGGGACATGCTGCAGCAAGTAACTGGAGGAAATTTTTTGCTTCTAAATTGCAAATATCTTTGTTTCATCATTTTTTATTTCCAGTGAAATGATGTCCTGTGACTATTGCACACTAATCTGAACTTTTTTATATTTAAATTTTGAAATTTAAAGTAAAAAGGGGTATTGAAAATGTAATTGAGATGTAATATGAGAAAAACTGTTGAAGAGCACAGTTTTTTCTGCGCTGAAGAATTTCTGAGCATCCTAACTCAGTACTATCAGTTTTTTGTTAAAAAGGCAGTGGCAAGCAGTACAATAAGCTTGATTTAATGGAAAAAATCCTTATAAACTCATTTGTGCATAAGAATAGGATAAAGAGAACTAAAAGGGAAGTACTGACTTAGTCTATACAATTAAATGGTGTAGCAGACTGTATTTTTTTTTTACCTAATCCTGAAGGAATACTAGAGAATTAGGGTCATTATTTGAGTAATAAAACTCAAAAGGTATAACTGATTTCTCCCATCAGTACTTGTTGTTAGATCTGTAATTATTATATATGTAATTATTCCATCTTCTACTCTGTAGAAATTTCGTTTTGGTACAATGTAATGCTTGTAGTAGAACTCTATAAAACCACAATGAAATTTGGTAAAACGGGCCTAGAATTACAAGTGTGATCTGTGTTAAAAAGGATGAGCGTGTGGGGGTGGAGTAGTGAAGATTGTAGAATTTGCTGCCTAATTCATGGCTTGTCTTAGAAGTGTAGCACAAAATCTGTTAGCAAATTGTAAGCATTCCCTAAGCCTGCATATACTTTTTCAAAAAGGTATTGGTTGTTTGGTAATGTATTACCAGATCTGAGTTCATAGAGAGCTCTGAAATATGTATAAATATGTGAACCAAGCTCAATGTCACCTAACTACATAGATTCATTTTGTTATTATTAATAAAAGCTCTTTGCCAGACCAGCTGTAGAAAGTGGGAAAACAGTGAAAATTGAGTTAAATAACAAAATAAGTAATAAGGTGTTTTTAACAGGTTTGTTCATAAACACAGTTGAACCACTTGAATTTCCAGTCTAGTAGCAAAACTGTAGATAAAATTCTAACCTTCTGTTACTTTCTGGTTAACTAAGAGACATCTTAAAATTTCTATACAGTAATTGCAGTGTTTTCATATTAAGGTGTGATTTTTTTTTTCCTTTGCATACAGTTTATAAGAGATTTAAAACATAATTTAAAATGTTATTAGCTTTCCTTGATGAAAAACTATTTAGAGTTTTTCAGTGATAAACACAGAACTGGATGCATTACTTCTGACAGTGCAGTATTTTGCCATTTGTAGAAAAAGGAAATGGAATATAGACTGAGCATTATAATGGCAATCTCTTCCCAATTCAGTGACAAAAAGTATTTTATTTTACAGAAATTGCAAATCCTTTCTGTGGTTGCTAAATCTACTTCAGCTTGGCACACATCTTGCACAGTTTATTGTAGAAAATTCATCATTATTTGCTGATAGACCCTTTTCAATTTTGAGAAAAGAGATGGAATAAACTAGAATTACAAAGGAGTACTAACATTCAGAAAATACTCTTTTTCTACACTGACTATTTGATGTACTGCTCAGAAGACAGAAGCCTCTAAGAAATACTGAAGTTCTCTGTTAACTCCCTTCTGTGGTTCCGCTGTTGAGTTCTTTTTGCTTGGAGAAGCTACAAGTCAGTGGTAGAAGATGGTTAACTACAAATTTCCAAGAGTTTTGGCAATAATTCAAGAATTCATAGGTCAAGAACAAGCCTTATACATGCTATAAAGAAAATTAAAGGCCTTAGACAAAATAATTTCTAGCTTGAAATCCTTCTAGAACCTGACAAATGCTATTTATTTCAGAGTGGTTTGAAAGAGATTTCAGTTTGTGCATTCTTGTTCCCTATACAGAATTATCATTCAATTTCTTAGTTGATCATTTGACCATAGGGGAGAACTATTAAAAAGAAGTCAAATTTTGCTAACACTGTGACAGTTGGTGGTTGATGTAATTAAATTTTATTTGGGATTTTAGGTGCAAAGAGCTGAGAATGCCACGGAGCTTTCCCATTATTGTTAAACATGCCTGAACAGTGCAATTAGTTGTTTGCTGGTCAAAGAGGAAGATGTATTTAGATTACAGATTGAAGTTTTGTTGATGTAGCCTTCAAGAATTAGTGTACTATTTTCCTTTTTGACAATTAGATTTCACTTAGATTAGAGCTTGGTCTGTGTGTTAAGATTCACAAGTTTTCTTTGCTTTTTGAAGTTATTTGGGTTAGCTATTTGGCCTTAAGCAAAAATAGTTCAAAGTATGAATATGTGATTAAAGTCTGATTTAACAGTGGAATGTTGACCAGACAGACAAAAAAAAAAAAGGACTCAAGGTATAACAGAGTTACCAAGTCTTTTGATAATGAGGAAGGTGTGGTATTTGCTATTCTGATAAAAATTGTATTCCCCATATTACATCAGATGACTCATTATATCATTCTATTCCAGCCGTCTTTTGTTCATGGAAATCTGGCTGCTGTATTGAAACTGGTGCTCTTTATTCCCTCTATGGCACAGTAAGAGATAATGAAAGAAAAAGAAAAAAAAGGAACTTGTATGAGGCAAGGAAAATGAGGTAGAATTTAAGCACGCAAAATATTATCAAGGATATTTGAGAGTTAAGCATTTCATTACAAGAGCATTTGCAGGGGACATAATATGGAATATATGTGGTGAATGAGAAATTACTTCTGCTTGACCAGGGGACCAGACTGGGAAGAGGGTAAAGAAATAATCTGTTCAGGAACAGGCAAGAGAGAAGCATCAAATGGCAATGATTCAAATTTTATTGCTTTTATTAGCAGTTTGTCCTTCTTTCATTAGCACCGAAGCTTGGAGTGCACTTGAACTATACTCAGGAGGACACCTATAGAAGTGGGAAGGGTGGAGGCAGAGTAAAAAAGCCAGAAGACAGCAAAACAACATCCCACCCCACCCCGGATGATGTATTTAAAAAAAATAAGAATTTAATTATGCACTACAACTGGTTAGTTTGTTATTAAATTGACTTAATTTTGTTTCATGATTTTTGAAAGGTGAAAGCTAGCAATGTTAGGATAATAAATATTGTTAACTTTTCTAATTCTGTGGTAGTAGACACAAGAACATGTCATTATTAGTCTCAATTAAATGCTGCACTCAAATTTTATTCTTCATTTTCATGGCTATGGCAGTTTTACAAAACCATTCAATTATACACTATGTATAATACCACCTGACTCGAATATTTCATTTCCATTACCAGTAATTATCCTAACTCACCAAAATGTTGTATAAATATCTGAAAGCTTACTGTACATTTTGAAATACATGGTTATTCAGTGGTTGCACTCTTGCGGTCTATAGAAACTGCTTGTATACGATTAGAAGTGTATTATTTCAACTTGTATACATGAGGATCCCTATGTTTGTATTTTTCCTTCCTTCTTGTGTGTTGCTGATGGAACTTTGGCTACCACAGTCTGCTCAGTTTTGTGAATGTATTAGGAGTATCCATCTCATGTGGTTTGGATGTAGAGGAATATGGTGTTGGCTTCACTTCTCCTCAGACAAGCTTCATACAAAATCTGTAGACTTCTAGTTAAATTTTTTTTGCCAAAAAAAGATTGAAAAATATGAAAAATTGTGACCAAACTGACAGAAATTGAAGGGGAAAAAAAGAAAAGTAAAAACACCTCAAAAAATAACAGACAGTTTCTGAAAAGTCAGGAGACAAGAGCAGGCATGTGCTTAAGACATGAACTCCTCATCCTGGCTGCTGCTCCAGCCCTCCAGCTGCAGGACTCATAGCTCCCAGGAAGCGGAAGCTGCTGAGGCTTCTCTGCAGGCTGTGAGATCAGGCCATGCTGCTCTGCATCCCAGCCTGGAGAATAGGAAAGGGCTGGGTTATTGCTTTCCCGTCTCTGGCAATTAAGTGCTTCCCTGTATCCAGGACTCTTACCTCACCAGCTCTTTTGTTATCTCCCTGCATAGCTGGAAATTTGTGTTCTGCATATGACTTAATAACTTGCTTTCCATTCGGGAAGCTGCACTGCAGCAGGTTAATGGAAAGCCCGGAGGTTTTCCCACAGCACCACAGGGAGCCCACTAGAAGCAAAGAAAAGCAGGCTTTAGAACCCTATTTGTTAAGAAATCACGTAGGAATGGTTTAATTTCTTGTGATAGCTGATGTAGCTAAAGGCTAGAAGGGGCTTGCTTAGCATTTTCATTTGGGTGGCATTCCTTCAAGGTAAAAAGAGAATTCTAGTTCTTATGGACAAAGGTTCCTCTGTTTTGTTGAAGTGAGAAAGAAGGAGCAAGCAGTGGGAAGGGGTTTTTGTGGACATTGATGACATGGTAGAATTCTGTGATCTCACATGGATCTTACTTAATCATAAGATATGCAAAATAAGATTCGTAGGTGGAAAATAAAACTGTTGTGGCCCAAAGCTTAAAAACTAAAAATATGTATCTGTGTGACACCTAGCTGTGATGTTTTCTCCAAAACTCCCTTAAATTCTCGACATTATTCATGCTCCCACAGAAAACAGCATTATCGTGATATGAAAGGCTGCTGCACGTACTTTTGGTAGCCTGTGTGTTGTAAGTCCTCTTCAAGGCATCAAAGGGGAAATTTAACATGTTATGGAGAATGTAACATGTCTTCTATGCAGATTCTAAAAAATGCAGCCCCTTCTTAAAAGAAAAGCAACCTCTGTATCCAAGCACCACCCCCTTTCCCTCCCTCCCCCCCAGAAAAAAATCATCACTGATTAAGACTTCAGCCACTGCTAAGTGAACATCATTGCAGGATGTCCGGAGGATTATTTCTGGAGCAAAATATGTTCACCCAAGATTATTACAATAATTGGAATAAATGATGAGTCTGTATTGACTACCCAGAGGGGGAGAAGGATTGTATGGGTGATGTAATGCTTAGGGGACACTCCTTCGCTCTTAAGTCATCACTTTTAATTAAATTTCACTCATCAGGTAAAGTGAGTATGCTGTATGCCTGCAAGTTCACTTGTAATGAATGAATTAATTAAAGTAACATGAAGAATGAAATGACATAATTTCAATTTAGTCTAATAAGTATTTCTGTATGTTGTTGGTTTAATACCTAGTCATCTCCCATTGAGGGATGCTGAAGCAATGATCTTGTAGCTTATATTTTTATTTTAAGCTGAAGTCATTATTAAGTTGACTTTCCAAAAACAGAATACAGAAGAGGAAGAGAGAATTCAGGGAACATGGTTCTGATGCTGTTTGATAAGAGGAGGGAATCTTAGAAGGCACATCTGTCTCTGGTTCCAGACCTAACAATATTGAAACTTGACAATAATACAATATGTAGTGCTGGACAGTATATGCACTTTGATGTAACTGTTTAGTTATGTTTGTTCACAGGTTATTATATATTTTACATAATTAAATTATTGACTTGATCTTTTTTTCTTCTCTCTTTTTTCTCCTCCCCCTCTCAGAGTGATAGCCTTTCAAGGTATGTGCAATTTAAGTAAAGTAATTTAAAATTATTACACTTCTTAGTCACATATTCTCAATTGATGTGTAAAATTAGCCTAAACTCAGTAGTGAGTCGGGTTGACTTTAAAAGGCAATAATGATATTTAAAATTTATATGGAATATGATTGTAAAGCTACAGTACTGTTTTGGTGGCTCTTTTCCCATTTGTGGGAATTGTCAATATTGTCAATAGTGGAGAATGTATTGGATGCTGCATTTGAAGTACATGAAGGCAGGTGAGGCGTTTTGTAGAATTTAGTGGACACAGTAACATTCCCTACAGATTTTTAAGTGTGAGGTCAGCTTTTGCCAAAAGAAAACGCAGAATATCCTACTGAAAAAATTTCTGAGGAATCTCAGGAAAAATACTAGAGCCTCTGAAAATTATATTTCCTTAAGATTTGTTAAAAAGGAAAAAATGCACAAGTATCAATATATATATATTTTAAGTTTGCATTCGACTTTGGACCTTTAGAATTAATGATGTTTTGTTTATGCTGAAAATCTGTTAAACAGAACTGCTACAGCACATGAACGATGACGAGTGAGCACTATGAAGCTGCTCAAAACTGTATTAATATTATTTGTAATTTAGTGCTTAATAGGGTAAGGATTTTGCTGAAGATTTGTTTCATAAACTGCTTCTGTTGAAATATTAGAATTTGCAATAAGTAGTTTTGAAATCTTCATTTATCCAATAAAGCTTGGAAAATTCATCTTGGCCAATGTTTTATAGATTACTTTTTAAAAACCCTTCAATTAAAGTACTACATTTAAGGTAGTACATGAATTAAAGTGCTCCTTGCCAGGAGTTGGACATGATGATCCTTGTGGGATCTTTTCCAATGCCAAATATTCTGTGATTCTATTACACATTTTTTAAAATAGACCTTCAAAAACCAAGTAGTATCTAAACCAGTAAGTCTTTCAAGACACGGCAACACCTCAATTAAATATTTTAATTTATTTTTTTAAAATTCTCAGCATAAAATGCCGGCATTTGCTTGGACTAGTTGGGAATTCTTAAACTTCTTTCATGGAGAGAATATTGAAATATACTGAAGAACAGTAAAGGGACATCAAAATCTAACTTGCATCAAGTTAGTTTATAGTGGCTTAACTGAAACACATAATTGCATGTGGTTGGTTTTTTTTCACTTGGATGATGGCACGCTTACATACAGACAGACACTTGTCTGGTACAGTGAGTGCTGTCAGTCTGAATAGAAACAAAGAATAAGAACTTGTATTTTGCAGGTATGACACGGGATCACTCAGTGTGTCTTCAGGTGATCGTTACGATTCAGCACAGGGGCGATCTGGGTCACAGAGTTACCTTGAAGATCGAAAACCTTACTGCAGTAGACTAGAAAAAGAAGATAGCACTGATTTTAAGAAGGTAACTGATACAGAAATTTTGTTGTAAAAAATGCTTTATTACTGTTTGTCCTTTTTTTTTTTTTTCATGAATTATTTGGAAACAGTCTCCTATCACAACTTCCAGCAGCTTGGCTCAGTGGAGAAGCAGAACAACCACTGCCATGGGGGGAAATATACATTACAAAACAGCCTGTGGCTTTTGCACTTTTCTCCATAGGCGAGGAAGAAATCCTGAGGAGTCAAAATACTTCATCATTTTATGACAAATTTGATCAAACTGTTTTTGTAGTTGATTGTATTATTAAAACTGCTTCATACATGCATTGAGCTTTTATTTGATGTTTGCTACCTTACATACAAAAATTCGTTTAAATCTTGCTTTAAAATTGGAGTTTGTAAAAAAAAAAAAAAAGAAAGAAAAAAGGACTCTGTTGTCTCATCTGTAGTGTCTGAAGCAAAATATTGGCAAGTATTTTTTAATGCTCCCTGTGCAAAATTGCTTTCTTCTAGAGATATTTGGTAGCAATTCTTTACAGCGTTTGCTAATTCTAACCATCTTTAAACTCTGAAACTGATTTTTACTTCTCAGACTGTTAATGTATTTGTTCATTTTACATGCAGCTCAGTCATGGTTTTTAAAATGTTTGTCTAATGTCACTGAATTCTTACTCAGTATGTTTTTAAATTAATATTTTGTCTTAGCTTTATGAACAGATCCTAGCTGAAAACGAGAAGCTGAAAGCACAGTTACATGATACCAACATGGAACTTACAGATCTTAAACTACAGCTGGAGAAGACCACTCAGGTTTGTATTAAACAAAAAGGCCCATACTTAGCTGACAAAGCAAACTAGAAGCATCCTAGCATAGGGGCTGCTATTTACTAGGCATCAGCTTTGTTTCTTATCCAAAGATGGGAGTGAAGAAATGTACCTCTCTGTTTATAAAGGGAAAAGAGTGCAGGATTATAGTCTTCAGCTCTGAACAAAATGTTTGAGGCCATTTCCTGCTTGTTTAATTGCTGGTGGTTCTTGCCAGCACATATGTGGGACTTCTGTGCAGGTAGGAATAAACACTTTGAACACTGCTAAGCCTGTGTTCAAACTGTCAGTCTGATTTCATTGATTAATTCATACACCTACTGGCAGATTGGCATAATCTGCCAGTTCTTTCTACCTGGGTAAATAGCTGTACCTGAGAGCTGAAGAGCAAATAGTGCACTTCATTTACAGGTAATTGCTGTCAGATAACAGTGCTGCATAAGGTAACACCAAATATGTACACAAAACTGAAATTCTTCTTAAATTGCTGTAGAAAGAATGTTCCTCATTCTCAGATCACATTTGCCACAACTGACCTGTGTACATATTTCAGTGTCTTCCATATGCTCTCTGTAAATATCAGTAAAGTATGAGTAAGAAGATGTTTGTTTTGTAGAGCTTTTAAATAGAAAAAGCTAAATTACTACTATTTGCCAAAGGCTACACAGAGATTAAGTTACTTAGGGATGGTGACACAGGAAGCTTGTGATAAATCCAGCACATTCTTCTTTAGTTTTTATTTCAGTGGTACTTCCTTGAACACATTTTAAAATGCTTTTAAAAGCATACTTTGAACAGAATGCAGTAGCAGTTACCCTTATCAGAAATGCGTTTTATATTGCCATTCCTCACTGTTGCACTGTTTGAGAACAAGTAACAATATCTTCATTAATTTTGTGTTTCAGAGACAAGAAAGATTTGCTGACAGATCGCTCCTGGAAATGGAGAAAAGGGTGAGTTACTGCCAAACATC
The DNA here is from genome assembly GCF_019238085.1 of Lagopus leucura. Lineage (NCBI taxonomy): Eukaryota > Metazoa > Chordata > Aves > Galliformes > Phasianidae > Lagopus > Lagopus leucura. Next base: position 1,755,046 of record NW_024962335.1, on the reverse strand, counting down.
TCTTGAGTAGTTCGATTTGGGTTTTGTTTTAGTTTGTTCTGCAACCTCTGACTTGAATATATTTTAGTGGGAACAGAAGCCTTTCTTATAACTTGCATTTTTTAGAAGACTGGGGGATTTTAGGTTTCAGAGTAGCAATGAACACGAAAGACTGTCAGATGGAATTACTCTTAAGAATTGCCTGCAGGTTGCCTTGTTGATAACCAGGTTGTAAACCCCACTGCCCCCCAGGATTCTGCAGCTTGTTCCATCTCGTCCAGAACAATGTTGGCCTCCAGAGAGTTAAGCACTTTCAGAGCATCTCATCTTTTAGTGCATTTCCAACAGAGACCTTAATTTCCTCAGAGCTTTCTGGAGGCATGTGCATCGTCTTACCAATTATCATTGGTAATGAAGTAGCTGTTTCTATCCCACAGACATCAGACTTTGAACCTGCTAATGTTATAAAACTAATTACAGACTTTCCTTGTACTGTACCTTTTTCTAGAGGGACTATCATGCTGTGTACGGGCAGGGTGGAGGCAAATGAATGAGCAGTGCAGGAAGAGGGGCATTAGAGAGAGACAGCCCTAACTTGATGGGGAAAGGAGACATGTAATAAATCCACATATGAGACAGACTGCAGGGATTATTTCAGTAGTTGTGCCCATTATAATTTTAGGCTGTAGTTTTACACTCGTTTAAAACCCATCCCAATAAAAGTTTATTTCAGCAACAATTTAAACCAAAGCAAAGTTTGTTCTGATGTGGTCCTGGCTTCCTTTATGTCCTTTATGTACCTTTCTCCTTCCTGATCCTGGAGTGACGCGTTAGATATTAAAATGGGAAGAAAACTAAATGGACATTGATGGTAGTAAGTGGTATGGTATATATTTACTTATTCCTAGTAAGCTTGACATTTACTAGCCCTGTACGTTTACTTTCCAGTGTCTGAGGTTTAGAAAACAAGTTTTAGTTCTACAAACCTATGAGGTACATAAATACTCAGTTTTATTGGAGAACATAAAGATGCACAAATCCTCTCAGGCAGTTTGTGAAGTTCCATTAGTTTTATCTTAATAATCTCTCCAGATAATTGAAGCAACCTTTTAGTGCCTATTTCTGTTTGTTCTTGTGGCCCTGTGCTGTAGGCAGTGATTTCATCAGTAAAAAACTTTCATCAGCAGCTTTAATTGGTTTCTTGCTTGCTATCATGGCCACACAAGTGGACATTTAATTATTTCATAGGTTTGACTTTGACTGTATGCATTATTACACAGATGCCACATCCAGTATTGCACATCTTGACGTTATTTCAGTATTAAATTACTGTGCTGCTTGTTCCTCAGACATGCCATTGTGTTAAGACAATTGGCTATTTTGGGAATTCTTGCACCTTTTTCCTGTATTAATGCTTAGTTCAGTAGCAGAAACATCCTTTGGAAATGTTACTCGTTCTGAAGTTATCAAGACCGAACCTAGCAGTTAAAAAGGTAAATAAAATTAGTGATAGTGCTGTATGGCTGAAACCTGATCTACACAAGATTTAGGAGATCTTCTTCTGTTTTATGATGTTCGATTTACTTCTTGTCAGGCAATAATTTTGAACAGGAATTTATTTGTGATTCTGTTTTCCCCATTAGATCCAGAGTTGCTTTCACTTTGACAGTGACTGAAGTAGGATTCTCAGCTGCTAGTCATAACTAGCTGAGGTCTAGAAGTAAGCTTACTAACTGTGGGGCTTTAGGAATAATTTAAAGAAGTCTTCTTTATATGGGTGAAGTAATAGTATAAATGAGAAAGGTTTAAAAACAAACTGTAGAAATTTTCTAAGTATAATTTTCCAAGTATGACTTGAATAAAATAAAACAAAATTGAAGATACTGATGTAAGTTCATAGAAGAAAAAGGCAGGACAAAAGTAAAGTAGCAAGAACAGATGAGGAGAAATAGAAGGCTGGCAGAGAAAAACCTGACAGCATCTTTGAACTACAATGTATTCCAGTTGTGAAATACTTTTACAGTAAAGAAGGTGGGAATGCTTATAAAACCTAGAAGTTCACTGTGACAGAATTCAGAAAATATAAATTTAAAACCTTCATCAGTTGATTTCTACTATGTGTTTTGGTTATGCACAGTCAACATTTGTCATTTAAGGACTAGCAGTATGTTCTTAGGCAAAAATTTGGCTTTTGTTAACAGTTATCTATCACTCTGAAAAGTATATTAAAACCCATACTGCAGGATTTCAGTATGGATCAGAATTGTAGGCACCTTCAACCAGTTAGCTCCAAATTCATTGTGGATGCCCTGTCCCTGGAGGTGTTCAAGGCCAGGCTGGAAGGGGCCTTCCCTTCTAGTATTAAATGCAGGGATTGGTGGCCCTGCATGGGGCAGGAGCTTGGAGATTCATCATCCTTGAGCTCCTTTCCAACCCAGGCTGTTCTGTGATTCATCATCTAAGAATTTGTGATGGGATGAGGTGGGCTTTTTCGTTTGTTTATTACTGAATTTTTTAACCTGTATATATCCATGTACCTCAGTCTTATTGCACCGACTGTTGTTTCTGGTTGCTTTAATACGTGGCAATGAGCTATTGTCTTTTATACACTCAGAAACTGCCATGTGTTTTTTTCTTCGTCTTGAGAATTACAAATGCTTTTTGTCGTACCTTAGAGAAATGTTGAAATACAAAACATCTTAGGTTGAGTAAATTTCAAAGCCTTTCTCTGAGTTCAGAGACTAATCAGACAATATTGGCGAATCTTCTCCGTGAAACTGAATGTCCTTTGCTGGCCACTTCCTGAAATAGCAAGCAGTTCAGGAAAAAAGGAAGGATGTTTTTTCACACAGAAGGTGGTGATGCACTGGCACAGGTTGCCCAAGGAGGCTGTGGATCCCCATCCCTGGAGGCATTTGAGGCCAGGCTGGATGTGGCTCTGGGCAGCCTGGTCTGCTGGTTGGTGACCCTGCACGTAGCAGAGGGTTGAAACTGGATGATCATTGTGGTCATTTTCAACCCAGGCCATTCTATCATTCTTTGAAAAAAGGAACATAGTTTCATCTAATTAGAACTATATGTTTTTTACAACAAATGTTATATCTAGTCCAGTCCATTTAAATGTTTATTTTATATAATGTGAGGCATGCGAAGGTGATGAAATAAGGATTTTGTTTAACTGGCTTTTACTGCAAGTAGTTATTCTTAAACAAGTTCAACAAGCAAGTTAAGCAAATTCATCCAAAGGACTAAGGATTTTTAGCTATCTGAAATTGTAAGATTATTTGATCCGTCATTCATCTCTTGGTAATTACAGAAATTGCCCAATATTGCTTATTGTAACAGCACTGATAATATATGTTATCCTGCAAAACTTCTGGGTAAACTAAGGTTCTAATTAATGTAAAATGGTGTGAGTTTTTTTGTTAGTCACTTGTTTGCTGCAGTTAACTCACTGATATTTATTATGCCATTATTGTCAGTCAGTATCATTATGGCAAAATTAGTTACTTGAAGAAGTATAGTACCTTAAGTACTAACAACTGCAGTAATCTGTTATATTGATAAACCTTTGGAATTGTTTGCTAAAATGGGAAAATGTTGGGGAATAACTGCACTATGATTAAACTAAATTCAAATGATTTGTATCTGAAAGGTGTCCGGCAAGAGTCAGTATCTACTGGGCGGTATGATCTAACCAAAGTTTTACACACCTCAGTCAATGCTGCTTGCTGTTTGCATAACACCATTGTATGCAGATGCATATGTACACCTTGCAATAATCTGTTGCTTTTGCCTTTCACACTTTGGAAAAAATATGAATGTAGAATACTGAATAACCGCAACTGCTTTTAAACGAGATACACTGCGATGTCTGACACAGGAAAGCAAGCAAGCTATAAACCCCTGAAGTCTACTGCAGTAGCTGTTGATCTGTCAAATGTGTGAAAACAAGGTTTAAACAAAACAGTAGCGCTTAGAAACATGGTAGTGTATCTGCACTGCAGACTGCAGCATAGTATAGAAAACCATCAGCTAATTTTCAGTAAGCTACCTTGGGTACTTAAATGAGAACTTGACATTCTTGACAAAGGCTAATTTCTCCTGCTTCTCAAGTAAGAAGGAAAAAAAAAAAAAAAACCATACTATACTAGAAACGCAGAAAATACTCAGGAAGCATTTACTGAAGAAGCAGGTGATCTTACGTGGCTAGATTTCTTTGGTACTCAGCTGAACTGACGTAAGTTTGGGTTGTATCTACACTACGTTGCAGTTTAGAGTGTAGACAGATCCCACTGAGCTGAGGCACATGTTTCAGCTACATTTGCTTGTCTTTGAAAGCTTACGCTTTTGTGCTTCTTTCTTTTAATATTCTTGTTTGTTTCTGATCATTTTCTGCATTTCTTGTATATAAAGCTTTTCCAGAAGCCTAGCTTATAAAAATAAAGCCCAAATAAATGGTGCTTATGAGCTGTCTAAATTTATGTAAAGGAAGGGGTATCTTTTGTAGGACTTGATATCTCTTCCTCCTAAGTTATTAAAATGGAGCATTGAAATAGTTTCTGTTTATCACTGCCATCACAAGTTTCCTGTCTACACTGTGCTTCTGGTTGTATGATCTTTGAAACTTGAAATATTTCACAGTTATCACAGTATTTACAAGCAGTAATTAGTAAAAAAGGTATTGTTTGGTGTTAACATACATTTTTTTGGATTTAGGAAAGAAGAGCTCTAGAAAGAAGGATATCTGAAATGGAAGAGGAACTGAAAGTAAGTATTGTTGAATGCTAACACAGTGTATTGATGTCAGTGGCTTAAAACAACACTTAATCTAGCAGTATTTCCAGTCTCTATAATTTCAATAGAAAATAAATAAATTATTGGCACATTCAAAGTCAGCAATTTCTTTTTTTTTTTTTTTTGTAGTGAAGTTTTTCTTGCTGTTATCAGCAGTCATATATGTAGGACTTACCTTCTGGGACGGTGTTGGGACTTACACTGGTATAGCACATTCACTGATGAGAAGCATTCAGAGATGTCGGCAGTGAAATATATCTTGATCTGATCAAGGCAGGATTGCAGTCTTTGTTTTGGATACAATACTGTCATGTTTATTTAGTTAAAAATAATGGTGTATAATTCTGTAGATTAAGCACAGATAATTTCATAGACTAAGCATTAAATGTTGCTTCAATCCTTGTCTCGTGTTCATTAAATTCTGTATTAGGAAGCGTGTTTCCAGTGTCAGAAGAAAAAAATATGTTTATATAGTTAGTAATAATCAGTTTTTAGTGACCAAAAAAGCAGCAGATAATTTAAATTTCAGATTGTAACAGAAAAGCACCATATACCACATGCAGTGAATAATAAAATGTTGTGCTTTGACTTGTCTCATTCCCTAGTTTATCAACATTTTAAGTCCTTTGATATGATCAGAAGTCTGAGAAATCTAGCAAATTTGTTTTGTGTTACATCCTTGGATATAATATTGGACAGAGCCTGCCAAGCTGATAAAATTAAGATTCAACTGGAGAACTAGTGGAACATGATGAAAACATCTTTCTTTGCCATAATTTTGAGAAGCCACTGTTTTGAGATTGGAAAGTTGTCATCAATTAAAAAGTTTCCTTTCAGTCTCATTTTTGAGCTCCCTCTGGTGCTTGGAAACTGCATTAACTGCCAAATCCTTGTCATTAAAACACATGCACTGAGGTTTGTTGTAATTGAACCTGACAAGCAGAAGTAAACAGGATTCAGGACAGCTCTAAGGAGAGGATGCAGCATATGAGGTTCTTAGAGGGGTCTTCAGAAGTGAAATCTATATGAAGCTTTCTATGGCATAGGAACATAATTGGTTTTATGAGGTGGATGAAGGAGATATGAGCTTCTATTACAGGCCTGTAAATTGTTGGTAGGGATAGTTGGGATACAGAGGAAAATGGAGAATGCAAATGCCTTGTGTTTTTTAAAAGTCAGCTTCAGTTTGTGAGAGTTTTGAATTAAAGATTAACACTCTTCCTGTTGTTTGTTGCACTGTCATGTACATATACGTATTAAGTGCAGCATTATTTATTGAGTTTTGAATAGATTTTTATTTACTTATTTATTGTCACAACTACAACATTAAGTAAAGAATTCCCAGGATAACTTTCATTGTCGATGTGTTGTGAGCTGTTTTGGAAAGCTGTGACCAATCACTGCTGGTTCTTAGATTGCTTTTCAGGAATGTGCCACTTGTCTGATACTTCCACTTCACAGCGAGTAATCTACTTTAAACAGGACTGTCTCTTCTAAGTTTTCTTTCAGTCCTGCTATCTCTAGTTCTTTTAAACGTAATATGCATGTATGTTTTTTCTTTCTCATTTTCACCTCTATTTCTTTGATTCCCACAGCACCTGCAACAAATAAAGCAGATTCACTCTTTGAGGCACATAAATGAGCGTCTGGTGACTGAGAATAGGGCCTTGACCCGTGTGGTTGCCAAGCTGTCAGGGTCCTGTAGGCAACTGCATCCTGTGGACTTGTAATTTCTTCCTTCTGCTTTGTGTAGCCAGGCAGGTGCTGACAATAAGTTTGTGCTTGGGTAGAATTGTACTATTAACTCCTGTGTGTTGGGAGCTGACTTACTGCTTGGTGATGGAAGTGTGGCTAAAGCATGGTGTCTGGTGTACCAAATGGAGATGCTGCAGCTGTATTGGTATGGTGTGATGTTGTTGATACTAGCACAGAAGCTTGTTGTTTTTCCCTTATAGCTAAGCTGGCAAGGGTTCACGAGATCTTTGACGCCTTAACACCCTGGCAACGATTTGAAAGGATTTGTGTTGAGTTTGCATTAGGATACACTGAAGTCACCAGTTAGGAGTTTGAATAAATGCTTGAATCAACAGATTTATCTCTGGTTTTCTAACAAATTGAAGTTAAGAATGGGTCTTTCTTACTGCAGTATAATTCAAATGCATAGAACTAAAATAGATCTAGCTGCAACTAAAGAAAGTTTGAAAGCTGAAAGTTGAGATTCTGGTGCAGTACTCCGCATTTCTGAACAGCTGCATTAGCAACTGTATTTTTTACATTTGTCTGATTTTATGTTCAGAGATTGTCGAAGTCTTCCTTTAAAAATACTGACTTGAAAGTCAATTTGTCTTTTCTATACGGAATTCCTGCGTGGTGCTGTACAATCTTTATTTTTATCTTGACTGAGCTTAGAATTTGCAATTGTAGCTCTAATTTGAAGGTTACAGATATATACTGCTACGTACGCCGCAGGTGTTCCAGTTATGGACCTATGGTCCTATCATGCAAGGACTAAACAAATGGACACAAAAACACTCTGCCCAGAGTGTTAGATTGGTTTACACTTACTGGGTCATCCTGTCCATTGCCCTTCTGCTAAAGATATGAACTGTTTTAGCTGCCATTTTGGAAAAAAACATGGGTTTGTTGCAGTGTTACTGTAGGGCTGTTTGGGAAACCCACTGGAGGTTCAAAAATTCTGCATGGAACAGAATATAGTTTCACTCCATGACAAATCTATTAGGCTTTCTTCCTCCTCTTACATAACAGCTGTATGAGGTGGAGGTTTCAGTGAGTATTTAAGATTTGTAGGTGCAGATAAAATCATTTTCCTTCTGCACAGTGATTCTTGTTAATGTGTTTCTCCTTACCTGCCCCTCTTCCCTCTCAGAAGCAAAGAGATGAGTGCACACTTTTCCTTTCTGCTTACGGCGTCAGATCTCAGGTTTTTCCAGTCAGAGGCATGAAATAAATAGCAACTTTATCCTTTGGCTTTATGTCTCTCTGAAGGTGACCTAACAATAGGATGTGGATAGAAAGGTTGATCCTAGTCAGCGCCCTGCATTCCTGAACATTCCCTTGCGTTAACCCTTAGTGAATCAGTCGGCTCTCTGATCTGGCTGAGAAGAAATCCCATTGGTGGTTGTACAGTTTGATCCACCTTACTGCAGCATGTTTGTGTAACTAAAGCTAGCACTCAGCAGCAGGAGCGTGTTGCTGCAGGAGGAGGGGGAACTGTCCCTTTAAGGCAGCCTGTCTTAGACCAGCTTCAGCTAACAAGGTGGGTTTTCAACACAGCCAAGCTAATCTAGTGTCAGCTGTCCACAGCCACATGTCCCTACCATGTTTTTTTTGCAACCACTGGCATTCCTTTAACCATGCTAAGCCTTTTCAATATGTTAAACCACACAAAATCATTCAGTATTCTCTTTTTTAGAGGAAGTTTTAAAAGGCAGATCACGGTGAAGCTCAAGGAGCAGCACTAGCAAAGAAAAGCTTGGCTACACAGTAGGGAGGCTGGACGTTTTGATGGTAGCTTGACCATAGCACTGTGGCTGATTAATCTGAACAGTTGTCTTGACAGTGCATGAGCTTTCTCTAATCATAATGTACAAAGCTCTTTGTTACATACAAACTGTTAAATCCTCCAGCAGATAAAGACATTATTACTGAGCTGGTTCCAGCAAGTGGTTATTGAAAAATTATTTGATCTGCTACAGTACTGCAAAGTTACCAGCTAATCATGTAATACAGGTAGGCAAAATAATGCATTTTTAATCTTATTCAAGAATCTCGTCAAGGCAAGATACTCTATTACTTAACTGGAAAGGAAATTGGAATTTAAAGTACTAAGTACAGTATGTAATTGCAAATTGTAGTGGGTTTCATGCAGAGCTTTTTTCTGCTTCTCCACGTGAAAGTCATGTGATGCCATTTCGTAATAAGTTTGAGTACCATAGGAATGCACTGCTCCAAGAAAATTGCATAAATGTCTTTAGTTAGGCTTAATATGTAGTTTTATATGTCAGGATTAGTATAGATGGGAAGTGCAAGTATTTTATGTTGCCTAACCTTATCCTTTTTTATAAGTCTCCTATTACTTACAACTCCTTTTGTCTTCCACCTATCTTCCTCTATTCTTTAGCAGACTTACAACAAAAGAAAATATTTTCTTAATATGTATTCTGCCTATTACTTTAATGAGGATTTAAATTTATCCACAATGATTTGCAGACATGTAATAGTACCAGATTGTGTTAAAACTCTAAATTTGAACGGGGCCTTTTTGCTGTTGTTATTAAAATGATTAATCAGAAAATGCAGCAGTTTCTGGGTCTGCCTGCATAACGTATTGACTGCTGCTTCCTAGTCACTGAGTTGAAGGACTGTAAAGTAACTGGAATTGCTGTGGTTAGATGGACTCTCCAGATTGGTTCTTGCCCCTTCTTGTCCCAGTAGACCCTACTCAGTCACAAGACACTAATTGGAGGTCACAAATCTAAGACATCAGAATGAAAAATACAGAACGCGTTTGATCCCTATATGTGTATATATGAGAATTCTCTTGGATAGTGCCATAGCTTCTTGCTTTTTTCCCCCTGCAGGCACTGCATTTCATGGAGTAGGTAGCAGCATTAATTTAACCGTGCAAACTCACAGAACACAAAATTATCTCTTCTTACTCTTAAGATTTGGGTTTTTTTGTGTGTGAATTTTCTCACTGTGAGTTTTTCAGAAAGTAAATCAATGTCTCTTCAGAGCAGATACATGACATGAAGTAGTGGTAATAAGCTGTCGTACAGTGTAAAAACCACAGATATTATTTGAAAATTGTCAAATGATGGCTTGTGTTGCTCATGTTCAAATATGTTGACGTGGTTTTTGAAAGCAATTGGTACTTATGGCACTTGATATTCAGAGCACAGCTTTCACTTGACTGTGATGGAAGCTGTAGAATTAAAGCACTCTGACTCCCTGTGAAGAGTTCAGTTTGGGTGGCTTGCCCTGAGCCACACTATGGAGTAGAGCTGGAATCCAGGATAGCAGAATGATTCTAGTTGTGGAGATCACCTTTTTTCCCACTTGTTATCCTGTTACCTTTTGTTTCACATACTCCGCTATTTGCAGGTAAAGAAAGTAGAGAACCCGCAGCCTCAGTCCTGCCTTGTGCACCATCCTGTTCACTCTGTGAGAATCTGCTGCTAGCAAACTGATTGTGGACAGGAATCCTTTGGAGGAGATGTGTAAATGAAGGCTTAAACTTCACAGTTCCTTCTGCTCCATAACAATGTTCTGAGTATAAGGGGTCTGCAAGTATGATTTTGCAAGGATAAAATGAAAACAAAACTAGTGGCGTGGAAGTTTCATCGTGAAAAATTAAGTAGTGGTTGTTACATTGGTCATCGGTTGGACCTCTTGTGTGCTCTTGCACCTTGAAGGTTCCTGAATAACTACACTGTAGAAATAGGCTGTTGCCCCCTGTGGAAACCTGCTGTTAGAAACCATACGTGGAATATGGCTGTGAGTTTTATAGGTGGCTTGTTATCAGTGTGTGAATACTGACACTGAGAATTTCTGAGATTACTTCTAGTTTCTCTGATAAGTTCTGCTCTCCCAGTACAAAGCTCTGTGCACTGGCTTGTCCTCCTCTCCTGTCTGATCCTGTCCAACTCTCACCTCACTTGGCTTCTGCCTTCCAGCTCTTGTGTTTGTGTGTCAGCCATCTCCTGTGGCAACCTTAACTTGCCATCTCCTAACTGGTGTGCCTGAGCGCAGCCTGGTGTTTCGGTGATCTGATCTTGTGTGAACCATGCTATTCAGGGATGGGACCTCAAAGAACAGGATGTGCGCTTGCACACAAGTTTGGAAGTGATTGAAAGATTAATGCTTTGAGTTAATAAGCTGAATCACACTGTATCTGATCAGGATGAAATCATCCAAGAGAACAGTGGCAGATATAATTAGCTATGGCATGTTATTTTGAAACTGTGCAAGTGCAGTGTAGATGAGCCTCTTTAAATTATCACTGATTAACATTTTTTGTTTTGCACTGAAATCTGAAGCATTTAATTGCTTTCCTTATGCTACTCTAAATGCTTTTGTGGAGAGGCTGCTCGTCTGCACCACTTCATTTTAGTGCACCTAGACCAGGCAATTGAAAGTTCTTAATGCATAGCTCCTAACTCTGTCGTGCTAAAAGATGAGAATTTTCTGAACTGCTGGTGCAAAGGGGGCAATAACGACCAAAATATTTCAACTGAGTGGACATTTTTATCCCCAGTGCTTGTCTGCTCTTGTTGCTGTTACTTAGAGTATAACAGCAAATAACCATTGTGTTTCTTTTTTGATAGATGCTACCAGACCTGAAGGCAGACAACCAGAGGCTAAAAGATGAAAATGGGGCCTTGATCAGAGTTATAAGCAAACTTTCCAAATAAAGGGCTTACTACAGCAGCAGATACCGGTATTGCACATCGTGAGTAACTCCAGTGGACCACAGTATGGCAGTCACTGGAAGTGTGGGAAGATCCCTTGGAGACTGTCATTTTCAGATATCCTGCCAAACGCCCTCTTACCTGTGTGTTTTTGTATCAAGATCATTGTTTCTGTTAAAATGCAGCTGCTGAGAAGAAAAATGACTGAGAAATCTTGTTTACAGCTACAGCATTATAAGGAAAGTGTTCAAGGCCAGATACGCCTCAGATATTTAACCAGTAAGCCTTAGTTGTACATAAACACTTTTACATCAACAAAAGCTTTCAGCTCTCACAGAAGACAGTTACTCAATAATGTTTTTGTTGTGCCACAACTCCCAGGTTTTTTTTTCTATACTCAGTTTTTCTTTAAATCGTAAGTTTGGATTTTTTTTCCCTTCTAATTATTCATGTACCAGATTTTCTTGTACAGTGTTTTCACAGCTTTACCATTTGCAGAGACCACACACCCTTTTAAATTACATATTCGTGTAGCTACCTAGAGTTGTATTGTCCAACCACCTGGAACAGAGATGTTTGGTGGAACGTTTGCTTTCACTGTTTGTGCAATATGCATTTATTTCCTATACAGAATGCTTTAAAAGTCAGTTGAAACTAGAATTATTTTAAGAGTCCTGTTTTCTGCCTTCATCGGTCACTTAAAAAAAAAAAAAGTTTGTAGTGAAAGATGCTAGATCCTGTAATCGTCACATTCATTTGAGCAGGTACTGAGTGATGCTGTATATATAAATGTGTACTGGTTTGATTTTTCAGACCACCACGTGGCATGCTTGAATATATTTCCCTATTGCAAATGTCTGTTAATGCAAATTAGGCTACTCCAGAATAGTGTGTTTAACAAAGTTCATTAATTTTTATGGTATAAAGAATTTAGACATTGTACATTGTATGGAGCCCTATCTTTACAAAAGGTCTAAACTATATAAAATACTTTATTATCTTTTCTTCCCAGTTGTTTTTTTTTTTCATTTGATAGTGTTCACCATAATAAAAAATGCATAAATATAACTGCTTCACTACATTTCACATACCTGTATTTATCCGAGTGCTGTCCAAAACTGTTGTGCTAGCCAAAGTAATCTTACTAAATCATTTGAAAAACATAACCCGTTACACTCACATTAATGTTTATATGCACTGTTGCCATGTGAGAAGGCATCTAATTTGATAACACCATCGTGTCAGACCATTTTATACATTTCAGTGGCCTTTAAAAACAAAAAAAGTACTTAAGTGAAGATTGCTTTTGTTAGAAACAGCTTTTATATTTCATTAAACCATTCGGAATACGACATCCTATCGGCACATAACTTTATTGCCTAAAACCACTGACCAGATCAGCCATTAAAACCGATTGTACATTGTAAAGCTTGTAGTAGCTATTGTATTATTGATTATATTGTATACTACATTAAATGTGAATTTGTACCCCTTCATTTAAAAAGGTCATTGTGTTCTACTGCCTCCTGGGGGGTGGGCTTAGCTTTAGGGGGGTGGGATATGTTTGGGGAAGGAAGACGCGATGTCCTCTCTCCGTTGGTTTTTTGAAGATGTAAGGTTATGCTCTCACTACCAAGCTCAGGATTCTTGATTTTAAAGGTACACGGATGGTCTGAGATACCTGATTGTAATCGATCTGTGTGAGAGGTGGGGCTGAACCGTAGGGAACTTCCATTGTCATATGCTAACATAAAATAAGCGGAGAACTGAACGGTTTGAATGGCTGCAGCGTACTGAGTTCTGTTACAAGACAGTTAGGCATATTCTCGATTATATTTGGTAAAGTTTGGGTGCCTGTGAATGATTAAATACGTGTTTCTAATATTTTAGTGTTTTATATTTAGGTTATTTATTCTTTATATCTTAAAAAAGATGAATGGCTACTGTGCTATATTGATTTTATTGGTAGTACTGAGCAGACCTTGTATCTGCATGAAACTAGTTGCAAAACCCACTATTTTGGAAAAAAAAAAAAAAAAAAGAAGTATTTTGACATATACAAATAAAATGAATACAAACTATTTTAAATGTGTGAAAGTTTTACTGAGAAGACACTGAGATTTGTTACGAACTTAAGCGATGTTGTAAGTTTGCTGTTGAAATTCTTCGGTGGGCATTTTTCATTCATTGCGTCATTGGGATGCCAAATTCGAGTACCTTTCAAAGATTGTAATCAAATGGTGATTATTTGCACATCGTTGTACATGCACATCTGTAAATGCTACAGTAAAAATGCCATATTTATGCAATCTGTAACAACTTGGACAAATGTTTATATATTTTACATAAACCTGTCTGTGTGCAGAATCTGAGAACCATTTTTTATGTGATGTTATCACAAGCTCACAGAGCGATTGCTAACCACGTGTCACGACTGCACTGTACCCTTTGTGTTGCAGACCAAATGCAGCCCGGGAAAATCACACTGGTGCACAAACAGCGTAGTGACAGGAGTCTGCTTTGTGATTTAGGGACAGTTTGTATGTGAGAAATGCATTATTGCCAGCTGTTGACTCCAACAAGTCTACTGAAGTGACCAATAGCTGAAATGGTCATTCAGAACAGCAGCTTAGATTCTCGGAGGACCTCTCCCAGTGTAGAAAGGGAGGGATATTTGCGTGCCACAGGTTAACACCAAATACAGATGGAAGCATGGACAGAGCTGAAGGAAGAGGCAATGGGAATGCATAGAACCACCCATTAGCGAAGCTGTAACCCCCAGAGGAGGAGTGATGACCATGTGTGGGAAAGCAGCACCAGGTGCAGGGAGGATGGAGGGACTGGGTCTGTATGGACCATGGCACTTAATGGTTCCAAATGCTAAAAATAATTTCCCAAAATAAGGGGCTCTGCAGATTAAGCCACTATTTTTTCCCACCCCAGCTCCCTCGTCGTGATCTATTTCCTCTACATGTTCCCTGTTCCTAGTTGTGCACTGCTGTCAGACTTCTGCCAAGTTTGAATGAGGAAGGGAGGACCTTTCTCTGTAGATTGGTGCATGTTTTGTTAAGTGCCAAATACAAAACACGAACGCCCCAGTGTTACTTTCCATGCTAACCTCTGGTTTGTTAATGCTCAGGTGAGCACGAATGCTGGCTGTTTATCTGTGCAGCACTCTCAGCCACTGTTCATTGGGTGATCTTCTAAAGGTATCCTGTCTTCAAGTTCTGGTGCTTTCATTATGCAGCTGATAACGTGTTTTATAGGTGAAATTTAACTTCCAGCTACAATCCCAAAGACTTCACAGCAAAACGAGAGAAATTCACTGCATAACAAACAGTTCATAAAAGAAAAACTACGCAGCTATAAAAGCTTTACATAATTTGTTATGGAATCTTTTTTTAAAAAAGAGAATGGAGGAAGGACTGTAGACGATGTAGATGGTTGTGTCCCCACGGTTTATGGGCACACTGTTAACGTTTAATTGTGGTGATTTAGCTTCCTTAGGTTCTTAGGTCAAAGCCACAAGTAGCAAGGGGCAGAAATGGTGGTGACAGTGGTACGTGCTTTACCTTTGTCCTGGGTGAAAGAGCAGCAGCTGGGGTTTGCTACAGTCACAGGAAGGATTTACCCAACAGCCCGGTCAGAAGGTGGCTGCGTGAAAGGCAGAATTAAAGCAAACAAAAAAATACCTTCATAAACCCACACCGAAGGGAGAGTTGCTGCCACACTGGTGAAGTCATCGGCTGTTCCTGCTTTTGTCAGCACCTCCCCATTCTGTGTTACTGATTAGATAGGGAAAGTATGTAGTCGTTGGAGAAAGGAGGAACTGTTCGTTCTTCATGTGAAAGCATCACCTGTTGGATGTCTAATGTTTCAGATCTGCTCTGGGATAAAAAGCCCCACATTCCAGCTAATTATTTCACCCTTCTCGCTTGGGTTTCGCAAACCCGCTGAAGCTGAGCAGAGCGGTTAGCCAGGGCAGCACAGCTCCTCTCCCAGTGCGGTCTTTTCCCTTTGTTATGTGCGCCAGACGAAGAACCAGGGGGGTGGGTGAGAAGAGCCGTGGGTGCCGCCTTCGGGCACTCCACCCGGCCTTCCGAGCAGGGGGGCGGAGGCTGAGCTCAGAGTGGGGGGCTGCCGGGCCTGCGGGGCTCTGCCATGCGGTGTGACCTTCCGGCAGGAAGCGGGGCATTCAGGCCCTGGTCAGTGCCAGGTGTGAGGCGGTGCGATGGTTCTTCTCGCCCGCAGGAGGGGCGGCCGGGTGCGGAGCTGCTGCGTTCCGGCTGAACTCGAGCTGCCGCTTTAAAAGGGCTTCCCAAGTCTGGGATGAAATGCGCAGCTGGGTAAAACGTATGAACGATACGCAGGCTGCTGGCTGCAGCCACGAGATTTAACAAAACGTGAATTTGTTAAAAACAACCGAAAAATCAAGCGCTAGAACCTTCCGCTTTGCACAGCCTGCTCGTACCGCAGGCGCGGTTCCCCAGCCGCCATCCAGTCACCCATCGCCTTCGGCCGCCAGGCCCTGAGCTGCTCCCGGGACACGAGGCGGCCGCCAAGCGGCGCCAGAGCTCCTGGAGCGGCTGCTGAGCCGCGCTGCCAGGCCGCGTGCCGCTGTGGGGCCGCCGCCGTGCCGGTGCTGGGTGAGGCGCGGAGCGCGGCCAGCAGCGCAAATCTCTCCATATTCTGTCGGCCT
Source organism: Lagopus leucura (assembly GCF_019238085.1). Classification (NCBI taxonomy): domain Eukaryota; kingdom Metazoa; phylum Chordata; class Aves; order Galliformes; family Phasianidae; genus Lagopus; species Lagopus leucura. Next base: position 1,739,140 of record NW_024962335.1, on the reverse strand, counting down.
TCTCCCCCCAGCTCTGCGCGGGCAGCGTTCTGCCCCCGTTCCCCGGCACCGCACGCACCACGCGGAACAGGGCTCCTGGGCCCGGCTGCGTTCCTTGCAGCCCGGATCCGAGCGGCCGCTTCCCCGGAGACCCGAAGCACTCGAATCTCCGCAGTTTCTGGGGAGCGGCACTCGGACGCCGCTCAGAATCCCTTCGTACTTTCCGACAAGACCCCGCGAGCGCGCTGACGCGCCGCAGCTCCGCAGTGCACGGCCTGCTCCGCCCGCTGCCCCCCGCGGCTGTCCGCCTTCCCCGCGCTTCCCGGATCCCGACTCCTCCCGAGGCCCCTTCTGTCACCGTGTGACCCCCATCTCGTCCACCCCAGCACTTCTCGGTCCCGGTTCCCGCCGCCTATTTCTGCCCGTCAGCCCGTCTCCCTTCCCTCCCTCTTCTCCCTTGCATTTTCGGCCCGTTTGCTGCTCCCCTGCTGGCTGTATCCGCAGAGCTGACGGTCGGCTCGACGGCAGGACCTCGCCACCCCGCAGCGCTCCCTGCCCTCTCCCGCGCCCTGCTGCCTGCCTCCCCTCCCTGTGTTCTCGCATCTCGGCAGCGCACAGCCCTAATGGCTTGGGAGATGCCATTAATCTTTCCCTGACCGCAGGATCTTTTTTTCCCCTGATAATCTAATCTTTACTCAGGAGGAATGTCTCCACCAAGCCAATTAGTTCCCACCTACTCTAGTTTCTCTCTAACCCAAGGGAGCGCTTCTGCCATAAGCTAAGCGCTCTGCGACTCACCTGTTCCCTTTCCATGCAGCTATTCCTCTCCTCGGGAATCAGCACTATTTTTTATAGGTGCGTTTTTCCTCCACACCTCTGCATAGGTGAAGGTGAAAGCAGTTACAGGTCTTACACTTCTTACGCTGATCTGAATCCATCGGGGTGTTTGCAGGATAACAACCACTCACTGTTTCTTGTTTAGTTTCCTTTCACCTGTCTTTGAGCAAACACATGGGGATGCCAGTAGGCTACTTGGGGCCAGTAGTATTGACAGATCCCTGGCTGTGGATTTGCTTGTGCTCAGGACAGGGTATGCAGCCTGTCCCCATGTCGAGGCCCTTTTAAACTTGTGCCCACTCTGAAACAGCTACAGTGTAGGCACACTGAGTTGTTGGATTCGTTAGGATTGTTCACAGAAACATTCAGCCCCACGCCTTCACTGCAGCTGTTGATAGCGTTCATCACTGAAAGAAGTCCCGTTATATATCATACCAGCATCGTGCTAACAATAGGAAGTATATTTAGTTTTGGATATTCTTTAAGCTGTTCTCTCCCTTTGTATTTTGTTTGCTTTCTCAGCAAGACTCTAAGCTCTCCTAGTCGCTCCCCCGCCTCTGCTTACACTCACTGATACGCCACAGCCTCTGACTGATTGCTGTTTGTGTTTGTTTTGGACACTTCCAGATGATTGCTACTAATAACCAGCACTGAATTCCTGAAATATCTGCCCCATTCCTTCTACAAGGCAATTTCTTTATGGTCCATCATATGAAAAACACCAGGTCCTAGAAATACTGTGGGGCAGGAGAAGAATAACCTCCAAATGAATGGCTAGCTCTAACAAAGCGTTGTAAAAAGCCATCACACTGCATTCTGCATGCATCATCTACCGCATTTCAGCACGGGCCAAGCTCCTTAGTCAGCTCTCTGAGGGGAGCTAGCAGCAGCATGCTGCTGTCCCGTTGGGCTTTGGCTGTGTGCCGATGGCAGCAGGGCCGTGGCAGGGAGCAGCAGAGCAGGTCCATCACAGGGTGCACAGGACAGCCCAGAGACCTCGGTGGTTGTGTACTGGTCCTTCCAAGAATCAAAGCAGCTCTTAAGAGCTTCAGGGCTGGTCATCAACAGCAAACAACCAAAAGCTTGGAAGGTTTATGAAGTGTAACTAGAGCCGACAAGACGCAGACAGATAGCAACTTGGAATTGGTTTCTAGCTATTTCTATGCTTCAGTTTGGAGATAAAGATGAGAACTGGATTGTCTTTACGGTGCAGAGGATGCTGTCTTTCAGAGGAGAGAGCAGGCTCTGCTGGAGCTGATAGTTCCTTCAGCTCTGGTAAAAGCTTCTTGGCGTACAAAGAGCTTTATATTAAGCACTAATGGAGGTCATTAGATGTCGACATCCAATCTGGAAGCTTATCATAAACACAGAAAGTAACAAAGGTGGTGTTATTCAGATAACTTAAGGTTATCTCAACCGTAACGTAAACCTATGATATTACTTTTGTCATACGGAGAGGTACAGCCAGCCCTTCACTACCAGATACCATAGGTGGCACAACAGCTGTGTGACCTGGCAGCTCCCCCTTACCTCAGCCGGTGGCGGCCCAGCTGACTCTCAGGCCGGCTGGAGCACAGCGTGACACAAACAGCACAGAAAACATCCGGTGCTGGCTTACGTCCAGAAGGTGAAATGGTCTCTGTCACACAACGGGACGCAGAAACACGTCTGTTTGAAAGCAGTTCATTCCCCAAAGGGCAAACGTAGGGGCTGGACTAGTGAGCCAGCAAGGAGTAACTCCATAGCCTCCACCGTATACTCGAGTATGTCTAGGTGGTACGTTATCTTCAAACTTGTTTCCTAATGGCAGTTGCTTTTGTTGTCATTTGACTATGTTGAATTTCACGTGCTGCTTTGTCAGCGCCACCCAGTCTGGCAATGTTATCTTTCACTTTATCAATTTGTTCTTTTTCTTTTTAGTACTTCACAGAATAGCTCAAGTTGGAAGGGACCCACAAGGACCACCAAGTCCAACCCCTGGCTTCTGCCCAAAATCAAACCCTATGTCTGAGAGAGTTGTCCAGATTGTCCCTGAATTCCAGCATTGGGCCTGTGCCCACTGCCCTGTGCAGCCCGTTCCATACCCACCGCCCTCTGGTGCAGACCCTGTCCCCAAACCCCAGCTGCCCTCCCCTGACAGCTCCACACCGTTCCCTTGGGCCCTGTTGCTGTCACACAGAGCAGAGCTCAGCACTGGGCTGAACCAACCCTGGGACCTCAGATGCTTCTCACACTTTTTGCCTTCCAGCCTCTCTCCATCTTCATAGCCCTGCTGTAGACATTTTCCAGTAGTTTTATGTCCTTTTGATATTGTGGCACCCGAACTGCACACAGTGAGCAGGTGAGGCCACACAGCGCAGAGTGGAGCAGGGCAATCCCTCTCCTCACCCAGCTGCAAAGCATTCTGACATAAGAACCTCCCTGGGTTCCTTCACAGGGAGCACAGAGGTGGGACCACAATGGACCAGTTGTCTTCTCATTGTGTTTCTTTTGTACCATGCTCCTATCCTGGCCCTACTGATGTGCTATCAGGGAACTTTTTTCCATGCTCTTTGCAAACTGGCTCTTGAGCATACTTCTAGTTTGCCACAGAGCCTTTACCTTTTTCACCCTTCCCACCTAAATGCTGACATCTTTGCTTTTTCTCAGCTTTCTCGTACTTCACTGCATAACGCTTTGACTCCATGCCTGTTTTTCATCCTGCTTTTCAGCACATCACTCTAGGGTATCCTCACCCCATTCACTGCTCAAATCTGGCCCTAGACAGTACCTTTTTGGTCAGTAAAAAAGAGGTAGTGTGGTTCCTCAATAAACTGCTTCAAAGCTCTGCTGACTGAACTCTATCACAAACAGCGAGGAGCTGTAAGATAAGCAGAGTCATAAGGTCTCCTTTCCTGTAAGGCAGGAAAAGCACACGGTACAGAACATGAGAAGCAGCAACAAAATGTCTTACAGAGTGAGATTGTGAACTGTGGCAGAAAATGTTCTTTCCCAATATGCCTTTGAAGTCATCTCTACTGTCATTCTTATCCACAACTGCAAACTGGAGGTAGATGGCAATCTCTGCATTACTTTCTCATAGTGTGTATTGAAAAATAAAGCTAACTTCCTTCTGTAAGTTTTTATTTTCCTTTCCGTACTGCATACCTCCATCAGTTTGATTAACAAACTTGGCTGCAAGAGACAATACCACATAGTTTGTAGAAACTGTTTGTTTATTTATGGTCAAATGATAGCAGAGTTCAAGAAGAGTAGAAACACAGACAGAAACCAGACTAGAAGGTGTGCCCCTAGGACTGATCTCCAACGCTAACACCTGCTGATAAATCTAGCTATTACACAAAGCTCTGTTATTATCACTTGCAATATTTCAAATCAGGACCTAGCACCTAAAAATGTTTTAAGCAATTCAGTAACACAGCAAATAGTATAAAGTTGATATTTCAGCAGAGGAGACATTGTCAGATTTGTACGAGTTTCCAGACAGAAGCCAGACCAAAGTGCCATAGCTGACCCACTGACCACAGTGACTCGAAAGAACACCGTTAGCTGTCAGCACATTACAGAGGTGAACCTTGCCAGAAGGTTAGCACTGTAGCACTAAGATCCATGGAGGAGAAAATAAGAATAATTGAATTAAATCCTGGAAGAAAAGTTTGGGAAATGAAAATCCACGATGATAGGGTAAGCCTCTCAGATTTAGATAGCATGCACAGCTCAGAAGTAACAGAAAGTGGTATTAAATTGCAAGGGATAGCAGTTCATCCCCATTCAGACAAAAATGCAAAAGCAACTAGAAACCAGAAATCAGACAGAACATCTCTGCGTTATCCTCCACAGTTTCACTCCTCCATTGGGATCTGCTACAAATGAATCTTCTCTAGGCAGAGGGAAGAAGCCAAGACTTACAGAGCAGCACCCACGCTTTTAACTCTTTTGACAGTCTCTGTCAGGGATGTCCTCTTCTGTTAGGGACATAACTGGGAATAACGAGAATAACTGGGAAGACACTCATGTATTTGCAAAGCAGACTTCAGTAGGTTTGCTCCTCCTAAGGATGCTGTCTAAGGCAGTGTGAGTGAATCAGGAAAGAGAGTATTGCTGCCAGATGATGTGCAAGAAGAGGTTAAAAGGAAGAGTCAAGAGGGACAGCAGTGCTACGGTGGAGGATTATGTTACTTTTACAAGGAGATTTGACCTCAGAAATGTCTTGGAGCATAGGTGGGATTTTACAGATTAGAGAGGAGTTGCAAGTAAGTGGTTTAATGGGAAAGGTTTAAAGAGAAGGCTCTTGAAATTCGATGGATAAAAAGTAAAGCAGGTATTTCTGAAAAGGTTGTGGTGAGATTTCACGGGATTATAGTAATTTTAAGCAATGGAATCTGTGGACGCACATGAACAAGTCGGTAGGTGGTGAGCTGGTGTACTGAGTGGTGTGCGTGAGGATTATCCAGCACATGAAATGCAAAGCAGCAGAGAGGTTTAATGGCACTGCACAGGAGTGAGATGAATAAATTTTGCAAGAGTGATAGAGCAGGTAGAGCAAGCATGGGACTGAGAAAATTTGCACTGGGAGAAGAAAGATGAAGAATGTTGGCTTCCAAGGGAGGGGAGGTGGAAAGCACCAGGCAGTGCTCCGAGTGGGAGTTTCAGGGAAGCTCAGGTGCAACAGACACAGCTGGGGTGAAGTCAGCTGCTGTGACAGTGTAATTGCTGAAATGCACAGCCCAGCCCTCACTGTGCTCACATCCACTGCTTGGGCTCCATAAACATTCAGCAAGAATCCATGAATGTCAGTGGGTGCCATTTTTTCTGCCTGGATAAATTCCATGACACATCTTTGCTTCATACGCACTTCCAAGTCAGATGCTATTCTATCAGACTGCCCCTCTGCTGCCACCTGTCACATGGCAACAAAATATGATGGAATACTGGTAGGAAGGTTCAACCTCTACTGCCATACCACCAGTATCTGCCTCCAATGTCATGGGCCAGCATAATAAAACAGGAGGCATTACTTCTGGGGCAGCGCTCGTACATTACTGCATTCACTATTTTATTTTCCAGCCTTTGAAAAGTTCCACTTCATAAAAGATCGTGGCTGCAGTAAAGTTGTATGCAGAACCTTAATAAGATTAACTGGTTGAATCTACAACAAGAACCACAACAAGCTGAAGCATCTTGCAGCCTTCTCCAAAGGGACCAGCTTTAACACGCCCAATCCTAAAATGAACTTCATTTCCTCAAGATTTTAGGAATAAATGCTGTTTTCTATTCTAAATTGAAAAGATGAAATGTTTGCACTCTGCCTGGCAAAGGAGACCACGATCATCCTACCATGTCCTGGTGGTAATTTTACCTCAAGGGGAAAATCTCATTCCATAATAATGAACAGACAAAAACCAATATCTTAAGGCTTAGGGACCCCAGTCGCTATGCCAGCCTAAAACATAGCTAATAACGTCAACTGTATCTCTGGGCCTTAAGAATATCCCCGAGATAGTTTTAGGTAAGAAAAGAGAAAACTGCAGCTCTGAAAACTGTTTGCAGTGCACTCAGCTGTTCTCAGTTGTGGCTGAGGAAAACATGCAGTGCAATACTTCAACTATTTGGGACTTTATCCCTGAAAGCTCTCCAGCACAGACAGCTTATTGAGATGCAAACATCTGACAGTCAGCGTTTTCGTTTTCGCATTGGGCACTCGGCTCCTGCCCCGCTCACCGCAACATAACTCTTCTGTTAATGTATAACAGACTGCAAGGATCACAGCTTCTTTTTTTCTTTTTTTTTTGGCACACACAAACACACACACACACAAAACAAAACACAACACAACACAAAACAAAGAAACAAAAACCCACCACAGTGTTTTTAACAGAAGATAAAAAAAAAAGATAATAACAAATCTGGCAGTGGTGGCCCTGGCTGCAGGTGAGAGGCTGCACGAGATCAGTCCTGACCGATACCTGGGAATGGAGAGGGGCTGCTCTGAGAGCTGCAATACATAGCTGTGCTTCTCCACAGACACATCATGTTACAAAGAACAGCTCTGGAATGTGATTTTTACACACTTTTAGCCAGGTGTGCAAGGTACAATGGTGGGGGTGAAGCACCGGCATTGTTAAACCTATGCGATTCTCTCAGTCTTCATCAGGTTGGATATTAGGAAATATTTCTTCTCAGAAAAAAGGTGGCAAGGTATTGGCACAGGCTGCCCAAGGAGGTGGGGGAGTCACCATCTCTGGAGGTGTTGAAGAACCGTGTGGATGTGGCACTGAGGGACGTGGGCACAGTGGGGCATGGTGATGGCCGGACTTGTGATCCTCAGCCTTCATGATTCTGTGCTTCGTGATATAAAAGGAAGAAATTGGCCGAGAGGGAAAAGTACTTTGCAGATGAAAACTGACATGATGGATCCTTTTCCTAAATTGTGTTTTCTGAAAACAGACCTCTGTGGTTTTGCAACTTAAATTCTATGGAAAATAATGAAGGTAAGAATGTTTTTCTGAGGACAGAGTGAGCTTAGTCAAAATTTCTGTTAAATCAACTTTTTGTTAGCTTTTTTGTAAAGAGAAATACGACCAACTTCAGTAATTGTGTACTGCAGCAGTATTTTCAGTCATCCTTTCTGCTTGCTGATGGTTTCTCAGGTTGGTTGGAACAGCCAACCTGCTCTGCTTGGACCGCGCTGTCAGCCAGCAAGGCTGGAGGCGTCTTCTGCATGGACAAACCTAGCATCCCAGCTGCCACAAGCACTGTGCAATCCTTCAGAACAAAACTGCTGCACCCACAGTAGAAATGAGACAGAAGCGGAAAGTCCAAGCAAAGAAGTGCTCAGCAGAGGGGCACTGAAGGTCTGTGGGGTGAGCACGAGGCAGAGAGGTATAGGGTTAACACGGCCCTGGACTTGGATTGCGTGGCAGGTTGCAGGAGCCACGCATCAGTTGCTTGGGGCTGTTGTGCCATAGCAAATTCAGCGACATCAGACAAGCGGAGCTTTCCAGACAGGTTTTACCGTTTGTTCACACATACGGACCATATAACGAATACTGTAGACTGCAGCCCCGTTCCCTCTTACACGCGTTCTTCGCCGTTTCCAACCCAGCGGCATTTCTGAGCCGAGGGCTGCGGCATCACCGACCGCGAATCCTCCAGGACCCTCCCTCCCCCCACGTTCTCGTTCCGCCTCACAAAACGAAAACGCAGGGCCGTTCCGTTCCCATCCTTCTGCCCGCAGACGGAGACCTCTCCGGCTCCCGAGTGCAGACGGGAAGGAGAAGTGAGTACAGCGGGGTCAGCCGGGCAGCGAGCGGGCAGTGGCGGAGGTGCGGACGGCCTCGGGTGCGCCGCGGCCCCGCCCGGAGGCACCCCCCAGCAGATGGGGGGCAGGTGGCGGGCCCGGGCCCGGGTCACTTCGGCACTTTCCGCCTTCGCTTCGGCTCCTTCTGCTCCGCGATGGAGAAAGGGGAGGGCAGACGGGGGAGCCCGGGGCCCCGGCGCCGCGCCGCTCCTTCCGGGCGGGGGGCGGTGCCGCTCACCTGGTGCCGCCGCCGCCGAGGATCGGCCGTGCGGACGGCCCCGCCTCGCCCCGCCCCGCGCACCGGCCCCGGCAGCGGGCGTCGGGCTGGCACGGCAGCCGGCGGCGCGGTGAGGGCGGGCGCGGGGAGCCGGGGTGGCGGTGATGGGGAGCGGAGCCCCGGGTGGGGCGGGGGGGCTCGGCGGGAGGCAGGGCGGGACGGGCGGTGCGGCGGGACTCCTGACGGCCCCTTTTGTCTCTGCCCAGGGTGTTCGCGTCGCTCCCGGCCTCTCTCCCCGCCCCCGTCTCGCCCGCCCCGCCGGGAGCGCTCCTCCGCGGGCAGCGGCACGGCCGCCTCGGGGCGGGTGGCGGCGGAGGCGCTGCGGGGCGCTCCCGCCATCCACCCCGCCGCGAACATGGCGACCGGCGGCTACCGAAGCGCCGGCGGCAGCACCACGGACTTTCTGGAGGAGTGGAAAGCCAAGCGGGAGAAGATGCGGGCCAAGCAGGCGCCGACGGGTCAGGGGGCTGCGGCGGCGGGGGCCGAAGCCAGGCCGGCGGCGGGCCCCGCTCCGGCCGAGCCGCACCACCACCTGCCCGCCGCTTTGCCGCCCGAACGCGGCGCGCCCCCCGCCGGCGGGGCCGCCAACTGCCTCGGCCCGGGCCGCGCCGCCCCCGGCAAGGAGCCGCCGCCGCAGGGCCCCGCTGTCGGCAGGGAGCCCGCCAAGCAACCGCCCGCCGCCGCCGCCGCACCCGGCTCCCCCGAGGGCGAGGAGAAGCCGGCGGCCAAGGGGAAGAGCTCCGGCCCCAGCGCCAGGAAGGGGAAGGGGCAGATCGAGAAGAGGAAGCTACGGGAGAAAAGGAGGTCCACAGGTGTGGTGAACATCCCGGCTGCCGAGGTGAGCGGGGCGGCAGGGCCGGGAGCCGCCGTCGCGGCGGTGCGGGGAGCGCTCCCCGAGCGGGAACGGGGCGCCGCGGGGCAGCGCAGGTATGCGGCGGGAGCGGCGGCGGGGACTGAGCGGAGTCACAGCTTCGGGTGGGTGCTCAGGTGTAAATAGCGCGCCGTTTGGAACGCGAAAGTATTTCCTGCGCTGGAAAAAATGTGGTGGTTGGAGGAGCATTTTTTGAGGGCAGAGGAAGATATTTTTATCAGCCAACACCACTGTCCTCTGCGGCTTGCTACTAGGATAGAAATCTGGCGCTGAGTTATAATGCTCCTAGAGGAATTCGGAAGAATGATAACCGAGCCTTCAGCTTTTTTTTTTTTTCCCCCAGTTAATAGGAGGCCACAGGAAATTTTAAATAAAGCTGTGTTTTACTCCCAGTGTTGCGTTAATTCTGGTGGTCTATCTCACTGTAGGAAAAACTGTGCAGTCTGTTTCTCTGGTTAATGTTACAGATGGTCAGAATAGCAATAAAGCGCTTTTGCAGCAGCAGCAGGAGATGGAGCTGTGTTCTGCAGACCTGGAGTCATTAACACTTGTTTCGATCCCATAAACGCGCTCGTGGCGCTCACTTCCATGCAGGGAGGTGCTGGGAGATGAGCAGTGAGTTGTAAGAGCAACTTATGGAACTCAACTATAATAGAGCAACTATCGGAAATCTTTGGAGCTGTGTTTCTTAGGGGCTCTTCCTGCACTTGATGGGGCATCATTTGCAGAGCCTATCCTGAGATGTGTTGGCATGGGTCTTCCTGTTCTGGGGAGTGCAGCAAGTTTTTCAGCTCTCTGGCTTCAGAGATTGCCAGCTGCCCAGGCTGAGATGGTTGGTGAGCTCTGTGTGCTCCCCTCTACCTGCCCTGTGCTCATTTCCACGTTCCCAGGTAAGCTAGCCCTGGTCCGTTTCATAGGGTCTTTGCGCACTGCAGCAAGCATTACACAGCAGCTCCTTTTAGGGCCTCTGCTGTGCCCCCAAACACCAGTCATGGCCTTTCCTTTTTTACCCACCCTCTCTCCCTGTGACTGGTGTCCTGGTGCTTTGAACTTGTGTTCTGAGCTGCTATTCTGTGGCTTTGGGTGGTGCGGTTTGGAGTGTGCTGGTGGTTGGACTTCATGTTTGTTTGTTGGCTTTGTTTTGTTTTGTTTAAATATTGCTCTGAATATTCATTGCTTTTCAGGAATGCACATTCTTTGTTCAGCAACCATTAAAATCTTCTGTGTCAGTTTGCTGCTGTAGCTGCTGCTGCACTGTTAGAGTGGCTGTCATGGCTGAGGTACTTGGCACTGAGAAGCAAGCTCTCCTCAGCCATGTGTTTCTGAGGCCTGACTCCTTGCAAACTTCTCTCCATGTTGCTTCTATCTGAAACCAACAACTTGGACGAAAGGAGGCTGTTGTGTAGATGGTGACTTGTTGAAATAATCGAGTTTGCAGTCTACAGCACTCCAGTTTCATAGCAGTTCCAATCCTCTGCTGCGGGCAGGGCTGCCACTCAGCAGCAGCTCAGGCTGCCGAGGGCTCCATCCAACCTGGCCTTGAGTGTTTCTAGGGATGGGACACCCACACCTTCTCTGGGCAGTTGTGCCAGTACCTCACCACTCTCTGAATAAAGGTTCTTCTCTTAACACCTAACCTAAATCTCCCTTATTTTAATTTAAAACCATTCCCCCTTGCCTCATCACTATCAGACTATGTAAAAACTCACTGTCTCTCTCTTGTGTTTGTCAGATCCTTTCAGGTACTGGAAGGCTGTAGTGATTTCTCCATGGAGCTTTCCCCATGCTGAACAAGCCCAGCTCCCTCAGGCTGTCTTTGTAGGAAACTTCTTGCTGTCTTTCTCCTTCAGGTGCTAGGCTTAGCTTTGCTGTGCCCTCTATAGTAGATTAGTAGCAGTATGCATTGCAGTTGATCACTTACACCGTGTGGAGCGTTGGAAGATGTTCTTGTAGACTTTTGTTGGGTGTTTTATTGTCTGACTTTCAAGAAGACAGTCTTTCTCTAGTGCAGTTGTCATTTTGTGATGAGCATTGCGGTGAAGTGGAGAAAGGCAGCAGAGGGGAGATTCTCATTCTCTGAAATAGACAAATAACTTTACAAAATGTGCCTGTGGGAGATGCTTAGTGCCTTGAAGCTACTTGGCCTGGTAGAAAACACAAGAATGGTTTCCACCACCAGAGAAACAGAACCTAACTACTGTTGTGATGCAGTTGGAAACTTGAATATTATAAAAAGTGGTGGAACAATGAAAGTTAAGTTTAGGTTGTCTTGCTTTTGTTGAAATAGGCATTAAAAACGTTAGCAGATTGTTCTTCATTAAAGATGAATTTCTGTTCAATAGGAAGGTAGTAGAGCTGGGACTTAAACAGTTCCATGTCTTAAAGTTCTTTTGTATTTAAGTCATTAGAGGTCAAAAATCGAAGGGAAAGCTGTGAAAACAAATAGTGACAGGTTGTGAGCAGGGTAAGTGCTGTGTGTTTGGAAGCTGTGGTGGTGGAAGTAAAGGTTGGTTTTTATCTTCACAGCACCAGTGCTTAATCTAAGTCCGGATGGCTTTGGAAGTTGGCTTCTGAAGTATTTGCAGCCCTTTACCTTCTTGGTAGCTGGTTGAAACTTAGTAATTTAATTTCACTCTGTGGAATTTGGGCTTTGATGGCTTGGAATAAGTTGTGAAAGGTAACAATTGCATCTAATGGTCATTACTACTACAGTTTACTTCTCTAAATTAAGCTTTACAGCCTGCCCCAAACAAAGCATTTTTTTTCAGTCTGTAGGTGTTCAGTTGATGCAGGTGTGAAGTTCTGTCTGTAACGTTTTTCTCACTTGAAGCAGTGCTCCTGTCTGTCTGAGACACAGAGTTCCTGTTGTGCTAAGCTCTGCCTATACAATGAAAGTGGTGTTTTGTATTGTTGAAGTAACTGCTGTTCTGCTGTGCTGCTGAAGGTGCAGCTCTGCTTCTGTACGTGTTCACACTGGAGGATTCTGCTGGCAGAGCTGTGCTCATAAGCTGTTTCTGAATCCCAACCAGGAAACCAGTAAGTGCTGCTGTGGTCACCTTTGTAAAAGGGGTGCGTGTGGAGTCAGCATGGTGGCTATCCTAGGCAGGACACTTAGGTGGTTGGTTTTGGTGTAATGTACTTATGGATGAAGTTTACATTTTTCACCTAACCAGGTGCAAGCCATCTAAATTCACAAGTGTTCTTCTGTAAATAACGGGGTGATGAATGTTTTAACAAGGTGTAAAGAACTTGGATCTGTGTATTTTGCACGTAGAACTGCCATACTCAAGATACAACAGTCTCCTGACCTGTTTGTAGGAAATATTAATACAGCAGCAGACCTACTGTTTTCAGTGCATAGGATGTGCAGCTGCTCTGTCCGTCCCATGCCAACTTTGGAGTGGTACAAAGGCCATGACTTCCTGACACTGGGCTGGTGGCTCTGCCAGGAGTCTGCTGTTTTGGAAGGGGCTGCATGTGGTGCTCGGTGGGTATCGTGCTGAACAGAAGCAGCTCATGCTACTGGGGGAATCAAGCACTGAGCTGTGTCACTGACAGGAGGCTGCTGCGTTCCAGTTGGAAAAACCAAAGGAAACTTTAAATGCCAAATGTGTCAAGCGTAGCAATTGCTGAGTAGGTTGTAAAGCAACTGAAAGCCTTCTCTGAAAGGCTGGAAACTAGAGAGGAGTGCGGAGTCCTGTGCTGGTGATTGGACTCTTCTGAACAGAAGCTTCCCTTCAGTAGAATCCTTTGCAGCAACTCCCTCACCTAAGGATTAAGTTAAGTGGAAGAACAGTTCTTGCCATCTTGCCATAATGGGAAAGCATCTGCACTGATCACTGCCTGTGAGCATTTTCCTTTCAAGCAACTTGCTTCTTTTTCAGATATGTTTGGAGAAAAATGTCACAGTAAGACGCGTTCAGGAAAAGACTGGGGGGAAATGCATATTTCCTGACCACTGATACCATCAATACAGAATATTAGTGTTGTGGCAGAAGTCTGAAATATATTTATTTGACCTGGATGACCTTCCACTACCATCCTCCCACTTGCTTTGTCTAGTGAGCACATTCATTTTACTGTGGTTCTCTTTGCGGTTCCTCCTTCAGACGTGGATGGGTAAAAGAGGCATTATAAACATTTTCAGATTTCTGCTATGAAGACTATTTACATCCAGTCTGCTTCATCGTCGATTCCTTTGTGAATCCTGATTTTTAACTTAGCCTCTGGGCAACCCGTGCAACAGGCACATTCTGTATCTTTTTTCCACCTTTTAGCACGTAAGCTTTAATTCCTGTTCCTTTATTTATTTAAGTTTTTGTTTGTGTTTAGAGGCATGCTTTAATACCCTGACACTTAGCTAGGGAAGGGGAGGTGTTTGCTCAAGTGAGTCACGTAGTGAACATAGAAATCCAGAAGGATTTTGAATCTAGAACCCTTCCCAGTCACTGTGCTTACTTTGGGATAAGGTTGGGCAGTAGTTTTCCATCTGAAAATATAAGCAGAAAAGAAGTAGTGTGATTCCTTTTTGTATGATAGGGATAACTTCATTCTTGCTGTTTTCATAGAAGGTCAGGCTGTAGGCCGGTGTCTCCAGCTGGAAATCACAGGACTCTACCAGAAAGCACTGATTCTTTTATGCATGTAGTTTGTAATTCCGGCGCCTGTTCCTGCTGGAGTGGGCAAGAGTGATGGAAAGCCTTCAGGAGCCACCAATTTCCCCCTGATTCTCTTGACTGCATTTATCTCTTAAGTGCAATTTTGGGAAGGCTGGTTTTTAAAACGATCCTTTAATAAGTAGGTGTATTTGGAAAACGTTATTGTACTGTTAGCTTTTTCACTCTCCTGGTTTTGGGATGAATCATCTGAAACGATACCGTTATTTGGTGGAAAATAAACGTAAAGTAAGTAAAGAATTCTTCAGAAAGTAAGAAGAGTACTTAGCTTAGGTTGTAATTGATGGTTGAAGGCATCTTGCTTTTCTGCCTTGGCAGTTACTGCCTTTCCTTCCCAGTCTGTCCTGTGGCCAATAGATGCAAATAAATGTAGATGTTGGCTGGCTGAAGAGAAATATTCCTTTGTGTTCTTTCTAGGCTGTTGTACTCAAGGCTGATATGTTGTCCGTCCAATCTTGTTCCTAAAGCCTACTTAAAAGACAAGATACATCTGGAGCAAAAAAAAAATCATAGGGCAGACAGGAAACAGCCTGTCAGCTGTGGGTTTGTCCACTTCTGCCCTGACATAAACATGGGAGCATCTTGCTTTTCAGTGGAAATAGGCTGACTTCGGTTTCATTGTGCAACACAGACAGAAAAGTGTGGATATGATCAGTTACATCAGTTATCACACCAAAGCGAACATGCAGTTCTATGGCAGCAGTCAGCCCTTAAATGAGGTCTGGGAGAGGTGCAGCCAGGCTCCATCCCTTCTAGTTGCACAGGTGAGTTGCCTTCACCTGTGCTTCCAGGGCTGACTGTGCCCTTTGAGCACCCAGGTGCTCAATCGGTGGTTCAGGCCACAACTCAACAGTTCCCATACAGTAGTAAAGATGTTTTCCAGCATTTGTATGTAATACTAATGGGCACAGAATCATAGGCAGTTAGGTTGGCTGGAAGGCGTATCTGAAAAAGTCATCTGTTCTAATCCCTTGCTCCTAGTGGGGCCAATTCTTGTCAGATTGGTTAGCATTTGCCTCACTGAATTTTGAGTATCTCCAGCATGTTCAGGTCTGTGGTGTGAGCAGATCTGCTTGCCAGCCTCTCTACCACTCTCCACCTGTTTTGTATCCACTGCAAACATCTTGGCAGTACCTTCCATCCCTCTGTTCAGATTGCTAATAACAGTATTGTGTGGTATTGGCGCTGATATCAGCTCCTGAAGGATGCTGCTTCCCCGGCTGCCATATGAACTTCCTAGTACTGCTTAAAACCTGCGGAGTCTGAGTTTTCTGCCACTTTTTGGTTCACTTATGTGGCTGATATTTAACCAGTTTGGCTTTAAGGGTGCTGTTGGTCGCCTAAGTCAAAGCCTTTTCTCACTCCTATGTATTTGAAGGAAACATTCAAAAATTCTGAAATGGCTGGTGTAGACCTTTTTTATGAGAGCTGTTACTGATTCAGCCAAGTTGTTACAATTGCTGAGTGAGAGAAACTGCTCAATATTTTCTAGTTTTTAAAGACTGTGGAAGTACAGGAGAATTATTTTTCTTCCAGGAAACAGGACAAAAAAAAAAAAAGATGGCACAAGAGATCAGTGTATCATGTTGCTTTGTTGTATTGTCTCAGGCAGATGAAAGTACTTGTCTTACTTGGAAGAGTAACTTAAGATAGAATATCATACCATATCATGGAAGTTGGGATTGTTCAGTCTGGAGACAAGGAGGCTCAGGGGTGACCTTATTGCTCTCTACAACTGCCTGAAGGGAGGTTATGGTGAGCTGGGGATTGGCCTCTTCTCCCAGGTAGCTTGCAGTAGGTCTATAGGAATGGCCTCATGTTGTGCCAGGGGAGATTCAAGTTGGACGTCAGGAAATACTTCTTCAGTGAGAGAGTGATCAGGTGCTGGAATGGGCTGCCCAGGGAGGTGGTGGAGTCAGCGTTCAAGAAGTGTTAAGTGCTCTACTGAGGGACGTGGTTTAGTGGGATATATTGGTGATAGGTGGGCGGTTGGATTATTGTAGAGGTCTTTTCCAACCTTGGTCATTCTATGACTCTATGATGATCACATGTTTTTCATGGAAAATCTCATATTTAATTAAGGAGCAATACTATAAACCCACCTAAAATTGAGAATAGTCTAATGCAGCTATCCTGAGTGAGGAAAAATGGGTTGGGTTTTGCTCCCAAGTAGGATCCAGCTTTGCTATCTCATCTCTCTTAAATATCTCACTATTTACAATCAGCTGGGGTAATGGGATTAAACAGCAGTCTCAGGTATTAGCTTAGCGTTTTCAATAGTAAGTCCTAATATTCATAGCACTGGAGTAATTAATACCTTAGTGATTGAAGCGTGAAAAATGAAAAGCCAAGTGAGCAGTCCAAAGCTGCTGCTTCTAGAGCCTCATTGTTTGCATTTGTCATGCCTTCAAGATCCCTTTGTAACTTTGGAGAATATGGTTCATCCCACACCTGAACATTTGGAGCTAATTACTTAGGGGCTTGTTAGTTTAGCACAGTAGAAAGGAGATATCTGGAATAACTGATCTTACAGTATATTTTGTATTTAATAAGATTAGAATGTTGTGTTTCTTTTAGTACCAGAAGGAACAAATTATAAGTGATATATATTTTAGATTTCTATGCTATGGCTTGGCTACTTCTAGTGAAGGTACGCTAACTCTAGTTGTTAATTCCCAGAGCTGTAAGTAAATCACAATTTTTTTTTTATTATTTTTTCTACTATAGGTTCAATTGACTGGAAAATATTCCTCTCAACAGAGAGCTGGTGGTATTTTTTAATAAGAGTCAGATTTGCCTGAACTGGAAAGTGTGGTTTATTGGTGATTTATATCTTTATAACTATAATATATATATCTGTATATACACACACATACTTATGAGAACTACTTCAATGTATTACCTTTTTCCAGCACTTTTGGTTAATTAAAAAAAAAAAAAAAAACAACAACCCTTTTTCCTTTGTTTTATAGATATAATTTTCTGTGAGGATACAGAGCAGTAGAAAGAATGAATGGATTAATTTCAGCAGTCACTAATAAATCAGCAGAAGTCTTGTGAATTAGTTTATGATTTCTCCAGACTTGTGTTACTGTTTTCCTTTCCAGCAGCGTTTTCGTGCTTTGAATGTTCTGTATCCCAGATGTGTTGCTTTCTAAAGAACCAAGGTGAACAAAGGAAGCAGCCCTCAAACCAAATAACCCCCCACCCCCTGCTCCAGCCAAGAAATGGGATGCCCTCTGTACCTCCCAGCCACTCATCTCTCCCCAAAATTCAACTCGTAGGTTGGGCAAACTGTCTTGTCTTGTTTCATTTTTTTGCTTTACATGTTGCAAATATTCATGCTTCTTTGAGTTTGAGCACATCTTTCTTGTGTCACTTTACCCTTTGGCAGTGTTTTGTTTTGTTTTTTTTAATTATTTTTATTATATTTGTTTGGTTTCTGTATGTCCCAGTAAGAGTTGGTGGGTAATAGATTCCTTTTGGAAAAGAAGAGATTAAAACAGTCTCCCCGCAACTCTTCAGTTAAATATGGGAATATGAATTGATGCAAAATGTTTATTGGCTCAAACTTTGCTTTTCTTTCTCAGTTGCCTTTTTAAAACCGATGTATTTTCTAAATCTTGTAGCTGCAAGTGTGCAGGGGATTTACTGAAAGGTCGCTGTCAAGTGTTCAGTTCCAAGGAAGCTTGCACTGATTCCTTAACACTGCCTTCACATTGGCTGGTTTGTTACATCTTGTGAACTTTTTATGGTGAATGTTTTTCTCTACTGCTTTTTTCTTTAAGTTGGAGTTGTGTATTTAAAGACTTCAAATGGAGGCCTGTAGGTGGATGACTATTTCCAGTGCTTTACAAGGTCATGGGAAATTAAAATAAAAACCACAACTCTAATGTTTTGTTTGGAGATTTTGCTGTGACTGATCTGTATGCATGTCCCTTTTGGAAGGACTTCACGGAACATTGATGTCTCTTACTCCAGTCCTGCAAATGTCATAAGCAGCTCTGTCATGTAGCCTTTCTGTACAGCAGTGGCATCACCTTAAAGCAGACAGGTTTTGTGCTTCTGGGAGAAGGTGTGCTTTAAGAAGAACAGGCATCAAAAAATAAACCAAACTAAGAAACCCACAGTGAGGCAAATACCAATCAAGAGCAAATTTCACCTGTCTCAATGCTTGCCTATTTTCAAACCAAAATGTGAAGCAAATATGCAGTAGTCATAGGCTTTATACAGTATTTGCTATGCAGTCCTTTGTCATCAATGAGACAGAACTATTTTTCTTGATCTGAAGGGCTCTGTACGTTATGTTTGGAACCTCTCTAAGCCACGGACTTGTTAGTAGGTGAGAGACTTGCAGAAGTGTGGTTTGAGTCAGCGCTGCGTGCCTTCGATGTGTAGACAGAGAAGCCCTGTTGATATTGGAAGGAGCCTGGGGAGGTCTTCAGTCAGGTCTTCCTGGTTGCTCAGGACTTAATCCAGTCAGACCTTGAAAACCTCCCAAGATGAAGACAGCACAGCCTCCTTGGACAACCCTTCCAGTGCCTCGCTGTCCTTATGGTGCATATATTTTCTCTTCTGTTTGATCAGAACCTCTCACATTTCAGTGTACATTCATTGACTCTCGTTTCCCTGCCGTGCGTGGAGCCTGGCTCTCTGCTCACTGGCTGCTTGAGATGACTGGAAAAAAGATGCTTTTGTTTTTTTGGCAGAGCACAACCTAGGCCTGATTTATTCCGGGGAATAACAGGTGCTAATGGGATTTGAGGCACAGAGGTGGGTTAGCTGGGTAAAGTGCTCAGATACGGAAAAGCTGTTGTGAGTAACTGCTCTCTGTATGGCAGCTCTGCCAAATACATCGATCATCAGAGACCAGAGTGGTAGACAGCAGAAACTTGAGATGACTTCTCTTTAACTGTTTATCTTCTCAGTTCTCTCTAAGCTTGTCCATTATTTTTACGAGTCACAGGAACCTGTGCTTGTCCTACCTGTCTGCTGCAATTACGTGTGAATCGCATTCCATGCAATTTGTAGCTCAGTGTTGGTAAAAACATGGAGTTCCAATTGATATCTATGGTCATCTGGATCAGCCTCTTCCCACTGAGGTTCACTTAATCACTTTGTAAAGCTCTAGCTTGATTCTTTCAGTGCATTGTAAAAAAAAAAGCAATACTAATTATAGTGGGTCTGACCAAGGAGCCTCATTGTCCTGCTCCTACAATATATAAGTAGGTAGGAAGGAAAAATATTGCAGAAATGTTGTAATTTCCCATGAATTAGTGTCCTGCCTTTCTTGATGGTTTTCATCTTGAAGACTTGCAGCATTTGATTAAGGTCACTGAACAAACAGAAATTCTCTACCAAGTACTTTTCAGTCTTCCTTGAGTGTGTGAACTGTTAGCATACAGTAAATGTTTGGGCAGGGAGGTCCGCATTTCTAGCAATCAGTACTTATGGTGAGCAATGCTTTTATGATTATTATTTCACTCTCATGCCCCCAAAACCCAACTCATTACCTACTATCCTCGTTTCATGATCTTTGCTCACTAGTTGCTTCTACAGCAAGGTTAAGAGTTTTTCTGATTGATTTACTCAAGTTTGCTGGGATTTCGGATCTATTCCAGTGTTCCTGTTTATTGACAGGCTGTTATTCATTTGTTTTTGGGGTTTTTTTTGGCTTTTTTTTTTTTTTTTTTTGGTGTGTGGTTCATCATTAAGGAGTGTGCACTATCTGATATATCTCATGCTCTGCCAGAACTTCAGATTAGCTGAAGTTGCTAGTGAGAGCATACATGGAGATGAGTTTTTCTCTGCAAGTCAGCTGACAAGCACCTCACATTCCTTCAAAGACTTTTACTTTAGGAAGTATTAATTGGGGTAGATTTAGGGTTTTCTTGTATCCTCTTCTGGTTTTTATTTTTATTTTTCATGGAGATACATTCCCCAACTCTCATTGTACTTTGAGTGAGAAGTTCACAATCCCCATCATACAAGTTCTTGCACAGCTAAGTTCATGCTTTACTAGCTAACTTCTTCATCAGAATTCGTGCTTTTGAAATAACTATGTTGTTAAAGACCTTCTTTAAAATGGAAACCTAGTTATCTTACTAACTGAATCAACTTGTGGCACTTCAGTATAAATGTCCTTTTCAGTTACCAAAACCCAACATCCTAGTGCTTTAGTGATTTGGCCAACAAGCCTGTGTACTAAAACATCCAGAAATACCTGTTTTTTTTTAATCGCATAAGCGATTAGCTTGAGCTTTAAACTGTCAATACCTGTTTTCCTTGTATATTTTTACCTTTTCATTTCTATGTTGTGTTCTAGGGAGAGCAGGAGAAAATTAACGTGAGCATTGCTGATTGTTTGATTCTTTTTTTTTCTTGCTTCTATGTAAAAAAATAAAATAAAAAAAAATTGCTAAGCATAGAGACTGAGGCTTCTGTGTTTACAAACTGTGTGTGTATAACAGCTGCCTAAGAAGTTAGTTCCTAATGACTGAGGTAGTAGCAAAATAAGCAATTGCAATATTCATTCTTGAATGGGTCATTAATTTTAAATAGCTTTTTAATTGTTTACATAGCACTTCTTGTCTTGTGCTACTCCCTTCTTTAAGCCAGCAGTACCAAAGGAAGCAGCTGACCTACATCTCTTCTAATTGCTAAGGGTGGAAACATTGTTGATACTGAATACCTATGGTAGGTGGTAGCAGATGAAAATGTTGGTATTTGCAGATCTTTCCTCCTCTATGGCATTTTGGTACATGTATGCCTACTGAGATGTTTGGGGTTTTTTGAGATCAACAAGGAGAAAATTTAAGCTGAATTTATATTTTGTTAACTAAACAACTTTTCTCTTTTTTATTTTTATTTTTATTTTTATTTTTTATTTGTATTTTTTCCCATATGTTTTTCTACCCAGGAATGTGAAACTTTTGGCATGTTTTTCCCATGTTTAAAAAATAAATATATCTAAAATCTTTTTGGCTCATGAAAAAATGACCCTTATTGCGCAGCTCAGCAGCAAGCTAATGTTCTGGTAGCCCAAACCGGATTATTGAACAGACCTAACTGTAAGAAGGCTCTTAAAACAGCTGTGTGATGGGAGCAGTCTGTCAGAAAGTGCACTAAGGGCAGTACTTGTCTGAATAATTCTTCCAACTTACAGATCTATGATTCTATTCTGTAACATGAAATGTAATTTCACTTTCTTCCACAAAAACACTTTTTGGCCTTTGTAGGTTAAATTAGAAGTTACTGCTGTTGATGTGACAATGCTTTGCCAAAACAAAATTATTCTATTTCCTTATTCATCTTAGTTTATTAAAATCTTTTAAGCAGTTTGGCTACAGTTCTACTTGTAGTCTGCATCCCAGAGTATTAATAACAAGTTGGGGTGCAGGATCGGTGTATTTTTTACTTGTGCTACTGTGGGTTATCAAGTTCTGTAGGTTAAATCCTGTCTAAAATAGTGTTGTGACTTCAGTCTTTGTGTTCTTTGTGAAACTGATAGCTACCAGAATTGCTTCTAGAACAGAAAGTCAAAAACATCTCTTCCTCTTATTTTCCAGGAGTGTCCTAGGCTTTGGGGTGAGTAGCTATGTTAATCTCTTACGTACTTAAGTTAAAAGCTTTCTATGAAGTCTGTTTTGAATGCAGCTGTATTTTGGAGCATGGGAGGTAGAATGGAACCTGGCAGCTCTTGGCCCTGCTGCAGGTTGTGTTCTAGGCCCAGCACTAAGAGGGCTGCTCAGCCTCCGTGCTTTGATCAAAGCCTGTTGTACAGCCAGGTGTCGAGTTGGCTTTTTAATTCCTCTGAAAGTTCCTAGATCCAAATGTGCAAAAGTGCTGTGTAAATTGAACTTCTAACTCAAAGATGAAAGATTTAGTTCTTAATGTGTGTGATGTTGTGCTTCAAAGAAAATCGTATGACATTGTCATTTCAATTAGACCAAAGCTACTAACATCTCTAATGTACCGTGACATGTTGAGTGATTTGAAGTCTTAAAGAACATACAGAGAGATTTTGTAGAGAAGTCCTTTGGATCCGTCCCTTAAGGGAAACAGTGAAGCTGCAGTTGGATTGAGATGCTTTGTGTTAATATCTGATGCCAAAAACTTTATTTGGAAAAAAAACAAAAAAAACCAATATTCATTTCCAATATAGAGTGCTGCAGTAAGATAATTGAATGTTTGGGGCTTACCCCATCAGTTTGCAGACTTGTAGTTTTTATTCATGAAGTTTGAGCATACAGAATAGTGAAAAGCAGTGCTGGAAGTCCAAATGTGAGGTGCAACATGAATGAGGCATTGTAGTCAGGTTTCTTTCATGAAGTTATCAAATGCTATTAGAAAACTTAGAGATGTGGTAAATTGTCAGATTTGGGAAACTACAGCTGGATGTCTAAGAAGCGTGTGTTTGATGTGCTAAGTGCTGTAACAAAGTGTTCCAGCAAAGTGTGCTGGGATTGGGTGTTTTGACATGCTTGGCAATTAAGTCATATACATGGGAGCCTGCATTTCTGGATAATGGCATAGCTAGAGTCCTCACATATCTGAGAAAGAATTTCCCATTCACTCAATTTCTCTACTCTTTTCATTTGTTACTAATCAAGAGAGGTTAAAAAAAAAAAGTCTTTAATCTCACATAATGAACTCCGTCTAAAAATGCATAGAAACCCTAAAGGTAATTCTTTGTCAAAAGGAGGGCAAACTAAAAATGAGGGAAACTTGTACAGTAAGTGCACATAAACTGGTAACCTGATGAAAATGGTGTGCATCATAATTATCCTGCATGAAATAATGGCACCTCGGGCAGCTAGCTTTTACAGCAAAACGTAGTGGTTGTTTTTAGCCAGAGGCAGAAGCCCATTATCTGTCAGTTTTCAGACATTGTGTATAGTCTAAAACATAAGTGGGTGTTTTAATATAATCTCATTTTGTGGGTTTGCTTCTTCCAATTTAAAAAAATTGGGCTCGTCAGATGTCAGATCAGTTTTTGTCAAACCTAGCCAGAGGCTATTTGAACGCAGGTGTTGCTAAGCAGCTCAACACTAGAAACCACTGCTGTTAGCATGTTACATTTTTTATAAGATGCAAGAATGTTCGTGAATCAAAGCAGAAGGGATTATAAAGGGTATGTTAATGTACTTATGCATGCATGAACTGTTTCCCACTGTTGTTCTGCTTCCCTTTTTGATTCCTCATGAACTTCTCTATGTTCTGTTTATTTAGAAAGATTTGGAGGTTGGTTGTGTGTTCTAGAGCTTTCAGTGCTATTAGTGGCTCACAGGGACTGGAAACAGAGATCTGAAGCCTCAATTCTCTATATGGTAAGCTTTCAGTTCAGTTGACTGTTCCACTGTGATGGAGGAGTAGACATCCCTATGGCTTTTTATAAGCTGGTACAGCTTTTTAATTTAGATTGAAGCTTGTTCTGCTTTGGGGACCTGATCAGGTCTAGCTGGGAGCACTGTGGTGGTGTTCATGCACTGCTGAACTCAGGGCTGCTAAATCCCTCTGACCTGACCTGGCTCCGTCTGGAAGTTCCGGGAAGTGGGATGCGCTGATGTTCAAGCTGACTGTCAGATCTTTGGATGCCAGCACTGCTTCTCGTTTCCAAGAGTGCTTAGTGTGCTTGCTATTTGATTGCATAAATATAGTGGTTTTTTTAAAGCCATGCAGGTTTTTCAATGACTTGTGTGCCTGAGGAAATAACCATAGCCTTCACTTTGAAAGAACAGTGTTAAGAGCAGATTTTGTACCACATTGGCAGAATGAAATGGTAATAAGGAACTGTAGCTGACTGTAGATTGCTGAGTAAAAAGCATTTTTCATTTGTTTCCAAGTACAGCTTTGATCTTACCAATAGCAATGTTAAAATAATAACTTTAGGACGCTGCAGATATATTCTATGATAGCAGGTAGCTTTTAGTCATCAACACAGAAGTAGACTTACGAAAACACTAATGAAATATGAGAGGGATATCTGACAGGGGAGGCATGACATGCATTTGCTAATTAGCCTTGCATTCATAGGAAGGACTGGACTTTCTCCCCTTTAAATTAAACTCAGTACTATTATGTCTCAAATGCCATGCTGGGATCTTCTAGTTCCTGAAAGCTCAAAGCTTATTTGGCTTCATTTGCGTGATGCTCAAAGGCTGATCTTGCGTTTAGACATACCTATATAAATTGCGTGGGAATAGCTTGTGTTGTAGCACATTAAAGAGGTTGTCATCAAAGGACCCAGCCTTTATCTGTAATTTAGGCTGGAGAGTATTTTGTTGGTTTTCCTTTTGTGTGAAGTATTTTTAAGCCAGTGTGCTCTGATCCTAGAAGTGAAGAGAGCTGAGTGAGGATGGCATTGGTGTGGAGAACCCAGCATGCTGAAGCATTAGGGGCCTGTGTGGGATGACAGCCTGTGAGGAAGGGAGCTCTGGGAACACAGTGCTAGGCAGCAGGTGTTTGTGCACAGAGACCTGCCTCTGAAATCTGCTCTACAGCTTCGCATAAGTGGAGGTGATTCGGTGTGGAAGGGCTTGGGCTTTGAATCACCCATGGGTACTTGCCATAGGCAATTCCTTCAAAAAAAAAAGGCTTCAAGTAATTGGCTCTATCTGTTCCTTCTTGATAGAGAAGAAATTGGTTTGAAAGCAAAGTTTCTGCTTTCTTACTTGGTAGTTACAGAAATCTGCTCTGCCCTAAAGCCTAATGCCTTACAGCCAGAGTTTTTGTGAGGTAGCAGCTGTTGGTGGAGAATGATTTGAGAGTTACATCTGCAACTGGAAATTTCTTGTAAATAAAATGAGATGTGCAGCTTGAACTAGGTAGTAAGGTGACAAATAAAATTACACGTTGTACATCGTGTGAGGGTGGAGAGACACTGGAACAGGTTGCCCATAGAGGCTGTGGATGCCCCTCTCTGGAAGCATTCAAGGCCAGGCTGGATGGGGCTGTGAGCAACCTAGTCTGAAGGGAGGTGTCTCTGCCTATGGCAGGGGATTGGAACCAGGTGATCTTAAAGGTCCCTTCCAACCCAAACCATTCTATGATTCTTTGTCTGTAAGAGGACATTCCCTTCATCAGTTGCAGCTGCAAGTTTCATTTAACTAGAGCGATCTCAGTGGCATGTTCAGTCATGCCATAACTGTATGACAAACAAAATGCCTGAAGCTGATAGCAGTGACAGCAAATGGGGACTAGCTCCTAGCAAAGAGGCGCTGGCTCATAAAACAATCACAGTTTCACCTTTTGTCTTCCATCCTTTTGTTTTCTTTCTTTCCTCAGCATTCAGGTGCTGTAAGTTACTGGCACTAGTACACACTGGTAATTAAGAAGAGAGGGGATGCAAAGCCTATATGCCCAAACAAGTTCACTCAAGCAAGTTCTTTATGCAGAACTGGCTTATTTTTTAATTATTGTTCCTGATTTGTCTCCTGTCTGTTCATCCAGTTCTGTAAGCAATTTGTTTCTGACTAATTTTTAATAGCCTGTTAGTGACAGTGTCTACTTCTGTAATCGATGTATGATTTATTGTTGTTTGTTCTCAACTACAGCATCCAGTTTAATTAAATAATGCTGATTGTTTTCATTAATATGATAGCAATTTAATTATTAAATTCATTGTGACTTGAGTTTATACTTGGGATTTATTTCTTATTTGTTGCTTTAGGCCTCCATTCTTAATGTGAGTTTGTAATGTTTATGCAAAACTATGCTAGTTAGTGAAATTTAATAAAATTACCTCTTGAGGTTTTAATGGATTGGGGTTGTTTTTTTATTTTTGTTTTTTTATTTTTTTTTAAAGACCATGTCCCTGGAACTTTGAAATAAAACATCCTTTCAGACTGTGAATGCATATTGCGTGCTTTTTACTTCTTTTTTTCCTCTTTTTTTTTGTCTCCAGGTATGTCTGAGGTAGAGCAAAGGTCAAATGTTAACCATCTCCTCAAGTTACGCTTCAGATTAAGACGACATGAATGTCAGGAATTTGGAGGATTGAGTTTAGTGAGGCCAGTAATGTCAAAGTATTAGCTGAAAATGTGAGGAGGGGAAGGAGGGAATGCGGCAGGAGGGGGGGCGGGGGATGTTTTAGAGGTATTTAAATACATTTCACTCAGAACAGGCAGTGTGTAATGAGGGATCACAGACCTAGAAGCGTTGAGATGAAATTATGTGTTTGGATTTTGCTTTTAAAGAAAGTATTCTTAATTGGGAAATGTTTTCAGTTTGAATTAAAACGTTTGCTATTGTACGGTGTTTCCTTTTTGTTGTTGTTGTTGCTCTTACTTTTGCTCGGATGTTTTAACACCTGAAAGTCTGCAAAATGAATAGGTGGAACTGTAATCAAGAAGGTTTACTAATTTTTTTTTTTTTTTTTTAATTGGGAAGCTTCTCAAGAATGTGCTTATTTTCTGCCTAAATGCATTTGCTGCTTATAATTTTAATGAGTTTATAGACGAGTGCGTTTTACTTTCAAGACCAATCTTCTTCAAAAGATGGAACCATCCTTGAAAGGTGGATTTATTTCCAAGAGCTTTGTAAAAAGCCATTTATCTCCAGAAGGCTCTTTTCATTGTTCAGAACATAATCCTCTCCTTTAAATACTTCATCTGTCAGTCAGAATGTTTTATACACAGCAGTTAGACTGACTCCCCTGGTTTTTAGGGAGCTCTGTATTTGAAGATATCACTATGGCTGAGTCAAGTTTTGCTGAAGTGTGACTAGATATCTACTACTGCTGTCGGCTGATGTCCAACAAGAACTTGTCAAGAGTTCAGTCTGCACAGTTTTTGCATTTAAACTTGCTCCTCTGCTGGAATGACTTCTGTGAATGATTCCCACTCCTGTAAAGTCTTGAGGAGAACTGCATAGCCCTTGGTAGTATGTAGTGAAGAGGAAGGTGCTGTGAAGCCTGTGCTTTGTTTACTTCAGCTTACTATCTGAAGGCAGTTGCTGTTCCCAAGACAGACTTCAGTGGTTTTACATGTTGCTCTGAGTTGGCCCCCTTTAGTCTTCGTTCGTTATTCTGGGGGGGGAGGGGGGGGGGGGGGAAGCAATGTGGGTTAATTTCTGGCACAGATGTTATTGTGCCCACATGCACTGCCCATTGTAGTTATTGACTTCAGGTGTATTTGTTTTAAGCAAACAGTTCTTTCCTATCTGAGTGGAGCTTTGGGGAAAATGATCTTGAGAATAACCTTGAGAAGTTACTTTTTAATGAAAATAAGGTTGGCTTCATATGCCTTGTTGGATACCCAATCATTCTGGAAAATAACTTACTTTACTAGTGATATGTGAGTTTGTACTGCAATAACCAATATTTTGTAGACAAATACAAATCCAGTTTATTGAATTCAGGAGAATTCGCATTTGTGTTGCCCTTATTTATATCATATTTCATCAGAAGTCCTGCCCAGTAGCTTAGTAAAACATACTTCTCAAAACTGGGGAGAGGTAGGTTTGAAATTGCTGCAACTGCGTGTTGGTCATTTACAGAGCTAGGTTTTACAGCTGTGCTGGGAAGGCAGTTAGACGCTGTCATAGATACTGTGTAACTTTTCAAATGGCCTTCATAGGACTTAATTCAGTGCCATGCAGAATGAACTGTTAAAAGCTTCACTTGTGTCTGTTGGCTTCTTGTTAAGATAGTTCGCTTTGTGTGAAAAGCATGCATGTTTTCTCTTTTTCCTTAGAAGATGAGTGTGCTGATAGTTTCTATTTTTATTTATTTTTTTGTTATAAGGAAGGAGTGCTAAAAGTAATCAGTTATGATCATTTCTCCTCTACAGATTTTAATTTGTGTTCATTTCTTGATTTCTGTAATTCAGAAAAGCTCTGAGTTGTGATTTGGCCGTATTGTGCGTACATGTGCATGTAAATATATATATGTGTGTGTAGCCAGCAGTGTTAAGAATTAGAACAATCAAAGCAGGAAAGAAAACTATAGTAGAGCAGCTCTCTCTTCAGAGGTGGCTAATTTATAAAGCAGATTTTACAGGAAGAAGCATGCGTTCATTAAATGTGTACTTTTTAAACAGTCTGTCTTTCTCCATTCTCCTAATGAATGAGACTATCAACTTGCTGTGTCAAAACCATAAAATACGAGATCACATTTGCTTTGATTTTCTTTTTTTCAAGTTGTTTGCTTTTCTACTTCTTGGATACATTTTTGGATTTGTGCCTGAATTCTTCTTTGTACAGAACTTTGAATTGGAGAAGATTTTGCTTGAATTAACTTAAGAAGGAGAATTAATGGATGCTGTGTCCAGTTCTAGACTCTCAATTTCAAAAAAGACAGTGATCTCCGAGGTGTCTTGCCTTGTGCCACAATAATTGTAAAGGGTCTGGATATCTCCTGTGTGAGGAAAGGCTGAGTAACCTGGGTCTGTTCAGCATGGAGAAAAGACTGATAGAGTCAGAGTAATGTTTATAAATATCTGAAGGAAAGTGGGAGGCAAGCGGGTGAAGCCAGGCTCATGGTGATGCACAGCAATAGGACAAGGAGCAATGGCCTAAAACTTGAACATAGGAAGTTCCATACAATCATGAAGAAGAATTTCTTTACAGTAAGAGTGATGGAGCTCTGGAATAGGTTGTCTAGAGGGGCTATAGAGTCTCCTTCTATGGAGATTCTCAACATCTATCTGGATTCCTATCTGTGACTTGTTGTAGGATACCTGCCTTAGCAGGGGGGTTGGACTCCTGGAAATATGATGTACTTCGGGTCCGTTGTCCATAGTTAGTCATTGGTGTCTGCAAGAAGAGGCTGGCTCCATTATCTTTACTGACCTTCATGTAGTTCTAGATTGCTGTTAAATTGCCCCTTGGCTTGCTCGTTTGCAGATTCAGCAAGCCCATCTCCTTCATCCTCTCCCATAGGCCACGTGCTCTTTAGTTTCTTCTCATGTTCTCTTGGTTCTTACTTCAGAAATTATTCTCATTTCATACTTAAGCCGTCTTTTAGTTTGAGTTAGGGGAATATAAAGCATTATTTATTATTTTTGTTGTTCTTTGTTACCATCAGTTGGCTGAAGCATCTCTGAGATGAAGTTTCATTCTGTTTGCTCTCCTTGCTTGAGTAGCCAGCAAACAGAAGCATATCAGAGGAAGTGGATTTTTTTGTTTTGATTTGATTTCCTTAAAAATAAAATACATGGGAAGAAAAGTGATTCTCTATCAGAAGTTAAATTTTCTGTCTTTCTCAAATTCATTCTCTCCAGATTCTAGGACCTAAAGGTCCTTTAACTCTTCTCTCGTGGTTTAGCAAGCAGCTCAGCACCACACAGCTTTGTTTGTGCTCCCGGCAATGAAGTTGGGGAGAGAATCAGAAAAAGGTAAAATCTGTGGGTTGAGATAAAGGCAGTGTAACAGGACAGAAAGGGAAAATAATAATATTGATAAGAGTATACAAAACCAGTGATGCACAGTGCAGTTGCTCACCACCCACTGACCAGTGCCCAGCCTGTCCCTGAGCAGAGGCAGCTCTCTGTCCAGTTCCTGTTTTATCTTTCAGCATGATACTATATGGTGTGAGATGTCCCCTCGATTTGTTGGGACCAGATGTCCTGGTTTTGTCCGCTCCCAGCTCCTTGTGTTGCTCCAGCTCCTCATTTATAAAGCGGGACAAGAAGCTGGAGTATCCTTGGCTCTGTGAGCACTGCTCAGCAACAACTGAAACATGTGCTGTCAACATTATTCTCATCCTGAATCACAGAACCATACAATATCCAAAGCACAGCAACAGCTAGTAGGAAGAAGAGTCACTCTAACTGAAACCAGAGCATCTTGCAGTGATGCAATCAAAATGGAACCCAAAAGGATATTTCCAGTACAGTAATTCTAAGGAAATATTTTTTTAGGTTGTACTTCGTTCTTCAAACTGAAGCATTTTAATTGCTACCAGAACCAAGAGTATTTCTAGTAACAAAAGTAGACAATGTTTATTTTGATAGATATGTATTCACATATTTCTAGTATTTTAAAGAGCTCTGCTATTGCTTACAGCAACCAATGAAGAGACTCATCTTAGTGAAGTGAGGAATGCAAATGTAACTGGAGAACAGACATATTTATAAATAGCTTATGTTCAAATTAGAATGTGAAACAGCATTAACTGTTGATTCTGACTGGTAGAAAAATGATGTTATTTTTTCAGGTCCATCCCTGTACTGTTTGTCTCACTGAATATTATTTGCCTTCTTTGTGCTGATGAGGAAAAAAAAACAAAAACAAAAGACATACTGCAGAATTTTGAGAAGAACACTTGTTCTTTCCTGAAAGTTTTAAGAAATTTTAGAGACAGTCTGCCCTGCATATTATTTCTTTACAGGGCAGTTTTGAAGGCTGAATCCCAGTTCTGTTTGTGAAGCATCACTTAGCCTGGTGTTTTCAAGGATCGTTTTATTTCCTTGGCTTCCTCTCTAAGCAATGTGTCCAAATAAATTATTTCTGCTACTTTTTGGCTTTTGTGATGGACAGCATGAATCCTGAAATATGTATTTCCTGTTGCTGAAGTCCTTTGCTCCTGAGTTGAGAAAAACCTCCATCTTTTGATTATGGCTCTTCAATTGCGCTAATAATAAACTTTTACTTGGGCAGTACAAAAATGAAATCTCATGCTCTGTTAATAAGAACGATGTGGAATGACTTGTTGATGTACAAAGTGCTTGATCTCTGCATAGTTGTGAAGCCGAAGAGCAACTTGGGGAAAGTTCACAAAGCCGTTTTGTCATCCTCATACTTGTCAGTGTTGTATTTTTATTTATCGCTGAGGCACGTGCCAGGTAACAAGAGCATAAAAGTGAGACGCCTAAAAGTCTTTTTTTTTCCTCCAGAGTTGTACTCGTGTTGGCTGACTGTCTTCCATTAATGACTATTTGAATTATTGGTTGGTGCATAAATATGATTCGACACTTCTGTAAGGGATAAGCATTGACAGTAGTGTTCAGTAATAATAGCAGAGTGGCCATAAAATCCATAGGATTAGGTTTCCTTTTTGAATAATGCTAAATAAGTCGTTACCCCTCCCCTGCCACCACCTCCTTTTCTTTCTTTATGACTTGCGCATAAGAAGAGCTGTTTGATTTTTAACTCCTTTGCTTTTCAACTAAAGGTCGTGCGAGAATCCCCAGGAATCGGCCATTTTCCAAGAATGTGACTCCTGGAAGATGGCCTGTGCCAGCACGCCGCTCCTGTAGCCATGGTGTGCAGCGTGTCCGGGTGCGTTAGCGCTCAGCTTGTTCATTCTGCTGTTGCATCGCAGGAGCTGGATTTTGCATACCCACTACTCTTTATTCTTCAGACTTCATTAATAGTTTGGGTGCACGAGTGAAGTTCTAGGTCAGTTGCCCTTTCTCCGTTAGTGTTAATGGAGCCCTTTTTAAGTCTCCTGGAATGCTAAGAATGAAGTTTTACTTCCTTTTTTGGGAACTCCTAATTTTTGCCAGTTGTGTGATTACTTCAAGCTTCTACGTTCTTTAAGCAATAAAACAGAATCGCTAATTTATTTACTATGAATAATTAGAATTTACAACACAAAGAAATGACGTTTAAGCCTTCCCCTTTCAGAAAACTAATTATCATGTATATGAAGATTCCCTGGAAGATGGGAACTGAATGCTGAGATTTAATGAGGCTGTTTTCAGTTTCTTTTTTTTAATGTTAAGAGCTTGTTTTATTCCGGTGTCCTACTGATAGGCTGAGGGGAAAAATCAGGTTGGAGTGAACAAGTAAGAAGTGATTTTAAGACAAGCATGTCTCAAATGCTAAAGACTCAAGAATTGCAATTAAAGTCAGGATGTACAATTAAGTCCTTAATGCAAAATTATCCTATTGCAGTCTAGTTTAAACTGTCTGCTTCAGCTTTAAATACTGGGGGTTCTGCGAATTTAGGCTCTGTAGCAGGAGCTTTAAGAAGTACAAACATGTTTTATTTATCTTAGAAACAGTGTTGCAATAAGTATTTTTCACTTACCAAAACCTCCCCCCCCCCTTGTTATCTTATTAAAACAGACTTTGCATGTTGATGGTCGTGTTTTTCAAGGAAAAAGATCAGGAGGAATGAGAATGCTCTCCTTTTTGTGTGACTGTATCCAAGTTACTATCCGTAACCCAGGTTTTGTTCAGCGGCAAACTCATTTAAATCCTCCCAGGAATGCACAAGATCCTTGCCAAAGGGTTTCACAGAGCAATTGAAAGCTGTGTTTCAAAATAGGCATTCTTTACAAATGCTTCAATTAAAATTTTGTCTTTCAGAATCAACTATAATAGTGCACGCACTTTGTAGCAAATAGAGGTAAATGTTTAGTCTGCACTGATGAATAGCTCAAAGCTCAGCATGTTAGCTTTGCCAGTAGTGCAGTTTAGTGGAGGGTGGCATGTGAAGAAAACCACAAATTAAATCGCTGTAGGAGTGTAATAAATAAATTAAAAGAAACTATTGAGTAGATTTAAAAAAAAAAAAGTAACCAACGTTGTCATTACAACTCTCATCTCTCTCCTTTTCTTTTAAAAAAATCATAAGTAATACATCGAAGCCAGTGTAGTCAAATAAATCCCCACAGTTTCCAACATATATCTTAATGTACAGATGGTTTGGTTGGTGACTTCCAGATTTCCTTCTGGAAGAGCATCATTCCTGAGAGCTGTTATTACTGCATTTTGGGTTGGACTTCAGGCACTTCCAGTGGCATCTGCGTTCACCTGCAGGAGAGACCCACAAGAGACTGCTTTAGACTTGAGGTTGTGGTAAGCCATCATCTGTGTTGGTGATTGTATTCTTGGTGCCTCACGTTGCTCACCTTTCCTGCACAAGGTAGTGGGTGTGCTGTTAACCACACAAAATAAGTTTAGTTCAAACAGTCAGTTTGGGTACTTGAAGGCAATCTTATCAGTTCACCAGTCTGGTAACATGGCCATGGCCTATGCTGCGTTTTATTTGGAGCATCTGACCTCATTTAAATGTTTTTTTCCTCAAACAATTATTTGGTCATAATCAAAGACATGTTGTTTAATTCTTCTGGTTAGATGAGTATTATCGTGATATATTATCAGATGTTTGCCATTAGCAGTACAAGAAATATTTCTGTTTTCTGCCTGGAGGAAACAGGATTATATATTCCTGTCAGAAGATGATTTTATGGGGAGTTTGTCTCTGGTAAGAATAAACATTTGGAACTGAGCATGTCCAAATAAATTGACCCCAACTGACCTTCTTTAAGATTTCCAGGGATGAAGATTACTTTTCTAGATGGGCTACTCTGCCTTGTGCATGGGGGGGGGGAAGGGGGGCTGTTTAATTTTTTTTTGTGCAATGTATTTGCTTTTTGCAGCAAAATTTTATGAGGTTCAGTGAGAGGCATATAAGTGAAGCAGTATGCATCTTACTTTGCAAGGTGACTTTTACACTGACAGGATGGTGTTCATAATATTTGCTGGACCTTTTGGCAGAAATACTTTATTACAGTATTTCATATAAATGAAAAGTGACTGTGAAAGCCTTTGTGGGTGTTTGATGTGACATTGCATAGATGTGCTTAAATTTTCTTTCCTTCTCTACACATTCTAAGAACAGCTTTCAAGCCCAAACCGTTAAGTGAAAAGAAGATGTCAAAGAGAGTCAGAGCTTTTTATTATTGCAAAATCCAATAAAGATGCTGTTTTCTATAAATAAAGATGGCCAGATAACCTATTCTCGCTTTTAGACTTTCCACCATAAAAGATCGTAAACCAGATTTATACTTATTACTACAGCTTAAATTTTGAATATTTTATTTTTAGCTTATTAACTCCTTGTTAAAAAGTATAATAAAATATAATGGAACTGTAAATGGAACTCTAATCGTTTTAATAAATGGGAGTTCCGCTTAGTGCTATGGAAAATGTTGCTTAAAGCAGTAGTAAGGGAACACTGGAACCATAGAACATAGAGTATATAGAGTAATGGCTGTCGTACCATCTCTGTGGTCTTGATTTCGTTAGATATTCCTTTCCTACAGTTAGTTGCCTGTGTACATTAACAGGGGAAATTACTAATGTGAGGAACAGCATGTGTACAAGATAGATAAATGTTAATAACAGTTTTGAGTATCTGTGACGAGAGGATAATTGAGTACAAATTTCACAAGGTCTAAGGCCAAGTTCAGTGGTTCCTGTTCTTGTGCCATCCCTTTTGTTGAGCTTGGACACCTATTCTAATAGTAGGGGAAGCGGCAGGTCTGAAGATAATATTTTTGGTTTCTCATGGGTTCATTTACTTACAGAGGATCAGCTTTGGTCCATTCGAACCATTGAGCCAACACAAAAAGAACAGGCAGTGTAGATTCCAGAACGAGCAGAGGATGAGACTGGGCTGTTTGACCACGCTCTGTGGGTATTTTTGAGTTTGTGCTGTTTGTGGTGGGAAAGCTGGGTAGAGGAATCTATCTTGTCCTGTCTTTATATTCTGGTTATTTGTACCTGTGTTGCAGCTTACTTTTATTCCAGTTATGATGACTCAACTGCATAGGAGCACAAGCTGTAAGGTGCATGTTAATCCACTGCCGGTGACTCTCGATTGGTATTTTTACCTCTGGAATCCTAATGTGGCATTGTGTTTTAATGTGAAAACTTCCAGCAGCTGCATGAGTTCTGTTGTAGGCCTCCTGTTGAGCCTTGAAGGGGTAGCAGTCGTGCGGGTTATATGGAACAAAGAGTTGGGTAGGTCTCACGAACAGTAGGTTGAAGAAGTCACCATGATCCATGTCTACAGGAGAGAAGTTTCAGGTATTTTTTTTTACCTTGAAATAGATAGCCTTTACCATTACCAGGGGCACCACTTGAATCACAAAGTAGTTGATATGAGTAATGTTCTATCAGTACGTGAGTGTGGGCTTTAGATGAATAATTCAGCAGTTCTTTGGTTAGAATTGCAGAGATCTCAGTCCTGTGAGAGTTAAGTGCTTCCGTGTCAGGGCTGTGGATACGTGCTTCCACTTGCCTCACCTCTACTGACTCAAGCTGTGTTTGATCCTGTAGTTAGCTCAGCCAAGATGATTGATGTTTTATAGGCTTAGCTTACTGTTAGTGAGTTACCCTGACTTGGCTTGCCTGACATAGTGGTGTAGAGGACTGGCAGAAGCCCATGGGCAGAACTGGGAAAGGGGAAGACTCGGAGTGTGGCCAAGTGCATAGCACTGCTATGGTGCCTCAGCCCTTGTTGCTCATGCTGCTAGGCATCACAGTGGAAGGAAAGCAGTCTTGCTTTCTTGGCTGGAGAAAGCAATTATAGAGTGGCATGTGAAAAAGAAAAAAAAATAGCATGTAAAAATAAAATCATAGTAATGCAGAGTTATTTCAGTGTCCGTACAAAGTTTGGCTCAACTTTTGGCTGAAGGTTCAGTTTTAGAGCAGTTTCCTTTAAATTGTCTGATGCCCTCATACAGTTGGTCATAGATAGGCAGAGAGACTTCTTATCTCTGTTGTTTTTACAGTATTTGAGAAATCGGGGGATTCCTTACGCTTCAAAATCTACAGATGAAAATCATGTGTTAGGGAGGGGAAAGGGTTTTAGGTTGTTCTTAAAAATTAATGTTGTATACGCAAAGCCTCCCCCTAATTCTAGTCTCTTGTAGTGCAGGTGCTAAGAGGTCAGTTGCTAGCCTAATCGCTTGTGGTGGGCCAGGAGGCTTTTTTCTAACCTAATGCAGTGTTAATGTCCATTTAAGGAAGAATGTCTGCAGGAGCCAGTGGTATTTACTAACTGCGCCTGTGAAAACATTCCTCTTCACCCTCAGATGCTCACTCAGCCTTCTGTTCTCCAAGTGACATTATTACAGGCTTTAGCCTGTGGTCTGAGAAATTAAAAGCACGTTTTAATAATGTGAACAGCAGACTCCTCAGTCTGGACTCCGCTGGTGCTTCCTCTCTTGCTTGCCCCTAGTTTTCAGTGCAAGTGGCTGGGGGATTTGGGGTTTTTGTTGTTATTTCTACATGAGCACCCCTTCTGCAGCATTATTTTAGCTGTAGAAGTGTTCTGTTTGTGGGATTCTTAGAAACAGGCTTTTCACTGATGTGAGGCACGACTCGGCTGTGTGGCAGGTTGCTGCGGCCCCCACCAGTTCTTCTCCCCACGCTCCTCCACCAGTTCCCACAGGACCTGCCTCAGGAGTGGGGAGGCTGTTCACCTTGCCTCTGCTGGGCATGGCCAGGCTTGGATTACCTTGTATTCACCGCAGGCACAGACTAGCCTACAGAAAGCAATGCATATGAGCAGTTACCATGGAGAGGATGATGCATGTTAATTCCTGTGTCAATCTTAACCTTTTCCTCCTGCTCTCATGCTCTCATTGCTGGACAGGACATGGAGTGGGGCTGTAGGGCCCTTTTATTCCGCACGTGGGTGACCCAGACCCTTACCAATGCACTGCTACACTGTGCCATGTGCTGCACAGGGCAGGCTCAGGGATCCCTGTCTGCATATAGCCAATTTTATCAACTATCTTTAACTGATGTGTTTCTGAGCAGTTCAAAAAAAAAAGAACTTAATCCTTTATTCCAGATAAACAGTTAAGATATGCATGCATAGTTCATTTTTTTTAAATCAAGGTAACAAATGCTTTATATGAGACCTTAATGACTTGCTTCAGCCCTCCAGCCTGAGGGGTTAGACCTGTTGACATGGAAAGAACCTCTCAGCTCCTGAAGATATGGCCAAGATCCACAGTGCTGCATGTGAGTAACAGTATAGCTGTAAAAAAACAAACAAGCAAACAAACAAACAAACAAAAAACCCAAACCCATCTCATCCACTCAACAAATTTGAGAGAAAAAAAGATTGTATGTTTTTGTACAGGCTTGCACTTGCAAGAATAAGCTTTGTTTTATCTGTCAAGCATTTTCCCTGCTTTACTCACTCCTGCCTCATTCTGGTCTGCTTTGCTGCAAAACACCATAACGAGTTAGGGTAATGTAGGGCTCCAGGGAGTGCAGTTGTTTTGAACCAGCTTGATGATGTGACTCATTCCCCCCACTATCCTACCACACATTTCCTCACACCTAGCTTGATCTGTTTTTGTGTCTGTGCATGTTCTTTGCTGTTCTGAGGTCACCATATGCAAATGCTGCTGCTGTACTGAAGCACTTGAACCTGCTTGTACTGTTTTGTGGGATTAAAGTGTGAGTATGAAATGCTCTCGAGTGGTGAAGTCTCGCCGATCCACACGCTCCCATCCTGTAGCCCTAATTTTCCTTATCTTCTAGGGGAAGCACCCTGTTTTAGCCATGATAATCAAAATGTCGTGATTTGAGGTGAATGCTGCCATGGAATTAAACAAGCTCACTCTAACAGTGATGGAAAGATCAAGAAAAAGCCTCTGAACAGGTGAAGCGGAGCTGTCCTTTGCTGCCCTAGTTGCTCACGTGGCCTATGGAAGAGCTGAGCACACACACACACACACACACACACTCTGGGCTGGCTTCAGGCTGTGTGCACTGCTGCTACCTGGGTGGGAGGTTTCATGCTGTCTGCTGCCTTACTATGGCAGCTGATCTTCATCTTGCTCTCATAACAGACTTGATTTTCAAAACGCCTTGTGTAAGTTTCAGATCTTTAAGATATCAAACCATTATTAATATTCTACTACTTATGCTATCTGGAAACTACCTCCCTTATCTGGTGACTTAATTAAAATATGGCTACAGAGGAACTGTGGTTTCTGAGCTCAGTTTCCACAGAGAAGTTGGAGCACAAATGCTGGTGATAGAAGACTTTCATACTGTTAGGATGTGGATTTGTACCATGAGAATCTAGCCAGGATTTCTGTCTAGAGCCTTGGGCAACGATAAGAGCATTTATACAAAAAAAATCTGTTTACGTAGCCCCTGAGGGAAAGGCCTTCCTTCCAAATGGCAGAGCTGAAGGGTGATCTCAGAAGTCCAGGTCGGGAACCAACTTCACGGTATTGTTGCTAGGATTCACTTGTGGCTGTGAGGGCCTTTGACAAGAAATAGTTCCAGTATTGACTGCAGCAGCAGCTTTAACTGTTTTGAACTTAACCTGGGTATTGCCATCCAACCAGATACCAGCACTGGCGATGTGCTTTGTCTGCCCAAATGGCTTCTATCAGGATGTTCTGTCTACTCCTGACATCACTTCTGGGGGCTTTGAAAGTGCTTATTTATTGTGTGGAGCATCAGATTTAACAGTTGTGAACAGACATGTGCTTGTCCTGCTTAATGTGACTTCAATACGTTCTTCCCTTTCTGTTGCACAGCTGAGGGTAGCATCCTCATCTCTCTCTGTTAAAACAGTTTGTGTTAAGATAAAAGGAAACAACTGGGAGAGAAGAAAAACTGGTTGATATTTTTATCAGTTTTTCTAAGGATTCAAAAGATCCCGCTGCCAAATTAGAAATGCAGCACAAGTCTCAAAGAAGCTTTGTGCTGAAGTTTTCTTTTTCCCTTGGAATTGGTTCTGGTGCTAAGTCTATTGTCACAACTTGTCCGTGCGCACTTGGTTGTCAGCAGCCTCTCTGGCTTTGTTCAGTTTGACCAATCCCACAGCTGCTGTCTGTAAATACTGAATGAGGTTCAGCTGGGTGGAAAAAGCAAAATGACAATTAACCTGGTAAGCAGGAGAGCAGAAACCTGCAAAGGCATTGTACTACGTTTTTAAAAAGCCATTCTAAATGCAACTTGACAATTGGTATGAATTGCTACAAACTGCGTGGTTAAGAGGATAGTTAGAAACATGGTACACATTAACCTGTTTGATCTCCTTTTAGAACATTCCTCAAATACCGATCTCATCTTTATTTCTTTTAAGAAATACCTTATTTAATTGAGGGAAGAAAACAAGAATTAGATGCCTTCCACATCGCCTTTTCACATGAAAAGGAAATGTCCGTTTTGAAAATAGCATGGTAGTCTTCTCTCAGGTTTGTTTCTCTCCCCATTCTGGCTTTAAACAGAAGAGTGTTTGATCTGTTTGGTTCTCATCAGCATGGAGATGCATCTTTTCCAGAGCATTGTTTCTATTTGTTTAGTTTTGGCATGGCAATGGAAGGCAAAACAGTGGTGGTTACAGGCGTTTTGACTCCATTAAAGTGTTCTTAGGGTTGCTTTTGTTTAGCCATTTTTGCAGTGGGTGAACTGCTCTAGATCCAGACGGTTTACATTATCTGTAGTACCAGTATTTCTACGATTTATATCTAATAGCAAAAGACATTTTCTAGGAAGAATAGGGGCAGGCAGGCAGGCACCGAGTCTGTAGATTCTTGTTTTCTTTGTATCCAGGAGAAGTTCTCTTAAACTTTTGCAACCCCTGCTTCCTAGAATACAGGGCATGATGCAAATT
This sequence comes from Lagopus leucura, assembly GCF_019238085.1. Classification (NCBI taxonomy): domain Eukaryota; kingdom Metazoa; phylum Chordata; class Aves; order Galliformes; family Phasianidae; genus Lagopus; species Lagopus leucura. The sequence continues at coordinate 1,699,867 of NW_024962335.1, read as the reverse complement.
GTGAAATGCTCTTTCCATGATTGGTACGTATACCTTCAGTGTTTCTCTCTCTTTCCTCACTGTGACAGCCAAGGCTTGCTTTGCCAGGTTTCTTTGGCTCATTCACTGCTCTGCCATCTTCCCATTGGATAGGAAGGGTCATTTTGAAATGTTAAGAGGAGAAGGAAATAGGTTTGGCAATTGATTCAACTTTGAATAAAATACCATTTTTTCTTCTGTTTTGTGTGGTTTTGGGGAACATTGCTGTAACTTTTATATTTTTATGTTCAGTGCTATTAATGATAACTAATAGATGGAACCAGCAGCAGAGAAAAAGATGTATTTTCTTTTCTAATCAACAGAATCTGATTGGAGCCAAAATTTGAAAAGGAAGGAAGATGTTTGATTTCAGTTTTCTAGCATATAAAGCTCTACTGTATTTGAAGTTCTAAAGTGAAGTGGAATGGATTGTGTCCACTGGCAAGAAGAGGACCAGGCTGCTTTTCTTCTAGCTCCTTTATTTTATGTTTGGTGCTTTTAAGAGTAGAGCATTGGTGCTTTGGATGAGTGATTATTGTGTTTATATAATGACTTCCCATGGGATGAGTGTCAGCAGTTTGACTTTTTCGTATATTGATCTTCTGTCAGTTCTGCTGCGTGGTGCTTCTGTTGTGAGATGGTGATCAATCTGAAGAGGTTTAAGATGCTGAGTTCCAAGTGTAGCACTAAATAGATTGGTGTTTAATTCTGATAGCTTGTCAGTCCTTATTTTTTGTTGCATTTGTCTCTTTACTAGACAGATTCAAGTAATTCTAGATAGCTTTTTTCCCCTTCCGTTTTCTCTTGTATCCCCAGATATTTTACTCTGTGACTTTAATATTAATATCACGTACTGAGTAGCTAAATTGAGCATTTCCACCAATCATTCATGACAAGCCTTGTGATAAAGGATTTTTTGGCGATTAGTTTAAGTTAAACATTTGACTTTTGAACTCATTCTTGTGGTATGTTTGAAGATAGTGGTGGCCAAACAGTGTATTTTGCTGAATAACAAACTGCAAACATAGCTGCTTTTTGTTATTATAATAGAGGAATAATTGACATTCTGGTTTTGATGTAGTTGATGTTTTACTTAACTTTAAAAGCATTCAAGATACTTTGTTATTTTGCTCTGATGCAGGCAAATAAGGTCGTGCCCATTCTCCTCCCTCATTTCTAAGTGGGTTTTAAAAACTATCGGATTGAGACAAAGAACTCAAATTCTATCTGGTCTGGAGTAGAATTGAGTATATCAAGTGTATACTTCAGAGTTCTTGTTTTGGGTGAGAAAAGAATAGACAGAATGTGGATGTGACGTTGGATCGTGAATACCATGAGATCTCTGGAGCAAGATGTGCACGTCTGTGTCCTTTAAGCAACGCCTGTCCCTTTGCTGCTCTTTGTCGGCTGAGTGGTTGGGATGAGTGCATCCCAGGGCTGCAGTCAGCTGTGTTGTGGCCCACCTGCTGTTCGCTGACCCATTGTTGTGTTGGGGTCTCTTTTGATCTCAGATGCCAAAGATTCCTGTCTTTATCCCTTCTCTGGGTTAAAAATCTATTCTTGTTATCACACTAATTGTTGATATGGGACTGCTCCATTCGGGTACGTAGACTTTCAGGAGCATACAGATATTGTTCAGGTAAGGTGTCTGAGTCCAGTATCCTTTTTTTGGACTCTTTAAAAAAATGTGACAATTAAGGTCAAATATTCTTTTAATATATATATATATGTCTTTTTCTGGGTAATCCATACTCATAGCACCGTTTGTAGATTTAGTTAACTACTGTGAATAATTCTAGCTCTTTTTGCCCCTGCAGGGAGATTTTTCAAGATGTAAAGAAAAACACTTAGGCAAGCTGGGCCTGATAAAAGGCTTGTGTAGTGAAAAAGATGTCATTTTTCCAATTAGACTATTGTTCCAATGTAAGATTATATTACCCTAAGGCCATTTTACATAAATACTTCAGGTACTGAAGTAGATATGTTACATAGTCTCAAATCACTGAGATTTGGGATTTCTGCTTGTTTTGTGGAGTACATTCTGGGAGATGATGACAGTAAGGTTTGACATGGGCAGAGATGAGAGCGTGGCATTTAGCAAATACTGCAGCTCTGTGTGATAAAGATAGAAAGCATTTGGTTCTCCATGCTGTGGGAAGAAAAGCGATTGTAAAGAAGTGATGTGTGAAATAGCCTTGTTTGCAGAGAACTCTCAGGCTTTTCTGAAGGGCCAGCTGAGGGATAAATGCTGTTGATTCCCAAAAAGTATTTCATTATAGTCAATTGTCACATTTAAGTGCAGAGTAAAAAAGGAATTCTCTATCTTTTCTTGAATTTCCACTGGGGATGATTTAGGAAATGCTTAAATTTATTAGAAACCTTGGCACTTTCCCAGCATCTCGATAAGAAGTTATGATTGTGTACTTCAGACTTCTACTAAACACAGAAATCATCTGTTCTATCTTAAAATTGTTCAAGGTTGTTTTAGTGCAGTGGGAAGAAACCTAGATTTATTTCTTCTCCTAAGTTGTTAGCATGTTTAAGGAGCTGAAGAAATGCCAGGGTAACGGATGGTGCTTATGTTGTGGACATTCTGTTTATTGCCCAAATGCGAAGTTGGACACAAACTGAGTTTTACGGACAGTGTGTCTCTGCTTGCACGTCTCGCTGGACTGTTTAAATATGTTACTGACTCAAGTGCTCATCATTTCTGAAAAACTGATGTACTGTGGCCATCCCAGGAGCTGGGCAAAGTAGACAGCTCAAACACACTTGCATCTGGCTCAGGGAAATTAACCTGGGCTCATTAGAACTGCTGAAACCAACCTGAGAGATTTCTCATGAAATGAATGGGGAAGCTCAGAGGTAGGTGCTCTGCCAGCAGAACTGCGAGGCACGGTGCTGCAGCAGGGGGATGGGGACAGGGATGTTTTACATCAGCACAGTTGTGACCAGAGTTGCTTGTGCCCCTTCAGAAGCTGATCTCTTACATTTAGAAATGCTGCTTGCTTCTTTTGGAGAAAACCAGTTGGTGTTTGTTGTTAGCGATGCTCAAGTGTTCATAGGAAGCAACCCAGTGAACCACTTGAGATGTTTTTGTACTGCATTGCTTCAGCTGCGGGCCGGCGGTATGCTGGAATGTAGGGCTGTCTTTGGGGCTGTTTCCTTCATCCTCCTGATCCTTTTGAAAGCATCTTATTCTGCTTGTATTTTCCATACTAGAGGTTTACAGAAAAATGTTTATACTACAGCTTCAAACATACACTGAAATGCTAGAAAACCTAAAGAATTTCTGTGGATTCCCTATATTAAGATCAGATGTGGGAATGTCACATTGAATGTCTGCTGTACAAAACTCAGATGATTTTAATGGAAAATAAGAATCTGCAATGGTATGTGCCTAGCAGGAAAATAAAAAGCAGGGGGAAGGGAGCTGATGGAGGAATTATCTAATGGGTTAGGCTTGCACCTCAGTCCGTTCTCCTGCTGCTGTGGGCAAGGGACGTCCCAGCTGCCACGCAGAGTGCTTGGGCCCCAGCTCCTTGGGGACCTGCTCTGGTGATGTCAGCTGGAGAGGGAGAAGACTCCAGTAGCCCTCAAAGAAGTGGCTTTATTCTCCAACCTGTGTTTACATCAGTTGCTCAGCTAACTGTTCTGTGCTTGGGAAGGAAGCCTTTGACTGCAGTATGAACTACTTGAGGTTTTGAGTGCCTTGTGATGACGCTGATTGTCAGCCTTCTCTGTTCTTTGCCCTTCCTGAGGAGGAAGGCAGGTGGGAATGTACCTTCCTGGAAAATCCTGGCTGCTAGTGCTGATTTTAACATTCTGTGCCTGGAGATTTCCCATCAGATGATGGCATTTTGTTCCTGTCCAAGAACCCCTAGAGAAGGGTTGATTCCAGGTGATGTTATATGAAAAGAGAGGAAAGCATTCATGTAATGGCATTGAGGGAGAAGTATTTCTGCGAGATGCTTAAGGTCTCTAGAAAAAAACTTAAGAGGTGTGCATCTGAAGGAGAGAATTGGGGAAGAAAGGAGCACTTGTGTCTGCTTGGTCATAACAAAAACTTTTTTGTTGTTGCTACAGCGTTGGAGTTTGAGTTTTATGCTTCCCTTTAAAGAATGCAGACCCTTGAAAATGTAAAGCTTTTTTCAGTGTCTGAACGCTAACTGTTCTTCATGCTGTTGATTTTCTTCTTGGTTTATTACAGGCTGCTCTTTTCCAGTTCCCCTCAGATTGTCTCTTTCATTTGAGTTTATCTGAGATCTTAATTCCTTACAGAAACAACTTAGAGGATAGAAGAACAATCAAAAAAGTGTTTCTGTTTTTCAAATAGAATATTATTCTTCACCTGCCCTGACGTTAGTCTGAATTTATGTGAGACCTTCTGTGAACCTTGTAGTTCTTTCTGAACTTTCCAAGAGAAGATGATGGCTCCATTTCTTGTGGCAGAGGCTTAGGTTTGTTTTTGATACTGAGACTTCAGAATGGGCTACCTGAATGGTGGATAAACTAAGATACAGACTAAAGTTTTTTATTACCAAAACTTTTCATTTTTACAGTTCATAAAAGATGAAGAATGTTAGCTAAAAAATCAGCTCCTAGAATGTACTATGACTGTTTTTGAAACTCTGTTAGTAATAGAAGTGAGGCAATGGGGTGAAATATTTTTGATTTATAATCACTTAATTTGAGAAGATCACCTCTTGAAAATATTTTTGAGTGTATGATGATTCAGCCGTAATAACGTTTTAAATGTGTCATTCCCTAGTGGTAAAAGTAGGCAGATCTACAGTAATTGCATTAAGATGTTGATCAAAAGTACACTAGTGAAACTGCATTAGGATTCTGCCTTGGGTGGTACTGCAGAGAACTTAAATGGCCATTATTTGGGTTCACTTATGTTTGCTTTTGAAAGTGTGTGCCTTTTTAGTTTGGTTTTTAGCACTTCTGTCACCGCAATGCTTGCTTTGCAGCAGCCAGATTTACTTTGTTACACACCAGTGTGATTTTCAGTTACTAAATAACACCTTTTTCTTTATAAAAATGCTGCAGTTCAGCATTTTCCTTATAGGCTTTTGTCTACTCCTGTAATTCCTAGATGATGTGAAAAATTGTCACTGTCTAAACCTCAGACTAGTGATTTATCCTTTGTGGGTGTTAGAAATTGGAATTGAAATCGCTTTACATTCACCTCTGTTGCCGTCTGCTTCTCAAGCTGTGGCAAATTCATCTGGAAGCTTTCTCAAAAGCCTTAGAATCATTTGTTTGCTGTGGTGGTGTTTTAACACTGAGTGCTAGCCAGCAGTTTGTGATGTTGTGGACAAATGGTTTTGGAGATTCACGTCTCGGTCGAGATGGTCTCCAAATACCTTCTGTAAATTTGTATAACTTAAACTAATACAGAGCAATCTAGATGCAGCTGATCCTAGTGGCTGATACTTATGATACTTCTCACTCACCATGTAAAAAGTTTATTAAAAATCCACTATTGAGTTGAGAGTAAAATTAATTCTTTCTGTATTTTTCCTTTTCTGTACTTCTTTCAGATCAGTTATGTAGAGGTAAAATTATTGCCTGGGACAAATGGGGCTGTAAAATCACAGAATCATTCAAGTGGAAGGTACAGTTTAAGCTCCTGCTCAAAGCAAAAGTAACACTGAACTCAGACAGCGTTGCGTAGGGCTCTGTCAAATTGAATCTTGATTATTTCTTTTTTGTAATTAAGAAAAAAAGCAGTTGTCAAACTTTGTTCTTGTACTGGAGATATCAAGATCCATTAAAAATTCAATTAAACTTTTGTAAAAATTGAAATTAATCTTTTAGACTATTACTTCACTGATGCATGAATTTTGATGCATGAAATATGAAAAGCATGTGAAGCAAAATAAAAAGATGACTTTATAACTGGATATTTTTGGTTTTAGAGCCTTGATGAGTATGAAGATGATGAAGCAGGGCAGAAGGAGCGAAAGAAGGAGGATGCTATCACCCAACAGAATACAATACAAAATGAGAGTTCCAGCGCAGATTCCACTGGATCATACTTAATACAGGTGAGATGCTAACACTTCCATTTGGTATTTTACTCAGCTTTTTAACTGGTGTTGCCTTGTTTTTGTGTTTTGCTGTTTTTTTGGGTTTTCTTGTTTGTTTTTTTTTTTTTTTAATCCTTCTTAACAGTAGACTATGTGCTATCTGGAAACAAACATGAAATCTGAGTGTTGTCACATACTCTTTCCCCAAACACGCACTTCTGAGACACAGCTCTGATACCAGAATTGTCAAGCTAAAGGTATTAGTGTCCAAGAAACACTCATTTGTTATGAGGAAGAGAAACTTCCCTGGATTCTGGTACTGAAGCACACAGAGAACAATCTTTGCCACTGTGTAATCTTTTCTCCCCGCATTTTATTCTCCAGTCCCCTTGCTGTGCATGGCTGTCAATGGAATCTCCTTGGGGACTTTCAATAGCTGTCTGGATGTGGTCCTGAGCACCCTGCTCTTGGTGTCCCTGCTTGAGCAGGGGTTGGAGCAGAAGGACCCAGAGAGCTCTGCCAATTTCAGTCATTCTGTGTAGTTCTTGAGTAGTTTAGCCATTACATGCTTCAGTGGCATCAATTGTTCCTTCAAAGTTTTAGGATTAAGTAACTTCTTGTTTTGACAATTTGCTGTTTTTCGTTTTGTTTATATAAGTTGAACCAGCGCTTCTGTTTGAAGCAGATCCTTTGAGTCTTCCATGAAGAAGCGCTCAAGTTCACCGAGTTCCTCCATAGTGAGCACTAACAAAAATATTCCTGCAGAGATCATAGCAGGAAAATGGTCACATTTGAGTGTACCTCTTATGGCTTGATCATTTATTGTCTTTACAGATTCTTTGGCAAGATTCCTCATTCTGAAATATTCACATACATTTTGAAAGTTGTCTGACTTAACAAACACAAACAAAAAAACAACCAACCATAGTGCTCTGCTTTCACCTTCTCACTAAACATTCCAAAAGTTGTCACTTTCTGATTCCCTAGTGGTGTTATTACATAACATTTTGGCTCTATTCCCATGTCCCGTTCCCATTTATTCATCCAGATTGCCTATTCTTCTTGAGCAGCAAGCTAAATTTCTGTTTACCAGGCTGTCTGCATTAATCAGATCCTACAGAGTTCCAAGTTTGTCGCCTCCACATTCACACAGGCACTAACTCTTCTTTGCTGACAGAGCATAGCAGGGTTGTCTTGTCGTTAACAATACAAAAGAACGTCCCAGTCCTCGTGTCTGGCAAAGACCCAGACTGGCACATGTATGGAACAGATGGAATATTAGAAAGTTGAAGCTGCTAAGACTTAATCAGTTTATTGCTGACTCTGTCAACTTGCTTTTTACTAGAAGGTTTTTATAAGTTGCCCAAATTTAACAGAATTGGTCAGCACTATTATTTCAGCTTTAACTTAGTTTCCCTTTGCTGCTGCTCTAATGGTTGAGCCTCATTCTCTTCTTAAATGTTAATTTTTATATTGAAGATTTAAGAACTCAGTCAATTCAGTTGACTTTGACAAATAATTATTATAGTTCTACCTATTAGGTGAAATAAATTCATTTCTTTAGTTGAAGACATGCTCACTACTTGTCCATTCTGCGATTTTATGAATGTTGAAAATAATTACTGTAACATTTATATGGGAAACAAGAAAGCTGAGACTGGCTTTGTGTCTGAGGGAGAAATGTATTGCTGAATAGTATTCTTTTGTTTCCAGTCTTTCACCTGATCTTTTATCTTTATCTTAGTATTGTCAGACATTTCTTTTCTCCTTACTGTGGGAAAAAATGCAGTTTTTGGAAACAGATTTGAGTGCTTAACTGACTGAATTTGAAGCCCTTGATGCAAAGCACAGAGATAGGAGATTTGTTTAAGAGTAGATAGAGTATTTTTTCCTGAAGCAGAATTTATTTTGGCTGAAATCAATGTAGGGGTTTTTTTTTTTAATGTTAGAAATGTGGAAGTGGTAAGTCTGGCAGCTTTATAAACATTGAAAAACACATTACAATCAGAACTGTCAGTAAACTTTAGCAAATGCAAATGTGGAAAGCCTCACTTGGCCAGGTGAATCAAAACTAAACCCACTCTCAAATACATAACAGGTGTGTTCTGACTTCCTTGCGTGATTTCTCTCCTATTTTTAAGACTGCAACTCTCAGCTTGAGGGTCATTGTGCTGTGGAGTGTTCACTGATGTGTACTGGGAGATGCAGGCTGAGAAAGGTAATGCTAAGGACAAGCAGTAATTACTGCTAGAAACTGGCAGTCTGGCAATTAACACAGGCCTATCTCATGCTTTGCAGAGATGGTAAAATGGGAAATAGTGCACAAATATTTGATAGTTGGACAGAAATGTTCACCCTGAATGTAAGAATGTCTCAGTTGAAAACCTACAGGGGTTGGCTGAAAAAATGATTAGTCCACTGAAGATATTTTTAGTCACTTAGAACACTTGCTGGATTTCACAAGGTGGAAAAATACAACTGATCTATTAATACTCAAATCCAATGTATGTATACATAAAGTCTTATCTTTTTACATCAAAGAATTCAAGTTATGCTGATACCACAGACAACTGCTTTCTGAAATTCTATTACTTGGGGAATATTTTTGGAGACCAGATGCACAAATATGTGCCCTTCCTGGTGCAAACCTTTTCAAGAAAAGTTGAAATGACTTCTTAGTCGTGATAGAAGTGATATCTGAGTGTGATACCACGTTGTAGTGTCTGTATTATAGACTGGTTTGTGTTGGAAGGGACCTTAAAGATCATCTAGTTCCAACCCCTGCTCTGTGCAGGGCTACCCCCACCACCAGATCAGGCTGCTCAAGGCTCCATTCAGCCTGGCCTTGTACATCTCCAGGAATGGGGCATTCACAACCTTTTTGGGCAGCCATGCGCCAGGGCCTCACCACTTTGAGTAAGAAAATGTAATGTCTTTGTAATGTCTTACCCAAATCTTATCTCTTTAGTTTTAAGCCATTCCATCTTGTCCTGTCACTATCAGACTATATAAAAGGTTGGTCCCCCTTCTGCTTGTATGCTCCCTTCATGCACTGGAAGGCTGCAGTGAGATGCCTTCAGAGCACTCTCTTCTCCAAGCTAAACAAGCCCAACTTCCTCAGCTCAAGTATTATTTATGGTGTTTGTGGACAACTAGAGAGGAAACTGGGCAAAGTTGAGATTAATCCAAAGTCCTCAGAAAGACTTGCAGCTGTAGAGAGACGTGCGTATATGTATATACACACACATATATATATGCACACACATATGTCTGTGTGCATTTATATACATGTATGGATACATATACGCAAACAAAAATTATTATGAAGAAAGAAAACTGAGGGTTAGCTTGACGATGATTGTGGTGACATTGGGTTGAAATACAATAAAGCTTTCTTAGGGAGAAAAATGAGATTAAAAAGTGTCCTTAAGGCAAATAAAGCTGACCTTAAAATTAAATTTTACTTTTTTCACATTGTGGGCAATTTATCAATGTATGAAAAAAGGAGTATAGATTCTCTCATTCCTTAAAACCTTCCAGTCTGCTGTGGGCTGTGGTGTTTTTGTTTAGGTTTTGGGTGGTTGGCTGGTTTGGTTTTTTTTCTTGTTTTTCTGTTTTGTTTTGTTTTTTAGTGAATGTTGTTGTTTGTTTTTTGTGGAAATTATGCCAGTATCATGCAGAGCTGTCATTTTCAACATTGGAAATAGTTTGAAATCCTGTGTTTCACATTAGCTTCCTTTCAGCTCATGTTTTATTTCAAGTGTTCTAGTGTCTGCGGATGCTAGCTGTTGTGCTAGGCACTTGTGTGAAAACACCACAAAAAATATCATCCGCTCTGAACAGTCTGATATTTAAGTATAAAATGTGGCGATAGTTCAGTAAATATGCATTGGCAAGAACAGCAAGAAACAACAATGTATTTAAGAGCTTCAGAATTATTTTTTATTTTGGCATTGGGGTGGGGTTTATCGTATTCTAGATAGGTGTTTTTCCTCCCTAGTGATAACAAAAGGAGTCTGACTAGATCAGGTGTAGACATCTAAAATTACATGGGCTGAATCATTTTCTCTCCCTGACAGACTTGGACCAGGCACATCAGAAGGTTTTGGTTCTAAAGGAACTGTAAGTAGGTATGAAATAAGAGATAGGGTGAGATACCAGATTTGTGCCTGTAAGCATGAAAAGGGAATACTTTGTCCTTGTATGAGGGTTAACCTTTGTGAAATAAATATTCCGAATTCTTTCAGTGAAAGATAATGTTTACAAAAATGAGAATGATTTTAACACATCTTGCTGTGAAATGGGAATGCTGATCTTTTTTCTGTCACGCAGTAGCACAAGTTGTCTAATTAATTTCTTAATTCCTAGTTAAGGCACAGCAGCTGATCACTAGTACAGTCACCAACACCTGTTGCGGCAGTGATTCACGAAAAATCTCTGTACTGTGCTTTGCTAGAAATCTGCTCTTGGATTTGTGCTCCTGGCATGAAACCGGTAGGGGAATTTTGCTTCACAAAAGTTCTGAAGTCTGGGACTCCAGTGGGAGACATGACTCATGCTTTTTGTTAAGCCATACCTGCTGTTTTACTGTACCTGACTGTGTATTGTATTCTGCTGCAGAGCCCAGGAACTTAAGCAGGCCCTTGGGCACTAGTTAGAAATTGTGGTAGTCTTGTTCTAGCCATTAGTTTAGCTTTGTGTATGTGATTGTAGTGGGTATTTCTTGGAGTTCCATATTGCTCATAGATTGTGCAGCAACTAGAAGGAAACTCAAGGAATTGTAAAATGTTCCATCTTATCAAATGATTTCATGGAAGATAGAACATCCATGAGATAGGTTTGAGGTATTTAAACATCCACTCTCACACACAGTCAGCAACTCTAGAGATGCTTGCTAGGCAAAAAAAATCATTTCATTTGTAGTACTGAACTTTATGGTCATTGACATATCTTACATTATAAGATCTTCTTCAGCCATCTTCTTCAGTGATCTTGGTGAGGTGATAGTGCCCAGGAAGGCTGCTGCCATTCAGCAAGACCTGGACAGGCTGGAGAGGGCAGAGAGGAATTGGATGAGCTTTAACAAAAGCAAGCGTAGAGTCTTGCAGCTGGGGAGGAATAACCACATGCACCAGTACAGGTTTGGGGATCACCTGCTGGAGAGGAGCTCTGTGGAGAGGGACCTGGGGTTCCTGATTGAATGACAGGCTGGCCATGAGCCATCAGTGTGCCCTGGTGGCCAAGAAGGCCAATGGGATCCTGGGGTGCATTAAAAAGAGCGTGGCCAGCAGGTCAGGGGAGGTGATCCTCTCCCTCTACTCTGCCCTAGTGAGGCCTCATCTGGAGTACTGCGTCCAGGTCTGGGCTCCCCAGTACTTTTTTGTACAGGGGATCTCTTGGAAAGAGTCCAGTGGAGGGCCACAGAGATGATAAGGAGCCTGGAGCATCTCTTGTATGAGGAGAGGCTGAGTGACCCGGGTCTGTTTGGCCTTGAGAAAAGAAGACTGAGAGGGGATCTATTAATGTCTATAAATAGCTGAGGTGCAGGAGGCGAAGGGATGAGGCCAGGCTCTTTTCAGTGGTGCATGACAACAGGACAAGGGGAAATGGCCGCAGACTGCAGCATAGGAAGTTCCTCACAAATGTGTGTAAGAATATCCCAGTGAGGATGACAGAGCACTGGAACAGGCTGCCCACGGAGGTTGTGGATTATCTCTAGAGGTCCCTTCCAGCCCCTAGAATTCTGTGATTAGATTCCTCAAATAAATTACATTTCTGTGCATTTTTGTACAGGCTAAAGCTTGACCCTAGTGCTGTCTTCCTGCGGACCTGTTAATCCTAGCTGAAGTCACCTGGCTTGATTTATTAGCGAGACCATTTGGTGATGACTTGCGCATTCAGTCATATGTGAGCATGAAAACTGAAGGAAAAACACGTCTGATCTTTTTTTAACCTTTTGTTCTAGATAAGCCTAAGATAAACCTCTAGAACACTGTGAATGATTCCTAGGAGGAATGCAGTCTGAAGGATACCCACAGAAGTGCTCTGTGGCAGTTGTCATTGTTTAAATACTGCCATTTGCTTCAGATGAGACCCAGCACATGGAAATTTTCTGAAGCAGCTGTGCACACCGGTGTTACAGCACTGTACATGTTGTTTAATAGCGGCACCTCACAAGCTACGCAGTAAAGCAGTAAATAAAATTAAGTTAGGAAATAAAAGCCTCTGGTGACTTCTTAGCTGTGTGAGAAAGGATGAGGAATACAGGGAACTGAACTATTACATGCATCTCCATTAGGAAACAGAGCTGAAAACCTGCTTGGCACAACTGTCCCCTGAGTTTCCTACTTGAATCTTATGCCAAGAATATGCTGCCAAATACGTTTCTTAACTCATATTGCAGTTAGTACTTGTCTATTTTGCACTTGCTGGCTTTTTCTTTTGCATAGCAGCGTAATGTCATACAGCATCATCTTGTAATTACTGTTATCTGAGGCATACAGTAATGGTGTTTTCTATCCAAGTTTCATGTCGTTCTTACAAAGGAGAACATGAATTTAATTCACCTTTTTTAAGTCTATTTTTGTGGTGCAGTTTTCTGTCTATTGAGACTACTTAGCTGTGCAAGAGGAAATGCCCAAATGTATTAAGACATGCTTTTATTTTTTATGCTGTATTTTTTTCAGATGTTAGGCCAAGTATTATTTTACATGATAGTTTGCTCATAGTATAGATTCAAAAAAAAAAAGAGCAAATAATACTCCTGTTTAAAATACAGGAGTGTGTAAATTGAGAGGAGTTGGTTTGGGGTAAATTAAGTTATATATCATTCTGCAAAACCAGACTGATATTTGACAGTTTAGTTACCAGATAATGTTGGCGTTTCTGTTTGCAGATTAACAGCGTGATTCCTCATGGAGGTGGTACAAAATCAGTCATTAGTATCTGCAGAGCACTTAGGCACTAACAGTGAATGCAGTAGAAAGATTCATTAGGAAATTCTATTGTATTTTGAAAACATTTCCGTAAAATGGATTAAAAATCATTAAAATCCAGTGTTTAAGTATTGAAGGGTCACTTCTAATGTATTTGCACCTCAGGTAGATTTTTTGTGTGCAGTGGCTTTAAGACAAGTGACATCAGGTGCAGGGGCCTCACTGCACTGCGCAGTTCTTGACATGAACCAGGTGCTTCCCATGTTTAACAGAGATGCTTGGCATGACTTTATTCTTGTTATCTGTATAAGGTAAGTAGAAACACAGGAATTCCATCTTTCTATGATCACGCATGATCAGTTAATCATGCCGGCAGCCTGCAGTAATGCAGGCACATATCCAGAGCTGTTAGAATATGCCAACTACAAAAAATAAGGCAGAGAGTGGCCAATTCTTAAGTATTCAGCATATGCAGAACACTCAGCAGTACTCAGCTGTTGGTTGTGTTCCATGGAACAGCACATGGAAAAATATGACAAAGCATGGTATCATAAGAAGCAGCGTTGTAAAGAGTGTAGCTGTAAGGATTTGAATGAAAGCTGCCTAAGTTACCAGCACGCTGGCATTTCTGAACTGGTTGATTTGACTTTGCAGTCTTAATTTTTATCTGTGGTAAGGGAGATAGTAGGGAAAAGCCTCCAACAAAGCATTCAAACCATAAATTATTCTACAATTTCTCTGAGTTTAGGAGTAATGATGTTGCGCAGTGGTCTTGGCAGATATAATTAAAGTCCTTAAGCAAAAATGAGGTTAGATTTTAATTAAATTGTCTGGTGGTTGTTGTTGGGGTTTTTTTTTTAATTTTTAATAGAAGCTCCGTTTAAGAACAATGGAATCCTTAGCTTGATGGGACTGCATCACAGTGACTTCTGTAGCAGCTACAGGCTTCTCTGCTAAAATCTTCCTCCTGTCCTTTCCTGCAAGCAGATGTTGTGTGTGGTGCTGATCCACACCAGCTCAGTAAGTGCTGCCTTCCCAGAGGATCTGCACATTCTCAGCAGCGTTGCTTGTGTGATGCTGCTGCCTCCAATGAGCATTGTAGACATCTGTGTTCAGCAATGTTTAATTTCGTAAAGGAGTTGTTTAAACTTAAAATCCTGTTTCGGGAATATGTTTTACGCCTGGTAAATAAAAGTACCTGTGTCAAATGTACCTACGTTTTCTAGTTGAATACAAGTTTCAATGTGCCTGTGCACCTGCACAATAGTGCATTGTAAGACCTGCATGAAAACTCATGAGGAATCAAGCCTGAGGTGAGGCAAGGCAGAGTGGGGTTCCTTGCTCCTGATTCAGGTTGTCCCTGTGAGCAGCAGCAAGCACATCAGCACAGTGGGACAGGCACTGCTTAATCACAGTATCACAAAATAATTTGGGTTGGAATGGACCTTAAAGCCCAACAGTTCCAACCCTCTGTCCTGGAGAGGGACACTTCCCACTACATCAGGCTGCCAGGAGCCTCATCCAGCTTGGCCTTGAATGCTCCCAGAGATGGGGCATCCACAGGTTCTCTGGGCAGCCTGTTTCAGTGCCTCACCACCCTCTGCATAAAGAATTTCCTCCTAATGTCTAATGTAAGTTTTCCCTCTTCTAGTTTAAAACTGTTCCTCTTTGTCCTGTACTATCAGACCACGTAAAAACTCAGTCCCTGTCCTGGAAGGCCACAGTGAAGTCTCCCAGGAGTCTTCTCCAAGGCTGAACAAGCACAGCTCCCAGTCTTTCTCCATAGGAGTGCTCCAGCTCTCTTAAATCCTTGGGCAGACTGAATGGGGAGCAAAGTGTATGCAGTACGGTTTCTTTATTGTAGCTTCTGTTACACTTGTCTCCATTCCCCCCATTAGGATTTTTTTTGCTTTGTTTTGCTTTTTTCTTACCTGCTGCTGTTACTGCCATGTGCTTGGCCTCTATGAGCAGGGCTTTTTTTGTTGTTGTTGCTCTATTTGTTTCTTTCACTTTTGACTTCATGAAGTTGTGTTCCAAAATTGCAGAAGCTAGTGTTGTGCTAGTTCAGTGCCTTTACACAGCCAGAAGGAATAGGAAGCAATTCCTGTCTAATGTTTGGAGGTCAGCAGGGGCTTCCTGTCAAGGAATTTGTTTTTATGCCACATGCTTTCTTTTTTGGGTTGGCATCACTTTTAACTCAGGTAATTGAATGCCCATTTGGAAAATTTTATTCCCAAAAGGGTCTGCATGGAAATTCTGCTTGGCTGTTGAAAATGATGGTGCTTAAATGGGTATTTCCTCCTAATCTTCTTTTAGGATTTCTTGAATAGAAATGGTCACACACAGTATGCACTCTAGCTGAGGCCTGTGTGGAAAGAAGAGTCCTCTGCTAAATACAGACTTACTGAAAAGTGAAGGACTTCCTACTGTATCTGCTTGTGGAAATAAATGGCCCAGCGTGAGTGATGGCAAAAGCTTCTGTAAAGCAAAGAATCGTATAATCTTTTGAGTTGGAACAAAAGGTGACGCTGGTCACCTTTGTTTTCTGTTCGGAGTGCCTGAGTTCTTCGGGCTCTTTGGGGTTGAATTCTGCATGGGTATAGAGAGGAGAAAAAAGATGGAAGAAAGAACTCTGTTCATGCATTTTATTATGTGAAGTTTCCTTATTTAGAAGCTGTTTTCTTCTTGATGGCTTTTGACATGCCCAGGAGTTAACTGATTACCTGCAGGTGTCTCTTCTCATTTTTTTTTCTCCTCTCTTAATGCCCTTGGTACTTTGCTGGTGGTAAGAACTGAGAGTACTCACCTCCCATTACACATCTGATTGGATGCCCTAGACATTCTTGCAGCATTTCTCAGTGGCCTCCTGGCTCTGTGCATGTAAAGAGATGACTCAGAATTCTTTCAGCTTCATGACAGCAATCCCTATCACTTGCACCTAGGTGTTCCAGCATGTTATTTCTTGTTTGAAGTCTCTTTTAGTTATTATATAGTAATGAAAAGTAGAAGGTCTGAGTATAAATAAATAAATAAATTCATTTTAGTATAAATTTCAGTCCAGAAGTAAGGAAATGTAACTTTTTCCTGATTGAAACTGGTTTTTCCAATCAGTTTTTTTCTCCCCACTCCTTTGTGAGGAAGGTCCTTGCTTAGGTACTCTGCACCTGAGGTAGTGTCGTCTTTGTCTTCTCTCTTGTTTGGTATTACTCCATGTAAGTATCAACATACATTTTACTGAAATATACGTATGTATGTGTAATACATACACCTATATGTATAATACAGATACACACATGTATACGTATGGAAATGAATATCTATGCAAGTAAAGATGCTTGAAGGTAGATGCTCTAATAGATGAATTTACTTATCGAACTTAGCTTTATATTTTCTTTAAAAGGTTCATTCCTAAAAAAAGCATTATCCTTGTATAGATCTATAATGCTGTTGCCTTTCCTCTTTTATGAACACCTATCTAAATAATAGAATCATGGAATGGCTTAGTCTGGAAGGGACTTTAAAAAACCCATCCAGTTCCAATCCTCTGTTGTGGGCAGGGCTGCACCACCAGCTCAGGCTACCCAGGGCCCTATTCAGCCTGGCTATGAGAGCTCCAGGGATGGGGCACCCACAGCTTCTCTGGGCAGCTGTGCCAGTGCATCATTGCTTTCTGAGAACAGAATTTTGTCCTCATATCAAAACAGTCAAATAGTATTTCTAAAATAGTTGGTTAAAATTATATTAACTTTAATTTTTGTTCTCTTTAGCATAGATAAAAAAAAAAAATGTATTCTTCTTCTCCTTTCTGATATTTTTTTTGTTAGGTCTCACTTGTCTACATCAGCTGCCTCACAGGAAGAGATTGTTCTTTATTGCTGACCTGGGATTAAGTTCCTGGGTGCTTCATTATCAAAAATTGAATGTTCATTTCCAGAATACAGAAACATCTTTTTCCTGCTCATAGATTCATTAAACCTGTGACATATTTTTAAAAGATAATTTGGGTATAAATAAAACAAAGCTCTTCTGAACTGTATTGGTTCCCATTTGTCAGTACAAATCAAAGGAAGAGTGAAACATGATGTCAGAATACGTAACAATAGCAGGTCAACTTTTATTTCCACTTGATCCTACCTGGTTGCTGTTTCAGTTTATTCTGCAGATGTTTAATAAGAGGTGATAACATCACGCTTTCTTAACAGTTTTAGAGATAAAAGTTCATTTTTAGAATGGCTGTTTATAAAAGAGATTTACTGGGTGTGTAAAGAGTGTTTAAGGTCATCCAAACCAGGAAGAAATAAAATGCAGTGAATCCAAGCAATAGATGTAAAATCTTGGCAGCTAGGAAAATAAGAGGCAGGGAGAAGGCCTGGGATGTTGTTGTATGTATAATCTTCTGTCCAAGCAGAAATCTGGAAATCGCACGGCTCCAGCGGTGCAAGTAGCTGAGTAACGTAACTTGCTTCTCTAAGAAGCCTGGAAGCACCTTAGGGTGCTTCTAAAAGGAATGGTTTCAGTGGGAAAAAATAAATAGTGATGCCTTTTCCTCTGAGTGGTGAGTTGGTGCTATGTTCTGTGGAAAACTTCTAGAAATTCTGAAATTGTTTAGACTCAGGAATGGAAGATAAGTGATACCTTCATGACTCTCTTGCTTCTGCAGGATGTTTTCTCATGAGGAATTTTGATGAGAAGTGTCATGTCTCATCTTCCTTTCTCCTGCTTTCACAGCTGTAGTCATTCCTGGTTTGCATTAGCACTGGGTTGCCTTTCAGTTATTCAGCGCTCACATGTTATCTCACTGCTGTTTCAGTGGAGATGGTAGTGTACAACTGAACCTATGGAGAAAAGAGATGGAGTTAAGATGTGGCTTCTGTAGGCTCATAGAGAAGATCTGAGGTAACTTGATAGGCCAGGTGGAGATAGAATCCACTTGTTCCTTCGTACATAAAGAAGCCCCATAGTTCAGCAGCAGAGCTGCTTTCTCCAGGCAGTGCAGTCAATGTGCCTGCATCTGGAGGAACGTACAGGGCTCTTGTTTGGATTGCACATGAAAACCTGAAGTGTTTTGATGGTTTGTTTTCAGTCAGAATGTTACCTTGCATGCTGCAGGAATATCATTGCATGGTCATAATTTGAGGTAACACCAGTGCAGTCAAGTTCTAATACACTGTACATATTATACATACTGGGGTTTATACCAGCATACCCCAGCAGTCTATTTTAATCCAGGCAATTAGCTTTGATTGTGAAAATTTCAAGTAGTCTTTTAGGGGTTTGCAGTGAAACATTTTCATAGTCTGGTTGACTCCAAGAGCTCGTATATGTTTTAAAGTAATGCTTGTTAATGCATTTTAACTAACAGGTTTGGTTTAACCTCTAGAAATCTTTGTCAGACACTTGTAAACACAGACAGCTCTATTTACTTAAGCCCTGATGACCAGCTTTCTTATGCACTCTGTGTACTGTTCACATGAAATGCCAAGATGAACCAGAAATGGAATAGCAAAGTTGCTTACATCCTAGTTAAACAGAAATTCGATTGGTAGTAAGGGTTTTATTAATGGAAATGGTCTCAGCTGCTTTGTATGCCCCTACAACATATGCTGTTGTGCAGGTGTGTGTAGGACACAGGCACCAAAATCTAGGGATATCCTTTGTACAAGGGAATGTTCTTCACTACAATGCAGCATCATGTGCAAATTTTTCCTTTCTTTTGATTTTTGCCTTTTCTAGTATGTTTGTTAGGGAGTATGGCCATAACCTTGAGGCTTCAGCATCTTCCTAAAAAAGAAGCTGTTTCAAAGTGAAAATAAGCAGAACTTGGCTGAATCTCCCTTGGCACAACTTGAGGCCATTCCCTCTCGTCCTATTGCTACTTACTTGGGAGAAGAGGCCAACCCCTACCTCACCACAACCTCCCTTCACGTAGTTATAGAGAGCAATAAGGTCATCCCTGAGCCTTCTTTTCTTTGGACTAAACAATCCTAGCTCCCTCAGCTGCTCCAGACCCCTCACCAGCTTCGTTGCCTTTCTCTGAACGTGCTCCAAGGCCTCCATGTCATCCTTGTAGAGAGGCACCCAAAACTGAACACTGTGCTTGAGGTGCAGCCTCACCAGGGCTGAGTACAGAGAACTCTAGAGTCACAACTGAATCTGCCTCCATCATTTTCTTTGCTCCATCAGCTATTTATACACATGAACAAGATTGCTCCTGAGCCTTCTCCAGACCAAGCATTCTTAGCACTCTCAGCCTCTCCTTGTATGTTTGGTGCTCCAAACCTTCGTTGCAATCACTCCAGTACATCTTCCTTTTGGTATGGAACCCAAATCTCGACCCAGCACTCCAGCTGTGGTCTCACTAGGGCTGAACAGGGGAAGGGGAAGGATCACCTGCCTCGTTCTGCTGGCAGTTCCTGCTTCTTGATGCAGCCCAGGAATCCTGTTGCTTTTTCTTGCTGTAAGGGCTCACTGCCAGTTTATGTTCCTCTTGGTGCCCACTAGGACTCCCAGGCCCTTTTCTGTAAAGCTGCTGTCAGGCACATCTTGATGCTTGGGTTTATTCCTTCCAGGTACAGTTCACGTTTCCCTTTTTTGAACACCACGAGGTCTCTGTTAGTCCGTTTCTCCAGCCTGCCAATGTCCTTCTGTGTGGCAGCACAGCCTGCCCTTATAGAGGCAAAATTAGAGGCTTGTTGTTTCGTATCTCTAAATGGCAGCTTTTCAGATGCTATTATCAATCATAAGTTATCCTTGTTAAAACAGCAATTTTGCACCACTTTATGGGATTCTTCAAATAATTCCTGTATTTTTAACAGCTTTGTTCTGCTTATAGGAGGGAAAGCATGGCATGTATTGCAGAAGTTGAAAACGTTTTACAAATTGTAATGGACTTTAAGATCAAGTTTTGTTTCTGTAAAGCACGTTATTTACCAACTTTATTTTCTCTCATAAAATAACTCTCATTATCCCCATTCTTAGCTAGTTTATTTTTACTTACAAAAACGCCAGTATGCTGATCGTTGAAGGCAGTGTACTGATACACAGAATTTTTGGAGTAGATGGAAATATCTCCTGTATCTTGTTTTGAAAACTCATTTCTACATTTCTCTGTAATTAGTGTCATAAACAGAGAGAATTTCATGTTCTGCCGTTATTTTTTTTTCCAGTAAAGGCAGTTGTTCAGTTCATGAATTACTTTAATATTTTTTTCTGACTTTTTACCTAATATTTACTGATGCTGGGGGGAGTTTTGTGTATGACTAATAAAATAATTGGTTCACGTCCTTCTTACAACATTGTAAAAAATGTTTGTGGATTTACTGTCTAATCTGAGCTATCTTTCAACCAGCTGAAACATGTCTTAATTTTTCTATTGATCAGGCAGTTACTGAAACTACACGTGTAGCATTACGATGAAAATACATTGCTTCAGCTTTTCTATTTCTTATTTGTATATTTGAGTGTACAAAACAGCTGTGTCAAGACTTCTAGCCTACCTGTTTAACAGCAAATGCCAGGAGAATACTACTTCAGTGAATCTGAGGTGAGCCAGGTTGCAGTACCTGGGTTAGCATGATGAAGGGCATACCTGTAGATAGTCACCATCAACCAGCTGGCAATGCAATAACTTGATTTGTGTCTCAATCCCGTACTAATTGCCAGTTCCCATTTTTCTTCTGTTCAGAAGGACAGCAGTGGTGGCAGGAAAATCAGAGCAGTTTTGCTCTGTTACTCCTAGACCAAAAAAAATAGCAAATAGCTGATTAACAGGTACCAAAATGCACAAACGTTTTCATATAGTAGTTATAGTTACCACGTACACTGTTATGGTGATATCTGGGACACTGCAGGGCATGGTGAGTGCTTCACATTTTAAATTGTCATTAAGGCTTCAGAGCTGGAGTTGAAAAGCCATAGTGCGGTGACAGTAATCCCAGTATTCTGTCTGTCCTGACAGCAAAACGGTGCAAAACTGAGTTGTACAGCAGCTGTTTCAGGCTCCTTCTCTTAACTATAGGGTTTATTTTCTGTGGGGTGATAAAATGTTATGGAAATACAAAAAAATAAAATGTTACTGAATGAGTTTTTGCTTTCTGTTTCTTTCAGGACTCCTCCAGGATGGTTTCAAGCAGATATAAAAGGTATGAGATCTTTTTACTCAACACACTTAGTCACGTACACAGCTGTCCCAGAAAGACTTTGGCCACCAAGTCAAACATGAGCTACCGATGAGCAATTGCCACAAAGGATGCTGCATTAGGGAAAGAAAACAGGCCGGGGGAAGTAATCCTGTCTGTTCAGTTTTGGTGAGGCCACACCTGGAGTGCTGTGTCCAGTTCTGGACATAGTGCTAAAGAGCTCAATGAAGGACCACCAAGATGATTTGAGACTAGAGTACCCCCCTTGTCATGGGACTGCTCTGCCTAGAGAAGAGTTATCTTGGGCATATTTCATCAATGTCTATAAATACATGAAGACTGCAGAAAGGGTGGAGCCAAACTCTTTTCAGTGGTGCCCATTATTAGGACAAGATGCAGTGGGCACAAGCAGGAGCTCAGGAGGTTCCCTCTAAACACCGGGAAGCTCTTCTGTGCTGTGTGGCTGACGGACCACTGGCACAAATTGCCGCAGAGAGGCTGTGGGGTCTTTGCTTGTGTATCTTCAGGAGCTGCCTGGGTATGGTCCTGGACACTGCTCTGCTTGAGCAGGGGTTGGAGCAGACTGACCCAGTAGGCCCTGCTAACCTGAATCCTATTGTGAAAATAGATGAAATACGTTTTTGAAAGCATAGGCCATTATACTACTGCTGAAGACATAGCCTGATTTGGAGTAAGGACTGGAGTGATGCACCAAACTTGCAAAACCCTCCCTGGTATATCACTATTTAAAAAACAAAAACAAAAACAAAAAACAAACAAACAAAAAAAAAAACAAAAACAAAAACAAAAAAACTCAGCTAGTGTTTTATTTGGTCTTACAAGTGCCTAGCAATTTTCCAAGGCAGTATCTGAGTATTTTGGTCTGTGCATAACCTCGGAGCCAGCAGTTTAACAGTTGAGTTACAAATCTGAAGTTCAACACAGGTAATTTTGTTGCTTCCCAGAGTACTACTGACAGTAATTTCTGTGATTTCGTTATCTTAATATTTCATTTGCAGGAGATGCTGTTCACTTAGTGTATCCTTTGTGTTATCTGTTTGTCTTTGAGACAAGTGTTACTCCTGTCATTTTTCAAGTTTATCAATCAGAACAATATTTCAGATGCTGATTCTGTACTGTACGTTGTGTGAAATTTTTGTTCATGTGGAACATATAGACATGGCTATCATATTTATCAAAAATGTAAAGGTAACATGGATTTTAAAATACATCAACTGAAGCAAGGCATTTTAATAAGTATGTGTTTATTTTCACGTATGAGTGTATTCTTTTATACGTCCTTTATTCAGCTAAAACATGTGGATGGTTTATTTGTGACTGTAGAAGTAACTGCAAAGAGCTCCTTCAATTGTCTGGTCTTCACTGGTGGATTTTCCACCCCTCGAAGCTACACACCTATTATTTTATGCTTTAGATTTCTTGTTGTGGTGCTTTCCTTTTATATTTCGGTTTCTGGATTTTGATAAACATGGCCAAATGCTTTATATTGCTCGAGGGTCTTTTTGAATCACTTTATTATAGCAGAATGGGTGGACTTATTTTCACAACATTAATACCTATGAAATTTCATGATTTTTGTATCAAGCACATTTTAGTTGAATCTTCACTTTCTCTTCAAATCATTCTCTGTATCTGATGGATGTTTAGTTGTGTGTGTCACAGTATTTGGTGGCTTTTTACAAAGCGTTATCTTCACTTGATATTCACTTGCAAAAGCTCAGTTGTATCTAGGGTGCCAAGAAATAGAAGTTTGAGTAATCACACACATTTGTAATGTATCAAAAAAAACTAATTCTTCTGATTAACATTGCAAGAATAGAAGACTCTTAAGTTAGGAAATGCTAAAATAAGATGTGTTTGTGAAGTCTTTAGTCAGCTTTAGTTATATGTAGAATGTGCATTCTTTGTTCATGAACTTTGCCCCTCAAGACTTGCAACACATTCAGGAGGAATCTAACTTGCTGTGAGCTGCTCTCTAATATTTTTTTAATGTATGTTGCTGGGTATCTTACTCGTAGAATCTTCAAACCTCATGTTGAAAACAATGAATTATTTTCCTGTGAAGTCATCACAGCACACAATACCCAAATATTGTTGGATTTTATTCTAACAATACCTCCATGAAATGTACAATAGTCAGTTCTTCACAGTCAGACGCTCAGTACTGGTTGTGTTAAGAGGTAAAAGTACCTATCCATTTTTCTTCTGTATTCTAAAATTCCTAAGTAGTTTTTTTGTTAAAAGCACTTGAACAAGACGTGTCTCCCAGTGGCTGCAGTGCATAATCTTAAAGGAGTTGGGACCAGCGTCCTCTTCTCTTTGGGTTGTTTTTGGGTTGTTCTTGTCTTCCATCGTCTGCAATACAAGAATGTTCTAGAGAAAGCAGCCTGCTCTCATTCACTATGGTGTACATCTCTGCTATGTTCAAAATGTAGCAGAAGTCCTTTGGATACAGAATGTTCAATTCTGTGATTATAATTGTGAGTCACTTCAAGTCCCAGATGTGTTCAACTTAATGGACTTTTAACAGTTCTGTTCATACTTACTTAGGTTTTTGAAGTGTATCGGGAGGGTAGCAAGTTATAACTTCTGGACAACCACTCTGAGATCCTATTTGAAGCTATTCCTTGCACTGTTCTAACCGCAGGCAGTCAGTACTTCCTGGATGAGGAAGAGAGAAGCTGTGCTAGCAGACTTTAACAGGCAACTGACAGCAGAAGTGGGAATGCAGTATTTTCTTAAAATCCCTACTCTGTTATAGACCCCCATGGGAAGAATGTATAATTTGTCAGAAAATTTCCTATCATTTTCTCCCATCTTTATTGCTCATACTCACTTACTTTCTCCCTCTTTCCCAGTTGTTCTGCACCAGAAATGACATCTCAGCATTTTTGTTCACTTTACTCATTTCCATTTCCTGGCCCAGTTAGACAAAGACAACCTTTTCCCTCTGTCCCTACTTTTCCTGCATTCTCCTGTTTAACGATTAAGGTGCTTGCCTTCTCTCTGTCTCCATTTTCTGGCCTCTAATCTTGGATTACTGATACCATCTCAGACTTCCAGTACGTTCCTTTTCCCTTCCCATGTAGCTGTTTTCAAGTCTACTAAAAAACTCATCTTCCTGGACCTAAAAAGACAAGAGATGTTTCAGCAGCAGAGGAGGAAGGGTATGTGCTGGTCTATTCTGGTGGAGTTCCTGATCTCATCATTTGTTCTAGGGCTCAAGGAAGTGCACACATTTTACTACCTATTTAATCAGACGTACTGAGCACTTCGCCTTGTATGGATGCAGTGATACATGGTGAAACATTTATATGGTATTCCTGAGAAACCCATTTCACTGAGTGCCTCTTGATGGGAAGACGTGTTTACAAATGAAGTCTGCTGGCTGTTCTGTTATTCTACTTATGTTCTGGCTGACTTGGACAAACTGAGCCTGTCTCCTTATACAATAAAGTAAATAAATGCTTGGGATGAGAATCTTAATCTGTAACTGTAGTGTGTCTACAGAATTTGCTTTAAAATTTTCTGTACTCCCACCCTGGAATTTTGTATTTTGGTTCCTTTGTAGTTGCATGAGTTAACCACAGAAAATATTTTCAGAATGAAGTGATGGTTTTGTTGTGATTTGGAGTGGTACTGTAGGATGTATTTAAAATCGTGACCAGTATCTTCAGGATTGTGCTTACATGAAGGCCACAGGACATGTTCCTGAACATATTGGAGAGTAGTGACCAGTCAGCTGTGCTGATCATCAGCTATGTGTGATTTAAATGTGCAGATGTCCTTCTCTGGCCCGTATCTATCTCTACATCTTTAGTTTTTCCCTAAGCTTTTCTTAACATGAAGTGCTTCATCTTGGCCATTTCAACTACTGTTACTATAGCTGAGTATACCACTAGAAAAGATCTTGTATATAGTTATTATAAACCAGAAGGAAGACTGCCATTAGTAAGCATGGTTTCCTGAGTCAGTTCTGATGGTATCGGGTCAAGGGAGGTGATCCTGTCCCTCTGTTCTGTACTGCTGAGACCTCACCTGGATTACTGCATCCAGATATGGAGCCCTCAGTACAGGAGAGACATGGACCTGTTGGAGCACAAAAACAACTAAAGGAATGGAACACCTCACTGCTAGGACAGGCTGAGAAAGCTGGGGCTGTTCAGCCAGGAGAAGAGAAGGCTGCAAGGTGACCTGATAGCAGCTTGTCAGTATACTTACAAGAAGGAAGGGGACAGACTCTTTAGCAGGGTCTTTTGTGACAGGACAAGGGGAAATGGTTTCAAACTTAAAGAAGGTAGATTTAGGTTAGATATAAGGAAAAAGTTTTCTACTTTGTGGGTGGTGAGGCACTGGCACAGGTTGCCCGGAGAGATGGTGGATGCCCCATCCCTGGAGATGTTGAAGGCCAGGCTGGACCACGCTCTGATCTACCTGTTCATGTCCCTGTTCACTGCAGGGGATTTAAAGGTTACTTCCAAATCTAAGATTCTATGAATGACAAAGTGTATTCTGTTTCTTGAAATATTTAAGTGCAATCTACATGTGATCATGAATTATGTTTCTCTTGTATTCTGTGAATGAATAAGCTTGCAAGTAATAGCAAAGCAGGATGTGCATATGGACGTCAGATTTTTTTGAGAAATACACAGAGGGCTTGTTTTAATGGCTTACTTTAAAGACTACCTGTCTGCTTTGGAGCTACTGAGCTTTCTTTTTAGATATGTCTTAAATTAAAACTGAAACTTTGCAGAGTAGGATTAAAAGTAATTCATAAATTTTGTATGGTTCATGCAGATCAGGCTGGAACAGTTCATAGAAAGAGATTAAAATCTCTTAGTGGTTCAGGGGTGTGTTCCCCTAATAAGTTTGTTTATTAGTGGAAATGAGTACAATATGGTGTGGTTTTATGGCTATCAGGCAGATTTCAGAGGGCTTTTCTCCTTGCTTGGGGTTGCACTGCACGCTGACATGGAACCCAGTAGGTCCAGACCCTGCCCACTGATGCCTACAGACTGCGTTGTGCTCTGGTTCAGCAGTCCTGCAGGAGATGGGAAACAGTTTGAAGACATCGCTCACTCCTAGATGGAGGTGCAGTGAAGGTCAAGTTAAAGCCCTGATTACTGAGAAGCTAGAACTACATTGAAAATGTAGTAACTCTAACAGTTAACCTGCTGCATACTAGCCGTGATCTCTTTAACTGCGAAAGAGCGCAGCGGCAACATGTTCTCCTAACACTATGCCCAGACTTGCCCACTTGTCTGTGCCTGGGAGCTTTGTGGCCAGGCCCAGCCCGCTCTGGCTGCTCACTGAGCTGTCTCACCCAGCTTGCCACGTGTGGTGGGAGAGTTGCTGTGCAAAAACCAGTTCTAAACAGGCTGAGGATGGGGGGGTTATTGGGGTGCTTTTTTTGGCTGTGATAGCCGTCTTGTTGCTCAGATTGATGTGACAAAGCTGCTGAAACAGTTTGGGTTTGTTTTTACAGCTTAGGATGGCCTGAGTTGATCGTGTCGCAGTTCCTCCCTGTCCCTGGTGCCTCAGGCAGCCACCGTGGGTCAGGGTCAGGGCTTCTGGCCAGGGCCACGGAGGTGGCTTGAGAGCATGCAGCTGTAGGGGCCAGGCCTGCTCTTCTCTGGCTCAGCCCTGATGGGCGCTGACATGGCCCCACAGACCTGAGGAGCAGCAGTCCAAGGTAGACTGTTTAGAAAAGTTGCCTGTCTCTCATTTTTCCAAAGAAGCTGTTAGCAGCTGGCTGGATTCCAAAGTGACACAATTAATCGCAAATTTCCAAATTAAGTATAGTTATAAGATGCTGGAAATAAAAGTAAATGTGTTATAGTTGAAATCAATGACATTTGATTTTGACTAGGTGATATTATTTGGATGAAATTGCCATTTGGATGGTGCTTAAGGAAAATATTCAGAGAACCAAGATACATTGAAATAACAAGATTTATTCCACCTTTCTGCAATAATGCTGTTAAAGCTGACCCTGTCTGAATAGCAGGTTTTGTTTTCTTTTAAAGGAAATGAGTAGGATGCCATTCTAAAGCAGAGCTATTATTTCATATAAGGCTTGTCAGCAGCTGCAATGTGGGTTAATTTCTTTGCTGTTTTGTTACAGCAAGCAAAATAATGAACTTCATTTCTCTTACTTTCCTTGCATTAGATTATGGACTAACACCTTAAAATGTTTAAAATCCCATTTCCTAAAAGTCTTCACGATAACATTCTTTTCATATTGATACTAAAAAGGAATATGTTTGGTGGGGTCCACTCCCCGGTGAAATAAGCAAGGAAATTTTTAAGTGTGATTCAGGGAAAATACAGAAAGTGTCTTAATTTTTTGTATTAATGAAACCTTTCCTATCTGGTTATTCTTTCTTTTAGCTTTCCTTTAGGAGTAGCTGCCAAGAGCACTCGGTGGAGTTGGGTTGGGATATTCCACTGTTGTCAAAAGGGATCATTTCTGAGTGATGAAGAATTGAGTCTTTTTTCACGTGGTCTGTTCTTATGACATTAACAGCATGAAACAACACGTCTTTCAAGTAGCTAAATAATCTAGAATTTATAGAGTTAAGCTAAAATATTTCTCTTATGTTGTGTTGCAACATGCGTATCCGGTCCTAGAAATGTTTTCAAAAAAAATCTTCTAGATGGAGAATAAACAGTGCTAAATATGGTAATAACATTAAGCTACAAAATTCCTTACAATTGTGTCAGTGTGCCTTGGAAACTTCACACATACTGGAGCAGAGTAATATTTGCATCCACGAGAAGACATTCTTTTGCCAGATATGCCTGCTTTTGATTTGCACTGAATCCATCTAGATTTGCACACTGTCAGCAGGGGTTTTCTAGAGTTATGAAATGCAAAACTGTTAAACAAAAATATTAATCATATAATTCCAAAGTTTTAAAGGAGATGTTGTAAGGGTATTTTAGGTGCTTTTATTCTTTCCATGAACTAGAAATGATAATTAGTTAAGATTCCATTGCAGTGCTTTTTAAGGAATAGATACATGATCTGAAGCAGAAAACTTATCACCTTTTAGTCTATTTATCACTTCAAATGGTAAATAGGCTAAAAAATACATACATTTTTAATCAGAGGAGCATCACTCCAAATATGTTGTGCTGTGTTTTTCCCATGGTAAACTGTTGTACTTGGTCTGGCTGGAATGCAGCTGACTTTCTTCATAGCAGTCAGTATGGCACTGTTTCTTCCATGAATGAAGACTGAGACAGTTGGGCTTGTTCAGAAAAGAAGCGGGGGAGACCTTATTGCAATATTTTGATATATAAAGGGAGAAAGACCTTTTTGCTGTTGCCTGTACTAGACAGGATAAAGGGCAACCATCTTAAACTGAAAGAGGATAGATTTAGATTGATCTAAAGAAGGAAGTTTTCACTCTGAAGGTAGTAAGGCAATGGCAAAAGCTGTCAGAGAAGTTGTGTGTGCTCCATGCCTAGAGGTCTTCAAGGCCAGGTTAGGTGGGACTCTGGGTAACTTGATCCTAGCGAGAGATGTCTCTTGCTCTAGATGATCTTTGATCTCTTCCAATCCAAACCAGTAAGTGCACAGTATTAGGAGATTTTCTCCTCTACCTTCACTTCCACCACATGGCCATGAGATTGAGAGTGGACATGGATGGAACATTCTTATCATACAGTGTTTTGCTCAGTAGTAAAATTGGAGTAGCAGAAAAAGAACTGCTGGGGGTGTGTGTTGTCCTCCAAAGCAGGCTTGGCACTTGTCAGCATGTGATGAACGATTGCCTTTGCATTACTTGGTTTTTTCCCCTCTTCATCTTGACTTCAGGTGCTTAGCTGCTGGCTGGGTTACCCCACCACTCCTGGCTTTGCTCAAGCTCTGTTGAGCTGGTTTGTTTGTTTTCAAAGGTTTAATGAAAAATTTATAAATTGCCACTAAAAAAAAAGAAGCAAGTCAGTACCCTCTCCTGAATTCTTAAAGGGTACTAAACAGCTATTTGCTGTAGCAGTGAGAATTTTCCAAAAGTCTTGCTTTAAGGATTCAGGCTATATGCCTCCTGAGTTTTTAACTGAAATTAAATAATTTTGAGGCAAACAGGTTCCATTTCACAGGAATACAGTTTTAGAAAAGATCAAAAAGTTCTCTTCAGTAAATTACTGCTGCTTAAATTACCCTGCTCAAAGAAGATATTGCATAGTGATCAACTCAGACAGACTACTATAAAATGTTAATCTAAGAAAGTTATGAGCTACAACATTTTATGATAAGGAGGTACACCCTAGTTTCTTAATACAGATTGTATCTTGAGACAGTCTTGTGCGTGATTCCCTGAGGCAATGAAGTTAGTGAGTTCTCAGCAACACAAAGCTGTGAAAGCTGTGCTCTGCAGTTTGTTCTACTGACCTCTTAAGTGCTCTGGAAACACTGTTGTTATTTCTACCTTTTCCGTTTTGTTAAACCTGTAAATCTGTCTGCTTTGCTCTATGTCTTTTAGTACAAGTAATGCTCCAGAAGATGATGCTGTAAATAGATATTCCCGAACAGACAGGACAGCTTACAGCAGATACAGCAGGGATGCAAACTCTTCTGGGAGTTCTGTACCAAGTAATGCTTTGGAAAAGAGGATCGAGGAACTTGAAAGGGTGAGTGCCAACTAATGTCTGCATAGTATACGTCTGAAATAAAGTACCTTTGAAATCTTGTGGGGAAATCAGTAGTGAATTAATACAGAAACGATGATTGATGCTTGGAGTGCAGCTGTTTACATCTACAAATGTACGTAAAGAAGCAAGCAGACAGAAAGAATGTGAGCTTTCTAACCATCATAAATGTTTCATTTTCATTTGGCTTGGAAGTACAAAATAGCTGAGGTAAGGATAATACAGCGGAGAGCCAGCTGTGCTGTGTGTATTTGTCGTATGTGCTTCGTGACGCACAGATGTAGGGCAAATAACCCAGGGGGAGATGGGGCTCACCAGCTGGTCAGAAAATAAGCAATGTTCTTATCTGATTTACTTCTTGTTTTGGATTTCATCATGTATTGAAGTGGTATAAAATTTAATTATTCTCTTGTTGTTCACTGAATTGTTAGGCACTTAAAAATATATTTCAAACAAAGTTTTCTTTATTCCAGACGTTTTTAGTGCAAACATTTTTGAAATAACAATGTTAAAGCTGTGTTCTTCACTTAAAACTTTTTGGCTAAGTATGTCATCTGTGTAACATATTATGAGCTTCTGTTTCTTCTTTTGAAGTGGGTTTTTTATGAGTAACTAGCCAAATTTTTTTGAATTTGTATGGATGAAGTTGTTACGGCCTGCCCTGCAGAAGCTGACTGAGTAAATGCAATTTGAATAAGCTTTTAGTTTTTCTTTTTTTAAATGAGAAAAATGTAAAACTTGCTTTTTTTTTTCCTAAGACTTAGGGAAGCCAGATTTGGGTGAAATTTGCTATAATCTTCCAAATTAAAATCATTTTTCTTCTAAAATAATTCAGTTACAAATAGGAGAAAATAGAGGACGATTTAATGATTGCTTTTCAGATTCCCAAACTCTGATTTGGTGAATTTCTGATGGACGTTTTCATTTTTCTCTAGTTCAAGCCCCCATATCTCATGAGGTCTTCATTCCCACATGAACAAGTATTAAACAAAAATGAAAGGAAAAAATATATATAAAATGTGAAAACTGAGACTTTAACATATTTGTCTCATAGACTCCCTTCCAATTTTGGACTCATGTAAGGGAGATATTAATTAAGCATCTGTGGAATAGGAGACATCACCCAGGTTAGATGTGAGTAAAATATTTTCTTAGACGTGATTCATTAGCTCCTTGCAGCGTAAAGGTTTGAAGGCTTTTGGGTTTGACTTGCTGTAGAAGTGGAATTACAGGTATTTGTGTGGTTTATGTCTGTGTGCATGTAGTGAGGGTGTGGTATTTTAATGGCAATAAAATAAAACTCTGTCTTTAAAACAATTAGCTTTAACACCAGCGTGTGTTCTATTTTTAGGAACTTGCAAAGGAGAGACAAGAAAATGTAAGATTAATGAAGATGACACAGGATAAAGAGGAAGTAATTGGAAAACTGAAGGAAGAAATTGATTTATTAAACAGAGTAAGCACATCTTTTCTTACATGGTGCTTTGTGAAGAGGGGATAAAAAACCT
Source organism: Lagopus leucura (assembly GCF_019238085.1). Classification (NCBI taxonomy): domain Eukaryota; kingdom Metazoa; phylum Chordata; class Aves; order Galliformes; family Phasianidae; genus Lagopus; species Lagopus leucura. The sequence goes on along the minus strand of NW_024962335.1, from coordinate 1,668,554 downwards.
CTGCATTCTCAGTGCTTTTCTTCAGGTTCTCGTAGCCACTTGGCAAAGTTGCAAGAGAAAAGTGGTTTTTGTTTTTTTGTTCGTAAGTTATATTTTCCAGGTGACTTCTGTTTGTCATCATTAACTTCCAGAACTTTTTAACTGTTGAGAAACTTCTTATTGCTGTTTTGTTGTTGTTGTTTGTTTGTTGTACAATGACATTACAAAAGCATGCGTTCTTTACTGCCTCTTCCTTTCAAATTCAGTCCGCAGCATACCAGGAATTAATGAAGTCTGGGGTTCAACAGTTTTCTCAGCAAATTGTTCCAAGGCTCGTGTCAGAAAAAGCAATGATAGCTTTAATTTATTTATTGTCAGTTCTAATTTACTAGTTAGGTAATGTTATTAGTAGGTAATCTTAGACAGATTTGGAAGTGTGTAACTATTACTATTCTGACCCACACTGTTATACTTTTTGTTTTTGATCCCAAAATAAAGGCATAACAAGACAAGGGACGGGAGACTTGGGTTATCTATGCTCAGTGCAGGGCGTGAAGGCATGAGAAGAAATTTAGGAGTTAAGGCTTGCTTAGGAATGGGGCAGAGTAAGAAATTTTTGAAGTTAGTGTGAAATACCAGTTTTAAAACAAGTCCCAGTTTAAAGGATGAGCTGGGAACTCTTTCCTAGAACAGATTGGTGACCTGGTCTCAAATGATTCAATTGATGTGCAGAGCCTGGATGTACTTGGGAAATATGCTTCTGCTATTTATGCTCTACCTTTATGGGGAGATACAGATCTTCATGTAAAATTCAAACAAAATGGCCTTGCTGAATTCAGCAATAAAGGGAGGCAATAACTTCACATGCATTGTGGTAGACTTTGATATTTGTTGTATTTGTTTGTAACAGTGGAGATGAACATACACAAAAGATAGCAAATAAATCTACAGGACTAAAGCAGCTGTTATTCCTTTTTATAAAGAAAGATGGAATACATAGGCTTAATGAGATATTGTCTGTATTGGAGAGATTTGTGATTTAATTGAGGAATTGGTCTTCATGCAATTTTCATATCTGACAAGGAATCTTTCACATCTAAGCTTACCTCTTCAGTATTACTCGAGGAATCTGTTCACTCCTATGTAATGGGTGGCGAGGCTACTTCATACTGCTGGTCACGTCTGGTTTCCTGTCTCAGAGATCAGAAAGCAAAAAACACAGAAGTGCCCAAATCACTGCAAGCCTGTGTTTTAAGACCTGTTTCGACAGTTTCTAAGGCAGAAGCAATGATTTTTTTTTTTCCTACTGTATTTGAAGGATGATGTCCTAAATTAAATCCATAAAGTGTCTGATTAGAAACCATCTTTGGACATCCATAGTAAAATCAAACAAGCCTTGTGTACTGCCTGCATTTAAGTATGATGGCAATTTCTGTTTGTTGTGTGGAAAAAAAAAACAAGATGTAGTAATTCCAGAAACCTTTTTGGTACAGAACAGCTAAAACTGCATTATTCGACGAGAGATACATACATGGAACTCCCTATTATATTTTATATTTTTTTCTGCACAGCACAGCATTTATCATAGCTATAACATTATGTATTAGCTTTACTGCACTGCAGCTATTAATGTTTGAATCCTACAGGTTTTTCTTAACTTTGAAATAGCTGCCTTTTGACTTTCTGACCATCTTACTGATTTGTTTGACAGAAATTGAAGCCAACATTTGTCAAGTGATATTTCCATTAAAGCAGATATAATTTACCTTCTTTTTTAATAGCTTTTGGATTTTTCAATGCTTTTATATTAGCTATCCATGTGAATTTAGAAAAAGAAAAGCTTTAGAATAGTGAAAAGAGTTACAGAAGTATTACATCATTCCCATGATGGAAGGGCATGAAAGTTAATGCAGCAGTCATATTTGCCTAAGGCTTGTGTTTGCAACTGTGATCATGAGAGTCAGCACTTAAACATCCATCTGTTCTTCATAGAAGGTTGCTCTGTAGACCTGGCATCAGGATCACATGCTTTACGTGGAGGATAAGAGGAAGCCCCCATGACTTAGTGAGTTTATGCAGTGATCTTTTTGAAAGGTCTTGCTTGTAAAGAACCTAAATGGAGGTCTTGAAATTTGACCATCTATGCATCTTTCCTGTTAATCAAAAAATGCTGTTATTGCATGTTAGATCGCAACGAAGTGGAAAGAATTTCAAGTCAGCCTAAATGCTATTTTATTCCTAGCTTCCCGACTTCTCAGCCCTCATGTTTAGAGAAATGCTCTTTCTAGAAGTTTTGGTCAGTTTGTGACCACAGATGCGTCCTTCATCAGCAGAGACCTTGTGTTACACTCGAAAAGCTATTTTTACAAGAATCTTGAAAACTTGTTGGCAGACTTTTTCTTCTCTTTTTAAATAAATACATTTATTTAATGTGAAAATATGATTTTACTGAGAACAGTCTGTACAAACATGCTTAAAGAATGCTAGCTGCATTTATACTGAGAACCAGAGAAATCTTTCTGCCGTAAATAACATCTTTTCATTCCAGTAGATTAACTACTAAAGTACGTCTGCCACCTTTTTGTAAGAAAGGAGTAATTGCTTCATAAGCACCTCAAGGGAAAGGCATCTCAGGATACTTATGTTAGACATTTGTACACTAAGTTCAGCTGTCAGTTAGTTTACACTTAATCATTTCTGGTCTTACTGTCACTGCAGTTAAACATATATTTGAATATAATTAGTGAGAATTCACAATCCAGCTAGTGTCAATGCTGTGCAGTTATTGGTTCCTTCTGTAGACCAGGCTTTCCTACTATTGCATCTTATTTACTAATAAATGTAAATCATTAGCCTTGCAGTTATTAATTTTGAATAAGAAGCCTTAAATTACAGAGCAGCATAAACCACTTTCTTCTCTCAGTCCACTATTTCCTTAGATACTTAAACTGATTCAGTTATTTTTCCTGGATCACATTCAAGAACGTCTTTGGAATGTTATTTTATCATCATAAAATTTCAGAAACTATTCATATTCTATTTGGAGTAAATAACAGGTATTTTTATTCAGAAAGCTGATAGGTAAGCTTTAATTGAGTTACCTAATGGCTCTGTTAAAAGCATGATCAAGCACAATATTACATTCACTGAACTGAAAAGTACAACCGTACTGATAATAATGTTTTCCCTTCCACCTTATTATTTATCTGCACAAGGGATAAAACAAATTGTGTTTTCTAAAGTGACATAGTAAACTGTATTTACAGTAGCTGCTCATCAAAACTTTTGCACATGTGGATGGTTAACGCTTGCATGTGTTACAGCAGACAACTGCTTTTCCAGGAAGCCATTCCTGTGTGACACAGTATTACCTCTGTTAATACAAAGAGGAATTTCTGCTAGTGATTTTCAACTCCAGACTACAAAAACAAAAGATTAATTGCAAAGGTATTGGATTTGGGCTGCCAAATTGAAGAGGCTTTTAAAAATCGCAGAACTGATTAACACAGAGTCTCTAGAATGCACTTCTGGAGTGATCCCACTGAAAAAAGATAAAGAAAATAGGTTCCTTATGTTAAACAGCACTTAGCAACTAAAAGGAATAAGAGAAAAACATCTTTTCTCTATTACTGTTTTATGTTTAATCTAGCCTGACAACATTGGGGATTTGCAAAGAGATCAGAGGACATCTAATAGCTGATCGGAGTCCTGGTTCTTCCTCCTTTTGCCTGCCTTTCATTTTTCTTCTCGAAGTGCTGTCCCTGATGCCACTATGTCCTCATTTTTTTGTTGTTGTTCTTATTCTGTTTGTTCCGTATTGTTTGTACAGTACAGTTATTTTTACTGAACCAATGCTAACACCAGCAGCCAGCCTCACCGTTTTCTCACTATAATTTTCTCACTATAAAGACCTGGGAGAATTTGGTAGGAAATCAAGCACTGAGATTGGAAACTAGTTAAATTCCATCGATGGAAGGGGGAAGGACACTTGTGGTAGGAGCAATCTATTTTAAGGATACATTTTTAGTGTGTATCCTTTCAGTAAGGATTTAAGTAGAAGTTATGATATACCTTTTAATTTTACTTACTTTTTTCCACAGCAAATGAAAAAAATAGGCAGGTGGTTCTTTTCCTGAAATAAAAAACACAACAAGGATGCTTAATTTAAAATATAGGAACTGACTTTACTGTAGTAATAACCAGCAATGTGTACGTATGCATGTAGGATATACAAGCATAGTGTAGGGAGCAGGGGTTGCAGCTAATGTAGAAACTCCATACCAAGTAATCACACCCATCCTATTTTGATTTTCTGTTGCATTAATTTGTTGCTATAGCTTCAGTTTTGCTCATATGTTCCCATTTCAACGTACTTGTTGTACGTTTATTTTATGTGAATGTAACACTGATGTTTTTTAATTACTGTAGCTCTTGGAAAAATGATGATTTTAACAGATTGACTCACAGTGACAGTAATTCATCCCAAACCCAACTTCTTGAGTTTAGAGCTAAGATGTTAAATTCCTGCTGCTGCTAATTGCGAGTTTGTATTTATGTCGACAGAAATGTTCTCATTTTACTTTCACAGGACCTAGATGATATAGAAGATGAAAATGAACAATTGAAGCAAGAAAATAAAACCCTCTTAAAAATTGTTGGACAGCTGACAAGGTAGAAGATTCAAGCCTCAATGAGGAAAGATTTAAAAACTACTGATTGAATGTTAAGGTCAATATAGTAATACTTCCTGTGTTGCAGTATGTTATAATAACTGTCTTTATATTTATTGTTAGGAAACCAGATGAATGTTTATTTTCGTAGTTCTTTCTTCTTGCAATGGATGGCATCAAAACTGGGGTTTTATCTTTAGCTTTCATTTCACGGAAGAATGATGAAAATTTTTGTTGTATTACAAAATCCTAAATTCAAAAATTAGGGGGTTTTCTATCTTCAGATTACATCGGGATATACTAGGGTAGTTTAAAACTCATAGCACCAAGATCACTTTCAGTCCATGTGGGTGTATATTTTTGAAACGAATGAAAGCAATACAAAGAAGCTTTGTTTACACAGATCCAAACTGTATTTTTTGTGAATTATTTCCTTTTTTGTTTCAACAGCTGTAAAGTGGATGCCTTATTACTGATGTATAACATTTTGCAGATTGATTACTTGCTCTAAAAGCTCTTGTAATGTTGAGGGTTTTTTTTTTTTACTGTATCTGAAAGACTGACAGTAATAGAGTAGTAGCGATATTTTTCTGTATAGCAGCATTTTGTCAGGAGGGGGAGTTTTTATTAATAAAATAAATCACCTGTGGTATCAGCATTAATGAGTTCTTAGAATCACATTGAAGTTGTGCACTGCAGTTTATTTTAAAGCTTTTGCTTTAGCAATGAAATGCAATTTTGCTATCAACCAGTAAATTTGTGTGCTGTGAGAATACAAACAAAGCCTGGAGCTTTCATCTTCGCAAAGACACTTCTGCAATGCATTTCTATTTAAAAGCCGTTGTTTTAAGATTTGTAGTGATCATAACCAATGTGAGGTTTGCAATGTTTCCATTTTTAAGCTGGGTCAGATTTTTTGTACCTGTGTAATAAAGTAGAGAGGAATACAAGTGGTTTGCACCCTTTTGAGACATTGAATGCTTTTATAAAAAAAACCTTTTATACTTGATTTTAAACTAACAAAGTGTTTAAGAAGTGCCTGTTTGAACATTACAGTCTGCTTATGAGTGCATACTGATTATAATAGGACAGTAAATTTTCATTTGATATAAAACAGGTTTAATTAATAGTTTACTTCTTAAAATTCCTCTTAGGCTGAAATTTGATGTACTTTATTTCACTTTAATACAACATCTATTTCATTCTTAATCAGAATTAAGAATTAATTATATTTCATTTGAGTCAGAAGACCTGAAAGAAAAGCATTTCAAAGAGTCTAGGCTTTTTCTTGCCAATTTTGAAGTTTGGTGCATGCATGTAGCTTTTGTTACATGAAAACTTAAAGGCAACTTTAATACATATCAGATTTACCAGTTGTTTCCATGCAGTATACTCAATGGCTGGAAGAGATTCTTGAACTTCAAATTCAGGAATTACTGTTATGCCTTAGATTGTTTTGACTACAGGATTTTACATTTGTGTAATCTAACGAGGAAGAACTTTTCAGAACTTTAAAGGATTTTTCAAGAAGTATTTTTGAATTTATTCCAGGTTGCCTTCAAGTTTTTCTTCATAAAGGAAGAGATATCCCATGGGGCAGAATTTAAATGTTATCTCAAGTTTTTGAATGGAATGGAGGGGGGAGGTGTATTGGCCCTCAGAACTATGAGATTCAGCAGTGAATATCTGTCCTAATATTAGCCAAACAGTAAGAGGAAGTCCCTTCATTTATCATTTCCATAAAGTTAATTGGAAGTCATATAATCATTTGGGTTGTATGCCTTCTGAATAAATACAGAACTTTCTCTGGAAGAATATTTGATTTCCTTCTGTGTGTGCTGAGTAGGAAATACACGTACAGGTCTAAGATGTGGGATGTGAAACTTATTGAAAAATTTTTGAGGTTCTTAATCCAGAAAGATAGATAGTAATCCAAAGTTGTAAATCAGGTATTTCATAAACTGTATGTCACATACATTTTAAACCAAAGAAGCATGATGACAAAGAATACAAACAAGAATTGTCGTCAGATTTACCTCTTTTTGGTTTGCTTGTGTATTGAATAAAACTTAGCAGCAGAAACCCCAAAATTAGTATTTCTTTTTTTAACCTGACACGCAGTTGTGATGGTATTATAGGTGAAGACCTATGATACCAGACCTTGAAGGGGCAAGGGAAGTTTCCAAATATTTGAAAGCAGTAGTCCTTCAGGTTGAAAGGTGTGAACAATGGAACTGTTCAGAATTCACCCCTGAAGTTACTTCAGGACGTTATTGTTTGATTTGTATACGGATGTTCTGTATACAAATATAAAATGCTTCAGTACTAAAAGCACTACAAATACCCACAAATGGTATTTTTAATCATAACATTTATGCTGACCTTTGTGAAGAGTTGATGGCTTTTTGAAAGACCTGTTTCAGTAATAATTTCTTACTGCTTATGTTATCAGCCTCTTGGGAGAAGTTTAGTAGACTCTAGAGTAATGGTATATTATTTAGAATGTTATTAATCACCTAGTCATTGCTTGCCATTATAGTTTTGTTTCAGTAGGGTGTCCTTATAATCAAGCTCAACCATAGAATAAGTTTTTCTCCTAGGTGATTCAAATATGTTAACTTAGCTCTTTTGCCAGCAATTCAGTAACGAGTGTCCCCACACTCTCCAAACCAACACCTGAGTTGTTCTCAGCAGATACGCTGCTGCAAGTGGGAACCCATCTCAAGTGGGAAGGCTGTATGATTCCTGGATCGTACCCGGGCTAAATTAACATACCTAGTGTAAATTACAGCTTTTTTTGGAAGGGAGCACTACTATGCAATATTTGCTGGATGGATGACTTTCTTGGAGATTTCTAACTTTCCTATCTTATAACTTGTACCAGACTTGCCTAGGTCTAGCATCTGTGTTTCTAGGTACTTGAATCATCTAGGAAATTTAAACAAAAAGAAATCCCTGTTGACTGAAGCAAATGACAGAAAATGCTTTAATAACAAACAGCACACAATACCTGTTTAAAAAATGCAAAATTATACTCTTTTTATGGCCATGTACTGTTGTATAGAAGACGGACACTGTGAGAGCTGAAGGTTAAAATTCTGCAAAAAAAGTTGTTGATTCTACACTCTAATCTTGGTAGGATTTGTTCTTCAAAAGTAGAAATTTAAGCACATATAAATGTTGTTGATTTGTACAAGGAAATTAAACATTGTGCATTTTTTTCATTTTAAAATAATTAAGTAGCCATGTTTAAGTTCAGTGTTACTTGCTTTATACATTAACCAAAAGGGTACAATATTTGCAAGTGAGTGGTTTTTCTCTGTCTTAAAAGCAAAAATTTTGTGCTAATTACCTGCTTTGTATTTACACGTTCTGAGTTTAATATATTTCTCTTGGCTCTGAATTTGATTGAAAAAAAGAGGGTTACGAAAAACCAATGAGGGAATTCCAAGGTAGGAAGCAGAACCTAATGATTTGGTGTTTTATTATCCAGCTGTGGGAGGACCTGTGATTGGCATAAGCACTACAGAGAGAGACAGGAATTTAAGTGCATTGGAAAAGGAGGGATTAATCTGCATCAAAGTTTTTTTCTACGTGTCAGGTAACATTGCAACTTGGAAACTTGCTACTATAGGACCAGAAGGAATACTGGAGATCAAATTACTTTGTAACCCTTTCCTAGAAGGGCAGAGTTACGCTGACTTCAAGTATTTCATATCTTTCTGCAAGTTTTTTGTGTCTATTTCCAGCTTGAATTCAAACAAATCAGTATTAGTAGCCCAGAGGAGGGATAATTATCGGTGAAACAAACAGACCATACACACATAGGGACTGGTCAGTATTTCTTGAGTTTAAACCCTTTTTGAAGTTGTCAGTTCAGCTCGTCCATTTTCATCAGTATTAATCATCATAAACACGTCAGTTGTAGTAACAGCCATTGTAGTTAGAGAAACAGCCGTTGCAAGCCATGACTTACACATGTACAATAAAATAAATCTGTGCTACTTCCTTAGTTCTGAGACAAAGGAGCTAAGACTGTATTTAAAAAATCTGTTAAACAAGCGAAAAAAATGAGTTCTACATCTTGTCTGATAATGTGATATGGATCCTCTTTGCTGAAAGTTCACTACAGATATGTTCCAAGTCAATCATTCCAGTTTCAGTACCTCCGTATGGAGCGTTTCTGCTTGTGTTATTAAGCATTTCTGTGTCATATATCCAGGATATAAAGGACTTTGATATGTGTTTTATATACCATTCCTGATCTTCCAAGTACGGTGACTTACTGTATTATTCTCCACCTACCATTTTTTCTTGTACTGCAGCAGGTGTACATTACACTGTTAATTTAATCCTTTTGTTTTTATTTCTGGATTTGTGGTGTAACTTTTCTTGTTCGAGGTTTTGGCTAGTTGTAATTTTCCTATTCTGAAAAAATTGTGATAGTTGACTTTTCCTCTGAAAATAATCTCATAATGCAGTCATTTTTATAAATACCCTTTTTATGCATTTAAGAAGTTGAAGCACCATTAAATGCCTGAACACCCATTTTAGTTTTGAACACTGATTAGTTGTAATATCTGTGGTATCAGATGAAATTTGATGTTGAGATTTACTATTGCAGGTAAAAGATATGCATTTAATCTAACAATAAAGACTGTGTGCCTTTGTCCAAATAAAGGAAAATTCTTTTTAATCCTGGCTGACTACTTATTGTGTTTACAGGAGAATTAATGTCATCTGACTGGAATTCTGACTGAATTTGTCATCAATATTGAGAAGCACCCAAACTGGGGATTTTTTCTAACATTCAGATGAAATTATTCAAGTGTGCATGTTTACACACACGAGAGAAATCTGTGTGTTTTTACTGTACTTTCTGCTCTCACTCTGCCTTCAGGAATGTAGTGAGCACATCCTACAGTCAATTAGATGGACCTGTTTTTTTTTTTTCCCATGCTTCAGAATTTAAGTTCAGTTTATCCCAGGAAAAGTTTATGATGCTGCTTCTGTAGAAACAAACTGATTTCAGAATGGATTTCATTTCTATTTGAATACATGTTCACTTCTTCACAGGCAGAATCATTAAAGACAACCTCCTTCTTATTCCTTGCTGTAGGAAGGTAAGAGGTGACTAGTACTATGGATCAGCAGTGAACACTGAGTAGAGAACAAAAAATATGTGTGTATATATATATATATAAAACATTGCAGCTTATTCTTAAAGTTTATAATGTTGCCTGACCAAAAATAATAATAATAATAATAATAATAAATAAAATAAAATCCAACCTAAAGCTAGAATCATATACAGTAAGCATTGGCAATAATTATGTAGGTTCTTGAATAGGAGTCACCTTCTTAGGAGATTTTAACATCTGTGACCTTTAGGTATTTGTTACATTATAAAGCTTGATTAAAGATAGTAAGAGAGAAAACCTTCATAGGTTACAAACAGGTTAAAAACTTACAGGTTAAAAACTGTAGGTTACAAACATGGGTATCAATTTGTTATGAGAACTGGAATTGCTTTAAAAGGGAGGTAATGAAAATGTACACATGTTGGTGCTAATTCTCTTGCCTTTTTTTTCTTGTAAACAGAATGTGATCGTGTTTTGTAATTGATCTGCTTATTGTTGACTTCATGTTATAACTGAAAAATGTCTGAGCTTTGTGAAACAGCGGAAGGACACACTTATAATGTAGTGACAGCACAAATGAAAACCCTTCTTTGTACCAGAATATCTTCTAAAGCCCAAAGCATAATTATAAAGAAAAATGGTGGCTTTTCTCATGCATGAGGTTGTATATCAGAAAGGTGCAGCCTGATAATTGGCATCTTGGCACAAGCTCCATAAGTATTTATCTCTGGAAGTCAGGTTTTGTAGACCAAGAACGTGTGGAATGAATTTTTTTTTCTTTCCCCCTCTTTCTCTTAGAAATGTTAATCTCTGCATTTGCCTGAAGGCTCCTTGTAACAATGATGCATTTTAGAGAGTTTAAAACTTTGCAACAGTGTAAGTGTGGTTACAGCCAGCTACCAAATATATTTAATGGGTGGGGACAATAAAACCTCTGAGGCTTTGCAAGTTGAGACTGTCTAGAAATAACTCTCATATTTCTTTCTGAAGGAATTATTTAGAAAATGCTAATTGTTCCCAACTGAGTTTACTCTTTCTACCCATTTTAACTGCTTCTGCTCACTACAGCTTGTCTAAAACATCACTCACAAAACTCCGGCTTTGTTCAGAGCAGTGACATTTAAAAAAAAAGACTGACTACTTCCAATTCTTATTCAACAGATTATAGGATTTATAAAAAGGGTTAAAGCAAGGGAGAAAAGTATGAGAAAATGTGTGGGGTGAGACTGTGCGGGACTGAATACCAGGGAGAGGAACAGGTGTGTAGGAATGAAGAAAACCTAGGTTATCTGCAATAATTTTTCATGTAGTTTACAAAACAGCAAGGATGACAAACTGGGTACCAGGCAGTGAATGAGGAGGCAGCAATTTTGAACGTTACTTTCTGAGTGTTACCTAATTTGTGGTACTACAGTAGTATTAGCTGGTATGTCTGATGCATATAGGGATGTGTAGGGCTGTCCCAGGTATTTAGATCTCTAGTAGAAACACAGAACACTTCAGCATATGGTTACAAGTCCCTTGCTAAAGCACCAGGACTTTGAGGAGGATTTCTGATTTGCTTCTGAGCTCCTATTTTGTTGCATCCTGCAGATTTAAACATTACAAAGCCCCATTCAACAACTGCTGAGATTAGTGAAAAACAAATGACACAGCTGCCTTTTCATTATACCAGATAGCAGAATGCAGGTGTTACAAAACAAAACAAAACCAAAAAGCTTTTAAAAAGCGCTCTGAATATAATGTGAGTGATGTCATTAAGTACACTCTAATGTGATACACTATGCCTACTTTAATGCTGTGGTGCTCATGAGATATTTAAAAATAGAATAATTAGAAATATAGGCTTATGTTTACACATGAAGAATGACATTTTATGTAACAAGAACTGTATTCAAATGCTTCCTGAATTACATTTAGTAGCTGTATTAGTTTGAGAAAATCTGCTATAGGAAAGGCTACCTGGAATCGGCAGTTACTTGCTGGTGTAATGAGCACTTATTTTTTTAGTATTAAAAGTTGCAACCCAAAAATTGATGGCTTAAAAGTTCCTGCAAGAAGTGCAATCATTAATAGGTGTATTATAAGCAATACCTAAGACTATTGAAAACTTGAGGTTAAAAAAGAAAAACATTTCTACTTTTGGACTTTATTTAATATTCAGGATCATCTGTTGCTTACCTTGTTAACTTCATCCATTTCTCTGAGATTTCATATGTGTGTTTTTGGCTGATCTGCATAGCAGCAGCAAAACACTTCTCCAGATGCACCTGACTGTAAAAGCTCAGAACTGGTAAGAATCTCAAGAAAAGTACTTCCAGTAAGTGTGTTCTTTATTCCCATTCCTTTTAAGCAGCTGTCAGCAGTCTCCCAAGAAACTGTCTACTTAGTGCTCAAATCCCTTTTATTTTACAACCTGCCCACTGAGTTTATGAGGCTTTTTGAATGCTGTTAATATTTTAGCTGGGACAGTTGACAGTAGTTAGAAATGCACTGGCTGCTTCTGTGGGAGTGAGTTCCAGTACTTGGAACCCGTTACTGCCAGTAATGAACTCACTCTGCCATAGAAAGACTGGTGCGTTGCTATGTGGAAATGTTCACTGATGCAAAGGCATTGGTGGCTGGCTACAGGGCTCACAGGGCTACAGAACAATATTCTGCATTTTGTTAAAAGAGGTCTGCAAAAAGGTTGTAAATACTGTGTCAGCTCAATGAGAGGTTCATAGAATGGCCTGGGTTGAAAAGGACCACAATGATCACCTGGTTTCAACACCCTGCTATGTGCAGGTCCCCAACCAGCAGACCAGGCTGCCCAGAGCCACATCTAGCCTGGCCTTGAATGCCTCCAGGGATGGGGATCCACAGCTTCCTTGGACAACCTGTTCCAGTGTGTCACCACCTCTGTGTGAAAAACTTCCTCCTAATATCCAACCTAAACCTCCCCGTCTCAGTTTAAAACCATTCTCCCTTGTCCTGTCACTACCCACCCTTGTAAACAGCCATTCCCCTCCTATTTATGTGCTCCCTTCAAAGCCCCAGTGAGGTCTCCCTGGAGCCTTCTCTTCACTAAGCTAAACAAGACCGGAAGATATACTCAGAGCTGAAACAACACTTGCATATCCAAAAGGCCAATGTGATAACAAATGGATGAGTAAAGCTGATCATAGGATCAGATGAGTTGGAAGGGGCCCACAGCAACCACCAACTCCCAGCCCTGGTTCCACACAAGTACACTCAAAACTAAACCCTGTGTCTGAGAGCAGTGTCCAAATGCTCTTTGAACTCCAGCACTTGGGGCCGTGCCCACTGCCCTGTGCAGCCCGTTCCATGCCCACCACCCTCTGGTGCAGACCCTGTCCCCAACACAGCTGCCCTCCCCTGACAGCTCCATGCCGTTCCCTCAGGCCCTGTCGCTGTCACACAGAGCAGAGCTCAGCGCTGCCCTCCGCTCCCTGTGAGGAGCTGCAGCCGCCATCAGGCCTCCCCTCAGCTCCTCTGCTCTGGGCTGAACCAACCTCAGATGCTCCCCTTATGCCTTGCCCTCCAGACCCCTCTCCCTCCCTCCCATCTTTGTTACCCTGATACCCTTTTTTTATCTTTACATCCTGTAGGTAAACAAAGATGCAAACTTCTCAAGCTTCTGCTTTGGGGCTTCTATCTACAGACACACCTCTCAGATGTGTAACTTCAATATTCTTCAGTTTCTTAAACAGCACTGAGTTTCTCTTTTGACAGTTAATACAAGTAGTTCTATGAGGATTCTACATTAGAAGAATACCACCATGTGTTTCCATAATTTCCTTTTCCTCTTTTGTCTTATGTCATCTTAAGACGCCTCTTGAGATTTTAAATGCTGAAGCTGAAATGCAGTGCAGTTTACATACTAAATCTAAGGAAGCTCATCCCACCAAATTACTGTTTTCCACTGAAAATGGAGCATTCTGTATATTGTGCCGGGGGTTTTTTTATGCCATGGAGGCAAAAATCAGTTAAGTAAGGGTTTGGGAAATGCTTGTATCAATTATGCTTAATACTTGAATCAGTTTTTTTCTGGCCCCATGCTGTCAGAGCTGTGTGATTACAGAAATAAAGCAACCAAATGTACCTATGCAGAGGGCAAGCTGCAGGTTAAGTGCTTTTTATTTGGTGTATTTTCCTCTCTTAGGCTGTGCACCAGGCTGTACAGTGCTGTCCACTAAGCTGCTGTGACCAGACAGCTGAACCAGGGTATTTCAGGGCAGTGTCATTAACCGAGTGCTGATAGGAAAACCTACCGGACGGCATGAATCAGCTTCCATTTATTTGCAAATTGGCAAAATGTCACATTCCTCTATGAAATCTGTGCCTGCTTCTCCCACTGCTCTTTTGCAAATTACAACCTGTTCTTATACCAAGGAACAGGAAGGTTTAAAGCAAGTCTCCTCTTGATTTTTCGGCCGCCCTGCTTGGCGTCGAGGCAGTGAGACACAGGATGCAGTTTACGAGGCGTTGGCACTACAGAGAATTTTCCTCCGTGTAATGTGGCAAAGTGCCATATCTCCTCACCAAAGAGGCTGAAGCAGAACACATTTCTCCACATAATTATGCAAGAATTAAAATAATAAACTGTTTTGTGATCTTGGCAAGTGGTGCTCTGGCTTTAAATGCAGTTTAATCACCTCTTGTGAAAAGTAATAATTAAACTACTATGTATAAAGCATCCTAATTTGAAATCATGGGCAGAGTTTTCTTCTTCCTGCTCTGTCCCCTGCACAATGTTACATTATTTAGCTTGTTACACATTCTTGGCACTTACAAGAAGAGATAAAATGACATTCTGAGGATTAATTTTTTCAGTGCTTAAGAAATCAGATCTCTAAAAGTAGCCTAATAAGCACAGAATTTAGCTAAAAAAAAAGGCCTTTTTCCAAAGAGAAGGAAACATTTTGCAATGTTCTGCAAGCAGGAGCAGAGAGGTGATTGTTCCCCTATATTCAGCACTAGTGAGGCCGCACCTCGAGTACTGTGTCCAGTTTTGGGCCCCTCACTGCAAGAAAGATATTGAGGCCCTGGAACGTGTTCAAAGGAGGGCAACAAGGCTGGTGAGGGGTCTGGAACACAGCCCGTATGAGGAGAGGCTGAAGGAGCTGGGAATGTTCAGCCTGGAGAAGAGGAGGCTCAGGGGAGACCTCATTGCTCTCTATAACTTCCTGAAGGGAGGTTGTAGTGAGCTGGGGGTCGGCCTCTTCTCTCGTGTCATTAGTGATAGGACCAGGGGGAATGGCTTCAAGCTACGGCAGGGGAGATTCAGGCTGGACATGAGGAAGTATTACTTTTCAGAAAGGGTGGTCAGGCACTGGAATGGACTGCCCAGGGAGGTGGTGGAGTCACCGAGCCTGGGGGTGTTCAAGGAAAGGCTGGATGTTGTGTTGAGGGACATGGTTTAGTGGGAGCTACTGGGAATAGGTGAACGGTTGGACTGGATGATCTTGAAGGTCTTTTCCAACCTTGGTGATTCTATGATTCTATGATTTTTATTTAGTGTGAATTTTTACCAATCTGTATTCTACCTGGAGGACTTGTAAGGACTGAGTGCACATGCATGGGAATGCTCTGGATGGTTTGCCTTGTTAAACATGTCTGAAATGCATTACCCGGAGCTGCTAGCCAAGGCAATAGCTCAAGTGCACATTAAGCATGGAGGGGGCTTTTCCTGCTCACGTGGCTACATGTTCACAGGTCTGGGGTGGGAAGCTGTGAGGCCTTTGCTTTGCCATACACCTGAGGGAAAGGCTGGCTGTAGTTTGTAGCCCTTTAGCTTCTGTCTAAGGATATTTCTTGTGCTGCTTGCCCTCATTGTGGCTCTGCTGCTGGTGTTGCTGTTTGAATGTCACAGAAATGTGGGTGTGTGAGCCAGAGCTCGAGCAAAGGTCGTGCTGGAGAGCAGGTAGGGGCTGAGGAGTGGTGAGCACACCCATGAGGATTGCTTATGTGAGGTGGTGGTGTTTGGCTTGGGAGGGGAAAGGACAGTGCTGTTTGCTTGGTATGTTGGCATGGAAATAGTTATCACGGCAGCTAGGCCATGCCGGGCCCGTGGAAAGTATTATTTACACTTTCTAATTTGAAAATAAGTCCTCATGCATGCTGATTTTTTTATTCCCTCTTATTTATTCAGTGCAATAGAGAACAATAGCTCTGGGATGCAGGGGAAGTAGAAAGGAACAGGCGAGGGTCAGAGTGTGAAAGAACTGAATGCAGCAGAAAGGCTTTAAAACAAACAGGCAGGGTGAGGCAAATGCGAGGGGAGGGCAGCGGCAGCGCGTTGGCCAGCAGACAGCCTGTCCTAGCACTCAGCAAAATAACAGCAGTCAACTAGAAAGGCATCCCATCAACTTAGAAAGGCATCCAGACTATGGGCTGTGAAAGGTGAGAGCCGGAAGGCTCTTCCTTTTTGGGCATTGGGTCTTTTTAAAGCTGCAGCTTTTAGTCAGCTTGCACCTGTGAGTGTTATTAAGTCTATATGTTCCTCAATAAGCAGTGCAGTACAAAACTGAACATATACATTTTCAGATATTCTTTGAAAGCTTATTCGGGATCTGTAATTAAAAAAAAGGAGAAATCAGAGAATATTCACAGGCAGTGAAGGCAGTCCAGCAAAAGCAATAGCGAATTCTGAGCAACAGCTGTGAACGTGCATGTGCCTTATGCTCTCTCTTAGTTCTTTTCTTGAAATTAAGTGGTGGGTGATTCTCAGAAGCTGTCTGCAAACTTAGTTTGGTAGACTGCAGAGAAATCTGAGAGTTTCCAAACTCTGCAAGAGGGCAGCCAGAATACAAAAGATGGTTTATGAAGAGAGGACGGAGTGGCAGGGGTGTGACTATTACTCCACACAGTAAAGGGGAATTTTGACAACAGGTAGCATAAGGACAGTGCTCTGCACACTCTACACACCTGTGTCACCAGCAGTAATCCGTGCTTTTGAAACAGCTGAAGTAAGAGCTGTAAGGGAAGCTAAGGAATAGCAGAGGATGACGGCACAGATTGGTTTCTCTATGTTAAGAAACAGAGCGAGATCTAGTCCTTAGATATATTTTCTAGAAGAAGAAATGCTGCTGTTTCATTTGTAGGGCCACGTGCATCTGAAGGAAGAAGGCCTTACCTTTCATATCTCTCTGCTCTGCTACAGGAGTCTGATTTAATGGGTTTTTGTGTTACTGGAGAGCTGGATATTTTGGAAAACGTGTCAGGCAGGACCTAGGATGGCCACTCTGGAATCTGTTTTTAATATATTCCCAAGTTAGGAATCAGACACAGCATAAAATTGTCTCCCTGTACCTTCCTTTGTCACCATGCAGACCTTGTGTGAGAGCTGTATGCCGGAAAGCCAGGAAGAAGGCAGTCTTACCACAAGTAATTTCATTGTACAAGAACAAAAACTATTTCCCAAGTTTCCTCTCAAGTATGACCATGTTAAATAGATGATCTGTTCAGAATTGCATGACTACTTCTCTAGCAATTAAAGAAAATGCCTACGTGGAAAATGTGTGTTTCCAGCATGTCTGTGTAAGGTTTTCTTTCCTTTTCTGTTAATATAATACAGATACAACTGTGGAATCCATTTTTTCTCTTAAATGATTTTTTTTTTTCCTCATTTGTTTCTCTTTCTAAGACTAGAGTCAGCTTGACAGATCTGGCCAGCTTTCTGTAAACTGGGAGCATGTGACTTGTGGCCCATCGTTGGGAAACCACTGGTATTAAGTTGTTTACGAAACTACTTCTGCAGCATGATGACTGGAGAGGTATGTCAGCCCTCAGGAGAGACCAGTCTCGATGCACTGCTAAAGTCTGGGGCATATCCCGCTTGCACACATGCTATCCAGATCACTCAAACTTCAGTTGAAATATCAACCTCTCTGCACAATTAGTAGTAGCCAATGACTCTCTCTATTCTGCTCTTTGAGTTCTGCTGAGGAAACAGGATCTCTGTATAGCTCATCACTGTGCATGCTAGATTATATGTAAGTGATACAAACTCCATCCCAAATCAGCATTTTTGCTTTCAATAGTCTAGTTACTCTTTAGACAGATGTGTAGAGCTCTTTAGTCAAGTCCTTTCAATCAACTGTTTGCTCCTTAGAGACCTTGCTGTGTGCTTCTCCAGTCCTGGCTGGGTTAAGTGACCTAAAACTGGCCACTGACTTGAGACAGTGAAGGATGAAAATGGAGCTGTGCATGAAGCCTAACCCACTGTGCCACGTTAAGACACCAAAAGGTGTCACAGATGTCAAGCTCTATCTGTATTGATGTTTTCTGTTGGAATTCTTATTCTGAAATGAAGTCTTTTGCTGAGACTAGGTCATTTAACAAGACTTGAAAAGACCAAAATGACCTGAATAAAAACTTGTATGTAGTGGCAATAGGTCTTGGAAATATAAGTGTGACTTCCTTTTATGTTATTTATATTAAAAAATCTCTTTACACTGCTTTTCAGGAAAATTTGTTCTATATCTCATCTGAATTTTTGCAAGTGTAAGAGCTATTCTGATTTCAACATCAGACATACAGAACTACAGAGACTACATAAAAACAAAAAACTACCAAAACAAAGCCATTAAGGGAGCCTACTGTTATCTTCATGAAAAAGTAGAAGGAACTGGAGGACGTGGCAAGCTTTTCTTGAAAGGAAGAGGTGGGGCTTATGTTGTTTTGCCTGCATGATGACTCACATGCCAATTTAATTCAAAGGACAATAAAAATTCATAGTCTTCCTTTCCCCTCATAGAGAACATTTTAGAGTAGTGCCATTTTTTCAGAATGTATTCCACGAAGTTCAAGTTTTACCTCGTTCTTATAAGTGGATTCCTGAAGGTTCGTCGTGACTCCAAGTGCTGCTCTCCGAACCGTTAAATTCCACAAGAGTCAGAGTTTTGATGAAGTCATGTCTCTTGGCCAGTCTGTTTACTGTCTCCCATTTTCAACATTCTTCTCTTGACCTGCACTGTTAGCTTATGAACTCCATTAAAAATTCTAGCACTCCAGGTCAATAGCTGAGTAGAGGTTTTAAATAATTCAAGGCTGGTTTGGCGTGAAGTAGATATGGGTGTGTGATTGATTCAAACTCAAGTTATGTAGAGTTTATCATGATTTTACTCAACTGAAACAAAATGACAAGGAAAAAAATCCTAATATAATGGTGATCAACTTCTATGAGGTATGGACAGTAAGTGACAATGTTGTAGTTGCAGGAAACTAGAAGATTTATGAAATGAAGTCTTAGGGTGGTGTCTGCTCTTGCCTTAAAGTGACCAATAATTTGCAAGATAGCAGAATAAGTATACACTTGTAAATACTTTTCATAATTCATTGCTAAACAGCAAATGTTGCTTACTGCTAAGGCCATGAATGTTTTAGACAGTGAAGTAGTTTCGTAATGCAGACTTGGATTTAATTGCATTTTTAATTCTTTTGGTGTACATTCATCAAGAAAAGATGAACTAAAAATCTACTTATTTGATTCCCCACCCCCACTCTGCATTTATCCAGCAGCTGGGACAGTGGAAACTTTCTGTCCTGGGGTACTGCAATAGGGCACTGGCTCCACAGTTGGAGTGCAGACTTTTCTCTCTGTTTCTTAAATTTGTGTGAATCCAAATCATTTGGAGATCATCTCCAGCTGAAGGCAAGGCAGTCCCTTCACATCTCAAATCACAGAAGCACAGAATCATAGAATCACAAGGTTGGAAAGGACCTACAAGATCATCTAGTCCAAGCATCCTCCCATTGCTACCATAACCATACCATACCACTGCTACCACAACCCACTAAACCACACCTTGTAGCTCCTTATCCATATGCCTCTTGAACACTGCCAGGGACGGCGACTCCACCACCTCCCTGGGCAGGCCGTTCCAATGCCTGACCACTCTCTCAGAGAAAATAAAAAGATTTGCAATCTGGTATCTAGATGTTGGCAAGTTCACTGAGAATTCTCTACAGATGCACTGCCAGTTGCTGCCTGCCTAGCATTAGCCACCGGGCAGAAATTAATCCATGTGAGTGTTTTTATTGCTCTGTTTGTCATCACTGTACTCAGTAAAGATTATGGATGGCTGTAAGGAAATAGAAAAGAAGTCATAAAATGTTTTGTTGTGAGAGCAAAGGCCAAAGCCCTGTTCTCTTACATGTCATAAACCTTTAGGTCTGCAATACATTAAACTCTATTCTATTCTTCATAGTTCATATCTCCTCCACCGCAGACTAAAAGAGAATCTGCAGGGATAAAAGTGCGCTGCTCAAACACGCTTCTCCCTGCATCAGAAAGTCCTGTCTCCCGTTGTCTCCCGATTTGGCATTCAGCTGAGCCATGCGCTGCTCGCACACGACTGGCGATCACACCCTCGGCCCGCCGGGTGCGGAGCGCTCCCCCGACTCTCTTGGCCTCCGTGCCGCCCCTCAGCCGGCGCCGTTCCCAGTCCGCGCCTGACACCTGCCGGCGGCCGCCCGCGCTGCGCCCCGCGAGTCGCGACACGGGGCCTCGGTGCTTGGGGAGCAAATCCTCTTTCGTGGGTTGTATCAAGTGTATGGGGCCAGGCTCTGTTTAGTGGTGCCCAGCAGCACAACAAGGGGCAATGCGCACGAACTGCAAAGAGGAAGTTTTATATGAACGTGAGGAAGAACTCTTTCACTGTGAGGGTGACATAACACTGGAACAGGCTGCCCAGAGAGTCTGTGCAGTCTCCTATGGAGAGAATCCAAAATCCACCTGGATGCTTTCCTGTAAGACCTGCATCAGACCAGATGATCTCCATGGGACCCTCTTAACCCCTGAAATTCTGTGTGATTCTGTGATTTTTAAATGTATTCAAGCATCTCACTGGCCACTTTGGGACATCTGTTGTGTAGCCACAGTATTTCACAGCATTGCATGTTATAGAATGTCAGAAATTTAATTTCCTTAAGTAAAACTTAGAGCAATATTTTCCTGCCTCTGACACTTCCCAGGACTTTACTGAGCTGCTGTGCATATATGAAGCGGTGGGAAGATAGGTATGTGTTTAATTTAAGAAAGGCTGATGGTTGTGTTTACAGGAATTACATTCTAGTCCTTCATTTTCATTCCACTCTGCATTCCTTTCATTCAGAGGCTCAGACTGTTTACATGGTCCGCTTCCCTGGAGTTACACTGAACCCTAAAGGACGACATTTTGGATTCTAAAGAAGTCTCCTTGGGGAAACTCCTCCCGGATGAATGGTTGGTATACAGAACTGGTGGGAACCAACACTTTTAATAGTCAGCATCAGCACAAAATGTTTTTCAGTAGTCCTGAAACCAGGGCTACTGCCTGTGCTCTAGGTGCCTGTTTACCACTTGAGGTGGCCAAGCATATGCACCATAACTGCTTACTAGCTGTGTTAATTCCTGGAATGTCTTTAGAGTAAACAAAATATTTTTGAACACAGTTGCAGCCTCAGCTTTGGCCCTGATTCCTTCTCTTTCACCAAGAGCAACTGCTGTGCCCATGTGCAGCAATCAATGGGAAGACTTCAGGCCTTCTATGCTGTCCCTCAAGACCTTTCCCTAGGTTGTACGCATACAAGTGAGGCACAGGGCATCAGCTGGCATTCTCATGTTTTTCCTTCAGACTGTTGTTGATTTTTCAGTGTTCTCCCTGCATTTCTTAGGGTGAATGTATAGAGCTGTATACTACATTGCTGCATTGTCCCCTGCACTGATGCTACTAGTATGCTTCAGAGCTCCATGGGCATTTCAGTAGGTGCTGAAGTGCCCTTCTCAGCACTTTCAGTGTCATGTAAAAAATCTTGAAACTCGTTCCCCTTTCTGGAAAGACCTGAAGTTATTTGTGAAGATTCTTCAGACCACGTCTATCAATCTCCTGCTCCTCACATAGACCTGAGCCTTTCCTCAGACAAGGTCATCTCCAGGGTGAAATTTCTGAGAAAACAGTCACGAGGGTCCACTTAAAAGCGCCCTAGCTGCTTTCACTTCGTTTGCTGGATGTGATTGGAGTGCGAGTGCAGCCCTCAGAGCTTGAAAGACACTGGCCCTGCCATCCAAAACTGAGACAATGCCCTAACCTACTTAAAGGATAATCCAGTTCCTCTGTCTTCCTGTTATTTTGATACGGCCTGTGGTTTTGATAGAATTGCTGTGACCAGCACTTAGGAAGGCTTTACAGCTCTTGGCATGATCTGACACCACATAAACTTGCAATTAAGAGCACATGCTCTGCTGAAGCTCAGAATGGGGCCTGCAGTGAGAAGGGGTTCCTAAAGCACTTCAAAATCTCTTCAAAGCTGAGTGCCAGAATGCTTTATTCTATGTAGAGCTGAATTGTGAGAGGGCAGCTCTGGATGTGTTAGGAGGAATTTATTTTGACACTGACATTAAACTGAGATGCTCATTTACTCTCTACATGAGCACTGGGCACCTAAACTTCCATAGCAGTCACTGGAGCTTGAAGAGGAATGGCATTCCCCATGCACAAAGCATTACGTAACCTGCTCAGTCTGTAGAGGCCACATCTCTGTTGTCTATGCTTGGAATTACACATCAGGTGACCTTATACACCTGTATGTGGATACCTATAGTCATATGTCTTAAATTGAATGTCCACACTCATTACAAATTGAACTTGATTTTGCAGCATTCGAAAGTACAGGTGTTTTTTTTTAGGAAAGGCTAAAGATGAATTCCAGATCATCTTCTTTGAAAACTCACTTCAGTTCTATGCCGTCAATAAGCAGCCGTATTAGAAAGCCAGTCCTCTGGCTTTCCTCCAAAAATACTTTTTAAGATAGTATCATAGAACAGATTGGGTTGGGAGGAACATTTAAGTTCCAAGGGTTCCAAGCCCCTGCTATAGGTAGGGACATCTCCCTCTTGACCAGGTTGCTCACAGCCCCATTCAGCCTGGCCTTGAACGCTTCCAGGGAGGGGCATCCATAACCTCACTGGGCAAGATTTTAACTTTTCTAACGATTTTAACATTTTAAAGATTTTAAACAGAAATCATAAATAGAATTTAAATATTTTAAGTAATTATTTAATACTTTTGGGAACATTCTAACTGTAGCATCTGGACACTCAAAACCACACCATTTCTGTTCCAGCATTATCTAAAAAGTGGAAAACTTCTGAAGTGATACAATACAGTGAGCGCTATCAGAACATCCAGGTTGAAATACCTCCCTTTTTCATTAGCAAAAACGGATCTGCTGTGAGGCAGATTCCATGGCTCCATATCTAGATACACAGGAAAAACATTTGCATTCAGTTTTTAGCCTGTTGTATTCTATAGTTGATTTTGTATAATTACAACCAAGTAGAAGAAAGAAACATGGTGTGTTTGGAAATATTTGAATGCCCTTCACGTCGATAAAAAATGAGAAATATTCTTATTGCTCAGTAATCTTTGCTGGCTGATTCTGAAGACCTGCATCTTTTCTACACCTGCTTCCCTCAGAAATCCTCCCCACAGCCCTGCAGTCAATACACCTGGCTCACTCTGCTTTCTTCATCTTCCACAAAGTGGAGCTACAGCTGCACTGAGAGAAAGGGATGCGGTAAAGTGACTGAAGCATAAGGAAACAGCACTCTGCACTCTGCAAAAAGTTGAAATTGACAGTTGCATGTGAGAGAGAGCTAATTCACTAACCTGGCTCTGCAGTGCTCTAGGCCCTGAAATTAGGCTTCTCAATCCATCTTGATTGAGCAGGGAATTCCTTACCTTGGCTCAAATCTGATCTGAGTCTGGCTGAGATATGTTTCTTGGGAAAACATCTGTTACTTTTCCAATCAGTGGTTACACTTCCAGGTAGGAAGCAACCAATATGATGCTCATCTCCATCATGGAAGTGCATGGCACTTTTAGTCTCCTCCCTGGGCACATTCAGATGTACTTTCATAGTTTTGTTCAGTTCTCTGAGAAAGATCTAAATGTGTGGTGGTGTGTGAGGGGATGTGAGTAACTTCAATGTGGTGCCCCACAGTTCTGCACAAGGAGTTCTGTGAAATCTCTGAAATACCTTACTGCTGGGTAAGAGCATGCAGTTAGCCCTGAGGCTGGAGCTGAGCTGGGACCAAAGCTCTAAGCACTGCTGCAGCCCTGTGTGGAATATAACTCATCTGAAGTCAAATTAGTGGCTTTTGCTTTCTGCCAACAGTTAGGCTTGCTAACTCCTGACTGACACAATCCTTGAGATATGATGATCAGGATTTATACAGGGCCTTGAAAAAACAAGGAATCATAGAAATCCTAATTAGGTATTAGTGGTGTTGTTTTTATATTACTATGTTACATGCTATCTGCAACACTTTTTTCTTCAACTTATTTTTGTTTGCTCATTACGTATGTGGAAACAGAGGTAACAGAAACATGAAGTAAATTACATGAGATTCCCTATTAAAAAAAACACAAGAACAAAACTATTTGTCTGAGTCAGGAGTAAAACCTGATCATCCCAATGTAGCATTCTGCCCATCAGGCCAGCCATTACTTAATTAGCTCCTAAACACATGAGAAGTCCAATTAACTAGGATAGCGAGCCTGATGAAAAAAAGAACAGCTGCAGCTGTGGTTAGAATCAGAGAAGGTTTGGGAAATGCAGCCCTGGGTTGTTGAGTAGAAAAGAAGACTGTGTACATGCAGCTGCAGGGTAGCAGTACTGCCAGTGGTGTCATTTGGGAACATGCAAAGGCAGCAATTCACCCAGTTTCTATCTGCAGGATCAGTGAGGTTCAGAAGATGGATCAACCATGTCTGTGTCTGAACAGACCCTCACTGATCTGAAGGTGAGAAGCTTGTGGAGGTTAAGCTAACACTTTGGCACAGCCATCGGGTGAGAGACAGTGGCTGATGGGTTATTGGCCTAATGGGACTGATGCTGGACATCCCTGAGGTACAGATATCCTGGCTCCTCGCTGTTACAATTAGCTGTAAACCTCTGCCCCAGCTCCTCTGTATGCGTGGGGAAGGGAAATCCAAGAGAGTTGGTGCAAGCTCCAGTTCTACCCAACCTGAAAAACTTCGCAGCTCCTCAGCTTTGTCTCTCTGGATTCATTCAGTTCTAGTGGAGGGGAGACCTGACCTTAGGTCTTTGCTGTGTGCCCTCTGCTTATTAAACATAGGGAAACTGCCTGCCTGGCTGCATCCATTAAATAAACAAGCAGCTTGCTGCTGTGTGCTAACTCCTCACTTTCTTCTAGGGCTAATATTGGACTGTCTTCTTCAGACAGTCTCCAGGAGCCATGTGTTAGGAATGGCTTATTTCATGGTATTATCCAGATCAGTAATTTCCAAAGTGCTTTTTTTGTTTGTTTGTTTGAGTTGGTTTTTTTTTTTTCCTTGATGAGTGCCCTGTGGCTGTGTTATGAGGCATGTGCTGAATCATATTGCGTAGCAAAGAAGGGGCCATGTTGCTGCTAATAAGACCAAATGCACTTCATGGATAGCTGTTTTAGATAATTAACAGGATCAAATGTTTTCATACATTCTGCTAAGTAGCTCAGATGAAAAGGATACAATTCTTGCAGGATTTTAAAAACCAATTCAGCTCTGTAAAACCGTGTCATGCTAAGTGGCTGTTCTACAATATAGAAATGCATCATTAATGAGATGATCTGAACATGATATTACTATTCACTTTTCTTTTTCCTCTTTTAACTTGGTAAGGAGAAATACAGCAATCCAGAGGACTTTTTGTTAAGATGATTTGACTGACAGTAACGTGATTGTTTAGCAGATTGTGTCAATGGTGATTTCAGACCTCCGAAGTTGAAAGCCAGGGATCTTGAAGGCCTTGGCTACAAAATTTACATATCTAGCGTTTGTAGCATTGTAAAGCCCAGCTGCCCAAAATTTGGACCAGAATTCTGTGTGGGGCGCATTATAGGAAAAGAAGTCAAACATGGCAGCAATGTGAGTGTAAATGAAGTTGGAAGATGCCATGTACATGGCATGTGTATATGCCATGAATACACTCAGCAGGGAATGGTCTGTTGCTGCTTACTTGTGGAGGAGGCCTACTGTTTTAGGGGTGCTGAGGAATACAACAAGCCAGTGCATATTTGTATTTTAACAGCTGCTAGTCAGGGAACATGCTGTGTGACTCTGTGGGGACATGAAAAAGTCTGTCATGAAGGAGCTCCTCATCTATCCTCAGACGTATCAAGAGCATGGGAGGATTTACGGAGCTGTCAACCAGGCGATAACTAATGCACATGCATACTGAAGAAAGAGAAGATGCTATAAAACAGATAGGAAAATGAAAGAGTTCCCTTTTGGCTTGCTAATTCTATCAAAATGTTTTAAAGTCTGGATTCCAGTGTACTACTATTTTGACATCCTGTTTTGTGTTTGCTAATGTCTGTATCATGTACGTTTTGCTTTATTTGAAAACTGGAAGTGGACATGGATGGTGATGTGACTAAAAGTTTGCTCCCCTTGAAATGCCTTATAGGAAGGATGCAAATCAAAGCTGCCAGAGTCAGCTCAAAAGCAGAGATGGTCCTCTTAGAATGTGTTCAGAGGAGAAGTATATGTGCTGCCAACTTCAAGCAAGGCTGGAAGGAGATGAGCTGAGGCTAATGTGCAGTTCATACTGATTGTTCGTCTACCTTGGTTATAATGAAATGTGCTTGTATTATGGTGCTAGGCAGAGCGTTTGCTCTCTCTTAGGGAGAGGGTTACAGGAGATCTGATGAAGGCACTTGAGATGATGAAAGTCTTGGTGGGAAATGGTTTAGAATTTCTGGTGCGGGGAAAAAAAAAAGCCCTCGGTATCGCCCAGTCCATCACATTTCTTCTCCATCAAAAGTGCTACTGCTCTTCTTTGAAGTGCTGATGTGACTCATCATTGCTAGCGATAATAAGATCATGAAGAAAGCATGCTTTACACTGTACACGTACAGAAAGGTTTTATTTTGTGGGAAGGATTACAGACTGTAGCGTCTTCATACTCGTATACTCTGAAGCACATCCTAACTGGCTGTGAAGGCTCTTGTGGCTCAGTGTTTTTTCCTTAATCCATGTTCCTAAGAGATTTTTAGATACCTGTTGTCACAGGGTGAGTGGTTCAATAAACTTTAGAAAGGAAGGGAAAGTTGGCTAAGCAGTGGTAGAACATGAGAAGGAAAGCAACAAAACTGTCAACAATCAAAGATTTTGTGCTCAGCTAGAAGAAGAAACGCAGTAAATACAACACAAATGGGAGCAAACACGGGATCAGAATTTTAGCTGAAGAGATCTTGTTGCTCTTTTGACATATCAGGGACATGGGAATAGAGCGTGGAGGGAGACAAAGATACAGGCTTCTGATCTGCAAATGATTTATTTTTCTTCCTGCATTTTTCCCATGTATTCCCCTGTGCTATCTGTACTTAAAATGTCAACTGGAGAAGCTACCTTGCTTTTCTTGCTTGCTCTTCTTACTGCATTAATAATTACTGCAGATTTAATTATTGTCACGGTGGTCAAAACTTTCGGGCAGCTATTTGTCTGTGTTAAATCCAAAATGAGAACAGTAAGCATTGCTCCTTATCACTGGGCTGGAGTGGGAGATGTCATTCTTCGTATTGGGAAACAGACTCTTTTCTGAAGCATGGAGCAAATAAACAACTGTAACCTGAATCTTTCCAGCATTTAATCTGGGAGACTTGGGATGCAAGTTATAGGGCATCAGAACTCACTAGGATGATAATGCTTCTAACTGTGAGTTAACTGACTTCTACGTCACATTCCATGCTACAACCTGACAGGCTTTCCATCAGGATTTGCAGCCAGAGATCTTCCTCCTTGTGACAAATGGTCCAAGAGAGCAGACAAATACAGCCTCAGGCCAACCTGGAATTCTTCAATGGCAGATTCTTGTCACTGTTTTGGAACAACATTTTAGTGGGTGCTGCTGCTTCGTAGAAAGAGCCTTGAAATCTGAAGCACAACAATATCACTACAGTTAAGTACAAAACCAGAACTGTCCCTGGACTTTGGGAGAATACAAGCAAAATTTATGAGGTTTGCGAAGGGTTGTGGGACAATCTTGATTATCAGATCAGGGAATATTTTGCTGCAGAGAACATTTTGTGCACTGTTCCATCTATTTTTGAGAAAAACTGATGTTGGTTCTTTTTGGTGTGTAGCATCAGTGCATTGCGTTTGGAGTGCTCTCCTTGTTGTAAATAATAAGAGTATACAAGATCTGAAACATCTGACGGAAATTAAATGTCAGCTGTCAAGATGGTGAGCCTGATTCTGTCAGAAGATGAAATTTATTAACTTCTTTTTTTTTTTTTTTTTTTTTTGTTCTAAATGTTTGTTTAGAATCGTGGTATGTTATTGCATAGCACATGTCTAGAGGAAAAATACTAAACCACCTACCTGCCCCTTCGTTCCTCAGCCCAAAAGGTTGGAAGAACTGTCTTTTGCCTCCCCAACATATATGCCCTTTTCAAAAGCAATATTATCCAAGTACAGATCATTATCTTGTTCAGAATTTTTTTTTTTTTTTTTTTTTTTTTTTTTTTTTTTAAGTCTTGAATAAACCTCTTAGTGTGGCTTATGTATTTGAAAATACTGCTGCAGGTATCAGTCACACAGCACCATAAATTATTTTCTGACCCATACCGTCTCTGTCGCACACTACTTTTTGGCACAACCTTAAAAGTATTCTCTCTGTTGATCATAGGAAGATTTACTGTGTGCAAGATAAATGTAACTAAGGCTGAGTATCAGCTCTTGTGGTACATACAGAAAACCCTTTTCCCATGCTTTCTTTAAAATCCAGGTGAACAAGCATCTGAACCGATAGTGAAAATAGAGGCTGGGCATGACTGTGGTGGATGTGCATTCTGAAAAGCAGGACAGCATGTGTACAAGAAACTAAACTGGAAGCCTGGAGTGAAAATAGTAGTGCATAAATAAATAAAGAAATCGACTGTTAGGGTTATCAGAAAATACAATGTTCTAATTCTTGCTTTGCATAACTAACAGGCAATTAACTTTCATTGGCTCATGATGTGAAAAGTGATCAAGAGATGTGGATCCTTTGCTTTCGTAACAGTCTGTTAGTTGGAAAGAATGTTTTTCTTGACAGTTGATTAGGGGTTAAATGAACTGAATATAATTGGTAATTTTTGCTGCTTTTCCCACTTAGTATAACAGCTATTATGCAAAGCATTTTTCCTTACATTAGTTGTAATAACTGTCTTTAACTGATCAGCCCTGTTGGAAGAACTGGTCTTGATTGACAAAGTTGTTATTTTGTTATTCTCGAGAACAACCAAAACAGCTGATACACAGAGAGTCAGGATCAAAGTACTTTTATTGATTGATTTTAATAGATCTACGTCTGTTCGTAAGCAAACTGATGCTCTTAGGGAAGTACATGCTTGGTCTGAGCAATACAACAGCTCAGATGGCAAGGAAAGGAGCAGCATAGAATCATAGAATTGCTCAGGTTGGAAAAGCCCTTCAAGATCATCAAGTTCAACCACAACCTAACCAAACTACCCTAACAACCCCCCACTAAATCATGTCCCTGAGCACCACATCCAAATGGTTTTCAAACACATTCAAGGATGGTGACTCAACCACCTCCCTGGGGAGCCTATTCCAGCATTTAACAAGCCTTTCTGTAAAGAAGTGTTTCCTGATATCCAACCTAAACTTACCCTGGCACAACTTGAGGCCATTTCCCCTCATCCTGTCATCAGTGAGAAGAGACCAACCCCGCTTTCGCTGTGAGCACCTTTCAGATATTGGAAGAGAGCAATAAGGTCTTCCCTCAGCCTCCTTTTCCCCTAAACAGCCCCAGTTTCTTCAGTCACTCTTTGTAGGGCATATTCTCTAAGCCCCTCACAAGCCTTGTAGTCCTTCTTTGGACTTGCTCCAGCACCTCAATGTCCTTTCTGTACTGAGGTGCCCAAAACTGAACATAGTACTCAAGGCGAGGCCTCACCAGTGCCGAGTACAGAGGCAGTACAGAACATGGCTCATATTCAGCAGATTGCCCATCAGTACACCAAGGTCCCTTTCCATCAGGCAGCTTTCCAAGTCACACCTCCCCAAGCCTGTAGGGTTGCCTGGGGTTGTTGTGACCAAAATGCAGGATCTGACACTTGGCCCTATTGAAACTCATACAGTTTGCATTGGCCCATCAATCCAGCCTATCCAGGTCCCTCTGGTGCCTTTCTCCCCTTAGGCAGATCAACACTCCTCCCAACTTGGTGTTGTCTGCAAACTTATTGAGGGTGCATTGAATTCCCTCATCAAGATGGTTAAAAAAGAACATGCTGACAACAGAAGTGGCACAAGGCCCTTTGGTGCTCCTTGACTCAAGGTATAAAAAAACAGCTAGGAGAAATGAGCAGTTTCTGAGCAGTGGGAATAGGGAAATGGGTGATCTGAAAATTGTTCCAATGAGCTCCTGGTGCAGAAACGACTGCGGTTGAAGTGGTGCATATCAGTAATTATTGTGGTTCCTGAAAGGGATGGGTAAATTTCTTTGGAGAATGGGAGAAAAAGCAGTAGCAGAAAGAGTTGCTGTGGAAAATGTTACATGTTTAAAACAAATGTGGCTACAGGTTTTTGTGTTGCTGCTGTTGTTTGTTTTGAATGGTTTCTCTCGGTAGGAAATTCAATCGTTTTGAAGTACAATGCTGTTCACTTGTTAGTGGATTCAATTTCTCACAGAACATTTTTTCCACTTAAAGTTTTAGTCCCTTCTCTGATGACTTTTAGTCTACAAGAGGCTTGATTTTTATGGCCAGCTTAGAAGTAGCCCTTGGATAAGTTAAAAGGTACCATCTCTGCAAACAATTGCAATTGGCTGGAGGAGTACCAATTGTACAGGCAACTGCTTGGTGTTTTTGTCATGATGTTGAAAATACTCCGTGTTTTGTTAGCGAATCATGTCTCAGGAGGCAAATAATCAGCTTCCTTGGGAAAGCAGAGGAATGCTTCATCTGCAGGGCAGGCAAAGTTCGCCTACTGGAGAAGCTCTGGCTGTGACTGCCTTAGAACAGACCCCATCAAGGCCTGGTGTCATAGCATTTGCAGTACTCCTGTGTTTATGGTTGTGTTAAGGTCTCTGAGTGAAATGCCTTTTTTTTTTTTATATAATTAATTTTAGATCAAAAGAGAAACACTGAAACATCAACAGGAAATAAAACATTTTTATTGAATATCTGTGTAATATGTATGTTATTTTAACGACAATTGGAAAACTCTACTGTGGGAAGTCACTACACAAAGTGGAACAAAATATAAACCACCTCATCAAAAATGAAGGTAAAATACGGCTAAAGTTGTCAGCTCGCGGGCCACGAGCGATATGGCAGGATAAAACACCCCAAACATTTCTACAAGATACAGAGAAAACCCACACAGAGAAACACTCAAGCAGGCAGTAAATATACACAAAGGCAACTAGGATCTTTCTACAGCATCAGATTCTAATACTTCACACAGCTTTGTCAGAAAGGTACATGTGGCTTCTTTGAGGATGAAAATGTCATCTTGGTCAAATAGCAGGTTCGGTCTCTGAGAATCGTAGTACCTTACAAACCAATTCTACGGTGACATTCAGTCTGGCAGTGTAGGAAGAAAAAGCATTAAGAATACCTTAACACAATGAATCAGTTCTGGCAGTTTGAACCTGCAGCTATCCCGAATGAACAACTGAAAGCTAGAGACCATGAAGCTGAATATCTGCTCTTATGCTGGAAAGCTGACTGTCTCGGTCTTTTCTTTGGTGGGGTTTGGTCCTCAAGGTTAAGATTTTAAAGTATTCCAGCTTGATGCTTTGCATGTATGTGCCTGTTTCTATCAGAAGATGTCTCACTTGTGTATTTTCCATGTTTCATGTAAAAAAGAAAGAAAATGGGTCTTGCTACTTACTTTTGGAGGTGAGGAGAGATCCATATTTTTAGTCTCCTCTCACTTTGCTGCTCCTTTTTCCCTCCGTGCACTGCAAATGGTGGCATGTGGCCACCACCACACTGACCTCACACTGTCACAGCTCTCTCAGCAGCCTTGAGGGAGGGTGTAGAATTTCATTTTCAGCCCACGGTTCTCTAACCACATTCATTGTTTTTTCATTTTTCACAATAATTTCTTTTAGGTACAATTGAGAAAAGCATTAGCGTCTCACATCTCCCTCCAAAAGGTATAGCATTGCCACATTTCTGGGGTAGTTTGCATGGCTGAAAGTAATCCACTTTTCAAAGCATTATAAATATATTCACAGCTTGGAAAGACAAGCGAGGGGCTTCAAAGGGCTTCAAAGGACAGTACATGGGATAGAAGTGATGCCCTAAATGACTTGATGAGATGGCACAAGCCGAGATGACATGCTGGCTAGCTGTAAGATGGCTATCTACAGTAAAGCAGCGGGGCGCTAGGGTGAGGGAGGTTGGAAATGGGGAATATTGCACAGGGCTTGACAAAATGCTGCGTGGTCAACCCATTCAATATAGCCTCCTTGTCTCCTGCATAGCTCTCCAGTTCTAAATTGGTCCGTAATAACTAGAACTGCTTGTGCTATGCATTCCTTCGGCAGTGCAGTAGAAGGGAATGGCAGTATTATTACAATATCACTACGGAATAAATTGATTGCTATCCACTGAGAAAACTACATTTCTAAGCACACACGGCAGTCACAGTGATACACAGAGCAGTCTTTCAAGACTCTTATGGAATGACTAATAGCTTCATAATAGTGCCATTTACTACATAATAACATTGAAAACATTTAAAAACTCCTCCTGAAACGAGCATCTAGTATACAGAAGAGGTTGCTTCAGTTTTCTAGAACTTGTTCTTTGTTTTCACTTTTTTTTTTAAAGGACAAATTAAAACTTAAGTATAAATAGTATATAAAAGGTCACTAGCTGTTCTCTTTTGGCTTACTTTGAAGTGCATTTAGAACTATGGCTAAATTTTGTCATCTTCTGATGGGATTACAATACTGTCCGTTTACCATGAAACTATTTTGTATAATAAACTCACACGGCTGTGTCTAAAAAATATTCTGCATTCCTTCTAATCTGAGATAGTATAATAAAATATTTTGTTACAAAGTCTAATGTGCAAACTCATTATAATGTGAAATCGTGGATGGAATTCACAGTATGCAAATTTTGTATAAAGGTGATAACGGAGAGCTACTCTTGATTTCATGGCAGCGTTTCGCGACCGCTGCGCCTCCCCCCTCCCGTCCCCCCCTCCCCGCATAACCTCTGCAATGTTCTTACTTTCACGTGAGATGAAATTGTCGCCTCCTACGGAACTGCTTCCTCAACTTTCAATCGAAAGCCTTTTCGGTCTGTAATGTTTGCGCTTTGGAGTATATACAAAAAACTGATCTCCTGGCTTCTGGCTACATCTCCTTGAGGTCAGCCATGGAGCTGCTCAGATCATGCTAAGTTGCCTGTCAAAGAAGTCTACCAAATTGGATGTGCCCCTCCAAGATTCACTGTGTATGCGTAGCTTGTTATTAGGATGGTCCAGTTGAAAGCTCAGATTTAAGTTGTCCTTTAAGATGTCAGTGTAACACTACTAGTGCCTTACAAGTTGGAATTTTTTTCTGGAATGCAGACGATACAATAGTTACCCTATAATATATTATCAGCTCTCCTATATCTCAGTCAATTTACATAATTTAAAATAGAACATCTTATTAAAAACATCTAGATATACACAGATTAGGAAACGCTTACAACATACAAATACACAAACTAGAAATAAATTCTCAGCATACTGGTGTATATATACAACTGTGTGATACAATAAATAATTTCTGTCATGCTCTATCTACACATCATATTGCTTAAAAGAAGAGTAGATCTGGGGGGCAGTGGTGAAATGAAGCGCCGTTAGAGGGCTCTCTACATTTAAAGTTGTGCAAATTAAAACAGGAATTAATTTAAAAGTACAACTGATCAGTGACAGGAACACATGGCTGGAAATGAAAGGACCCATATTACTGAGGTATTTACACATACTGGCTAAAGAGCACTATGTGGGCAAATGCAGAAAGGCTTCTTCTTCTTCGTACTTTAATTTAATTTAATTTACTTCTTGACTGCCAGCATGGCATCTACCTCCTCCTCGGGCTGTAGGGTGTGCCACTGTGCGATGGGCCGCCTGGGGTTGGCCAACATGTCTGACCAATGCCTCAGCTCTGCTCCAGTGCTGTTGTAGCCCACAAAGACTTTCCCGATGGCATCGTTCTTGCCAATCTTGTCATAGTCCAAAACAGTTACAACAATTTGCACTTTCTACAATGAGACAGAAAAAGACCAGTGAAGGGAGAAGGGCAGAGAGGAATTTGAGCACAGACAGTTACAATCGAGACTCTGTACACACCAATTGAGCAGATGCATGACTGCCAGAGGAGGCTCCTCCAACCATAAGTAAATTCAAACACTTGTCTATGTTTCTTGTGAGCCTTCCAGATGTATTTCTACTCAGAACCTCAAGGTTAACATGCAATTCACCCCCTTGTGTCAAAGAGCTTCATGGGAGAATAAAAGTTGATTTTTTCCTTTAATGGCTTAACAACGTACACATTCTTTTTGTTGTTCCTGGAGAATCAGGCTACCTGAAGTCTGTAGGGCTAAGGGTGAGATCTTAAGCAAAGTTAATTAAAAAGTAGTTCAGTTAAATATATCACTATCGTATAAGTAAATGTTAAACTTAGAAGGTTGAATTCAGAAATGAATTCCACACCAACTTATCATTTCCAATGTTGCACTCAATTCTTCCTACTTCTAAACAACTCTTTCTATCTATCTTGCATGCAAATCGTCTGTTTGCAGAAATAATTCAGAGGACAGCCCTTAGAGCTGCTATCTACAGACAGACGTACGTACCTGCGTGTGCGCATGTGCACACCCCTATCTATGTGTATGTGATAGATCTGTACAACTATAAAGCAGTCAGGAAAAGAGACTGCACACCCAAGGGAGCCGGAATGAAGAAGAAACGGGTGTCTCGGGGCTCTGGCACAGCAGCACTATCAGGCACAGCGAGGTCTGGCCTGCAACCGCGCCAGAGCTGCAGAGCCATTTGACTGTAGGATTGGTAAGCTCTGGCACACAGAATTGTAAAAGCCCATCTCTCAGACCTCACACACCAGTTTCTGTTCACTTGGGCCGGGGCACATTGAGAGGCAGAGTTCAAGGCAGGTATTTGTGTATACATGCACATGTTCCTCTCCATCAGGTTGTTAAGATTTACTGAAACAGTACAAAGAGCTTTGCCTTCAGTGGAGTGGTATTCTTAATAGTATCTGAGACATTAAACAGCCTTGGGCTGATTTTACTTAACTGTAAATGTTTCTCCTTAGAGATTTTCCTGGTAAAGTTGAGCATACAGTTCTTTTTGTGACTTCTTTCCATCCCCTTATAAATATATATAGTTCCCTATGTGAATGTGAGCTTCCTGAACTGGAGGAAGAAATGCACTGAAATAGATTTCTTAATAAATAAATAAATAATATATATATATATAAATTCTCAAGTATCAGTTTTTTTAAATTTAAGGTTTTAAATATGTGTATAGTCTGGATTTTTCTACTAGCACAATTAATTTCATTGCTTGCAATAGGGTTTATCTTTTAAAAGTAACCCTTAAGCATCTCTGCAAGACCAGACTCACGAGCTCTGTTTTTTTAGGGTCCATTCATTTACAAGACTCCGCAATTCACTGAACCAGAGAAAGAAATAATTCCAGCAAGCACTAAAGTATTGATATAGTTGCCGATGACAAAAGTGTACATCAAACTCAAGATTCTGTTTCCCAAGAGCACTCATGATATATAGCAATATCCTGAAGCAAGTATTTCTAGAGGCCAAAATGATGTTTCAGTTTTGCTGCTTGCAATACACTCACTTTAATGTTGATGGTACCTCCCCAAATGAACATTTATGTTTTAGATGCATGATACAATCACGGATACAAAACACAGACATGAGTTCTATTTTATGGTACCAAAAAATGTTGTCTGCTGCACCTAGAAGCTCAGGGCTAGTTATTATTGGATTTTTCCTTTGTTAATCATAATGGAACAGTGAGCACTGAAAACAAAAGACACTTTTTTGATCTATTAAGATGGAAGAAAAAGTAGCTCAGATGGCTCATGATGAAATGATTTTCACTGCATGGTCTCTGACTTAAACCCACAGAGAAATGTAAGCATCTCAGTACTTTTGTACTGCATATTACCACATATTAAAGCAACAGCTGCACTGCAAAATACAACAGGTGCAGCAGAAAGCACCATCTCTGCCTTCTTGGATTAGCAGTTTCCTTGGAATGAATGGGCGTAGAGACTGCTACCTATGGATGTGGTCTGCTTTGAAAGTGGTGAAACAGGTACTTGATTTGACTGTAGGAACAGGATTTGACTTCCCAGTGGCCTTCTCCCATTGCCTTTCAACATACCACTTTTCCTTGCGTGCCCATTTCACTCAAGAGCCTAAATCCACTCTTATCATCACATAAGTCTAAACAATATTTAAAATGCTTTTTTTTTTCTGATGATGAAATTACTACAGTGACCATAATGAAATCTCTTCTAAACACAGTCTTTCATAACTAATTCTAAAATACACTGGTATATGTCCACAGTCCATAACTATAGATCATTAAATTGAGGCTATATCCTGAGGTAAATAGCTATAAGTCACTCTAATAAACTTACCAAAAAAGCAGTAAAATTTTAGATAGCTAAACTACAACACTTTTTAAAATGTCTGTGTCCACCTCACTAAGCTGATTTAGGAGTAGAGGGCAAAATGGCCAAGCACCCACAGAATAAGTGTTAACACGCCAAAGCTCTTATTCGATAACTTGGAGGTATCCATTCAGATTCCCCACTCCTGCCCCTACTCAGAAATCGAGATATTTCAGAGAGGCTTTCTATGATAGATCTTTTTTTAGCTTCTGGTTCTTTGACACTTGTTCTGAGATGTTTCCCAAGGACAATGACCAGCTTTCATTAAAATCGACTGGAATCATCCCCCATTGGATTTCCTGCTTTTTGACTCGTGCCCATCGACATCTGTA
The DNA here is from genome assembly GCF_019238085.1 of Lagopus leucura. Taxonomy (NCBI): domain Eukaryota; kingdom Metazoa; phylum Chordata; class Aves; order Galliformes; family Phasianidae; genus Lagopus; species Lagopus leucura. The sequence goes on along the minus strand of NW_024962335.1, from coordinate 1,631,699 downwards.
TTTTTGCTGTGGGGGGTATCAAAAAGCTCCTAGGAGGGTCATTCATTCTTTCTAGTCACTATTCCTAGTGCCTCATCTTGTTTAGCTTTTTCATCTTTGTCAGAACCAAGCCAATAAAAGGCAAGCACACAGATTTTGTGAAAGGTAGGCCTTAGATTCTGGACTTCTCTCCAGCTCAGCTGCTGTCAGAATCGAAGATGCAGATTCCCAAAACCCTTACCAGGCTCTCTCCTAATCAAGAGGATGCTGCCTTCCAGTCTCTGTTGCCTTGCAGTTTTCCCTAACAGTGTCTGTTGGCTGTATATTTAACCAATGTCATTTCAACCCCCATAGCAACAAAGCACCTAATCTGTGGTTTAAGACCTTTCTTACAATCCACAAAAGCACGCATTCTCAGACTTTAGTTATTGTCTTTAAAACTGGGAGACCCCCGAAAGTATACTTTCCACACTGAGTTCCATCCAGAAAAGAATTTGTCTTGCTTAATTTGTCTGCATAGTCACAGAGCCTCCTGGGAGGCTAGGAAGCCAGCATGCAGTTCTCTACTCTCATATTTAAACCCATGCATCTTGTCCTGACAATGAATGATCTAACAAGTGATCTTCCTGAGATGGTTAAGAAGATCATCTCTCTTGTGAGAAAAATGTTAGTTAACTTGAGAAGTCAAATCTCATTCACATAAATTAGAGATGATTAGCCTCCAAGCAGCCCAAAGGTAGGTACTCAAGTCCTTGAGTAATGCTGATGTGGTTACTTGCTATTTTCCACAACTAGGGAAGGCAACTTTCAGGTCAATGAGCTGGATTCTGAGCCTCCTAGTTTTAGGAATTGAGCTCCTCAGGAACAGCACAGGAGGAACTGCTGGAGCTGCACTGAGCTGCCAAGAAAAATGATACCCCTGCGATTCTCAAATGTCTTTTTCAAAGAGAAGTGGGAAGCACTGAAAAAGTTTTCATGGTAAAATAGGTAACTATTAAAACACAAATAAATAAATAATGTATTTTACTTGACAGGGATGCTGCAGTTCTTTCAACAAACATTTCCTAAAAATGCATAGAGAACACAACTGTGATCAGTGATACTGATTTATTATTTTCAATAACCTGGGGGAAATTACAGCATACAAGTTTTTTCTACCCCTACACTTTTTGTTTTTTTTTTTGCAGGAACATTCCTTTGCTATCTCCCTGTAGGTTTTTTTTTTTTTTTTTTTTTTCCAGAATCCATTCCTGTTAACATAAAATGTCAGTTATTCATTTCACACTGATGAATCAAAGCTTCATAAGTACTGTGCATTTTATCGTTTCCCTCTTGAAGCACTCACACTCATCTCCTGCAGCACAGGGCTGGCACCTAGGTGCTAATGAAGGCATGCACATGTGATAATTAGCATGATTCCTGTTAAATATTTATAAGGGCTGAGAAATGGAATGCAGAGGGAAGACAAAACACTGTTTGACATTACCTGAATTTGCTCAAATGGTACTTCAAAGCTGAAAGACTCATTGTAGTAGGGATTCAGAGTATTCTTTTTAATTGTTGTCTTTTTCTTCTTCAGCCTCTTACCATTTTGCATCAGATGGATTTTCACATAGGGATCTAGATAATCAAGAGAAGAGGTACAGGTAAGAGAGGTAGTTCAGCGTGCCTTCTATAGAATTTGATCTCACAAATTCATGACTCAAGAAAAAAAAGAAAAATCTTTAGCAACAAGCAGCTTGTAATTAAACAGTCTTAGTTTCTACCATAGGAAAACTCCTATACAACTGCAAAGTGTTTGTGATGGAAAAGGTACAAAATATTTGTTGCACTATCTATCTCCTTAGCATGCAAGGGAAAGGAAGATTTCCACCTAACTTTCTTCTGCAGTTCATTAAGCATCCTGGAAACAATCCTGGAGCTAATTAGCAATACCTTCAGCTCTGTTGTATTTTTGTTTATGTGTACCATAAAATACTATTTGAAATCTCAAGCTCCTCTTTTTCAACAGGTATGTTGGTATGGTACCATCACCAAAAATTTGGCAGGTATCTCCTTTGGCTTTAGGCAGATGACCTGTGATGAAGGGTGAGGCAAGCCATCCCTCTAGGGATTTATATGGAGCTACAGAAAACACCTGCCAGCCGTAAGTCAAGTGTTGTGTAAACTAAGAGAACCTGAATGTAAGCTAAAGAGAGGGCTTCTCATGTCCCTCCTAGGAAAAAGATGGAGCTACAGAAGAAGAATGACAAATGAACGTGAAACTTATCACTGTGAACAAACCAAGCTTTACTCTCCAATGAAATTCACGGTTGAAGGGTCTGAGAACAATAATTGTATTCTGCTACAGTCAGAAATGTGCCTAGGAACACAACAGTTGGAGACACTGAAGTTCTGGAGTAATGTGATTACAATCTATGGTATGTCTAAAGAGAACATAATTCTGTTAGTGGACTCTTCCAGACAGTGGACAAAGGTCTAATAACGTATAATGGCTGTGAGAAGAAACTAAACAAATTTTAGCTTAGAAATACACATTTACTTTAGTAGTGAGGCTACTGAAAATGCTGGAATAGCTTCTCAAGATTTTGTGGTGAACTCTGTCACAGAGGGTTAAGATTCTTTCTCCCTCAAATGACGTAAGTACAAATACAAACTAAATCTGGGTAGTTTTATCCCCTAGGCTAGATAAGGAATTGCAAGGATTCCTTTTCACTGCACAATGAATGAATTAAGAGCAGAAATGTGAAGAACAGAAGTGCTAGCAAAAAGGCAACAAAATTCTTTCATTTTTTTTTTTTAAATACTGTTTTCAACATCATGGCATGCAGTGTTTTGAATGTGGACAACTGGCAGACTTGGACTCCTTCAAATTAGATGATACTTGAGAAAAGGCCCATCTACCTGATTGCTCCATGCTGACTGCACAACAGTTTTGACATGCAAAAATATGATGTTTTAGGTATAGCTAATATATTTATACTAAAAAAGTTTAGTAGTCAAGGAGCCAGCAACAATGCATTAAGACACAGAAATGAGCTATAATGCTGATAAAGTATAATTTGAGTACCTAGGGTAGGCTGGAAGGCTAAGTAGTGTAGTAATCAATTATTATTGAGGGGATTAGAACTGAAGAAGTCTATTGAAATAAATGTAATCAATATAAGCCAATTATTTAGTGACCTGTGCTTGTACAAAGACAACATAAGCAGATTTGATGATTATTCATATGTTCACAAGCAACTTTAATGTAATGATTTATATAGCAATGCAGACACATTCCGATCTACATAAACATTCCATATTTTGGGGACAAATACCTAGAATTCAAGTGTATATGAATGTTTGAAGATTGTATGTAGATTCAATTTAAATTATCTGCCTTGCCTTTAACAGATTTTCTATCGTCCTGCTGGTACTAGAACCAAATTTAACCCTGGACAACTCGTGGCCACAGGACAAGGCAAATAAGCCTTGGTGGCTTCTTTTTCACATCCTATCAGTTTCTTATGTTTCTTTGACAGAATATATGAGTTTGGCTCAGGCAAATGCCAGTTTTTTTCAGTAGGAAAGATCCAGGTGGTACCATCTTAACACTGTCATGCAGAAATGTCAATGGCAGAGGTCCCAAATGGAGTACAGAAGGGCACATACCATGCGATTTAATAGCCTTGGGTTTTTTCACCATATAGTGAAACTGCCAAGCCAAACTAAACATGAATTTAAAAAGTCATCTAACTGAAGCCATGTTACTTATTTTCTAGTTTTAGAAGAATGTATTAAATAACTTTACTAATCACAAAAACAGTGCAGATCAGAATAGGGTGTCCAACTCATATATGTGAATGAATGAGAGACTTTAGCTGAGTTCATCCTTATTAGACTGCATGTCCACTTTCTGTTTCTTGAAGCATCCCAGCCGTACGTGGTTCTCTCTTCTCTTTTTTCTTCTGAGTCCAATACATGAACCCTTCAGTTAGACTGTCCCATAACCTACCTCACCAGCCCTACCACCACCAGCTCTGCAGGAATCTTTTGCATGCAACCTACACAGACGTCCCTGCAACTTCACAAGTGTTTCAAAAAGATGGGTTCTTTTCTACCAAATAACAGAAGCTAAAATGCTTGGACTCAATTATTGGAAGAAGGGAGGATGATCAAAAGCAAGTAGAACCTCTGAGAAGTGACAGTCTCCAGTGATCTTTCTGAGATAAGGCATAGCGATAATGGAAACCTCTCTTCTCACTATTTGTAGCATAACCTCAGTGCTGGCACCATTACTCATGCTGAGTAATGCTTTAATATGTAAATAATCTCACAGAGTAAGACTAGTAAGAATGACAGCACTGATGTTAAAACCCAGCAATGATAAACTGTACATTAAGTGCATAGCATGGGCACAGAGAGCAGAATTCTTTGGATCACATGTAAACGTCTACATACAATGCCAATGAAAATGAGAAAGCTTTTCCCTTTGTATAGTCTGGATAGTTATCTAATTCCAGAGTAGATACCTGTCTTTTGTCAAGTGGATTGTACCCCAAAAAGCCAAGGTAGCCTATTAGCTTGGATGTGAACAGTTATACTGCAGTTTTGAAGAGGTGAACATCACTCTGTTTTTTCCTACAGTTTTGTTCTTTTTGAGTATGCAGGGGCTTAGATCCATGTTATTACCCAACGCATTACACTACCCAGCCACCTGGAGGAAGGGATGTTGCAGCCGGGGCATTACAGATGCTTCTCTGCTAAAGGAGACAGAATGGCTGTGTGTCCATTGCTTAATAACTCACACTAAGCAATGCGTGGGATTAAAAAACATTGTGTTATTTATTCACTCATTAACAGTCTATCCACAAATGCTAAAAAGCTATAAAATTAATAACAACTTGTGCACTATAGATTTTACAACAACATCTCAAGGGAGGGTGGCTGAACAGCTTTTAAAGCACTGGATGACAAGCTGACAAATTTTGTCTTCCTGAAGTTTGCAGTAAGATGCCAATGTTATTTAAAGGAGAAGTGATATGGCATGTGATATCAGGTAAAGATATCTTGATTTATGTGGACTGTGAAGCACACATGCACAATTAGGATCCTCTTAATACAACAACTATTTTATCATCATCATGCCATAGACAAGATGCACATAATTATTAGGGGCTTAGGAGAAGCAAATTTGGCAGTTAAAAGCAAATACTACATTGCAAAAGAAGAAAATCATGGCTAATGACCATAGCTGAGGAAAAATGTGGAACTCAAGAATGACTGTTTGAACGTGAATTTTAAGATGAAAAGTATGTTACAGGGATCGGTAGTTAATGAAAAATCATTTTCCAGGTAGTATTCAGCACACAAATTTCCACTTGTATGGATCTTCAGCAGAAAAATGTCAACAAAGTACTCAGCATGGCATGGCTTTACTACAGTGGCTTATTCTGAATGCAAACACAAGGACGGTGCTGATCTTTGATAAATATTTGTAAGGCTTCTGTAATATGAAAAGCAAGCAACTAGAAAGTTGACAAATTTGAAAAATGCTTCAGGGGAAACACTGGACTTGATTAGGTGTGCATTTACAGTCCAGAATGCATGTGGGGGAGAGTAACAGTTTAAAGAAAAAAATCCCACACAGCTCTGTGCGGAGGGTTCAGAGAAAACACTCAAGCCTCAAAGAATCCTAACATGATTACGAGGAAAAAGCTGAGCCAGAACAAACTAGTCATGGATACAGCTGAGTAAAGTTTCACATGAAAAATACTGTAATATGAAGATGTACTCAAATAAAAAGTAGAAACTGAAAAGAAATAGTGTCAGAACTGCCTCTGGCTATGTTTTTGTCTTCAAACTGTTCAGGCTAACTGGGTGCTAATTAGCACACTTTTTTTTTCCCGCCAGCGCTGACGTTTGGAGCAAAGGCAGACAGTGGTGCTTCCATTTTGGGAAGTAAAAGAAATTCTTGAAGAACTCAGAAATTGATTCAATAAGTAAAGAAAATCAGATTCAGAAATGTAGCCTTAGAAATGGCTCCGCACTCACAGTTAGAGCAGAGGTAACTTGCGAGGAGGGGTGTCAGTTCCACTACAAAGAGCCAGGATCACTCACATCCTACAGCAACCAGCAGGGTAGGAACACAAGGCCAGTGCCTCTGAACAAGGCAGGAGGAGAGCTCCCACAGAGCACAGTGGGACAAACTTCGCCAGTAGTTCCCACAGGTTTGCTGATTCTTCCCAAGAATCATGAGATGTGCTCCCTCTGTGGGCCTATAAACCCTCCTCTCCCAGGAGAGCGATGATTCACACGATGCCTGTGGCTTTCAGGCCATGGACAATTTGGCTTAACTTTTTCTTCTGTGTGTTCATGTATGGATGAGAAGGGATAATTAAAGTCTATGACATAATGAGCTTGTAGTGATATTATGCCTCAATTGTCTAAGTCAATATTTTTGAGATGAAGTGTGAGCTCTGGAAAGGAAAGAAAGCCAGAGAGGAGGAAAATGTGTTATCTAGAGAAGAAGCAATGTAAGATACCACTATTAAGAAAGAATGCAAGTGCTATGGTACATTCTATATTGGTTTATATTCATTGATGCAAGCTACTGGACATTCTACTTTCCTCCACAAATAAGCACACGGAAAGAGGAATGCAATTTTTACGCAGCAGCTGACATCTCAAGAGAAATACTGAAAAACATTCTTACTAGGAGGAATTCTCTTGGCATAAAATATAGGTTTTGCAGTTCGGTTTTTTTTTTTTTTTTTCTTTCTTTTTTAACCACAACATTTCAATGAAAACAGGATTGTTGAGTTTTATTCAAATGTCCAGTTCTCAGCTAGCATTCCCATTTAGTCACTAGGGACATTACTGGAGCTTCCATAACCCCACTGGGCTGTAGAGTACTTGATGTTATCAGCCAGATCTTGAGCTGCAGCCAGTACTTGATCAGTGCACAAGGGAAATGTGGGTAGCAAAAGTATTTCCTGCAGTTTCTGGTGGTGGCATCTGTGCCAGTTCCGATCCCAGCAAAACACTTTTAAAAATCACTTTATTAAGTGGGCTGAGGATTCAGCTGCATGCCTGGGAGATTCTCCCAGCACCACCCTGTGGCCATGAATTGAGTTCAGAAATTGCAACCAGCCCAGGCAGGGTGTCAGTGGACTGCTCCAGATGCAGCTCAGGGTTCTTTTTTGTCCTATTATTTGTCGTGGTGTAACAGGTAAGATGATTTTGGTTAATGTATTTCCATAAGCACCTTTAGCAGAAGAGTGCATAATTTATATAACTTATCCAAAGAGTGGATAATTTATACATGAAAACATCTGCCCATTCATGTTCAGGAACAGATCCATTCTCATAGGAATAATGGATTCCAATAATCCATTTAAAGTTGGGGAAGAGGGATCAGTATTTGGAAGAACTAACAATAGTCCCCTGTTATAATGAAAAAGGCGAATGGTGTATAGCAAAGCAGCCTCAGAATAACAGCTGTGCAGTTAAATGAGCATCAAGTTGTTACTGAAATGCTGAGTTCAGAGAAGCAGAGAGCTAGGGGAGGATGGAGGTGTTGTAAAACTGACAGCAGAGCCAGCAATTCCCTCATCTGAGAATCCCAAACTGAGAGTGCTGAGCATGTAGAGCTGACAGTAAAAACAGAAATGTTCACAAAGGCCTAAGGGCTATTCAGCCTGCAGATGAGTCTGTAATTCCACCCATAGTGCTTCCAACTGCAACATAACAACAAATGTTACAACACCAGATGGGGGAAGTAGCATAAAACTGAAAAAATGAAGAAGCCAAAACTCTTATTTAAAAACAGCACAAATTAGTGCATATGAGATTATGATTAAGTTTAATGCCAGAGCAAGGGCAGTTGATCTGTCTCTCTTGAGTCCAAGCAGCTCACTTCAACATAGCTGCACGAGGCAAAACAAATAGTTCTATGAAGCGCCCTAAGTGTGGGTTGAACCAACAGGAAAAAACTCCTTAAGATTCGGCCATGTGTAAGCACATAATGCCCTGGTGCAAAAGCAATGCAACTTAACCAGGCACTCTGTAAATGTGATTACATGCAAACTGCAAGCATCGAAGCAGTAAACCTCATTCCCCTGTATTTGCACCAGGAAGGGAGGAGCTGACTGCTCATCAAGCCTGAATTCAGCAAGCAAATACAGTGTGGCACTGTAAAACTTTTAACATACTGGGAAAGGGTAACAGATAATAAACAAAAAAGCATACTGTAATATGAAAAATGTTGTGTATCATTGTATATGACAAAATATACAGATGGAAAGAATACAGTAACAATGAAGATGTTGCTGGCATTACCATCAAGTGGTGGAAAAATATTAAGTGGGATTGCTGATGTAGGCAGACTGTCCAGTAAATGAATTCAGATAGAAACCAAAGCTAACTGGCAATACTTCAGGCAGAACATTCCTGCAAACTGCTGAGTCTGAATTTATGTAATACATTTTGATGATACAGAGAAAAAATTAATTACATTTATATTTACTAAATTGGTGGTACTGGAAACAGCAGAAAGAGGATAATATACAGAAGTTCAGAGAGATTCAAAGTACTACTCCGAAGTGGAGTGAGGAGGAGGGAGGGGGAAGTATGCCCTGAATGAGAAATAATGGTGTACAGAGGAGCAGAGAGAGAAGCAGAAGCACATTATATAGAAAGCAAAATGGAACTGAGATTAAGAAACAGGTCATATAGGATGCTTTAGCAGAAAAAGACAGAAACTGGGTGAAAAATGATGCATCTAGCTGGGCTGCTTGTGAGTGTCTGTGGGCCCTGCAAAACTTGGCTGCCTGTCTATCCAAGTCTTTCAGAGGGGGGCACCAATTTTTGGGATAGGGGGACAGAGTGCAGTTCTTTCTGAGGCACACACTGCCCTCTTGTACCTACAATTCAAACATCACGATGAAAGAGTGAGGTTAAACTGCTAGCTTGATTGAGATGTTCTTCAGACCTCTCTGTTGGCTGAAGCCATCTGAACACACATACTGATGTCTCGAGGTTGATACAAGGCTAAAAGACACAAGAAACACGTTCTCAATCTGCACTGCTGAGCAGAACACCGCATTTTGAGTACTACTGTCATTTAGCAGTGCCAGGCCTGGCACTGTGCCTCCTGCCTTTGATGGAAGTGCCTTTGCCCACCGTATTTATGTGATCCTCACCTTTGGGCCTCTGTCAGATCAAATATCTACTCCTGTGGGTATCTGCTGCAAATAGCTTCTTGCCTGTGCACTGGATGATGGTGTGACTATCAAGATTTTAGGGGACTTGATTGAAAGAAACCCAGAGGGATATACCAATTTTTGTTAGCCAAGAATTTCTATTTCCCTGGTGATGTTTCCTTGTGCTTCCAGGCTTAAACATGTGGGATGAAAGTCTCGAGGAAGACTGCTGTGCTAGACAGAGACAAAAGTAAGGAAAGGCACCTGGAAATAACTGGGCGAAAGCAAAGAAAGCAATTTCTTTCATGTAGTGGAATGCTGCACTTATGAGAAGAGCTGACTGAAAGGAACTAATGCCAACCAGAAAGAAGTTTAGATCATAATTCAAAAGAATATGTTGCCACAGCCAAGTGGCAAATATCCTTACTTAGGGCAAATGTCCTAAGTGACTGCAATGGGGTAGGAAATGGCCTTCAATTTCCATTTTCTTTCTCTGAAAACAGTGGATACAGCTTTCCCTTTACTGCCTGTGCACTTTGAGCAATACGTTGACTGAAAGCAAATGCCTTTTTTGGTTGTTTCTCCAACCCCCACAGCAAAAAAAAAAAAAATCAAAAAACAAACATTAAAAACCCAAACCCTGTAGCTGTGAGGCAAAACAAGTCCTAATCTTAAATTGCACAGAGGACAGATAGGAGTTCCAGTATTACTGGATAATAAAGAAAACTGCACTGAAGTGAGTGACAGTATTCACTGAAAGGAATTAATCAACCCTGAAATAGAGAGAAACTCTATTAAAAGCAAAAGATGTTCTAACTGGTTTATTAGCGATTTATTGTAGCAGAGACACACATTCTGTGGTCTTCATGTCAGCACTGCCACAGTAAGGGTTCGTGGTGTGACTGCTCATCAGCTTGTATATAAAGAGAGTCCACAAGCACCTGTTTTTCAATCTCAATTTGAAATAACATTCCTAGGACTTTTTCAACTGGAGAAGTTTCCACTTGTATGAAGTTCCATCTTCATTTTGTCCCCATTAATTTTTTTTTCTATTGGATTTAAGCATTAGGGAAAAAGTGCATGTAAAGAGCTACATGATTGCAATATGCTTTTAGCCTACAAAGATCCATTTAGAATAACTAAGAGAAAATAAATGGCTCTCTTTCTCCTCCTCCTCTCTTCTACTCTCCAAAGCATGTGCTGTCTTTTCAGCAGGGTTTTGCAGTGTTTTCTTGTATATTCTTACAGTCTATTTTTAACACCTAATTTTAGTGTGATTCACAAGATCAAAGTCTTTGCTGTCTCAAACAAGGTACCACCAATCCTCTACAAGAAACCTAAAGCAACCCATGACACAGACATCTATTTGTCTCTTTTAGGCTCAGAGGCCACACAAAACCTTTCCCTCCTGTCTGCCTAAGACAAACACTAATGACAGCTCCAGTCGATTTGCTTTTCAGTGGTGAGAAGGAGACTCCTGGAACACCTTAAGGCAAGAACTGCGTCTGCTCCAGGCATGAACACGACCATTCTGGGTGACGTTCCCCATTACTGTTCGGAAGACTGGCTTTGTCTTGGATTAAATTTAACAACAGTTAGGAAAAGAAGATCAAAATCAGATTTTCTTGGGACAGGCAATATCTTCATCTCAATCTCAAAAACAGAAATTACAGTGTAGGCTAAACTTACCAGCAGTTTCAATTGAGCTCAACTAAGTTACATCAGTTTAGCAAAGAATGACAACTGAATGAAAACCTGTTTTGCAGTGTAACAAAACCACAAAGCTTTGAAAAGCCAGAAGGTCAGATTTTGAATGTGGGCTCTTACAGAGCAAGGGTTGTGGGGCTGCATTCCTGATGCCTCCACGTAATGAAAAGCAGTGACCTGAAACTCAAGGTATTTTTACATAAACAAGAGTAACATCAGGATTATGCCCAGAATTATGGAAGTGCTGAAGTCATAGAATCATAGAATGGCCTGGGTTGAAAAGGACCACATGATCATCTAGTTTCAACCCCCCTGCTATGTGCAGGATTGCCAACCATCAGACCAGGCTGCCCAGAGCCACATCCAGCCTGGCCTTGAATGCCTCCAGGGATGGGGCATCCACAACCTCCTTGGGCAACCTGTTCCAGTGTGTCACCACCCTCCGAGTGAAAAACTTCCTCCTAAATATCTAATTTAAACCTTCCCTGTCTCGGTTTAAAACCATTCCCCCTTGTCCTATCACCATCCACCCTCGTAAACAGCCATTCTCCCTCCTGTTTATATGCTCCCTTCAAGCACTGGAAGAACACAATGAGGTCCCCCTGGAGACTTCTCTTCTCCAAGCTAAAAAAAAGCCCAGTTCCCTCAACCTTTCCTCATATGAGAGGTGCTCCAGCCATCTCATCATCTTAGTGGCTCTCCTCTGGACCCACTTTACCTTTCTTCTGTGCCCCCAACTCACAGAAAAATTCAAGACCTGGAGATCTCTGTGTTGCAAACGCAATACGGTGGGTTAACATTCAAAATCAGACTACGGAACAAGTATTCAAGGCCAACAGCATCTGCAGTAAGAACAATCTGCTGCCAAGAATATTATTCCTGTTCTAAGACAAGATCAGACAACTTGACAAATGGCATCATTAAATGAAAGACGGAAGTATTTCTGAGAACATGACCAATAGTCCATGCTGCAATGCACCCCAAGCTTCTTCAAATCCTCTAAGCCATTTAATGGCAGAAATGGATATTTGACTGACATGTTATGATTTCATCGCTTACTGTACACCACTTTAGCTTAAAAGTCAGTCAAATGTGACACAAATGATCAGAAATCCAAAGGTACATGATAGTTTTCAGCTTGGATACCTGCTACAATTTTATACAGCTGCTATCCAATTTGGTACAAAAGTGGTGGAGCAATCTGATCGCGTACTTCACTGACAAACCAGATTGCATCTGCGCAACTTGGCGTAACTTTGTGTGCTGCTCCATCGAGACGAGAACTTGATGTAGTCTACTCAAGGGATCATGTTCTGTAATAAAATCAAACAAACCAAGAATCCAGAAAGCACATATGAATTTCAGAAATCCTTTAGCTTTCAGAATTGAAAGTAGGAATATTTGAAAAGACAAGCCTGAGTGTTTGAGGTTATTAGAAGATGAGGAAGAGGATGACACAGCAGTGAAATGGGTAAGTGTTGCTATTTGGAATCAACAGACTGAAACGATAATAAGGGAAAGGTGGATGACTCTGCTTCCAAGCCTAGGCAATGGTATATAATTGAGAATATAAATAATTCCAGCAAAACTAAGCTGGAAAAAAAACCAATACTATTTCCAATAAATGTTCACAAAATATAGATTTTCTAAGGTACTAAGTTTTTTAAGATGCAGATGGGTCCATTTTCACCCAGCTCCTGCTAAGAAATGCTGCTAAGAATGTGAAGCGATCGATTCCCCAGAGCTTCCAGCTTCAAGTTTCCTCTGCAAACTCCTATTGAACACTCTTCTGAAATAGTCAATAACTATGTGACAAAAGGCCTTTTATGTGTGTCTGTGAATAATGACTGCCAAGGCAGTCACTCAACAGCGATAATAAGAAATAGTTAAAATTCCTTCTGTTACACGTACATAGCAATAATAACAACTAGCAAGCAAGTTCATGCATTTCAGAAAGACAAAAATATTCTCCCTTCAGAAAAGAAGATGACAAACGTTAAAAAGACTGACCAAAGGAGAATTGAGGTTTTAATTAAAAAAGCCAGGTTTACAAACAATAAACTTGCCTTTGGGATACCGTCAGAGGAGATAAACAGGGAGAGAGAGAGGGAGTGCCTCCAGCTAGCTTGCCATTAGCACAAAGGAAAACAATTGCAGGGCTTAGGGAGGATTTAGCTTTAACAAGTGCTTATCACAGAGTAATGTCATTGCACACTATTGTATTTGGGATGAAATTAATTTCCAACTCTATATTAACATTTTAGAGACCCTGCTTGATGGAGAAATAAAATCCTTTGGATTTTGCTACATCACCAGATGTAGCAAAGGCCATTTTGAGATCTGGTGAATTTGACCACCTGTTACCTGTAGAACACTATTAAAATGAAAAACAAATATATAGAAAATTGGTTTCCTTCTATAATGGACAGCAGGTATTTCAGAGCATTGACAAGTTGAGTGTCCAGAATCAAATCAATAAAGAAAATAAAACAAAGGGGAGAATTTTAAGTTTATTTAATTTTATATCCGCATCATTTTATTCCTGTGTTATAATTAATCCACTGAAACTGTGACTCGGTGCTTTCAAGCCACACAGCAGTATAATGAAAACTCCACTGTGATGGAGTAGGTGTTTTCCACAAGAAAACCTGTTCAGCTAGGTAACAGGAAACAATTCGTTGCCTTACCATAAGGTAAGACAAAAGTGGTGATTTAGAGAGTAGCGAAAGCAGAAATTTTAGCACATGTGGGGAAGCCCATTTTCTGCTCTTTATTAGTATTAGCTCAACAACTGTTGTCGTTCATCTCTGCAGGGCTCCTTTCTCGCTGCATTCCCCAAGCTGAGAGGAGCCCTCTGGAAGTCGCAGAAAATTGGCTTTTGCTACCATATTAGGAATCAAACAGAGCAGCAAAAGCCCCTGGCTGAGTTGGATAAATCAACAGGGAACGCATTTGCCTTCCAGCCAAGTGAGTACAGCAAAGTGATTCAGGAAACAAAATAAATAATAATTAAAAAATGAATCCTAAGCAGTAAGCAGTAGGACTTAAAGCTTCTTTTTCTGTTTGACTTTTATCATACTTCCTACTGAAGTGTAGAAAGAAAGTACATTTCCAGATATGAGAAAATCTTCTTCCTTAAATTTCTTTTTGCTATGGAGTGAAATAATACCAAGACAAATATCAGTGATCAGTGTCAAATGTTTTTAACACGTTATTTTGGGCTGGACAGCCATCATGATACCAGCGATCACCCACTGTACTCAAAGTGCAAGCTTTGCTGGTGATTCAGCAATTTATGTGTAAAGGCAGAACATGGAATCACTGCTGTACTAGTGTACTACAGTATGTGTGTACTGCCATATTCTGAAGAACATTTAATAGAGAGGGTCTGTAAAATATCTAATCCATTTTGCAGTTGCTGAAAGGATGCAATTCCACGTAGACGTGATCAAGATTTATAGATCCTGTGTAAACAAGGCAAAGCCAAATAAGAACATGCCAGGAAAATATGGTAAAGACTTGCTTCTATTGTAGAACATTTCACTTCTATTGTAACACATTTTGGGAAGGCAAACTGCATAATGAACTCTTCTTATCCATACCTCATTCTAACCCATAGCCATGGGGCTCCTAATGCGTCCCTTGTCTCACACAAGCAAAATGAATGAGGTGATTACCCCACAGAATTTAATTCAAAGGGTTATGAAGATAGGAGCAGAAATCCTATTTTGCCCATGGAAATGTCACCACCTCTTCTGAGAGAGAGAGTTTGTGGAAGAAGGTAACAGTATAAAAGGAGATTGTATGTATGTCTAGCATTTGATTAGAGGAAGGAAATCAGCAGGATTCTGTCATCCAGCATGTAGTCACAGTATAAAAATAAACAACGACTGAGGGACTGCAGAAATAAGATGGCAGTCGTGGCTTTCTATGGCTTTAGAAACAAGAAAAAAAGCTGCTGTTTCCTAACTACTAGTTCTCCTTCTCCAGCACACTGATTTCATTGCTGTCTTTTTTCCTTTCCTGCTCAGGCTTTGTAGCTGCATGCTGTTGTCTGCTCCACGTGCGCTGTTTTCCAAAAGCCAGTCCTAGTCAAATAGCCACAAAATACATGGACATTAGCAAACAAAACTTGTACGTATTACACTGCGAATTGTGGCCAGATACGCCTACCCCCTCCAAAAACATGAAAGGAAGGAAAACCAGAAATTGACAGTTGGCTGCTGGCCAACTCTTTGTATGAATTTCCCTTTGCCCCATAATTACCAAAACTGACAATTTTTTCCCACCTCACTCTCTTGAAAGCTCAACTTGTGAACCAACAGGAAGATCAGAAACATGCTGGATGTCACTGAGCACTCAACTACCCTGGGGCCTGGGACAGCCCTGCGGTTAAAAGTGACTTCAGGTTGATTGAACGGCAATGTGGTGGCCTCCAGTGGATGCAGTCAGATAACAGCCTACAACAGTCTTGCTGGATTCATTTTTCTTCTTTTAGCTGAAGTGAGCATGAAAGTTGCATTCTGTTTGCTCAGTTTTGTTTTGCTTCTCCTAATAAGCCGGGGCGCTGAGCAGGAATTCAGCAGGAACAGGGGATGGTGGGGCTTAAAGCCCTGTTCCCTTCCATTCCTGATTGGGGGATCTGAATCTATACTGTTGATTGCAAGGAGATGAGCAGGGCAGAATACAGGGCAGAGAATTTCCAGAAGACTCGACTTTGCATCAAGTTGATTTGGTTCTCCTTTGCAAGACAGTTAGAACATCTTCTGTAATAAGGAATATTGTTCAATTAAGAATTAGTGTATGAGGAACAACACAACTTTGGCAGCAGAAGTTGCAGATTATAAAGAAAAGCAGTGAAAAAAAATGCAAAAAAAAAAAAAAAAAAAAAAAGTAAAAAAAAAAAAGTAGTGTTTATACTGCTACACATTCCATCAATTAAATTCCTCAAATCAATTAGAAATGAAAGAAGAATGGATGGGATATACTCTGAGTCCTTCCAGCACAAGTTTGGTATCTCAATTAGATTTTCAAAAAATAAAGGCTTAAGGTGCCTTTAAAGCTTCAAAGTGAGCTCTGGTGTACAAATTTGCCTACAACAATTTTCCCACTGCACTGCAACAAGGCATTTCAGGTTTGTTTCTCACAGCATTGCTCTCACTCTAATCATGGCAAATTCGAGACAGGGCTGTAAGCAGAGCCAACAGAAGCTTCTGAAAGGCTCAGTATCTTTCTGCTTCTCCTGGAATTATCAGTATCTTTGTTTCATGAACTTCTGAACTGGCTGTAACCACGTCCCAGCATGTTAAAGGATTGTCCTTCACCCAATGCCAGACTGTGAAAACATAGCGGATTACAAAAAGATTTGACATTTATTTACAAAATACCCATGTACCCCAACTTCGTATGTTTTACTTTTTGTAAGGAGGTGACTTTGCCAACCATTTCTAAAAGATTAAAAAGCCTGCTGTGTCATCTCATATATCTTCATTCAGTCTCTAATGCAGCCAGAGAGCACAAAGGCTGAGAGAAAACCTTTTATCATTCAGAGTTATTGACTGGGCCAGAATACTGTATTAGGCACCTCAGGAAACTTTTAGCTAAAACTTGCTTGTTTGAGAAATGGCTGACCTTGTAGGTGAAGGAAAGCAGGCATTCTCAAATGTCAAAAAGGTTGCTATCATCTAGAAATCAAGCACATCTTAGGGAAAAAAAGGTCTATTTACTGACTAGAGACAACGTACTGAAAAACTCTGGCATTGATATTCAAGCCAGCAGCCAGCTCCTGTAAGCACTGTATCATTAGAGAAGTGAGACTACAAAATCAACTGTATGCAAGCTTTAAAAATATTGCACCGCTGCCAACTCTTATGATTTTATTACAATCCTTGAGGTATATGGTGTATTTCTTGAAGCTTTTGTTTCTCAGCTTTAATTTCAAATCAGAAATAACATCGGTAACCCTTATGGCTAGAAAAAAGATCTGAAAGCACAGAATCCAAAGCTTCAAGTCAAGAATCATTCATTCATGACTACTTAAAATGCATTTATTTTTAAGCAGAGAGAAATAATTTTGATGCTACTGTCCTCTGATCACCACCAACACACCATAAAACTAAGCTCCTTCTGACCTTTTTTCTCACATCTTCTCATAGCTTCCATTTCAGATACCATCAATATGCAGTGCTAAAAGCTTTAAAAGCGTAGTTAGGCAGGCCTTTTCCCAGCAGTTTTTCTGACATTTCACCCAGAACACTTTCAGAATGAAGTCAGAATCAGTCAAAAGAAAGGCTTCAGAAAATTCCTCCTGGTGTCCTCTGATGTAGGATGTGGACACCCCTAACTGATGCCCACACAGAACCAGGCAAAGCATTAACACAGGCAAAGAAAAACAACCAGAGCTACATTAGTTACTTACTGTTGGGTCAGCAGGAATTCACCCACACAGGCGTTCTCACAATTTTGGTAAATATTTGTCTAGCTGCTGCAGTCACTAGCTACAACTGTACTTACTGTCGGGAAAACACTTATCACTAAATTTCCTGTAGCCCTCTTCCAGCTGTAAGTGTGATACAAAGCTACTTTATCAATTATTATTTAGGTTTCCTCCTGAGGAGAAAATAAAGCAATTTAGAAGACTAATCAGACAGAAGTAGAGTTTTGAAATGCTGGACTGAAGAAACCTCCCTACAGTTTCCCCAGCAATCTGGCTGTGCCATGTATTCTCAGGTGGTGCCTGTTTCTTCTGATTTAGTTTTGTTAAGGCCCAACTTGGAGCTCTGGTGAGTGTGAAAGCAGGGTGGTAAGCAAGGACAGTGGATGCCACAGAGCAACCGCTCCTACCTTGAGGCTCCTTGGGCAGCTGCTCCCATCAGACAGAAGCAGGGCAGCAGCTGGGCTGTGCTCCTACTCAGAATCAGGTCTCTGCTAGTCAGAAAGGGAGGTAAAGGGGGGGGGGGGGGAAACAGACAGTTTACTGTTTCACTGTTATCCTAAAGGTTCCTGATTATCCCTGATCCCAACACACAGTGTTCATGGGATCTCTTCAGTTTATTGTGCTCAATTAAGAACACTAGGTTTCCTTGCCCCAGTCTGTTGAAGGTTTAGCTTAGCCATGTTTCTTCTGCTTCCTATTTATGTCGTGACTATAAATGGTAACTATCTCCTATCTGTTTACATTGTACCCAACACAACTAGATTCACCTCTGAAAGTTACTTTGAGGGTAGATTAAATAGAATTTCATTTTCTTGGTTTATAGCACGGGGCATCCGACTTCCACTGACAGTTGCCTACAACTGAATCAAGAAATTTCTCTCCGCAGTTCATTGCACA
Organism: Lagopus leucura; assembly: GCF_019238085.1. NCBI lineage: Eukaryota > Metazoa > Chordata > Aves > Galliformes > Phasianidae > Lagopus > Lagopus leucura. The sequence continues at coordinate 1,613,495 of NW_024962335.1, read as the reverse complement.
AGGTACCTTGTTTATTCTTCATCAGATTTTATTCATACATTTAAAGCAAAGCAGGAACACAGCAAGCAGTCAATCTGGTTTTTAGCATACATGTGCACTATTTCACCAAATGATTACTTCATTGAGTTTGTATCTCTCAGGATGACTCTCTTATTGCCTACGTTATCAAGTCCCCACACTGCTCTGAGGTGCTCTGACAGAATTTAAAAAACCCAATGAACTCAAAGACCTCACAATAGCTGCAAGTCTCTCAAACCTGTGTGAGTGTATATGCGTGTGAGTGTATATGTGTGTGTGTATATGTGTGTGTGTATAAAATTAACAATGAAAGCTTCAGCTCATCTGGTAGCATTTGCTGATGATTTGGCATTCCCCACTTCATGTCAGGAATTGCAAACAATACAGTAACACAGCTATTACCAAATACAAAAATTCAGAAATTGGAAACAATTATACAGTTGAGTTATATTATGTAAAGTAATGCCTTATAGAAGTCTTATAGCTATCATAAACTGCTTATAACTTCAGCTTGTTACAGTGACAGTACTGAATATATTCAGTTTTGTTTAAAAAGACAACATCTCTCTTTTATCTGTTCATTGCAGTAACTTCTGTTCAAAATACAAACAACAATTAGAAGAAAGACTGGAAAGGTTTTCTCTGTCTTTGTGGTGCTCCATCAGTCTCCCAAAGAACTAGATGAAAACTTGATTTAAGTCTTGGAAGAATTAACCAAATAGAATTGGAAGTGAACAGCAACCCATTAATATCCAGGCCTAGAATAAATAAAACCAGCTGATTGAATTCAAATGTGACAAAGACTGCAAGAGGTTAGCCAGCAAGTCTTCACATCATTTTTTCAACAGTTTAAAGAAAAGAGGCCATGGAGATGGGTGTCATAATGTATTTTGCCTTTTCTTATGATAAACAGAGTGAGAGAGAAAGCAGAGGTAGGGAAGGAACACTGAACACAGTGGTTAAATGTATCTGGAAGGTGACTAAAAGCAGTTGAAGTCCCTCCTTCAATGAATATTCAGTTATTTAGAAGAATAATTTGGGTACAGTTAATCTCTAGTATCTATCCAAGAGGACTCCCCTAGGAAGGAGGAGATCTGATTCCCTAATGCAAATGAAGTTTACACTCTTCAAATGCTGACTTTGAAAATCCTCCTGGCTGCACTTGTTCCAATGATTAGATGCTTTGGTACCCGTAAGTCAAGTTTTGAGGAACTCAGAGGAGCAAGAACTAAACTGTTGTCATTATTTCCTAAAAGCTTCACTGCAAACACTATTTTTTCATGCCACTCTTCTCTATAATGGATACAGAAATTTGCTCTCCTTACACGGTGTTTAACTGTCTTCCACTGGCATGATAAAGTAAGTCTGTGTTTTGCACCAACAAGACATCCCACACTGGATTTACTAGCAATTAAAAATACTGCATACAAAACCTTGGATAAAGTGAGAAACAAGAATTGGCCAAGTTTGTTGCAGACTGCAGAATAACAGCAGAACAAACCTGGGTGAGCTCTGAGGAGTCTGTGAGAGCTGAGTCAGTGGAATTTTTGTTTGTCTAACATCTCTGTATGCCACACATAAAGTAAAGACAGGGCACAGTTATAGCTTTTCTAGTCATGGAAGCACAATTCTACAGCTAGTGCTCAATAGGCGAAGACTGTTGATCAGTGAAAATTGTGTGCTCACTCCTAAGAGAAGAAAAGAACACTGCATTGCGTATTCAGATGCTAACCAGCACCCTGCTAACTCCCCATCATAGACTCAGTTCCCTGGCAGTCCCCATGCCACAAAAAACAACTGTGCTGCCCTAAACTGCCTTCGAAGCAACCCCAGTGAGAAAAGAGTCAGAAACTGATTCTAATAAAGCAAAGACAAAAAGGCACTTAAAACTACATCAGATAATTTAAAATTGTGCAGAGCTCCCTGACAGAATAAATGGGAACATTACCATCTTTGGAGAAATTTTATCTGTTCAGATAAGCAGAGAATTGGGCTGATAATGCCCTACCAGATAAAATTACGTAACCACTTATCTGTAAAGGTTACCTTGGTTTTCTTTATAATGGAAATATCTCCACCAAAACAATTATTGAGCCGCTTAGTTATAAAGCCATGTGGGAACATCACAATTGCTATCATCAGTTTATGATTATCTTTCATTATTATTAATTCCAATAGTGCTATATAGTGATAATGAATCACAATGGGGGCACTGCTCCAGTTATTGTAGCACAGTATAGCCACCAGACCTGAACAACCTCCTGCTACTGCAAGATAATTCTGTTACACTTTGTCTTGTTTTCCTCTAATGTTCTTGCTCTCTCTTTTATCTTTTGTGCTTTCAGCTTCCTAATCTGAGCAAAACCAATGATAATATTTTCCTCTTTGATAAATGCCCTAGTGACATCTCAATTTTTATTCATATCAGTCTGCCTGTTTCAATTCAGATCAATAGTCAGATTCACCAGACATACTGAGACCAGCATGTGAAAAGGCATCCTTATAGAAGCTTGAAAAGTCAGCCCTAAACACACCATTCAATACCTTAAATATCGGGAATGATGTGTGAACAAGCAACACTGTGTGCCCAGTTGTTCAAAATAACAGGATTACATTATTTTAGACATGATCTTACTGCTTTGCATCTTGCTAAATTATTTACACTTGTGCTGAATGGGCATTCAGTTGTGCCTTTACAGTTTGGTTGCTCTTTACATCATTTTTCAGACACAGCTACATGATTGAACAAGCCTTTTGTTGAACTAGAAAATCAGACTTATGCTCAACCCTACATCAATTCCCTAATAATGATTTTCCATCTTGCAATCTGAAGTTCAATTCAAGGACTGGTGGGAGATGAAAACTGACTTTTTTCACATGAGAATTTGCCTAGTTCAGATCTGAACATCAACAAAATATATGCTACGAATGCACTGTCTTCATTCATATGTGAATAACTTTTTACTTACTCCCTCTTTATTTCTTGAGGGTAGCCCACGTCCCTTTTTGGTATCTGAAATCCCCACTATTATCTTGCACCAGATAAGTATTTACTTTTGACTGTAAACTCTTTTTTTTTTTTTGTAATCTACTGCTCATACACATTAGGCATGGTAGATGCTGCAAACACTTTTAACACCCTGACAGCATAACCCTCCAGTCTACAAGTCTGCCTAGGTCTAAAGCTGACTGATTTCCAGAAAGATACAACCTATGGATATACATCTTTTTTCAGTATGCAAGATGTAATGTAAGTGCACAGAGAAAGAGACTCTGACCTAATTCACTTATAGGTGTGTTTTGGAATTTTTATGGCATCACATCTTTGTGTGTGAGGGAATCTGTTAATACATTACTAACTTTCATAAACTCCTAATTTTCTTAGCACATATTCTGTAAGAATAATGTTCATTTGACTAAGATCATGAAATGCTACATTAATTTAATATGCTCTAAGAACCTTATGTTTCATTTCTTTTCAATTTGAATACTTAACAGTGCTGAAATCAACTTTTACCATAATATTCAAATGGCAACCTAGTGGCTGTTTTCTCTATCTCAAAAATATTTTGATGACAGCAAAATGAGCGTTTCCATAGCTGTTTTATTAATGCCTAAGTGGGGCAGAGTATGACAGCCTTTTCAGAATGGTTAAGATACCCGTTAGTTCCTGAAGGATCTCAATGCTAGAGCACGTTAATTCAAAGACTGTTGCTACCTCAGACGTTCTTGTGCTCTGTTATTCTGTTCCTAGCTTCAGCTCACTGCCATATGTAGCCTCGTCTTGCTGCCTGGTATTTTCTCACATGTTTTGCACTCCCAGGAAGGCAGCCTAGAATCCGCTTGGCACAACAAGCAGCGCAGCCTGAACAAAAGGAATCTTCAGCTATTTCCTAATCTCATTTCTCTTAGTCGTGTCATAATAGGAAATTCTTATTCTCTATACTCAGAGGTCAAGTAAAGATTGTAATAATTCTCCAAGAGGATGTCTTTCTCTTTTCTTGGAAGTCTTACTGATGTATGCAGAATATAATGAAAAAAGCCCATTTCAGCTGATGGCCATCTTCTTGATATACATATTAGAACAAATGACTGTGCACTCTATCTTCTGTTTTTTTCCCTGTTCAAATTACAGCCCTATGCTCTCAAGTATTCCTTATTTAGGACTAAAAAAATGTTTTTTCCTCGTTTTCAAAATTCTTTTGTGGTACATGATAAGCTTGAACAATGCTCTTTTCAAATGACTTTCAGAAATCTGCTTGGAGGCTCATTTTGAGACCAATACAATTCTAGAAAGGGACTGCATATATTTTAGCTTTAGTCATTCACATATAGAAATGTCTTTTTCATCAAGTTTCTTTTAATAGGTTTCATTTTCTATGCACATACGATCAGAATAATAGATGATCTTTGCCCCAAACAGCCAGCAATACAAACATAGCCTAAGACTATGAACATTTTTATGTATATACCAATTCTCTTCCATCTCACGGGCTACTCTCAGAATATCAATTTAAATAACTTCTCTGAAAATACTCAACAGTATTCAATCTTTTATTCAGTGATGGAATTAATAAAGTCTAGTAGTTAGCAGTGCTCTGCCATGAGTGAACAGCAGTTTATTACTTACTTTGGTAATTTACTTCAGTACTGAATGTACTTATAGGCAGAAAGAACAATTTGAGGTATGTAATCCTCTTTCTTTCTGTCAAAACTGTCATCTGATGAATCCTTCAATTAGCATGGCAATATTTACATGACATGAAAGTCAGAAATTACTCCCTGCTGGAGGCTGGTGTACAGAACACTGCTAGCTTACCATCATCAACTGTTTCTTTACACAGTTCAGCAGTGTTGGATCCTGATCCATGACCAAGACTACTGTGCACAAATAAACAGAAACAACATGATGGCTGTATTAAAGAATTATAGGCTAAACTGTCAGGATAGTCTCAGTTGCTATTGCATTGCGGATTTTATTTTCTGTATAATGAAGATGTTTTTATTTTTCAGTCCTGGGCTGAGGCGTTCATTAGAAGCGCTCAGAGCTGTGCTGAGCTTAGTCCAAGTTGGGTATGCAATGTTGGTATTTCAAGCTTTCCATAAATAACTCTCTGGGAATAATAATAAGTTGTAAAAGGAGAACAACCAAGCAATATTTCAGAATTGTGCTATTAAACACCTTCTATACAAGCAAAGCAAGAAAAATAGTGTGTCTACGACAGGAGAGTGCCATTGAAGTCTATGAGATAAGAAGTTACACATTTCTTTCACACATACCATGAAAGCAGAATGGACGTGATAAAAATGTTTGTTGCTTTTCCAATTCTATGATGGTACAGTAATATGTGTTAAATTAGCAGCACAAAAGGTGGATATAAAGTTATTCAACATCAAAGTACATTTATACAAAAATTTGTTTTCATTCTTTCACTTACAAGGTAGCTTTTAAAGTGATAAGAATTCATCCAGAATAACTGAATTGTGTATAAACTGCCATCGTTACTGGAGAATACACAAAAATGAGAAAAGGAGGAAAATATGTAAAAGCATTAAAAATGGTTTGTATTATTTTCTTGTAAGCATGCCACCTCTAGCCAAAATAAATGAGAAAGCGTTTGCAATTACTGGAATTAGGAATGATAGAATTGACCACTGAATGAAATGCTTACTAGTTAGTCCGTTTGAGCAGGAAAACCAATCTCAGCTATAGCTGCATGTAGAGGTGTCACTGTGGAAGTGTTCAGCCACCGAAGAATGCAGCCTGCACACCTCCACAGAGCACAGTCCCCATAACACCCTGAACAATACCTGCAATCAGCCACAATTCCTGCCACTTGCAAGCTGCTGCTGCTCAGAGAAAGCAGCAGGTTTCCAACATACACCTAACAATATACTGAGCTACAGAGCTGTTTCATTTTCCCTAATTGCAATCCAATCATGTTGTTTACCACACAAGAGGCCACCATGTGAAACCATGTATTTTTTTTTGGGATAATGGTATGGTATGATACCAATTACAGGGGCATGGATGTGATTTTTCTTTTTCTTCCAAATAATGAGTCCCAAGCATATCCATGGACCAGTGAAATACTGTGGATTTCTAACCATACTGTAAAGTACAATACAAATCTTACATAAATCTTATAGCACTTTGGTAATATGGTTACGGTCTTCATTTTATTTCATTTTTAATCCTAATTCAGAAATTTCCAGTTCTTTTGCTGAGATACCATCTAGACTTTAAGACCGAAAGACTCTGATTTACAAAAAACCTCTGCATCCGTGTCTAGTAACCCTATGTATACATATACATATTTCATACATGTGCATATGCCCCATCAGATTGGCCACAAACGATTCTGAATACTGTTTTCATGTTATATGGAGGGAATGTTTATTCACTTCTTCCAGGCTGTCTTGGTTATAAGAACCACAAATTATTCTGGTTTGGAAACAGCGTGGGAGTGGGGGAGAACAACACCTGTTCAGTGTTGCTCACACTCCTGCAGGAGCACTACTCCCACACAGGGGATTTGCATAGTAATGAAAAGCAGCACTTACGGGTTTTTATTTACTACATAAATAGATGCGCATTATATTATATTGACCAAATCACTGACAGTAGCAAAGTGGGACCCATCTCTCTCCTCACATCTTCATTTGTCATAATGATGGATTCCGGGTGTCATTCCTCTTGGATTATTTTTCTACCATACTCTTTTACTTTCACTCGTTACTACAGTAACAGGGTGTACGCTGTAAGGTACATGTTCCAAAAAACCTCACACATGACATGATTGGTCATTTGAAACATGAAATGAGCAGCATTAAAGGATTGTCCCTATTTCCTGTGTGAAGTTGTATGCATCCTTAGAGAGGCATGCTGAACCAAAACACCGCCTCAGCTTCCTATATGAGGGCTGCTCTGAAAGTAATGCCCCCCGTTTTATTATGCTGGCCCATAATGTCAGGGGCAGATGTTGGTGGTATGGCAGCACAGGTTGAACCTTCCCGCCAGTATTCCATTACATTTTGTTGCTGTGTGACAGATGGCAGCAGAGGGGCAGCCTGATAGAATGGCGGCTGACATGGAGGAGTGCATGAAGCAAAGGTGCGTCACTGAATTCCTCCATGCAAAAAAACCAGCCCCACTTGCTGAATGTTTATGAATACCAAAGGGTGGACATGAGCATGGTGAGGAAGTGGGTGGTGTGTGTCAGTAATGGTGGCTGCAGCATGAGAGACTAGCCACATTCCAGACAGCCATGAAGGTTTTTATGAGCACGGCATGTGGGCTCCTGTTCATCACTGGTGAAAAGGCATAGCTAATGGTGGTGACAATGTTGAAAAATAGACTTTCGTATCTGAGACTTTTCTCTGTCAAATATATTACTATGCTCTTTGTATTTGTTGTAGTTTCCATGGAAATAAATAGGAGGCATTACTTTCAGAGCAATCTATGTAAATCTAGTGCAATTCAGCAGCGTTTGTCCTATTGAAATGTCTTTGAAGAATATTTTCTTGTCAGTTTGCTAGATGTCTGTTTGGCATCTTTACCACTACTATGGGATCCAAAATTTCCTACCTCTGAGAACCAACTCATTAGAAATTGCTGTTCCTTCTCTACATCAAAGAGACAGGCTCGCAACTGATTTCTCAGGAAAAAGCAAACCCAATTCACACATTTGAAGAAAAGTAGTGGTGTTATCTGCTCTTAAAATGTTACAGTTATCTAAACAAAGTACTTCCTACCCCAAATAAATGGACATCTTGCATATTCATATCAGTAACAGCTCCAGTGCTTCCAGCTCAAGCCAGCTCAAGTCTTTAGACCAGTCTTTGTGGAATAAAATCAGCTGGAAAGATAGAAAGCCATCCTACAGTCAGGGGAGTGTCCTGACTGCAGCTTCCAGAAAGTCCTCAATCTGTGTCCCCTGTGGGAAAGGCAGTTGGGCAAAGGCTGCAGAAGTTCATGCCATCCCTCTTGCTAGTAGTGATCCTGCAGGTCTACAAGGCTTCTTATATTGCCTGACTACAACATTCATCCTATGGTTGGAATGTTTTTTGTCCACAGCATGAAAACAGATAGGAAGGAGATACCAGTGCTTTGGTCATGTGGTGAGCATATTTCCAATGGCATGATAGGAGAAAGATTGCAGAATTTAAGCCCTGCTGAGTTCCTATGCTAGGTGAATAGGTCTTCATTGCTGCTTTAAATTACCCTTTCAGCTTTTTGGAAGAACTGTGAATATATGAAAGTTGCAATGCAGTTGTTCTTTGGTTTTCCAACCATTTTGTATTTCACTTTCTAACTTATCTTGTTACACAAACTGAGCCGATCCCCACCCACCATTCAACATCCTATATTTCACCTCTTGTTTTCCACTGATCTTCTTTTGACATAATTATGCCATTCTAACTTTGGGCTGTTATATGTTTATAACTTTCAAATACGTAATCAAGATTGTGAACAATTTCATTTACCTCTAAAACTTTCATAGGTTGTTCATTTCATTCAGTTTAGATATTTTGGCTAATAACTAATAATTTTCATTAATCACTAACATGTGCTACTGACCAAAGCATGGGAAACATCCCATACACGTGCATCAGTTTGCTCCATGTTTACATATAATTAATAACACAAATCTTAAATGCATGAATTTTAAATAGTCCAACTATAAACATGATCCAATCAATCTGTGAATGTTTTTTTCTTTTTTGTATGTTGTTATGGCATTTGGGTACCTCCTGTAAGTAAAATCTAGCAGTAAATTAATGATACCCACAGAGAATTGTCAGGCCTTTTTCATTGCTCATTTTTTCATTGCTTGTGTGCTGCTGCTGCTGTCACTAAACTGAGTAAATAGTCTGTGTCGCAGTAACAGACAGAGGAGATGATGCATTGTAATGCATATTCCAGTTCTGTGCATTAGCATTAGCGTAGCGGCTCAGTGTATGAAGCATTTATACTGTGCTAACTTAAAGAATCGGCTTCATCTCTCTGTTCTATACAACTAATAATTACACTGAAAAGCCTCCAATTAAGCCCTGTTTGAAAGCTTTCCAGACCCGCTGAATCCCAAACAAGGAATGGTCAACGTCAAGTAAAAATTAAATTAAAAAGCATTTGATAAAAACCTTAATTAAAAGTGTGTCAGAACAAATACACCTCACTTTATGTCCTGAAGCCCATTAAATTTCAGTATGACAAAGTGCCAGTAGGCGTGAATGTCAGAGGTTCAGTGCTGTTAAGAGATTCAGTACTGCTTTCCTCAAAGCCTGGAAACTTCCCCTTTGCCCATGAATGTGCATCTCAGGAAACTTATCTCAGCTCCCAGGAGCTCAGCTGGCCTCAGGGAGGCAGTGGGGAACGGACACAGGTATTAAGTGTTTCAGCTCTTGGCATGCAGCGTGATACCAATGCTATTTGCATCAGCTTCTGGGGAGCTGGCAAAGACAAACAGCAATAACAGTACTGGCCTTCGCTCCTTCCTGCATTGAGATGCTGTGTGCACATGAGCAAACAGCCATAGCTGGCTGTGTCTCCCAGTGCTGGCCCTGAGCTGAAGGACAGAGGCTTTAAGAGTCTACATAACTTTAACCAGCAGCAACCAGGACAACTCCAAACTGTTTTCCGAAGAGCAGGCATTACACCCTATGCTCTGCAGAGGTAATCAGAATAAATCCCTGAAAAATACTACACAAATTTCACCCTACTAAGAAGCCACTTTTCTTGTCTCAACCTAATCTTAGTTGGGTCACACTTTTTTAAGACCTATATTTTGGGTACTGAGGAGGAAGACAGGAGGATCATAAAGGCTAACTGTAAAATACATGTTGCAAAATACTAGGTGTGTTTTCAGGCCATCAGAGCCACAAATTTAAAAACAAACAAACAAAAGAAAATATGCAATCAAGCAAAGTATTTTCTATTTCAGATAAAGAACACATAGCTTTTACTTAGTTATTTCTCAGAATTAATAGACTAATGCAACTGAAAATCAATACAATTTCCATACATTACCATTTTTGCAAAGAGGTATCTTGACAATTTTTTGATAACCAGATGTTGAATAATGCAGTTCCCTATTATAAAAGCTATGGGAGACATAACCTTCAGACCAGTGGCAAAACCCTCAGAGAAGAAACACAAGAATCACTGTAACACTATATAATTACCTTATGATTTTATCGGTGTGTATGTTGGCAGGAGCAAGTAGGAGACTGCTCTTCACAGAGACAATTCTATCACAACAAGGCTTACAAAGATATTAATGTAAAAGCTTCTCATTGTCTGAAAATCCTTTGCCATGGCAACTTAAAATCAGCTGCTTCCAAGTGATTTTAAAGCTTAACCATCCCTTCATAACCCTTGAGTTGCAGACCTGGTATTTCAGCCACAACTATTAAATCTCCCTAACAGGTGTATGTATTATCTCTACAAAGACCTGCATGATGAGCAGGTCCATTTACCCTATAGGGACAAGTAATCATTATGGGTCTTGTTCGTGACAGAAATTATTTTAACAGAAATCCTGTATTCAAATCACTCAAACTCTTGTACATATGCTCCCAGGATGGCTAAGGCTTGGAGATGCTTTTTGCATTACAATTAAGCTCCTTTTTGCCACGCTGTATTTGTGCTGCTTTGCACTTGCTGACAGCATTGATCCTCTTAACATCTTCAAGGATATCTGATAAGAATTATCTGATTCACTGTGAACTCGAGACAGTTTCAGCTACAGATGTACCAACATTTACTTTGGAATCTACAGATGCTCCTCCATTCAACTAGTGAGACTGAAAACACAGATAAGTAAAAAAAAAAAATCTGTTACAAATTTGAACTAGAGAATCATACATCTCAATTTCTGCGAATATAAAAAAAAACAAAACAAAACAGAGAGTACATTTTCAAAAGCTGTAAGTTTTTAAACTGTGTTGGGCTAATGGTTCTCAGACTTGTGTATCATGAACAGTGAATGTAAAAAAGTTAACTGATAAAATACCCAATTCCACACATTTCATAAGGGGTGCTTATCATTCCCTGTGCTTCCTGTTCATCCATTATGTTCCTGATTCATGTTCATGTGATGGCAAGGAAGAATAATATCTAAAATTCTGCTATGTAATGCTTTTTGGGTTATTTAGCATGATCAGACTGACTGGAGATCTTAATTAAATACAGTCATGATACAAGGTGTATGTAGACTCATAGGCTATGTAATCTCAGGAATCTGCATACAGGCTGAAGAAGCTGGGAGAATCTCAGAGCTCTAGATAATAGAAGCAGTGAATTCACTTATGAAATTCAAGACTTATTACTGTTACTACTGCCACAGTAGCACTTAGAGGCCTCTTTCAGTTGGAAATTTGCTCTATATGGTAAGAGGTAATCCTGTCCCACATTGCAGATGGTATCAGTGAAAAAAAAAAGGCATAAAGAAATGTTCTTCAAGGTCAAGCCTAGACAAATACATTCTGTATGGTCAAACAAGTTACTAGCAAAGAACAACATTGGTATACCTTTGGTACTAAAAAGAGTATATGTAAAAATACCTTACACATACATGGGAAAGGACATAGTTATCAGTGCTTTCTGACAAAATATTTTTTTCCTAAGCATCCAAACCCCCAGTATGGCACATGCCATGGAACAGAACTGCTTGGTGGTGCAATGTGGAGATGCTCTCACTGTCCTGAAACATTTAGGGTTATGGAAGACGGCACACAGATCCCCTTGGGATATGCTCTGATTGGCATGCTCAGCTCACGCTTTGCACAGAGACAGACTGAGAGCATATGACCGAGCACCACAGAATGCACAGCCTTCACATGCTTGGTAAAACATGTAATTGCCTGTTGAAACTGGAGGTGGTTCTGAGAACTGGCTTTTCATGAGCAGAACGCAAATTAGGGAATCAGGAACCCTGGTCGCATCCCTACTCAATGCAAAGGAATTCTCTGACCATTTCCTATCCACCAAGGTGAAGCCTTGGTTGGTGGTTAGGAAACTGAATCCTTTTCTCAAATCTGAACACAAGTAGAGGGAGGGACACAAGAGAAAGAAAAGTTCCTGAGAGAAGAAAGACATCTTTAAGGAAATGTCTTGAAACCACTGAGACTGAGAAATGTTTTAAATCACCAATTAAGATGGTGAATTAAATCCACTTTGAAGGATGAAGAGATATGAAGATCTATAGTTGATAGGATTTTATTTTGCTAGGTTAATGCAAGTATTTTACAGTAAGAAGTTATGAGTGAGAGATGCCTCACAAAGCGAGAAACAGACCCTACGTTTTCCCAGACAGTTGAGAGCTTAAATTACTACTTGATTAGTCACACTCCCATGCCGCCCACCTTATACAACTGCAGATGCAGAGCTACAGGGAATATTAGTGTGTAGAGACACCCTGAGAAATTCCAGAGATATTTCTAAGACAAATAAAGTTGAAAATTTTCTCTCTCTGTTTCATTTTGATGCCTTAAAAAGGCAAGAGTACTTACTCTCCTTTAAATAATATTTTATTAGCTTTTGGACAAAAGAGCTAAAGAGACTAAGCAATGTGAACATTTTTCTTCTGCGCGCTCCTATTCACGATTGGCTGTCCAGGTCATCTGATGGATGGCCAAATTCATATGCACTCTGTTATTTCTCTATTGCTTGCACATCTAGTAGACCCAGGTAAGCATTTGCTTAAGCCCTGAAATAGCTGTGAAGCCTCAAGTATTAGATAGTATTCTTTGATCTTGTCATCTAATTAATCATAAAAAAGTAACAGCTTTGCAGCTTTGTTTTAGTGTGACTGAGAAACCAGCCTTCTTTTCGGTTTATCAAGGCTTGGCCCCGAGCTGCTAACTCTCAATACTTCTAACTCTCAATACTTGGTCACAGTGACCAACTGGTAAATGTTGGTTTACAGTGCATTTAAAGACAAAATATGAGTGAGGTTTTCAAATGCACATAGCTAAGCACTTTTCAGAGAAGTATGGAAAATCCCATGTGACTTTCAGTCCTGCGTCTCAACACAGAAAAATTACTTAACAATTGCAGCCAACTGTCTACACTCTTGTTTTTAGAATTCACTCTTTAAAATTCATTATTTTACTCAGAAATTTTCTTCCCTAGCTAAACGTGAAGTTGCTTGCATATGCCTATCCCTTTTGTTTATTTAAAATCACCTCTCTTATACGGAATTGAATGCTGCTTTTTTGTGCATGCAAGAGGGTGAGTAAAGATGCATCACTGGCCTATACATTTCTGTAAAATAAAGAAACCCCAAATTCCAAGGAACCAATGAAGCTCAAATTCATGGACCATCCCTGTTAGCTATAAAAATGTTAGCAAAGGCTCCTGGTCATTTTAGTAAGACTTGCATGCCCTTCATTGCCTTTAATTTATTAGCTTGTTACCTATAGAGCTTAATGCTCACGACAAAGAGAAGATCTGGATACCTGATGTCAGCATATTCTCTGCTGTCAAATGAGATGATGTAAAGCTTGAAAATATGCATCTGAACCTATGTCAGTGCTTCAGCTTATCAGGACTTTAGAGAGGAAAAGGCAAGCTTTACATGGATTTAGTATGGCTATTGAAAAGCTTGTGCTGTTCTACAGCAGCAGTGTTTTATGTCCACTCTTAAAGCCATGATGCAACCATGTTTTAGCTTGTCTGGTCGTTGGTGATTCATAGATGGCAACTCTATGTCTTTTATGAGCCCAGACTTTTTGCCTTACTGAATGTAATTTCTTTCAAAGACTTTTAACTGAAATTTATTGCTTTTTTCTCTCCATTTCTCTGAGTATCATTATTTATCATAATATCTGATTAACTATCGTGCTAACCTGTTTATGTCATTAAGTGATTTCCTGTTTCTTACATACATTCTTTCTTTCATGCTGATTAGCTTATGAGACAATCACTAATCACTGTGCTTTTTCTCTTTAGTGTGGCTTGCAGATTATTTAGGAATATGTGCAATTGAGACCTCTTTATAAATTCAGTGTAAACATTTGCAGTGTAGTGGTTGACAAGAAATAAAATCCACAGAAAATGATGGGCAGTATTCCTTGTTTCCTAGAGACAAAGGTTGATGTTCACTTTTGCAAAAGCAGAACAAACATCCAGTCCACAAAGAGTAGTCCAGCAACAGCCCATGCCTGTATGAATTCTGTGGTCGTGTATACGTTTATACAAAACAATGTGTGTGAATGATAAAGCAGAAACTTCACCTGACGAAAATCAGTAAGACAATTTGTGAACACATCTTATTGGTTTGATCTGGGATGGCAGAATCTAACTGTGTTTCTGCCAGTCTTCTTAAAATCTGTATGCAATTTGAGTGAGTAAAATAAACATTTACTATATATGGAAGGATAAAACTGACAGATGGAGAAAGATGGCTTTTGTACTTCTGAGAATAAATAAAAATTAACAGAGAAAAACAAGGGCAAAATGTAAAACCGAGCATGAAAGTTTTGCATATGACCAGAATGATGTCTTTCAATGAAACAGCACTGGAATTAATGCAGAACACTATTGTACCATATGGATGTTTGGATCTCTGCCACAAAAATGGCACCATCTGTCTTTTTACCACAAAGTGGACTGAAATGATATGTATTGCAGTAAGACTATGATTCTTTTTGGTATACCAGGCATAATACTGACTAAGAAAATATTTCAGTCCACTAAAATTAGTTATCGTCTCGAGCCAGTGCTTGCAACCAAGGCCAACCCAAAAATACTGAAGGATTTAGTGTGTTGTGCTTGAGGCATACAGGCCAGTGTCATAAAATTTAAACATACTGAAAAGAAACTTGGAGTATTTCTATATTCTTTTTGATTGAATACAACATTATTAGAAAAAAAGTAGACGAGAAGTCCAAGCTCCCCCACCTTTCTCATCATGCTGTGAGTACAATAACCCTCAGCTGTCTATTGATGGCAGTACTATCAATTCACGTTTCACTCTTCTAAAACACACAACAGCCATAAATTGCAGATGCATTTTATACAATGCATCTCATTTAGCATGTCTGATTGTTGTAAGTCAAGCAAACAAAAGAAAAATTACATTCCCCTAGGGTTCTTCATGTTTGAAGCAGATTTCATGGAAATTTAACTTGATTTCAGGAATATAATTGAACTAACAATCTGTTCTCTCAGACAGGATGTCCCCCGCTTGATATTATGTAGGATTGGACAAATGCCAAAACAGATTTGAATGTACCTCAAAATGTTTGTGAAAATGACTGGGCTTTTCTAAAAGCAAGATGTGTGCGCTGGATAGATCAGACAGCAGCACTGTGGGTGATGTGAGTCTTCCACTTAACCTATCAGGACTAAAATGCACTAGAACTGTAAACAAAGAGAAAATGCAGCAAACAGAATGTAAACAAGAAAAGTCAAAGAGCTTATCCTGTGAATGCCCTGCGGAAAGCAAACCAGTATGCAAATACACAGCAATGGAATGCTTAGGAACTGTGTTTTGTGCTGAACTGTGAAGCCAGCAGCCAATGGAGCTGTAATGTTTTTCAAAATCAGTGTATGATTTAGGTATTCAGATTTGGGGTCTCCTATACACAGAAAGGAATTAAAACTAGAGAGGAAGTAACAGAATGATTTGGAACAGCTATATAGAGTTTTAATAAAAGTACTAATTTCCATTTTCCAAAGAGAGAAACAGACTCACTGCAAGAAAATGAGAATAGATTTAAACATGAATTGCCGGAGCATGGTTGTGAATCTGCAACAAAACAAAGTATTTGTTTGTTTGTTGGTTGGTTTGAGTTCCCAAGGAAACACAGTGTGGATGATCATCCTGTCCTCTTTGTGTGCATGAACCAGACTGGTGATTGACTGCTCTCTTTCCATACTCTTTTAGTATATTGGCCAGTGTCAAAACAAACTTGGCTCACAGGCCTTTCAAGGATATTAAATTCCTACTGTGTGAACATAGGCAGCCAGGTAGAATTGAGAAAGCCTACTAAGTATCCCTCCGTGAGGTGAAAGCTGGAGCATGGTCTGATCTCTTATTAAGCACCAGAAAATACATGTGTGAAAGAGATACTATGGATGTTCAGACTGGACAAAAGTTTTAGTTGAAGCGTGTGTTCTTTTAGGTATCAGAATAACCAGTCACACTCTGAAATTAAAATGAAATCATGCCCTATAATTCCTGTGCTCACGGAATTGTATTTTAAATTACTAGAGAGCTACTGTTGGCCTTGAGCTGTAGCCAACTCTTAATGCGACAGGACATTTCATTAGTGCAAAACTTAACTCAAAGTTGAAAAGCTATGAAGTCCTTGTCCCCTTCTACCTCACAGAATCTGCATTTGAGGGCCATAATTTCTAGAGACTGCTGCAACTGACATTTTATGGATATTATATATATCATATTAGCTGCATAATGAAAAGTATGCACTGGTGGATGTGGAAGATATGCTTGTCTGAATAATTTTCATTTATAAAAATCTAAATGATTGCCAGTGCTTTGTGATGGATTCTCTTAGACTGCTCCATTTTGCTGAGAGAGGAATCCATACCCTGATCGAAAAGAAGCAATCCAGGTTCAGATTAGACAAAAGCAACATCTGTCCCACGCTTGGGTCTATTTCTTGACTACTTAAGGAACTTGTCAGTTTAGGAAATCACTGGCTTGCTCTTCTGATGTTACTACCAGACACAAAGGATGAGCAGAGCTTCTGACGGAAAGATTGTTCTTGTCAAGTGATGTTTTCTGACTTGAAGCCAGGCAGCAGCTTCCTGAAGTAGAAGTCCTTCAGCAACAGTGCAGTGTGGATGGTCTCCAGGAATGTCTGAGCCAATCCTCAACTTACACTGCCCATGAAGGAACATGATCTGATACCCTTTAATCTTGCCTACCCCCAGTGAAAATGACTCTGAATGACAACATAAGAAATCTTCCCCAGAAACAAATTTGTCCACTCCCACCTGGCCTTGGTTTCCAGATTGAAATCCCAAATATTTGGTTAAGTATCATGCAGCTTCTTTTTAATTAAACATTTGCCTCCATTTTTTTTAGCCATGAGGGAGCAGCGTGAATTAACTTAGCTCCCAACCAGCTGAAACAATCTGCAGTGCAAGACTTGGTGATGCTGTCAGATTGTTACATAAGCATTTCTTCACATCCCACATAGCCACGGCTTCTGAACTTAAAAAACCCATCATCTTGCATAATCAACACTTTCAGCATCCTTCAAATGTTGACAAGCATGTGACAGATTGCTGATGGGAAGCAACTGATATAGCTGAGTTCTCCAACAGCTTCCTGGAACCTTCTGCAGAAACACAGCTCCTCACAACAATATGATAATGATAACAGCACTGGAGCCAGCTGTACTGCATAGACTTCTGGAGAGACTCAAACAGAAATTAAGATGCTATATCAGTAGGACTAAATGGGACATTACCATATTCTTTCCATTGGAAAGGTAGATTTAACCCACAGTCTCACACATAAGAAGTGGTCTATGATACCACCAGGAATCAGAAGAAAGAAAAGTACCACAAAGCAGGTATGATAGCAGAGATTAAACAGAACCCTTACTTCTCTGACCTGAAGCAATTTCTACTAGGTGCTGCTGAGCTGCAGAGATTATCTTCTGACCTTGAAATCCTTGTGTGCCATTATTTAAAAGATGGAACTTACTAGTATATCATGAACATTTTTAAAATATTTATCTGTATTGATACTTGTTTTTGGACAAACTTAGATCTGAGAGATATTATGCTGTGATAAAGCTCAAGTACAGAGCTTACAAATAAATCCTCCATTCTGCCTTCACAAGTAGGAAACAACTCAGCTTTCCAGTGGGTAGGATTCCTTATGACAGATTTCCTTTTAGGCATGTTTTCCAAGAAAACATCTAGATATCATTCTCTGGGCATTGGTCAGTTGTGTTAGATAATGAATTTTAAAGTCAAGTAAACAAGTTTATATCTATTGGCATACATACTAGACAGATGCTATGTGATCTGTGCTCTGTTTGTGTCTTTCCTTAATAAGCGTTATTTATTTTACTATTCATTTATTACATGAATATCTAATGTGATGGGATGCAACAAGAAAACCCCACACATAAATTGTTTTGATTTAAAGACAGGAAAAAATATCTGTGAACTCAGACAGCTCAGTAGAAACAAAAAGAATTCAAGTAGGGAATGAGCAATTGCATATTCTTCTGCAAGACAGCAAAAATGAAGCATAATAAACAATAACAGAAAAAAATCCTAATTTCATCCTGCAAGATAAAATTCACGAGCTTATGACTACAAAATGTCAGGAGATGTTCTCTCTGTATTGCCGGTTTTGCTATTGCATTGTATTACTGAAATGCATCAGTTGAGAGAAGCAGCCATCTTACTCAGCAACACTTCTATAACGCAGAAGGAATGGACTTTAGCTTAGAAACAATCATGTTGTTATAAGAGATTCCTCAGATTCCTCTTACCTTTAGCCTTGCAAAAGAGTTGTCTAGTACTTCAGCTGTCCTAAACAAACTGAGTTGTGTAGATACTTCACTCATACCCAGCCTTGTCTTCCTCTTCAATACATGTGAAAGTTTCACAGAAGTGATAAATGCATTTTGCAATAATATGCCTGAAAAGCTTGACTGTTCTTCCTTTTTTTTTTCAAGTAAGATGTAAAGAGATCTTTATCATCATATGGAAGATCCTTGTGAAGACAAAAACACTTGCTTGACTTCAACAGTTAATAAATAAATCACAACAGTGGCTAGGAATTAAACCCAGACAAATTCTACCCTCCACCACATAAGGATATCTTTAGAATTGGGAGGAACAGAGTCGGGGAAGTAGCATTTCTGATCTTCAGTTTTCCACCTTGTCAGCAGGTAATCAAAGTGCTCTACTGCCAACTCTTAAGAGAGAGGGGTGTGTGCTGGCAGGCTGGAGCAAGCCCCAGATGTTGGCTTTTCTACCTCATCAACAGGGTTATGGAATAAAAGTGGGGGATAACATTTTTGGAAAGAATCGAGATTCATCTGACTCTCCTTAGGTGCATGAAAGATGAGAATAACTGAATGCTGGCATGTCAGTATTGGTCAGCAACAAGGCTGTATTTATCTCTGTTACTCAAAAAAGGGTACTGGGAACTTTTTGGGGGGTTTGTCTCAATAGAAGAAAAGGCAGAACATGACTTCTGCCTTCTGTTAGGAAGCTCCTGGAAACTGAATTTTGGAAATGGCAATGGGAAAACTTTCTCATTTTTGTGGAAATGACATCTCATAGCTGCCAGTGGAGAGCTTCGTTCAGCAAATGTGTGAGCAGATCTGATAAACTAGCACAGATAAAGCATATACATATTTAAGGATACTGACAAAGAAGCAGAAACACTATTTTTCCTCTCTCTCTCTCTCTCTCTCTCTCCTGCACTAATGTAAACACTTTCTCTATCTTCACTGATGTATTTCCAGCACAGTGAACCAGAGGAGACATGCAGCTCTCTTCTCAGTACATAATCCCTGCCCCTATCAGTCATAATTCAGGATTGGGATCTAATCTTTGAAATGTTTCTTTCTGTTGAGATGCCAGAAACTGAGTCAGGAGGCCTATAGGAAGTAACCTCCATAAAGGCCTAGCAAAAATTAAATGTCTTTCTTGCCTGCGTGGGATTAATCAAACAAAAAAAAAGCATGTACGGTTTAAAGCAATTTATAAATATATTTTCAAAGTTGTCTCTTTTTCTTCAAAAACTTCTAGAAACTTCATCAAATTTCATTTGTGTAAAAGTGCTAATGTACTGCTCATGCTGTCATACAGACCTGCATGATTTTATATAGTCCTAAAAAGGAAACTCCTGAATCATAATTTTCTCACTTCCTGTGAACATTTAAGCACTCATCTAAACTGCATTTACAGAGATAAAGAAAGGGCATTTTCTTTTTCAGTTCATATTTTATGTTTTTTTCTTCTAATCCATTAAAGAAAGAAATAGGCTGCCATTTTCAGAGAGTAAAAATAAATTAAACTTACTTGTAAGACTAATTTCCCCAAGGATGCCCAAATCCATCTACACTATTCTTACATCTATTTTACAGCCACTCATATCGCTGTGGAATTCCTGTAGAGTCTGAAAGCTTGAAGTATTAACCATCTTATTTCCGTATAAGTAATTAACACACACATTTTCATGTCTGCTCTGAGACTGCATAAGCAAATACAAACATACTATAACCAGAAAGAAGCACACGCGCACACACACACAATGCATCATTTAGATGTGCATATTCAAATAACAGAGTAAGAAGATTCCAGTCTTTCTATTTCAAGGAATGGGGTAAGAGAATCAATAGCAGTGCTAGAAAATTCTGCCCAGTGGGTAACTGTCATCACAGCTGCATGCTGATCTCCTGTACCTTTGGTCAGGGTGAATGATTAAGGAGATACATATACAATAAGCTTTCTGTCCTTTCTCAAATGAAGAAGCTGTTCAAACACCTCCTGAACCCAGGCACTTTTGTGGCACCGCGTTTGTCCTAAGATTAGTAAGGCTTTTCAGAGCAATGCCTACAGGTTTTGTACAGCTTCAGTGATAATCAGCATAATCTCTTTTTCTTCATTTGAGACATAAAAGGCAAAAAAAAAGGTGAACAATTTGACGTTGCTTCTTTGTAGGAACTGCTGCAGTTGATGGTTCATCTAATACAATATATTATTGTGTGAAATAGCCTGTAGCAAACAATTCAGTGGAAATTGTCTACTTGCTCCAAAATGGACAATTAATTAGCACATTCTTTGTAAGAACCTGCAAAATACACTGAAATATGGGAGTTAATTTATCCGTTAATGTTTCCATTAACATGTCTTCTATGATGGAGATGTTGTAGTTTTTACTGTCTTTTGATATTGAAACTATCTTTTCAGCTCATCACTTCAGGCTATCTGATGTCAAAGGTCTGAGTTGCGATTACAAGAAACAACTCACCAAGACTTTATTTGCCCACTGAAACAGAACCGTTTAGACAAGATCCCCTGCTCTTGCTGCTGCCCAGACTTAGGGAAAATGTCACCAACAGGAACGTCGCTCTGGGTAGGAGAGAAAGAGTCTAATATGGCAGAGAATGATTTTTTTTTTTTTTGCCACTGCTGAAACCCAAAGAGGATTTACTGTGATGCTGTGCGACTGTTCTGCAAGCGTTAGAGAGATGTATTGTTGCAGCCACCTACTGCTGGAAGATCTGCCAGTCGCTGTATTCTAGTAGAGATATTGAGACACTAGATGCTATAGAAATCCCCACTGTAAGTAGACATCATAACAATGTTTGTTGGTACTGATCTCTGCTGGATTCTTTTGGATTAGACTAGCTGCAAATGCATCTGTTGTGGTGCTGTTTGTTTTTTATTTTTGTCTTTTATTAACATTCTTTTCCTCTCCCCTAATACTCAGAGAATCATGTTACAATATGGATTATAGAAATGCCATGGCACTAATAGAGTATTTCTCTTCCCATATTATTACATTTGTGTTAGATAGCTTTTAAGCTTTCTTACGTTTTAATGAAGTTATTAAAGTGAATGCTCTGCCTGCATAATTCATGAGCGTTTACTCTGTCTTCAAAGACAGCCTCTGAACAATATTTTTATTTTTCAAATCTGCTATAAGACATTCAAAGCCTTTTGAATTTGAATGCAGTATTTAAAATAAATGCATAAGTGTAGAAACCCAGCTTTATTCTGATGTAGTACCATTTGGTCCCCTGAGATGGCTCTGATTTATAATATTTCCATGACAGATATAAAGAGGAACTATGTATTTTCTATTTATTTATAGCTCATAAATATTGAGATTAGCTTTCACACATGATGGACTGGATTACAGGCTGCTTTTTCTGCTGTGGCTCTATCTGCAGCTTCCTGCCGAAGGAAGATCACATGGATCCAATCACAGCCTTTGCATTTCTTCCTAAACATTGATTTGGCATAAGTGGATACAGTTTAGGGATTTATATAATCTGTGAACTGTGCTATGACAATTCCTAAGTGCTATCTGAGACTTTTCTAATTGGGTCCTCAACTCCATCAGTAACCTCCATTTGACCTTGGGGATGGCGAGAAGCAGCAGGGCAAAGAAGATAAGGGAAGCAAAAAGCTTCCTACTAGGATACATTCGCAGTAATTAGAATGACTAAAATCTAAGCATACTAAAATAACACGTAAGACAATAATGCTGTATCTTTCCAAGTTTTTAAGAAGAAAACAACCTTGTTGAAATAAATCCCAAAAAGAGGATAAGATACGTTAAAGCTTGAAATTATTATCAGCTACTAAGAGATGACACTTTTTGGAAATAAAACTTTTTTTGTCATTAATACATAGTCACTGAACTTCGTAAGAAAATGCATTTAAGCCAAAGGGCCTGGGTAGCTAAAAAGCCATAACAACAGTCTGTTCAGGTGCCAGCACTCATTTCAGGTAATTTATTTCAAAGATTGGTTCAGTCAAAGCAGGGAAAGCTGCTGGAAATTGAGCTGAAAGCTTTTATTTTGTGTCAGGAACAAAAATGAACATAAATGCCAGCTACAGCTAAACACACTGAAATCTACAGAACTGCCTACATGAATGTGTGTTGGTATTGGGAATCCTTCTGTGTAATAAATAGCACTGTATTTATTGCACTTATCTGCTAGTCAGATGTGCTAAGGGTTTAACCAGAATCTTTTTCTTTAGAAAATAAGAAAAAAAAAACAAAACCAAACACAAGATTAAAATGACTTCAGATAAAAGCTTTATACTTATTTAAATTAGTAACTGAAATCACTACCACTGATTTAAATGAATATATCACAGGGGAGCTGCAGATAATTTCTCCTCTTTCTGGAGCAGAAGAGAATGTAAACCTGAATAATGTATCATAATTCATAGACAGCCTTTGTGAACTGAAAGGCACTGATGAGATGCATTGTGCCCTTATAGAGGAATTAGTTGGACTGTGTCTTTATGGGCTTTCTGGAGAGATTAAACTACAAGCTGGTTTTAAAATCTTCTACATCATCTAAAGGCAATTAAAAAAAACAAACACAGTGACTTGAGAGTCTAAGTTCCCTTGATTTTCAGTAAGACAGAAGCTTCTAGGTCTCTTAGACATTTGGGGTGAACTATGGCCTATAATTCCGTGTAACTCCAGTTTACCAAATTCAAATAAAAATGATCTCCTTATAGTTAACATTCCTACATTTCACCTGCCAGATGTCAGATTCATTTAAAATGCATTTGAATATAATTTAAATAATTAAAATGTGGTTTTAAAACATGCATAATTGTTTGCCAGAGGCCCTCACTAACCAGAAGTAATAATTTCCACTTGTCGTGGTGACTTGATGAGCTCAGGATGAACAGTTCCAGTGCTTAAGCCAAGGTTTGCTTTAGCCACAGCTTGATGTTGCAATTAAGTTTAAGACCTGGGAGTTGATTGCTCAGATGGGTGATCTGGATTTGTTACAAGGAGTCTAATAAAGTTGATGATTAGTTTGTTGTCTTTTATTGTCTATCTAAAGTAATTTATGCCTGGCTTTTGACTGTCCAAAATGTTGGAGATAAAAGACTTTCTCTGCAATTGTAATAACCATTCAATTGGACACACAGATTGACTAGTGGCATTACGCTATTGACAGTAGAACAAAGTAGCTAAGAAAGCTACTTCGTTTCATAATCAGTATAGGTACTTTATTAACTGTGCTCTATTTCTACACAGTACAAATAAATATGTTGAAAATCAAGCATATTTTAAAGTACGACTGACCACAGTTATGGATGCACTCCAATTTTTGATGAATTATTAAAAAGGAGTTCAAAAGACTGCTGAGCCACAGTGACTGACTTGCTCTTCGTATTGGGACAACAGATACACAATTGCTAAAGTTTTCCCCATCACTGAAGAGCAAATCAGATATTCAGTAGAAGCAGTAATGCTCAAGATGTTCAGGGCAGCAGCCAGAAGGAAACTGCAGAGCTGCCTGCTGTTTGCTGTGAATGCTTGGCAGACCTCCTGCAGAAGCCAGGGCCTTGCTCCTCCTTCATGAAATGCGGATAAACTCCACTGAAAGGCAAAAATGATGCAAGAGAAAGAGGAGCCATTTCCAATTGCCTATTTTCTGCTTTTCTAGTATCTTCTCCAAAACAAGAGAGAATAACAGAAAGGAACCTAAGCTCTAAACATGCTAACCTCAACAGTGAGAGACTTTTTGGCAATTTTTGTCAAAGTTCTAATTTATTTTTTTCCAGCTGTGACACCTACATAATTTTCCCCTCTTGCTAATGGTCTTCCTTTGGTGACAGTAAGTGCTGTTGAGCATGTAAGTAGCATTCAGACTGAGATAGCATTTGATTGTTAGCATTTTCCCACCTCCATTGCAATGCAAAACTCTCAGTTTTGCAAAACGAAAAGCAATTTTAGTGTCTAGAGAAAATAACAAAGTAGTGGGGAAAGTGTTCCCTAATTGAGATAAAATCCTGTCACCTTCACTAGCACTTAACAGTACCACACTCCGAAAGCAGGTATTATTTAGAGTGAATAATGACAACAGAATCTCAGCTGGATTTTAATAGTTACTTCTGCATAATTTATTCAAAAGATAAATTCCCTAATGAAAGATACTGGATCCATTTTAAGCCATCTGTAATTACTGCCTCAGGAATACCATACTAGCTGCTGTTTATCACTGTCAGGGACTTCTGAATTCCTACTACAACCACGGTATCCTATTGGGTTTGTTTGTCTCTGAGAGAACACAGTGTTTCAAGTGTGGTATGGCCCTACGAAGGAGAACAAAATCTGTAATTCCCCAGAAATGCATCTGTATGTCCTTTACTCTGTTTCGGTGCTTCAGCATATAGCACATTCATTTCCTCATGGTTATTTCCAACACAGTGCATTATGTTTTTCATCAGAAGTTTGTAGAAGGTTTTCAGCTCATTAGTACTTCCCTTGATCCTTTCTTATGAGTTTTGTAGCCATTATCCATCACACTTCTTTCAAATTTTGGAAAAGAATATACATGCTTTGACTCTCAGATCTCTGCTTCAGTGAAAAAGAAAAAATCACTATGAGGATGTAATTTTTCATTAGGAAACAATTAGAAAAGTGCTCAAGAATTTTAATTTGAAATCGGTTCAGTGCAAGCATTAAGGAAACAAATACTGGTGTGTTCACATTTTAGAATGGGTGTTCAAAAAGTTAGATTTGATTCAGGAACAACTACAATATTTTCATGTCTTTCTGATGTCTATTGCAGTACAGCAGAAAACTTCAGAAACAGGTAGAATAAAGGAAAAGTTTCTAGTAAGAGATCTCATCTCCTTTCACCTTGTGAAGGCCTCATGTCACTGTTCATCAAAGGTGGTAAATGAAACCTAAAGGCTTACTGTGAGCAGGCCTCTATGCCTATGTATGCTTTAGATTTACCACTTACCTTGTGCTAAGACTATGAGAAAATGAAAGCCAAACACTTTACCATTCTGTTCGTCACTTGCTACTTCACGATGAACAAGTACATCAGCTGTGTGTTAATGACAGCTGTAAAAGCGTTCAGTTCTAGAGCTGTGACAGAAGTATCCTCATTCTCAGTGGTCTGTAAAAACTGTCTTTTTAACAGAAGGTATATAAAATAAACTTTTCTTCTAAATACCTCTCCTTACGAAGCATCTTGTTATTTAATTTGATCTCAGTTAATTGGCAATTCAGTCAGTAACCTGTGTCCAAGAATTCCAGACACAGCGGAGAGCAGAAGCCTACACAGAGCTCCAGAAGGACTCAGGACACAGCCCCAGTGCCCCGAGTTGACAGCAGCCTCCCTTGGGGATGGCATATATCATCCCACTCACTGCCTGTGTGGCCTCATCATAAGATGAGGAAAGGCTGCAAGGACCATTTGTAGGTGGGAGGTACCAACCTTATTGACTCTCAGAAGAGCAGGACTGTCACTGTGACTGCTGCGGTACATATTAATGCAGAACACTCCCAGATCTGCTCAAGGGAGCAATCACATCTACGCCCTTCAAATGCAGAAACAATTATCCTAGCACCTCAACCAATAGTCAGCAGTGACCTGTGATGAGTTTGCCTATTATGTGTTATCAGTAACACTGTAGGGAAATGTTCACATTTTATGAGATTAAACAGACAATAGGAATAGTAGTCAGGGTTTGTTTTTCCTCTTGCTCGAATAGTCCATATTGATCTCCAGGTAACAGGAAAGAATGAAAGTATAGAGAGAATTATCTGACTATTTAACTTTTCACCTAGTCTTGGACTGGAATGTAATGTATAATGAAATTTCTCTTTTAAAGCTAGAATGAGTTCTGATATACTCAGTCATGCCCTAAGATTCAGAAAACACAGAATGCATTTTTCAGACAGCAAACAAGAGCCCTTACTCTCTCAACAAAGAGCTCTCCAATGGAAAATGAGTTGTTTTTCTGCCTTATGATCCTGAAAAATTCTGCAAGCAGATTTTCATGCATGTACCTGACAGACCACCGACATCCATCTTCTTCAGGTTCTTTGCCTCCAGAATGACAACAGTCAGCTTTCCGGCAGTAGGCACATAACGGAGGGAGAAGCAGATATCACCCAGCTTTTCTTGCTGTGAAAGCAAGCAAGGCATAGTGTTATTCTTTTTAAATCATTTTGAATCTTTAAAAAACATAGTTTTAAAAACCCCACGGAAAATTAACAGGATTACATTTCAAACCCCTGTTGTAAAACAGAACATTCAAATTAACAACAGATTCTATATCTGCCACAAGATACTCAGCTTGAATACTTGATAGCCTCAAGACTGTTGTAATAACTAGAGTTTGCCCGTTTGTACGGGCCCCAGTGACAAGATGTGCTGGCTGCAAAGCAAGTTACACTGCCCACCACTTCACCTCAGACAATCAGACTCCCACAGATACTGTTTGCTCTTTAATATTAACCAAGACATTATTTTTTTCCAGTTTCTAAAGGGAGTTCAAGCTTCCAAGTGATTTATGAGACTTTTAACTTCATGCAGTAAGCCACATTTTCAGCATCAATAGCAGTTAGACATAGATGTCTACCTATACAAATACAAGACATCTGCTTTTACAAGTACTTTCTACTGACAATAAAGCACATATGCAATCTTAAAAGCTTTTGTTTCAATTTGTGTAATATAAGTATCTAAGCATCTCTGTCTGCATGAGCATTTTTGAAAATCCTTACTGAACAGCAAGCATATATTCTATTTTTGTGCTCTCCTTACATTCTTCTCTCAGTAGCTCTTAAACACTAAACAAAAAAACCCCACTTTTTTGTCCAGGTTTGAGTAAATGTCTCAATAAAAAAAACAATAACAATAATAAAAAAAAACAATACATCTATCTGAAGAATGCATGTGAGATTATCAGCTATACTTCAAAGTTTATATCTACCTCCCATGCCAAAAAGGTGCAAAGGTCTGTCTGGGAAGTCTTCCTTGGGGACACAACAATCTGCTTATGCTGTTCTTGCTGAAGGACTGCAATCTCCAATCTTAAAAACTTCTCAGCATGGTGTAGTTATTGTTCCTTTTAATTTTCAAAATCTTAATGCAATACCTATAAAGTGATGGATTCTGAACCGATTATTACAAGTTGGGGATGAGACCTTGCAACTGTAAAAGATTGTTCCCTGCAAAAAACCAGCTCAATGAACACCATGGTGAGAAAACATATGGAACAAACACAAAAGTGTGTGCAATTAGGAAGTGATCAGATGGAGTAGAACAAAACAGCTCATGATGCTAAATGTATGTATCACACATTAAATACTGTCGAATACACATGCCCACATCTTGAAAACTGATCTGGTTATGGTATTCCACCGCCTCAAAAAGGGTATTGGATGACTGGGAAAGATTCCAAAAACAAAGTAGCATGAATGATGAAAGACAAGACACAGTTTCTGCATGAGGAACAATGAAATAGATTATGATTCTTCAGACTCAACTGAGGATACTGGAAGGGGTATCTCAAGACACCTTGATGTGGCTGAGGAGGGCCACAGTGATGTGATTTTCTTCAAAAGAAGAGATCCCGATGTAAAAAAAATATATGTTTTTAACTCATACCTGAAATAACCCAGAATGTCTTTCACTGCATGAACTATATTTTCATGAAAAGATTCACTATTCCTGTCTGTCTTAAGAAGCTGCTATAAATCTCAACTCATATTCTTATCCTGGAACTACGGATTTCAGCTTTGCAATCTGCTCTGAGCATGTAATGATAGGGTGATAGCAAAGCATGCTTCCACTCCTCTGACATTCAGTTTGGGAAGCACTGTTGGCTGGGCTAATGGTGAAGTTGATCTATCACTTCCAGCTTGTTCAGAATGGAAGAAATCAATTGCTTATTGATTTGTGTTATCGTGATCACAGCTCACCCAGCCACCTTGTGTTCTTTGCATTCCTGTTCCATTACATGGTAGACTTGGTTTAAATTAGCCTGGCTGATTCATTAGCCCCTGACTGACATGGGATATCTGAAAGCTCATCTTAGCCCCACCATCTCAAACACCTTTGTGCTCACGTATCAACTGACACTGAAGGGCTCTGCTCTCACTCCTACATTCACTGGGCAGTGCATTGGTTGTAGCACAGAAATGTACATTCCTCTGAAATGTACCATGCCACTGACACGATACCAAAGCATTTATTTTGAAGGAATTTCTGAATTTATGCTATGTTTTTAATTGGTCTAATTTAAGAATGTTCTTAGGAGAGTATTTAATGCATTTTTAGCCTCTTTTAAAGTAATTTTAGCTGCACAAAACATAGAAAAGAAGACAGAACCATGTAAACAGAGTTTTTCATAGATCACGAGCAAGCAAGAGAAATGACAGCAAATGATGGGCTCATTCCAGTGAATAACTTGAAGAGAAAGCACAGGCACCTGCTTAAATGTAGTAGTTTTTTTGGCTGTCACTAAAATCTGTAATAACTGCAATTCTTGATTTTTTTTTTTTTGCATTTCAACATTTTCCTTTTTGCTTTGCTGCCACATGTTTTTAGTCCTAAGCTGTGTTTTTTTTTTTTTTTTTAATATAATTTTAAAGATATTTGTCAGGCAAAGTACTGCAAGTTGCAGCATTGTAATGAAGCAACAGAAAGCAGTCACTAGAGGTGTGGTTTACAGGAGATAATTACAAACCCCTGCAGTGCTATGAGGTACAGATGAGTGCTTCTGGTATGGTGATTATCTCATGGAGGTGCCTTATTGTTATTATGAATTTCTTTCAGCCTTACGTATAAATAATTTATGTTAGTAAATTACTTTGATCTCTGATGCAAACGGTAAGTTAGTGTTAGAAACTTCCAACTGGGAGGTTCACAGGCATTAACCTATTCATGTATAATGCC
Organism: Lagopus leucura; assembly: GCF_019238085.1. NCBI lineage: Eukaryota > Metazoa > Chordata > Aves > Galliformes > Phasianidae > Lagopus > Lagopus leucura. Next base: position 1,584,062 of record NW_024962335.1, on the reverse strand, counting down.
TAAACACCAATCAATAGAGTCTCCATCTAAGCAACTGCATAACTTCATTCCATTTAAAGAGGGTGCAATGAAGCAGAACATAAATGACATAGCACTGATAACAGTTCTTTAGCTTAGAAAAGGCTATTTCAGGGCCTGTTGAGAAGCTGGTCTTTTTAGAGAAGATTCTGAATGTCTCCTGCTTGTCTTATGTTTCTTCTTGTATTTGTCAGTAGTCATTTTTGCCTTGACAGCACACTTTCCTAATGAGCTACTGAGAAAAATGCTATTTATGCAGATTACTCTCATCCACACTGCAGAATCTCTAACAGTGATATCTATCTTCTTAATATAAGCAATCTCCACATTTTTGTGTAAGATATTATGAGGAAGTTGATGCTCACAGCTCTCTTGGTAAAACAATACCAAGTAACAAGCCACAGCGTCATATGTTTTTTTTCCTAATTGGATCTACAACTCCAAAATAGTCAGTGGAAGGAAGGATATAAACACAGCGCAATGGGTTTCCAAATTCAATACCCAGTTCTGATTGTAGATATTTGCTGGAGAGAAACACAATAGAATGTGGTTTTCAGTGAAGACCCAAAATACAATCTCCCACTAATCAATATTCGCAATACCAAGCTAACAGGGCTCATTATACAGTTTTCATACCAATCAAAATGTTTTAAAACTCTGTGGAGAAAACAGGGACAGCACAAATGTGGATTATAAGCTAAATTAGCTCCTTTAAAATTTAGGAAACCTGGGTAAATAGTAATGACAGAACCTCTAATTGTAATTCCCACATCTGTGGGCTTTGGACAGTTTTGAGGCCATTGCTATTCTGTTGCTATAACGAGATCTCAAATCCAACGAATTCTTTGCCTTGGCAAATAAATTGTGAATGCATTTGATCACAAAGGTATCGTACTAATAACAGTAGCAGACCCCCACAGATGCAGAAATGCTTGGACTGGCCCTCACAGCAGCTGCCATAAGAGCATGTGGGGAGAGTTAGGAAATGATGACCCAATGACATCAAGCTAATTAGGCAAAGGATTGTGAAGTGAGCAAAATGGATATAAAATCCCAAGTGCAGAAATAGGCTAGAAATAGACGTGAAACAGGGAAAGCAAAAGGAGAACCGGAAAGAGAAACAAAAGCTGGAGCTGATCTGTCAGCCCATTATTACAGCACTTCTTGAGATTCTCACATGAGTATGGATGCACTCAGAGTACCATCATACCCAAAATGAATATGCAAGAGTAGGGATAAAGTGCTGAGAGTGAACAGGAAGGGCAGAATTCTTGCCAGCCTTTTCAGGCAAATGTCTGATTACAGAAACAGGTATTTCAGACTTGTGAAATGTTAACTATAAACACCATCAATACAAACTTAAGGATTTTAACAACTAAACCATTAATCGGTTGAGCAGAATAATTCCCTTGCTGTCTAAAAGGATTTCATGCCCATGAATAGAGCAGCCACACAGTTATACAGCTGGAAATAAACAGGTGCAAAATGCCTCTGGAGACAGAGAGACAGAGAAGAACTCTCTTTATGACTGCACCTACTGCACTTCTGAAGAAGATATTTTAGCATAATACAAATATGAACAGACAAGTGCCTTGCAATGTGCCTCCTCATTCAAGGGTCAGTCTTTGTTTGCAGGAATAACCCACCTGTCTTCCAAAATGGAATTGTAATATTTGTGATCAAAGATTTCTTCTGTTTGTTTTTACTCGTTATTTCAGAAATGCTTTCATGGGTTATACCCTCTTCAAATGTGCAAACTTGGCCATAAAATGAAGCTCATGTTAGTTGAGCTTCACTCTTTTGTTAAGTGTTAAGTAACTTAACACTTAATGCAAGTGTTAAGTTACAAGCCACATAGCAAGTAAATTAAGAAGCAAAACCAAGCCAAATAGGTTACAGCAGGAGATCTCAAAGAAACAGAAGGTTCCTGAGGCAAGGATCCAAAGGGCTTGCTTTGAATGCTGTTAAAAAAGGGATTAGCAGAGACAATGGTCTAAAGAAGAGATGTAAAGGAGGCTGATGCTAGGTGAACAGTGAACAGAAATAGAAGCAAAGGTCCAGGAGGTAAGTTTTAAAAGGGATTTTTAGAGCAGACAGGGAACATTCTTTCAAATGAAGTGAATTTATTAAAGGTATCAGGAGGTGGTATCTGTAGGGATACAGTCACGGTATACACTGGGAGTATGGAAGAGTCAAGAGAAACAGTTTTAATTGCATATTCCTTTCCCTACTACAGTTCTACTCTCTGACTCCTCTTTCATACAACTTTCATACAACAGCACTATTTTTACCTTTACTTATAGGGAACAAACAAGCCTTCCTTCCAATGGGAATAAAGAAAATCCTTTTTTCCCTTCCCCCCCCCCCTCTGAACAGCACTACTTGATATAGGGATTCTTCATAAATCTCTGCCTTTCTGTCTCTATCTATATATCTCGTAGTACATTGTTTTTCTGCTACATGCCCTTGTTATGTAATAGTCTCCAATACAATGATAAATCTGGCTTGAAAGCAACTTGGGTAATTATATGAACCAGTCAATGTTATTAAAAAATTAACAAGTCAGGTTCTGCCAGCTTCTCTCTTCTAGTTCTCATCAATACATTTTTAACTGTTTAGAGAAAGCACTTCCACTGCTGCTTCCAAAAAGCAGAAAAAACTGAGGAGAAAAGTAGAAAATGTAGTAGAAAATGATACTTTATGGTCAACAGTTTAAAAGCATTACAATCAGCTGCCATCTTCCCAAATGAGAAAAGCTGTGTCTAAAGGCACTTGAAATCAGATTAGCAGGAACACACCCTTTCACTTACAAATGAGAGACTATGTTACCAGATATACTGAGTTCTTAAGTAAAGAAGACAAAAAATAATTTCTTAAATAAACAAGAAAGGGAGGAATGAATAAAACCAAGCAAATACTAAAAACTAGCCTATGATGTCTGAGTGTAACTCCCAGCCTATCCACAAATGATTGCAGCTGGCTGCTCTGCTTTAACTATTGCATCTTGCTGCGTTTTGCCACTTGGCTTCTCCTCAGCTGTTGCCTGATCATATTTCTAAATGTCACTCACGTTTATGCAAGCCAGCGCGCAAAACAAAATTAATTTAACTGAATGGCACATTAATATTATTACTTTTGACAGCATGGAAAACTTATTAACTATAGCATGTCACGAGGCTAGCCCTCTAGTGAGTCGTCTAAGTACAACACTGAAAGGAAATGAGATACAGTTGAAAGGTGGTTTTTGGCTTATCACACACCATAAAAAGTCAAATCACAAAGCTCTTCCGTAATTAACAGAAAATTACATGTGCATTGCAATCACTCTACAGAACATCCTTGTCATCTTGTGACAGGACACAGGAAGTCACAGTACAGTGCATGATTTGAAGACATCACTTGAAGTAAGTATGGGCATTGTAATGCTTCGTTAGTGCAGTTTCCACTAGCAAGAAAATGTCTTGTTTACAAAAGCAGTTGACTCAAAAACTTTAGACTATGGGTTGAAATTACAGCCTACACTGGAAAAAACCCCACGGGATTAGTAAGCAGCAGAGAACTCTAAATAAGAATCACATCAATTACAGACTTTTTACTTGTATCCACAACAGCATCTTTGTATGAGTTTACTTTTCCGCCTTAAAGTAACACATGCAGATTTTGGTCAGGACCAGAGTTGCACTGTACATAGTGCTACACCAAAAACCTGCAATCTACAAAGTCCTTGCTAAAACGATCATACATTTTCAGTTAATGACAAGACAGAACAAACAGATTTAACAAATTAGTAAGTAGGAGCAAGTGGCATAACACAATGAATTCTCTATGGCTGCTGGTAAATTCTGCTGAAATCCAGCACCTTCATTTAAAGACTATCATGTGAATTCAGAGATTCCATTACTGAAGATACACAATAAATTTCTATTTCTCCATCAGTGATCTGCAAGAACCACAAAGAGAACCTCACAGGAGTCTGTGGATTACCTTCATAGCCACACATCCTTTCCCCTTTCCTCTGGAAAGAACTCCCACGACAAAACGGCCTTGCATCATTCACGGCTATAATAATAAATAAGTGGCTCCTTTTGCAGTGACATTGATGCAGCCTAGTTCATTCATCTCTTGTGGACATATGCTCTCACTTCTTGCTTTCTGTAACACCATTCAGTTTTCACGTTGCCCCATTATATCCTCTGGTACTACTTCCAGCTCTCTTCCATGACCCCAAATCATAGGCCCGACACAATACAGCTGCTGCCTTCAAAATCTCCTATATTCCCAATTAGACAAGAGGCAGTACATGATGTGGTTGTTTTGAAACTAGAAACCTTCAGGTTAGCAAGCAGCATGCAAGAACATTACACATATGTAAAAGTTTCCTTAAACAGGGCAAGAAAATGTTTCTGTTCTCATCCAGCCATTGATTTTCATTAAACAGAAGCTGCCTTATCACACATCCCAGCTTCCAGAGCAGCAAGTATTACAGTTCTGTGCCTTCACTCTGTATCACTGTTTTCCCTCTGAAAAGTCTTCTTACATGACCCTATTTTTCTAATTTTTGAACTGAAGATTTTTCCAGAGCTTCTAAACTTCCAACAAATACGAGATAAAGAATACACAGCTGGAGAAGAGGCAAGCTGGAAACCCTCAAAAGCACTCTTTCTGTAGTGCTTTCTCATTCCAGGGAAGTCGGAAGTACGTAACATACTCTTTCAAGATGACTTCAATATTTTTGTCTTTGGATCCAACTGAAATGAAGAAACTAATGCACACCCCGTGAATTATGAGTTTGGACTTCAGTTTGGTAAAAAGTTGTGCTCCAGTCAGAAATATGTGTATTCAAATCTATTGACTTACCCTGACCTGGCTCCTATCCACTTCTTATACCAAGCATTCAAGAATATACATTTACAAAGCTGCTGAAATATATTCAAGTTTTTGGATTAATACATACAGGTAAAAGCCTTTTTTATTACTCTGTTTCCTCTGACTACTTCACTTTGAAAAATGCACTCTCTTAAAACATTCTTTAGGAAGACAAGGCAGCTCATCAAAGGTCGTTGTAGCAATCAGTACCACACACTGAATTTCATTAATCTCTTCAATAAAAAAGAAAGAGGTCACCACAGTCATCTACAAAAATCTAGGAAAGAAGACTGTACTTATCATGAGATCTCTGGCTCAATGATGTTCATTTTTAATAAATCTCAAGCCATAAGGGAAATTCCAGAGGATTGGAACAATGCTAATGTTATGCCACACTTACTCAAAAAAAAAAAAAAAGAAAAGAAAAAAAAAGAAAAAAAAAGAAAAAAGGAAAAAAAAAGGCTAAATGGGATGCAGGTGCTCTCTATCAGCTATTCGCCTTTTATCAAACCTAGATAATGAAAGGCTCATAAAAGTTTGCTTTAATGATGGTTTAAATGATATGGAATATAATGAATGTGAAGCCACATGAGGAAACTGGGGCTATCTGAATAAACCCAGATTCATTCTGTGATTAGATTGCAGATTTGACTGATGAGGGATGTCTTATTTTGAGCTAAGATTATTTTCTTTAGATTGCCTGATATGATGCTATGTTTTTGGTTCTAGGAGAAAAACAATGTTGACAACACACTGATACGTGATAACACATTTGCAGCAAGGAGCCCAAGGAGCTGGGAGGTAAAAGAATTGGGACAGCTGTCTTAAACTGGGCGAAGGGATATTCTATACCATATGACAAAGAATTACCATAATGGTAAGTAATAACGCAATAGGTTGTTCACAGAAAAAATGCTAAATCAGTCAGCTGAGTTACTAAGAACCAGTCACACACATCACATCATATACAGACACAAACACTGGACATCCTAGGAAAAAGAACTTGGACTATTTCTGAGTATCTACTGAATCAGGAAATATATCTTAGAGGGCAGTGTTTCCTGCTGCGCTCTTAGGGTCGTAAGCTGCATGCCATGAACTGCAAATGCAATGCTATGCAAAAGAGTCAATAATAGAAGAGCAGAAGCAGCAGGTGACTTTCCTTTTCTGGCAAGATCAGCTTGAATGCTGCATACAGTTCTTGCGTACATATTGCTATAAGATTTTGAGAAGTAGAAAGAATGTGAAAAATCACAACTCTCACAGGAAAACTGAAGAAAAAGCCTGATCATATGAAACATAAAAGATGAATTTCTGCTGCTTTTTTAAAAGATGATTGAAGGTGACTTGATTGCAGTACTTAAGTATCCAGAAAGAGGAAGCATCATGGATTAAATGCCTTGAATTTACTGAAAAAGGGCAAAACAAATATCAAGGACTTGACGAAGAATCCAAAAATATCCATATAAGAAATAAAGTATGCATTTTAAACAGTAACTGCAGAAGCTGTTAGGGGTGTCTTTCTTCATTACTGATTTGTAGAACCTTTTAAGAGTTTTCCAGCAAAGCTGCCTATATCAAATACTGTCCTGTTGACAGCAATTGACAATGACACTGACTATTGACATTGCCAGCAAGACCTCATGCAGAATTTTCTAGTAGAATTTTCACAAAATTCTAATTATATAATATCAAAATGTGTCCTGGGAGACTGTGTGTTGGTGAATTTTCAATATAACCATGCAAGATAATAGTGAAGGGGAGGTTGTCTGAGCTTTCAGAGTTTGCAGTATATGGCCATGTAGACATGACAAAATGTTATAAATTGAGAATGGGAGGGTTTCCAGCTCCTTGCTCCAAAACAAAAACCTAACTTTCTTGTTAGCTTGTTAGAAGGTTTCTTTGTGCTCTCTCCCTCCCAAAATGGCACAGAAGTAACAATTCTGCACTGCAGACACAGCCTGTTTCCTAGGTTAAATGGGATTATAGGAGATTCTTTAAATTCTTTAAAGTGTTCCTTGAAGATTTAGAAGTCCTCCAGATTTAGGGCCGACAAACTCATCTCATTTTGAAAAACTATCCAATTTGATAGGAAATAGTACTATTTCTAAACAAAATAAAGGTATTTGAAATTACAGATTTATTTATTATTATTTTTTTTTTTTCCCCAGAAAGGAAATGTTAATGTTAGCTAGTCTAGGCTTAGTGCAAATGAAACGTAACAGATTTAAAGGCCTGCCATTCTTAGTGAGTTGTAAGAGCTCATATACTGGTGTCTTCTGGCAACAAATCCAAGGAATCACTGAACAGGTGGGTTAAAAGAATTTAAAGAGCATATACCAGTGTTTATATACGAAATATTCACAGTTTTATATGTAGTGATTGTGCTTGAGGCTGGTAAAAACAGCTGGTTTTCATGATAGGGAAGATATAAACAGGAAAGTTCCAAGGTCTTAAATTCTTACCTAATGTGACCAGTGTTTGTGCTTGCAGGAACTTTTGCCAGTTGCTGAGCACTAAAGCTGAATTCCAAGTATTCTCCAGTCATTCTGGCATACATGATTGCTGCATTAAATCTAGTAGAGCTTAATTAAAATCTGTTCTCATTTACAGTGATCACATATTAAGCAATATTAATTATTTTTGGATTTTATGTTTTTAAATATAAAAGGTGTAACTTTCAGTACAATAAGTAAGTCTGCATTTTTTTTTCTTTAGGCAAATGGATAAAACTAAAATTATACAGTTCTCCATTAAAATGAAGTAAAAGTTTGGTGGCACAGACAGATATTCTGAAGAAAGACTCAAAACTTTTATGAAACTTTAATGAGATTTTAAATGATTCAATGATTTAAAGGGTATGCTTTTATTTATTTTTTTTTTTAAAGAAACATGCTGTGGAAGAACCACAGTTTTTATTCTTTGTCACTGAATTGTAATAGTTGCAGCTATATTATATACAATAAGTACAAAAGGAAAAGAAAAACACCCATAGAGTAATCTAAATTAATTCAAATGACCCACCTCTCCTAGAAAGCTCGCCTGTTCTAAGATGTCACAGAAAATAAATGCTTTGCCTGACTGATTAATGTGACAGTCTGAATGAATGAAAACATTCAGCATAGTCCACAGTTATCTAATTCTGGGCTGGGCATTAACAGACAGGGGTCATCAGTTGCAGATTTCAGGGCAATACGACAATAAACTGCTGCCAATTCTGAAGACAGAATTCCACTCATCAACAGAGATCCTTCTGTTTATTTTGGATGTTATGGAAGAAGCCACAAAAGCAAAGGTGAAATAAATGGGATCCAGACAACTCAGCACTTGAGAGGATTACCTGGAACAGTTTAAGTAATATCTAAATTTCATTAAGGATCTAGCTAGGAGCTTTGCTTAGCTCCATCCAAACCAGTAAGAAATTGCAGTGCCACATTCTACACAGGTGGCAGCAAAAGCAAAAGAGTAATCTTCTAGGGAGTGATTCAGGTGTGCATTTTATGAGAAGGTCTGTATCTAAGAAGATGAGATTTGACTCAAGGTCAGCTGCAAGTTGAAACAAGCACTAGGGTTCCCAAATTTAGTTGTCATTACCACAACAGTGGAAGCAGCAATAACTTCTAAATCAGTTCTCTGCTAGTTTGGAAACTCCTGCCTTCGGCACTATTTCTATAGGTGTAATCGTAGATATAATCCTCAGGGAAACTACCTTGGCTTCCATGTCACTGAATTCAGTTGCAGGTACTTCTCTTCATCTAGTGATTGGCTAACAAAAGTACACACAGACTGGGTGCAGAAGCACATGTGTGTTCAAGAAGAACTGAATTTCATCTGCACACTGATGACTGCAGCTCAAAACAAGCTGTATTCTGCTCTGTCATAGACAGCAGGAGTATTAATTCTGTACCAGTGAAGATACTCCAAAGCAAACAATTCATTTTCTGGAAATGCTGCCAGTGGAAGGGACAGAACTGCTACAGTACCCATCTATCCATCTGTCAGAGTCATGCGAAATAAGAAGTCTCAGTTTAGGCAATTAAAAGCTGCTTATGAAACTTTTAAAGTCTTCACAAAAGCTTTCCTTGTTCTATCCGAAAGATCAAAGAAAGACGTATTTCTGTTCTATCCTCAAGTCTACATCTTACACAGAAACTCAGAGTGAGAAGATGACGAGAAGTGAGGAGGTGGAGTGATTCAGAGGACTTGATCTCTGGTCAGCATTGATACTAAAAACTAAAACTCCGGAGGCTAAAATGTGCAGCTCAATTAGTAACTGATTCAGGTGTATAGAACGATGGCAGAGGTCAAAATAAAATGCCTAAAAGAATGAGAAACTGAGAAATCACTCAGGATTTGATGATTTTCTCCCTTTGTGAGACCAATGATTGAAAGTATGGAGAGAGACAGATGTAGGAGAAATGAGAAATGGTATGATCTTCAGACAGCACTATCATTCTTGGAGTAAAATTCCCCACTATTAGAATTAGAGATGACAGAGGTTAAAAAATTGAATCATATAACACCAATATTGTGTTTATGCTTAGATAAGGTATGGAAAAGGTATTTATATCCATCTTGTTTCCTTCCTTAAATCTTACGTATGACGTAGTTACCTATGAACATTCAGGAATAATAGTATTTGCTTTGATCTGTATGATACAAAGTGAAAGACCAGCTATAATCAGTCCTTCAGAAAGAACGGTCTGTATGTGCCAGAGAGCAAGATCTTAAAAACTGGAAATGTCAGCTCTCCATTAACCTACAAGGTAAGAACGCATAATACAGAGATATTCTATGAAAAGGATTTTTTTTTTTCCTGCAAGTTATTATTTTGTTCAACAGCATTCTGTCCAGACTGAATTAGACAAGAGCAAGAAAAAAAGACTCTGCTATCAAAAGGTTCATAGAATCCAATTTAAATCCTCTTGTCCTGAGTGTTTCTATAGTTGTGATGATAACATTCAAGGAATAAACTGTAGAATGCCTGAAGAAAATAAAGATGAAAGAAGTACGGGGTTGATTGCATTAAAACCATCCAGTTACCTCAACTGGACTACATCAGCACAGCACCACATCAGCCAAGGTGAACAATTTCTTTAGCCTTTGGGAGAAGGCTGAGTTTTATTATATGACCAAACAGGAAACTGTAGGAATGAGTTACTGCTCTATGTTATCAATTTAGCCTAGAAATAAAACCTAGAAAAAAATCCTAAATTCATGTGCCTAAAATCATTCTGTCTCTTAAACATATTAACATAAAACCACTAAAAGCCCAATACTACCAAACTGAAATTACTGTCTTAGATTTTAACAATGGTTTCTCTAAAATAAGGGCATTTTGTGCTAATTCCTGTCACAGCACACAGTGCTTCAAATGCTAGTTAAACTCATTATTAAACTAAACCAAAACACAACAGACTCTGAAAAGAGGCTAAATGATTTTTATGGTAATCACTGACATGGTATAAATTGGTGTTTAGAGAGACCTGATGAAAAAAATGAAGAAGATGACTAATCCTTTTCTTTCTCAGATTGCTATTCCTAAATCTTTGTCTTTTAACCTTTTCAAAAATACATTGGATACCTTTGGCAACCAAGATCCCTTAGTTTGAAGCAGGCACAACAGCCAGAGGGCAGCGTCCCAAATTAGGCCTCAACCTTTTTCTGACAAAGCTGCCATCTTGTTGAGAACTGTCTTGGGACATATGTATATAAATTGCTGTGAAAGTAATGCCTCCTATATATTTCCATGGAAACTACAACACATTTTGATTGAGTGAATTCTCAACTACAAAACAATGTTTTTCAACACATTCACCTCCACTAGCTGTGCATTTTTGCCAGTGATGAAAAAGAGCCTGCACACTGCACTCCTAAAAATCTGCACCAGTGGAGGTGACCCACTGTTGCCACTGCTGAAATGCACTACACACCACCTCACTGTGCTCACATCCACTATTTGGTCTCCACAAACATTCATCAAGCCTTAGTGAATGTCAATGGGTGCCATTTTTTCTACATGAAGGAATTCAGTGACACATCTTTGCTCCATATCCACTTCCATGTCAGATGCCATTCTGTCAGACTGGCCTTCTGCTGCCATCTGTCACACAGCAACAAAATATAATGGAATATTGGTGGGAAGGTTCCAGCTCTACTGCTATACCATCAACATCTGCCTCTGATGTTGTGAGCCAACATAATAAAACAGGAGGCATTACTTTCAGAGCAGCCCTCGTACAATATCTGATATCATTAATATGTAAGTAACAAAATCTTTCAATTTTTAATATTTTTCTTAAAATATATAAAAAAAAAAAAAAGAAAAAAGAAACAAAGCCATAAAACTGGAGGGATATTTGACCTTTTTTTGTAAAACTAACCCATCTGGCTGGTTCAATAGCTGCAACTCTTAGAGAGCTCTCAAGTTGTTCATCAGAGATTTTTGATGAAATTTTACTCTTCCTGTGTGTCATGCTTGACAATAACTGTCAAAAATATACTCCCAGAAAGCAATGGCATGAATACGGTGTGACTGTGAAGTGAAGGATTGTGGAAGTCTGGTAAAGAGACATGATCAGATTTTTGAGTCGAATATCTGATTGTAACTTTCTACACTCTATTTGAAAATTTGCATGTAATATATTTATATCAATTGAAAATGGTATCTCAAAGATAAATCAGTGATTTTTTTTGGCAATCTTGAAATCTGTTCTCAAACGCCTTTATCAAAATGGAAAGCATGCCTGTGTATTCTTTGCTGTTCAGAGCACAGTGTTTAGCCAATGTATCAAAATGCATGCAATTATTTGCTGCAATGCATGCAATCATTTGTGAGCCATAAGCTACTGCTTGAACATGCCCATGAACATTTACAGCATGTTGTGTGGCCCTTTTATGCCAATCAGTAGATTCTGAACACATGCTTATAGTCCCTCCCAGATTATAGTTGTATGAGTGGGAGTCCCAGCAAGTTATGGCTGAATTCCCTGGCATTCCTTCTGCAGCTTCAGTCCAAAACATCTCTTCATGCCCTGGGGCCTTTCACTTAGAATATACTTCAATCCATGCAAATGACAGATACATCAACGAGCTGAAAGAATCACCTGCAGCTACATAGCAGAATGCTTCCAGCAACTAAGCAACATAGATTTTACTTTAGCCTTTGTAAAAAGAATTCTTTTGATGATTTTGATCCCTCTTAGTATCTTTCTGAAAAGCCTATTAAAAGGCTGTCCAGAATCTTCCTTTCCAAATGCCACTTTGTGTTTAACATCCAATTCCAGTGCTTTCAAACTCCTTGGTTGGTCTACTCTTTCTCCTCCATTATACATTTAAAAATATCCTATACTCAAGCACTTTAAAAAACCCAAAAAACAGTAACATGAAGATGTAGTGTTGGGGAGTTGTCCACTGTTCCTTCTTTTGACTTTGTAGCTTTCTGCAACGCCATTAGGAATGTATCTTGTCTCAAATCATTTTTTTGTGTATGGATTATTAAAAAATGGACAGCAGCAAGTGTAGGATACATTCTGTCAGCAGTTTAACCTCGAGATGCTTTTCCATGCTTGAAAGTCAAATGCTAATATGCACATTTCAACAATCACGCCATGCAAGTTTTTCTGAGATTCTGATCCTGAATCAATGGGCACCAGTAAGAGACAGAACATAACATTATCACAAAACTTCTGCTTCTTATACTCCACCCTCTGAATTTGAATTTAATTTCTATAGAGTCAGACAGTCCGAGGTGAATCCCTTTTGATTTCAGGTAAGCCAATTCTTCTTGTTATATAAAAAAGGATGTCTCTGACCTCCAAAGTTAGATGCCTTTTCCAGAGAGAGTAAAGAAACATGATACTCAACAAATGTATACAGTGGGGTTGTCGGCAGTTTGAACACGAAAGGTGATAAAAGAAATGCAGAATTCTAATAGCCTGAAACAGTACCGCAGCTGCTCTACTAAGTCATGTGGTTTTACCTATAAAATCATAGCATTTCAGCATCTTCAATGTAAAGATGAAAAAAGAGCTAATTAACTACTGAACGATTTCACATCAGGCTTGCTTATTCTCAAACTTAAGCCATTTCGCTCATATTAAGATTTTCTGTCCTGTTCTGTCTCTCTAAAAAATTCAGTTCCTCTTTAGGACAGATGTGCTTGGTCTATACTTAACATTGTGCAATTACTGCATGTAATTCTGCCACAAAATTTGAAAACTAAAAAACCTTAAATGTAACATTTTAAATTTAACATTTTAAAGTTGAAGTGAATTTGAGAAAACTTGAGCACCATACAGAAAACAAAGCGATCAAATATAGTATTCTGCTAAATAAAGGAGACCTCTCATTTTAAAATTTGTCTGACATTCTGACAGCATCTCCATAGTGATAATAATACTTCCTTTTGTGAAGCATTATGATATCTGCAAAGCTGTACAAGAGCTAAGTGTTATTATTAGAGATTGGAAAAGGTCTATTAGATCTTCTATCCATCTCTGATATAACAGAAAATGACAGTGATTTGCTGCATTGATTTGACAGTGACATTTGTAAAAAAGTCCTTTGCTCTTAACTCTACAAGTTTCAGTGCTCAGGATTCACTAAGTTAGCCAGCTTGCTAGTTTTGTCAGTATTCAACTTCTATGAAGCTTAACAAAAGATGAAATAAACATGCCCTCTTTTCCATCTCTTTCTTTCAATCTCCTTTTACTTTCAAGGAGGACAGTCCATATGAATTGTGTAACTGTCAAGATTCACAAAAGTGGTATTCCACTTCCTAACTGCAGATTGCCTCCATTTTACCTATCTTCAAGGCAGTATTGTAGCATCTCTCTGACTGGGATTGTATATCAAATAGGAAAGAAGCTGTTGCCCACCTTGCTGATGTTTTCCAGCAGATTTCCACCTCAGAAGCCACATACAAAACATTCCCATTACAGTCCACTGTGAAACAAATCACAGAATCAAAGAATGGCCAGGGTTGGAAGGGACCTCAGGGATCAACTATCTCCAACCCCCCTGCCACATGCAGGGCGACCAACCTCCACATTTAATACTAAACGAGGCTGCCCAGGGCCCCATCCAATCTAGCCTTGAACATTTTCAGGGACGTGGCATCCACAACCTCTCTGGGCAGCCTGTTCCAGCACCTCACCACTCTCTCTGTAAAGAACTTCCCCCTGATATCCAACCTAAATCTTCCCTCCCATATGATCAAGTGGGTTTCTTCTCCATGGAGTAACATGATGGCAGTCATTAGAGGTCTGCAGAAGTCTTGACAGTAGACAGTGTCAGTTTGAAGATCTCTATCCTTACAGAAGGAGGCTCTGTTTCTCAACTGCTTTCAAAAGAAAGAGTTGTTTCTGTTCTTCCTTCCCCCACTTGCCAAAATTTCTTTGAATGTTTGCTACAACAGGTTTTCAATTGAAGTACCAATATAACAGAAATGGCTGAAGTGAAATCAGTTGAAGTACGTGAGAGATGACTCTCAGTGTGAATCATGCTGTGGTGAGCAAAGAAGAGGTCTGTCTGGCCTTCTGTACTGGAGTGATAACAGACACTGGGTGTAGTTTGTACTCAGATAAAGTTAATGGTAATGACATCTGGTAGACGACACAGAGGAGAGAACTCCTGTCATCTGTTTCTTTAATGCTCTGTGCCCGAAACATTATATGTCAGACTTGGTAGAAGTGACTCATCTTTCAGTATATACTCTTCCCTCCCATGCATTCAGATGCAGGAGACTGAAGGACTAATAGATAAATCACCATCATACATTGACAAAGCCCTTCTCAGCCATAACAAATACTTACATGAAGTCTTGTACCTTCCAAATGCTTCACCAACATAAATATATTAATAAGACCCTTTCCAGAAGAGAAGGGAGTATCAGAGAGATGGCATTCAAATGGCTGGGCTTTGAGAACTTCAAATATTTCATTAAATCTTCATCCTCTGCCATCAATTTCAAGCCCATTTAGAAAAAAAGACAGGAAGTACAGTGGAACTTTATGAGCAAATAGAGGAGTAACAGCTCGTAAAATGATTTTGCCCTCTGTGATAACAGAGTTAATTAAATTGTGTATTCTACGGTGTCAACAACAGAATTCTACATCAAGTGAAATGAAAATAAGATTTTTATACTCAATTTGACTGATGCCACCTATACGGCTCTTTCAAGGTGACTTTGCCACTGATGTGCTTTGGCAAAAATCTTGTTTTGGCATCATAATCAAGATATTAAGGATATTTTGGTATCTGATACTTAATTGCCAACATATTCAGAATTCTAATTAGCAGTAGCTTGTTAAGAACTCAAAAACCTAACTAAATGTTGTAAGGGCAAAAAAGAAAACATATCATGTTATTCTTCAAATAATGTAGATTACATCTAGGTGCACTTGGCAGGTATGAATTCATTATGCAACTATGAAATGTAGAATAGTCTACAGAAGATTTTTTTGTGGTAATATAATTTCATTTATCACATGATATTGGATGAACTCCAGTTGCTTAGGATTTTAATTCAATTTGTATTGTGTTTTCTTACAGTCAGTTAGCTAGGCTGCCATATGATCACTACCAAGACACGTGCATGTTTCAGTTGCTACACGTCTGCCCTATGTAAGTCATATTAGTCTTTGTGTGTGTAGTACTGTATTTGCTAATTCTGAAGCTAGAGTACCGCTTGGTCACAGCTATATCTGCTATGAATTCTGAAATGTCTGCTGTGTGAACCAATAACAGGTTATAAAAAAAGAACCTCTCTCAGCCCTGTCTCTTGCTAATTACTGCATAAAATCTATCAGAATTTGCTTGGGATCTTTGCTGCTGAGCAAAGAGGCTGGAACTTTGAAGGTCGTGAGGTACTTGGCAGTAGTCAAATCTGGAAATATGAATGACATTTTCTGTGAAATACAGCTCCCCAAACCACTGACAGATGTAACTCTCTTGGTTCTCGCTGAAGGTTTCTTTTCCAAATTGCTATTTCATCTTTATCTCTAAGA
Source organism: Lagopus leucura (assembly GCF_019238085.1). Taxonomy (NCBI): domain Eukaryota; kingdom Metazoa; phylum Chordata; class Aves; order Galliformes; family Phasianidae; genus Lagopus; species Lagopus leucura. Next base: position 1,568,169 of record NW_024962335.1, on the reverse strand, counting down.
TTGGAAGAAAAACATCCCATAATATGGTTACCAATGTCACATGTAATAAGGGAGCCACACATTGTCACCATGCAGAATAGTCTCAATGTAACTCTGACTTTAAATCAGTAAGTAGTAGAAGAAATCCATTTGAAAATACTGTCCTTAAAAGCAAACACTCAAAATGGCAAGACTGAAATCTACCATTTTGGAAATTCTGAGAAGGCAACATGATATATTTGCTCAATTTTCCATAACTTACAGTCTTAATTCAATATTCAGTTTTTTGTCACTTGTATTACAGTAAGATTTCATTCAGATATTGTCCTTTCAATTACAGAAACTGTGGTTTGAATCCAGAGCAGCTCGTTACCTACATCAGACAATGAGGAGATTCAGATTCCTTCTTCTTTCACTAGAGAACTGAAGCATGCTGTGCACTCTTATTACTAAGAGTGGGCAATCAAAACAAAAAAAAATGAAAAACTGAGTACAAAATAGTCTTACAGTAGGTAAAAAAGGTGGATGTGCCAGTATGACAACCCTCACAGAACACACAATGTAATGGTGAAATATTTCCAAAAAGTGTCTTGTGTACATGCTGGACTACACTTATTAAATAATGGATGTACTGTATGTTGGCACAGAGAGGAAAGAAATAAAAGGTGATTAATATTTGAGTGAGATGCCACACCTTGCAAGGTCTTTGTTAAATCCACAATTCTACTCAATGGATATTATTGCACAGCAGTCCAATAAGATTTTAAATCATTTAAATGAAAACCTACCATTATTTTCATGCACAGTAAGATGCTTTGAGATGAAAACATTCAGAATTTAAGGCCACAAAAAAGCCTAAATGCAATTATTCTTATGATTAAAATACAAACTCTATGTACCGTAAATGCAACAATCCAAGAAAAAGTCAAACTCATAAAAACTTCCCTTAATATGCTGCAAAAAGTATCAGTAAGATTGAAAATAGGATTAGCAAAGGAGAATGCATCTTTTCAGTGAGTATTAGAAAAGATGCTTATCAAAGTTTATCAGGTGAAGTCTGAGAAATGCTGATAACAAATGGGGACTGTCTTGGCAAAAATAATGTTGCTAGTTTGAATGCTTCTCCAGCTGAGAATAAAAGTGTCCTGAAAAAAAGAAGCAGATAATTTTTATTACCTCCTCTTTCTCTGCGCTTTGCAAGTCCCTCCACTCCTCAGTCACATGGCCAAAGTCCACCGTGTTCATTGCAACCTTATATTCCCCAATAATATCATGTTTGGAGAAGCGATCAAAATCATAAACTGCCATCACTAAAGTTTTTCCACCCAGCTCGGAGTATGGCACCTGTAAAGAAGAGAAAATGACAAACTCAGTATCTCTGACAATAAAGATCAGTTCACTACAATGCAAATCTATTTCTTTAGTTTATCAGCTGTCATCTCAGGCAAATTGAAAAGCAGAGAAAATTATGAGCTGTATTTGTTTCAGAGTCACCACATGCAGTATTTTTTGAGACCAGACTATGGCACTCAATAGAACAATGTGGCAGCTCACTCATCACTCTACCGGGTTTTCTCCTTCTACTTCAAATTATATTGTGGTTGATGAAACTGAAACAGGAAGCCCAATTATTTGCACTGAAGACACATGAACTTTTCACACAATGGTATCTTTTTCCCTATAAATCAACTGTCATCACTCAGAAATGGGTAGTTCCCAGACTGATGAAAAAACAGAAGTGGCTTGCTGTATCTGACACAAAGTAATTAGACGCTAAATAGTTTTCTTACAGCACCACTACCTCTTACTTCCCACAGCATATTTTTCATTATGATACCTTTCACACTGCAGACACTAAGGTACCTGTAAGTCACAGTGCACAGTTAGAAATCATGTGGCAGTAGGCCAATTTCTGTCTAATTCTCCAGCTGATGTGTTTCAGACAGATGCTGTGGGTTTGGACGTTTATGAGTCACATTTTTAATATTCAGATGAAGATGTGTAGCTCAGGTAAGCTATACTTGAGTGGCTGTCTAGAAAACTCTAATTTAGGAAATGTTTGCACTTAACATTGAACACTTGGTCAATCTGAACATATTCTGCAAGTATAAATGGTTTCCATGGGCTTCAGTAAACATTCCTCTGCTAATTGTCTATATGAAAAAAGAACCAAAAGCACAGCACTTCCACTGGCCTTGTTAACTGTTGTACGTTCTGGTCTGTTTAAAACATAGGACTGCTGTCTTTTGTTGTTTGTTTGGCTTCCACTTGCTCTTTAAAATACTACCTAATAACACAAGTAGTTTATCTTTTTTCCTGACATTTAAGAACCTTTTCAAGTTGAGAGCCAGTTCCAGCTTCCATTACTGAGTACAGTAATTTCAGTGGGTACAGGGTGGGTGCATTGCAGTAAAAGTACACAAATACTACTGCAAAAGCTGTTTTGATTCTGTAAATTATTTATAGCTTCTAAAAAGCTATAGAAGGTATATTTATGTGGAAGGCAAAATTCTGGAAAATTTCACTTCTTTTTTATGCAGCATCAAAAACAGGAGAAGAGAAATGTTCTACAGCTCCCTTCTCCAGCAGTTTACAATTGCACCTAATGGATACTGGTCATTTGGAATGCAGGAGAAGGCTACACTTACTGCTGTGTATTTTTTATCATTAACTTGACCTCAATAAAGCTTATTTTAGCTACCTTCATTTTTAAAGAAGATCTAGTAGCAGTGCTTCCCCCCTTCATTACCTCTACTGCAGCCTTAGCCCACAGCTTTGTTCAGGACAACCAAGGACGCTCCCAGCTCTTGTAAAGGATTGCTCCTGCTCCTTGCCTTCTGCTCTGCTCAGAGAGGCTCAGCCTCTGAGTGCAGGTGAGACCTCGCTAAAAGACATATAGAAGATCCTTCTTCCAGCACAGACACATCACCCTCCCAGACAGGAACCTTGTTCCTGCCTTGAGGAAGTGCAGGAATCTTTCTGTGGGATCATTTAATCACCATCGTGGGAATGAGGAGGAATATTTCTGGTGCAGTTCAGCTTGGACTTCCGCTTCCTTTCAGCAGCTCAATGCATGTATATACTTAATATTACTGCAGCCTGGTGAACACCTGCACCCTTTAAGAGTGATACCATTAGTAGTTCCCAGGGAAATTACTTATTAAAGTTGCAACACTATTTAAATGGTCACTTGTTTTTTTTTTTACTGTAGTCCCAGTACAATGACAGTACTTGGCATGCTCCGTGAGTTTTCTCTCGAGTACAGACCACATTACACAGGGAATGATTAGTACCATATTGATAAGCACCTAAACCCTTCTGTCATGTCTTGCTTGGAAAAGAAACATTTTTTCTGTAGAATAAAATTTGCATGTTATGATGTGACTTAAAATAAATGGACATTATAGTCCAAGAGTGGATGCTCTGATTTATATTTTGTGTCTTCATTTTAGATGACAGCATTATTGATTCTTTCTTTTCTTTTGTGAGCTGCACGGGAATCTGTAATTTATAACACTGTTTTCTTTTAAATAGTCTCTTAGGGAAGCTCAAGAAAAAAATAACTCCCCACAAAAGATTATTTTTATGAACATCTTCAAGGGAAAACATAAGCTTATATATGCAGTAGTAGTTCTGGCCTCCAGGGATATCTTTCTCATTGAATGATTACATAGCCTGAGTCGTTCACTGTTCCTGTTTTCAATCTGTGGCTGTCGTTATAAGATAGAAAGGCCTCCAGTAACAGCAGAGGAATGTATATTAGGAGAAGCCCTTTGAAACACACTGAATAGAATTTCTTTATTTCATTTAACTGGAGTATAGGTATGGCTACAGTTTTAGAAAGACACAATTGAGGGGAACAACTGGAACAACTTAAACATTACAACGTAGGGGTGTTAGCTACATTTATTTAATACATATGTTATTAAGCCAAGATGTGATTTCTATTCACATGTAAAATAGCATGGTAAAGAATAGCTATGACAAAGTCTAGTAAGATTAATCTGCCATATATTCCTTCATTCATTTACCTTTCGTGAGTTCTAATTTATTTTTGAGGCAAAAAGAAATGGTATACCGAAATTCATAAATCAGGCTACAGAGATATTTAAAGCAATTGCTGGTTTAGTGAAATTCACCTGACATTTGTCGAAGTGGCACTGTTTTCCTACTTTCTGGTAAGTTTCATCCAGTCATGAGACATGGATCAGATTTTCATAAATTAGGATAATTGAAATGCCTAAAATAAAACTGTGCATTTTACACTTGCTGAGATCTGTCCTTGTGTTACATTACTTTCATCATAAGATCGAACATCAGAGAAAAAACAGGGAAAATAACTATGCTATGCTGCAGTTGCCAATTATCTAGGTTATCTAACTTAGTAGTCCAGCATGAGATACACAGTGGATAAATAAAAATATTTCAATAATTATATATAAAAAATAATACCTTGAATGTAAATTGCTCATTGAAAACAGGGTTAAGAGTCTTCCTGTGGACTTTTGTTTCATATTTCTTCTTCTTATCAGGCAGCAGGAACACTTTCACATAGGGATCAGATGTACCACCCATATCTAATGCAGGCAGCTCAGCTGCTTGAATAATTCCAACCAGAAGCTGAAAAGACAGAAAAAGAGCAAAATGAAATTTCAAAGAGATGTTTATTAAAAAAAAAACAACCAAACAGCTAAAAAAAAATCACCCTGTAACAGAGAAGTACACATCCACACTCTATTTCTGGGTTATGAAAAACAGTTCTCCCCGACCTTCAAGGAAGGCAAAATGAAGCAACACTACAGACTTTTGAAAATCAATTATGGCAGATGCAGACAGTACAAAAGCTGTTTTTAAGTGGAAAAGAGGTTTTCAAAGGGCAGCTGATTACAGATAAATACAGACTTCATCTTTTTAAAGACTGCAATCAAATAACTTTCAATTGCTATTGCCTCTTATGCATTATTTTTCTATGCTGGGCACCATGAATAGAAATCACATTATTAAACAATCAAGAATGTCTAATTTTGACTGCAGAATTTGTGTTCTAAATCACCAACACTTAACCTTTCCCCTCAAAACACAAAAAGGTAATATATCAAAAGCAGATTTAAGATGGAGCTTAACTGAAAGCAAATAGGTCTTCCAGTCTTCCTTGTATTTAATTTCTCTTGCTGTGTATATAGCTTGATTTGGGCAGTAATCTAGGGACAACATTTTCAAAATGAAATCCCATGAAAACTAGCCATTGTTAACTAAGTCCTAATGACGATTCTTAATCTCACCATAAGATAGAGAAGTTAGTATCTTAAATCTCTTAAGACATTTTAAAAATAGGATTGAAGCACATTTGAAATGTGTAAATGCCACAGCCATCTTTCAGTGTAACAGATGAAGTCATATGATATGTTGTCTAGACATCCCAGCCTACACTAGGCTGCATAAGAATAATGAAGAGTAAGAAAATACTTTTCATTCTTATTTCATGGACATGAAACTAAAGTAAGTATTCAAGTGACTCTTCAAGGTCAATCTAGAGACAAGTGATTAGGAGCTGGGAGAATACTTTCCTCTATATCAGTTCTTCAGTCACAACATATTGGCCCCTCTCATGAATGAACTGCTTAAAATTGGAAACAGAAGATCTAACAAATGGAATAAAGAACACTACAGCTAAACAAATAAAGCAACTCCTGGCTTCTGGGAGATTCCTCAAAGCTGGACTTATTTTTTCTAGTTTTAAATCCACTGTGTGGCCTGCATGATTTCCAAAGTATGGAGCTCTAGAGATCATTTAATTTAGTTATAAGTAGAGAACCTTTCCTCTTCTCTCACATTCTTATTCTAGATGCACATTTCATGAATACATGGATAGGTTCAGGATAAACATACATGAGTCTTTTAAATCAAAGAGTGAAAAACAAATCTATGGTATGTATGTAGTTAACAGATTGGAAAAGCAATTCAATTCCCTACTAAAATCTGTCTGTCTAAAACAGAGGCAACGTGCTCTAGGAAGTATGTTAATTATCTTGTCTTTTAACCCTGCAAAAGATTAATAACCTCAATTTTGGTTTTGAGTTTCAAGCAATATCAAACCTATACTGTTCTCTCTAGGAATTCAAATCACCTTTTCCACTCTTGCAATCATCTATCCTTCAATAAATTTCAAACTGCAGCACGTTTTAGAATAGCAAAATAAAACAGGAATCCATACCTCGTGAATTGACTGCGTTCAATACTACATGCACCCATGGATTTGTATCTTTCCTATTGCATATCCTTTCATAAAATACAGTTCTCAAAATCAGCTCTTGACTGGAGATTTTTCCTGTTCAACTTTACTGTTCTGAGAGGGACAGAACTTTTTATTTGCTTTTCAGTTCCTAACAAAATTTGCTTTATCAAAAAGGTGTGCTTTCATGGAGAACAACAGAATTTGAGATAACGAGTTAATAAGGCAAAGTGGACATGAAGCGGTGAGAGAAAGCTACTTCTAGTAATTTTATGAACTTGTTAAAACATCTACTGATGAATAAATTGGGACAATTACTTTTATGTTCCTTTCTTTTTCCTCACATCTTTTGTTTGCTAATGTTTTAAATACCTAGAGGCAGAAGCTATCTTTTGCTGTTCACATGTAAGCTTCATAGTATAATGTAGCTCGATATTGACTGGTGACACTTTAATACATTATTAATAATAACTACATGAAACTGTTCTCAATTTTGATTAAAGTTATGAATTCAGAGTATGCTGTATGCTAATTTAGTAATACTTCTGTCATGCATCTGCAGTCTTGCATTCTTCCTTTACTCAGTAAGGATTTCAGAAAATTCTACTGTACCTACAGGTATAAGTTCATTCTCCCCTTGCATACAGACAACTGAAATGTTACAGGTTGGTTGTTTCAAACCTGATTGTTCTGGAAGTCATAATCCAAAGAATATTGGATTTTCCCTAGTTTCTCCACTTCTTTCGGCTCTTCTTTCTCTTCCCCGTCAGTCAGCCCAGTCTCAGCATCATCATCCTTGAGAGCCTAGAAAGAAGGAATGTAGAACTAATAAATAAAGTTAACTCCTAAGTACTAGTTTAAATCAGACAAATTTTGAAGCCGTTAAAAGCAAGCATGATGGCCGAAATCCAAATGTGCAGTTTACATATGTATATTTATACTATTCAGGTTGCTCAATATGTAGTAAATCAGCAAGCAAGCAATGCAAGTAGGAAGAAAGCTTCTTGGAATATTACAAGCAACAACTGTCATAAAACCTGAAAGTAGAAAGAAAATATCATCTTCATACCAAAGAATTGTTCTGGGCTCACACCGTCTCTTAAAGAGGCACAAGGAGGCAAACATGCTATTAAATAAGCAAAGTCACGCAATTCATTCAACTTAAGGATATCTTGGCAATGTGAAACCTGATTGTGCATGCTGTGAATCACTTGCAATTGGCAACACACTTCTGTAGGATTACTATGATAAAGAGCATGTGTTGTGGATGAGTTCTTCCTACAGTCATATGCCAAACATTTTTCATGTTTATTTAGAATGAATATGGAAGCAAAGGTATCACCATGCCATTAGCAAATGCATGTTTCTCCTTTTCCCTCCCTCCCGAGACCAGTTTCCTTTTTATTCATTCTTCCTGTAAAGCATAGCTGAACCAAATTGATTGAAAACTGATTGTAGTTTGCTTGGAAAAAATAAAAAAATACAGAAATACTGTTTACAGTTTTAGCTATTACATAAAACCTGCTATTTTCAAAGGAGGCAGCAGTTACACAGTGAAAATACTAAATAATGTCATCTTTTTTTGTTGTTGTTGTTTTGCTGTACCAGAAAGCAGAAGTATTTGCATTGTGAAAAGGGGAATTTATATAACTATTAAACCATACAAATTACACCTATATATGCAGCTTTATACCGTGTAAGAACTGAAAAATGGACAAAAATGATGAGAAATTATTGTGGAAAATGTGAAAATAAAGTTTAGATTGTTCAAGCAAGGAAATGATACTGAAAGCATTCAGCCAGAATTCTGATTTGCACACGCTGGTATATGTTTATCTATAAGAGCCCTGTCAGGATTAAAGTTCCTTCAATATGGAGCTTCTGCCTGCACAGTCAGACTATTGAGTGCAATAATAAGATTTGATCTGTTTTATTTTGTTCCTTCTTTTTTTCACAAAGTGATGTGGTCTGAAGAAATCAACAGCATTTATATACAATAGGTTGCAGCCGGAGCTTTATAGCTGAAGAGACAGTGAGGCTAGGAAATAGCAATACCTACTGCTGATGGTGGTTTGTGAAAACAAAATAAAAACTGCAGAAAAGCATTAGCATTCTCACTCAGCCATGAAGGAAGCGGGGGCCACGCAATAGTGGCGTGGGTGTGGTAAGAGGAAAGATTGATCTCTGAAGTAGAAAACGTAATTTTTCAGAAGCCGGATTTAAAATTCAAAAGGTCAGGCTGAAAACTGTACAGTATTAAGCAATTATTTTTCTACTTTTTGGAAAAAAGATAGCAATTCAGCTGGCATGGCTCAACTGAAATCAATGCAGCAACATTGATTGATGCAAGCTGAGGAGCTGTGTTAGAGTTAAATATCTGAATGTTAGTGAATGATGGACTCTTTGCTAGGAACACAAATTACAGTGTTCCATGATGTTGCAATCAGTGGGAAAGGTTGACAGCAGATGAGAATCACCCCTAATGTTGGAAAAATAATACTTTCTGAACTAAACCATTTGTGTTTGGAAGGACTGGACTATCTAATAGTACTCTGAGATATTTTAATTGCAGAGCTGAATTCCCTGTTGTTGTTCCACAACAACAAACGTAGCAAGAAGATAATGTTGGAGCACAGCCAGTATGGGCACAAATCCTGCAGGACTATACATGGGAATTTCAGAATATGGAGTGACATGATTACACCAACCACCTTTCTTTCATTGGTAATAAAAATAATCTTGAGATTCTGTAATCACAAATTAAAGAAAAAAAAAAAAGATGTGACTCAATTGCAGTGAAGCAATCACATCGATCAGAGCCTGGAGACAACATGAAGCATTAACTCAGAATGGGATGTGAACTCCAAGACCCACTGAATCACCTCAGTACCATCCTAGCAGAGGACTGCGTGACAGAAGAATGATGAACAGCTCCAGGATATCCCTGATTCTGGGATAAGTGTTGTCCCTTCTGCTATTACACCTACTTTTGGCTTGGATTTGGTTTGAGCAGAACAATCCTGCAGCCATTCCTCAGGAACAAAATGGAGACTGCAAAGGGAACCTTCTGTGATCCTTTCCAGCTATGAGGCATCTGTAACTATTGCAACAAGGCAAAAGTTACACATCCATATTCTCTTCAGAAAAACTATATACTCTTCTGCATACCTGATCACATCAGGAAACGTGAGAGGTTTGGCTGTGAAAAAATTCTTACTATGTCTTCAGAAAATACAAAGGGAATCTAAGGAGTTCTTAGAACTCTTGCAAGGGAGTGCTGAAGTGCAGACACAAAACACTGCATGATTGGTAAACTCCTCCATAGTTTATGAGAGTCCTATTGGAAGGTGAAAGCTATTTCCCAGGAGAGAGGGAAAATGTTTCATGTTACTCACATCAGCTGAGTAGCTATATTATTCTTCTTGACCTTGACTCAGAAACACCGAAGAACTAAGAAACGCTAAGAATGAGATGGCGTTCAGATTTGTCCAAGGTTTAGGAGAGGGAGGAGGAGGGAAGAAATGACAAATGCTTACTTCTAAAGCTGTCTGCATGTAACAGTTTTTAAGTTCAGGAGAGGAATTTGCTTTCGGATTAGAGGACAATGCTTTAAGCAGATGGGTCAAGGGAAGCACAGAATTTCCTCATGTGTGATGCTGCTGCTGTGTTCCAAAGAGGAAGAGGGATTGAATTGCTTCAAAGTACATGAAACACCCCACAGAGATTCTTATTTTGTATTGAGATTTTCTGAAAGATCAATAATGGAATAGCACTGCAACCCTCAATTTACAGTACACAACATCACGCTATGCTGATTCTTATTGCTGTATCTCTACAATCAATTAAAATAAGCAGCTATATTTTATTGATTTATTTAAAATAAATCAAATATTTTTAATTATAAACTAACTTCCAACTCAAGCCACTTCAGCAGACACAACCGTGATCAGAAAGCCTGAATTACAGTGCAGAAAAATATAAGCCCCTTTGGTTTCTAAATATTCTTCTAATTCTATGACATTTTTAATTCCTGTCATATATAGAGAGCAGCACAGAAATCTATTATTTCATCATGCTGAAAAACATTTGTTTTTTTCTAATTATGAAAGACCAAGAAGTTCACTCAGGTGAACATACAGAAATAAACTGCAAAGAAATGTCCATATCCTCTTACATGTGTGTAAGTGTCTGAAAAAAGTATGCTTGTATGTAAATAAGAATGTAAAAAAAAAATATTTATATTTTGTTAGTCTAATACAACCATTACAAGGTGACACATTCACATGTAATGAAATCAGCAAGTGGGAGAAGTTCTGTTGTGCCAGGGACTATAACAGAACCACACAATATATAATATGTTTCCTTAGAGCTGGAAAATGAATTCTTTGAGCAACCCCTCATTTAATCCTTATTTGAATGAGCTCTGTAACTTGTTTGAACCAAGGGCACAGACATAAATTTACATATGCCATTAGGATTTTCTTTTCTGCGCCATGCTTAGTCAATTTTTCCCAAGCTCATCTACTCTGTAGTGACTTCTACAACAAATAGAGCTAAATTACAGCAGAGATCCACAGTTCAATTTACTGGTTTTTTCTTCGCTTCTGTAACACAATTAAGGGTGGTTTTATAGTCTCCTCTTCTGGGTTTACAAAGAAAATGCTTCATTTTCAATTTTTTTTTTTTTTTTTTTTTGTAGTTTTGTCTTTTGCATTAAAAAAAAAAAAGGGAAAGAAAACCCAAAGCAGTGCCTGTGATTGCAGTTCTGCAGATTCCATGCCCTGCACTGGGTTCTTGCATTTCCTGGGCTTCTTCTCTGCTTCACTGCACCAGGCAGCAAAAGCCTCTTGGCACTGATGCTGCCCTTCTGGTGCTGTGAACACCCTTTGCTTCCAGCTCAGCTCCACCAGTGGACCCACACCCTGTGAATGGGTTTTTACTACTGCTATCCACCACAAAGCACAATGCACATGAGATTAAAACAGCTCCATGCGTTTTTTTTTATTTAATGTCCCCCCAGAGTGTATTTCACAGCGTCCTGCAAAGCAAGGCAGAGGTCACAACCTCATCTGAGTCACTGTGAGGAGGAAAAGACCCAAGAAGGTACACTTTGCTCTTTGATTCTGGTCTCAGTTATCTTTGTGTCTTTGTTAATGCTCACTTCACAGTTTATTTAGGACTGCAAGCAGAGTATCTTTCACCGTTGTAGATACAGAAAGATTTTCATTAGCAGTGTTTAAGGGTTGATTCCATTCATGGGGTGAACTATGGCCTCTCATGTAAGGAAAAAAGTCACCAGTAAGCAAGGAGACATGTTAGGAAGGAAAACATAATGTTGACTACAGCCTGCAAGGTTATTTCACCACGGTGCATGCTGCAGTCTGATTTCCCTCTACATCTGCCCTGTCAATCAGTCTTCTTGTTCACGTGGTAAAGGAGGTTTTTTTTAACATATGAGTGATGTCCAGTCCTCAGGCTTGTGCAATGCCTGCTGAGTTGAATGGAAGAAAACAATATTATTTTGTAGCGAGAATGTTCTGTGCCATGTCCAACAATGAATTTATCAGAAAGGCAATTTTTCGTCCTATTGATGTCCATACTTACGAATGGCTGCACCTAATGGTGGTGCATTTCTTATCAATTTCTTTCACGTTCAAGTACACCACAGTTCTGATGTGGCCAATTTTTATCCTGGGGCAAAAGAAAAGCCTTTAAAAAATCTTGGCTGATTCCCTCTCACAAAACAGAAAAGACTGCAATTGTAACACATTTTCTACCAGAGTCCCTCAGAAGGAAAGGCAATATTTCATTCTTTCAGCATCTGCTTTCTCTCCATGAGTTAATTTAAAGAGCATGTTGTGCATGGGTTTCCAGTGGCTGAGCCAGGTTTTGGCCTCTGTGAAATTGACTTTGCCATTAATGCTGTAAGACTGTTGGCCTCACTCAGTAGCAGCGGGCCACACTGATGCACAGAATGACCCTGCTGCGTCCAGCATGCAATGCCCTGACACTACTTCCTTGCTTGTTATCCAGGTTTTAAATGGTCTGCTGGATTATCCAAAGGCTTGCTTTCTTTAGGACCTCTCTGACATGAGGCCATGACATTCAGCTTAAAAGCTCACTGAATTGTTCGAGTACTGAAATACTGATTTCTTTTGTCTTAACAGAGGGATGTAGCAAATGTAAAATACAGACATATAAATTCAAGTTGGAACTTCTAAGTCCTCGAATTAATATTTTTCTTTTGCTTTTTGCTTTTTTGTTTATTTGCTGAAAGACTCGAGACAGTGTCTGTGTTAACCCAGGGGTCTGTTTTGGAAGTTCACCCTGTGGATCATGGCTGACCACAGGGCCCATGTGCATGAACAAAAAGATGCAAGTGCTCTTGCAAGTATGGTAGCATGCTCTGCCCCCACTTCCCATATGGCAGTGGTTCGTTGTGCTAAGCAGCAGGCTGTGAGTAGGAGGCAGATTTAGGCTGCTTGGCCAGTGCATGCGGCTCTATCAATTGTTCTACATCCTTCCCAAACGAATGGCAGATGGCCAGATGGAAGCATGCTTTGGGATAGAGCTGGCTCCTGGGCACGGGAGGACCACTCTGAGTACTAAATTTATTTCTGTTAAAAATTTGTCATACTATATAATTCGTGCTACATCTATTTAACAATGCAAATTAATCTAAATATAGCCGGACATGATTTATTGGGTGCTACATTGATATAAAGAAGAAAGAGTTGGCAAAGAACTGTCCTTTTGGCTTATTCATATAAAAAGAGATAAGCTTTGACCATCCTTTAAACAGAACCTTATCAAGTATCTGATATTCTTGTACCTGAAGGTTATTCTACTATTCATAGACATTATTCACCTTTCCGTTTGAAAAGACTACATGCCTTGCTTAAAAATTAAACAAATAAATACTCCCTTTAGGGTTTGAAGTTCATACCTCATTAATATGAACTGCTGTTCCTGTTGTACGTTACTCATTTCCAATAACTTCAGGCACTTAGTGTAGGAGCTCAGCTCTCCACATAATCAGTGGATACACGTGAATGTCTTGAGAGTGTGATTCAAATCACTTAATTTATGGAATAATTGCATACCTCCTAGACACAACTCATTAGGAACCTGCAGACTCTGGTCTTGAATAAACAATTCAAAACCTGGTCTGTTAATCAAAAGAATGCAAGATACTAACATCCTTGACTATAGAAGATTCCTATGGTAAGACCTTCAGTACAGAAAACAAGACATGTAAGTCTGTATCTTCATTTTATCCTAACAGTACAATAGGTTACAATAAAAGTAACAGTAGTTATTTAATAGGAAAAATATTTTTGAAAGGGGGGAAAAAGAAATGTAGGAATCATGCACAGCAGGCTTCTCTGTCTCCTTGGGAGTGGCTGAGGAAGAGATAGGAATGCAAATAAGCCCAGCCATGTGGCTCATAGATGTTGCTTTCACAGTTCCAAGGTTATGAAGTCTAATACTAACCTATGCTAAATAAGAATTTTGCAGAAAACCTTGTAGAATGTACTCATATATAACATTGCATCTTCATAAACATGTTGCTTTCACATTTTCTCAGGAAGTTTTATCCATCCCGAACAGTTGGCTTCTGAGATAGGTAAAAAAAAAAAGCAGTAGGACAGTCCTTTGAGTCTGAGGTTGAATTAACACATAAATGGGACCCAATCAACCCATTGTGACCATCACAGTATATAATTGGGCTTGTTTTCTAATAAAGACCTGTTCACATTGTTTGACTAATTTTCCACACTGTACTGTGCAGCACATGCTGTCTTTCTGAGTGTGAATTAAGATACTTCACTGCATTGCAGATAAACTGTGGTGAACGTCATCAGCATGGGCTGAAGATACCAACAAATGGGAATTGCCTTGCTGAGACTGACAGGTGGCCTTCCCTAATTCTCACTATTCTCTAAGCATTCAACTGAGAAAACAAATAAATATAAAGAAACATTGCAGAAGAAAAGACTGCTGTCAGGAAGTGTTCCTATCCCCACAGAAGATCCTACTGGACTATACTTAGTAATAAAGGCTTGGGTTCCTTTTAAGTGAAGTACAGGCTCTTTGGAAGATGGTGCAGATTTTACTGATTTCATTTTACTAGCTTTCCTTAAGTTACAAGGTCAACACACATGACTTTGAAATATTTCTGAAGGTACCTAACATTAAAAAGGTCTTCAGCGTTTTTGCTCCTTTGCAGGAAAAAGGGTTTACTGCTGAAATTGTCTGTTGCAAATTGCAGCTCTCACTACTGTATTACTTTATAATGTTCCATAAGTTCACTATAATTAATACATGAAAACTAACATAATACTGTGATGAAGTTAGTACTTAACCCCAGTGGAAAAGAAAGGCCTACATAAAGGAAAAATAAAGATCCAAAGAAGTTTGTGAACAACTGAAGGCCACAGAAAGTCAGAAGTATACTCTGTATATTCCAGAGTATAGCACATATACCTGATCCCAGGTCTCTTGTTTCATTTAGCAGACACATCCATTGTAAAACAAAAATGTTTCACTAGTGACGGTGTTTCAGCCTGATGCAATGAGGAATGACTGAGATATTAAATCTCCTTCTCCAAAAATGCTTTGTGACCTAATAAAAGGTTCAGATGACCACAGCAACCAATCTCCAAGCAACAGAGCTAAATTTTAGTAATTTTTCAGTGCCACTGTTCATGACTGAAATGATTAAGTCTATTCTTTCCTCAGCCCATAGGTTGAGCTTAAGCAAGAATTTTGCTGTACCAATGCATTATATTCAGACCCAATAAATCAGCAGCTATTACAGCGTCTCTAGGGCTGGGTGTTTGGGGCTTTTTTTCTTAAGGTAAAAAGTAGCCACTGGAGGCATGGAAGACACTGGGAAGTTACAAGGAAGAAAAGTGTGATGGGAAGATCTCATAAAAATGCTGGTGCCAGTAGTCACTCAGGTGCACCCAGAGAAATCTGCAGTAAGATCACGTAAAAGAGTTTGTCATGGAGTACTATGGACTTAAACCACGTGCCCTATACTGGGATGATGTGACAGCCCACAGCAAGTTTCATGGGGTACAAATAATTTTACTGATGCTAAGAAAAAGACAGCAAAAAACACTTTTTGCTTCCGTCTACTGTTTATACGGTGACATTCATAGCAG
Source organism: Lagopus leucura (assembly GCF_019238085.1). Taxonomy (NCBI): domain Eukaryota; kingdom Metazoa; phylum Chordata; class Aves; order Galliformes; family Phasianidae; genus Lagopus; species Lagopus leucura. The sequence continues at coordinate 1,552,788 of NW_024962335.1, read as the reverse complement.
ATGGAAATAACACTAGCAAGTTATTTTTAGGTACCCATTGATTTCAAACTTGAGCTTTCTAGTACAGTTTGACGAAATATTTGAACTACAGAAAAAATAACAACCTCTTGTTTTCCCCTCCTCTAGCCTTTCCCCACCAAGAAAATACCCAATCAGTTTGGTTCAGCCTCTTGATGTGTGTACCAAAGCTACTACATATAAATCTCAGCTGAGGAGCCAGAGCTGTCAGAAGACTATATGTATCAGAGCTTTAGACTAGGTGCATCCGAATAGCAAAGTAAACCTACCGCAAGTGACAATCCAGAACAGTCATGAGACACAACACAGACAAGGAGGACATAGAAGGAAGAAATAAAAATTAAAACATCCACATACAAACATTAGCAAAAACCATGGAGAAATGACCTTTTTTAGTACATTCTTATAATAATTCGGCTCCCCAGACTGAATCTTCTCCTGTCCCCAGCTCTTGGCAGAGTTGTGTACTCTGCTTGAAAAAGTAACCATGGAGAGATGTAGAAATGTGTTTGAAGACTGAAAGCCTTGTCTTATTTCAAACTCTTCTCTCACTTCATTGCAATCAAATTTGCTCGAAATCTGTATTATTTCACAGTTTCTCATTTAAAAATCAGACTAAAAGTTGTGTTCAGCAAAGTGGTCATTCTGAAGTGTAAGTCTAACAGAAGCAAAAATCATTTCATTTTCTATAATATCTAGCTATTGTGCTTGACTATTGATCCAGCTGAGTCTCTGTGTCAAAAGTATCTTCACTTATGCCAAATTTACGACTCTATAAGGATTTGGCATGGACATGCAGGTCCGCATGAGCACATGTAAGCCAGAAGTTCTCTTTGACAAACTAAACCAGGCTAAGCTGGAAATTACACTTCCAGAGGCTGATACTGCCAAATGCTGCTCCCTTTCAAGTTTTGTGTGCCTAGGGAACTAGGATCTTGCAAGGTGCCAAGTGCCTATCAACTGCTATTATGTTCTCTCAGCTGAAGGCAGCATGTAATTAGCACTCATATGTTCAGACTTAACAATGACTGAACTAAGCTTATTGTTTTTTGACAACATTTAAGATTTTTGGTACTGTACGTTGCCCTTTATAAAGGCAACAGATTAACATCCTGATTTACAATTACTTTTCCATTTTTTCACCCCTTTCTGTTCTATGACAGAACCTCGAAAGTGATTCATTGCTCTTTTGTGAAGTATTTTACATTTAACATTGCACTGAGCTCAGCTAGGTATACTAAAGCCTGCACTAATAATTTCAGATTAAATTGCCATAATAAAAAATCACTCATATTGAAAAAAAAAAAAAAAAAAAAAAAAGACAGCTGACTTTTGAAAAATCAGGAATTAAGTTGTTAGAAACTATTCAATGCCAAGGACCTAAAATGTATGCATTACCAACTGGTATGAAATTAAGGGAGGTAACTCAATCAACTTGCTTTAGAAATCCCAGACACATAAGAGGAAAACTGGCTAGAGAGCTGGTGATGCAGTCACTTAGTAAGGGTCCACCATTTATATTTCTCAGCTGAGAATCTATCCTCATCAGGTTTACTTTGCAGACCAAACCACATCAGTTAAAACACAAAATATTTGGGCAAAATATGCTCACATACCTATACAGAATACTTTGAATGGAAACATCTTGAAATACCTAACGGTGTAACATTTCAAAGTTTGAGCTACTTTTTTGATAAATAATAAATAAGGAGCCGTGAATCAGCTTTTAATCAAAATTTTCCAGAAAAAATAAAGTTATTAAATTCAATACTAATTACATAATAAAATTTTGCATTTTATATATTTATTTTCCAAGAATCCATGGTCATTTATCCAGGTCCTAACAAATACAATTAAAAACACTCAATTATATATTCTCAATACAACAGTGGTCTTAAATGATACGGAAGAAACTCCACATTAATATCAATAAACAAACTGCACATTATTTATCCTGCAAGGAAGTATTAGGTTTGTTATAATTAGTAACATTGGTAGAACACAGCAAACAACATCGCAAGGGATTTTTCCACAGACATAATCAGAGTTCTTTCGAATTACCTTTGCTTCAATGGAAAGAAGCTAGCTAAAAGTAGCCCTGGTAAACCAACAATTGATGAAGTGACTTACCATGTATGGCTTGTGGGGAAATAACTCAAAATTACTTAATAATACAACCTCTAAATTAAGTACAGGGAATTCATAAATCCTCAATCTGGGTGCTTAAAGTAAAAGGGTTTGTTTCATATTCATCATACGGAGAAAACAAGATCAGTAAAATACAAAATCTTTTTCAAAGGAAAACACCAAATTTCTGCTCTGTTGTGTTCCAAGTTCAACCTCACTTATCTTTCTGACCTTGAAAAGGTACATCTACATTACTGACTTTGTGTACTGCTGAGGTTGTTTGCAGATATGAATTTGCCTTGTGTCTATACTTGAAGCTTTGCACTTCAGTACACCAACATGGTACATGAAAAGCATCTTCCCTCCTGGTGGAAGAAGGCTGAAGCTGTGCACCAGGGCATCATCTAAAGCTTACTCTATGGATACAGTGTATAGCCTAGAAAATTTAACTGCAGCCTTGCACATTGACATTTCAGCAATGACTACTGTCCACTGAGCAACAACAAAAACTGTCCTTTCAGAAACTGGAAACAGCTGGAGCCATCTAGAAAAATTACAAGATCTCCTCACCCACTTTTGATATTCTTCCTCTGTCATGACTTACATGCCTGGAAAACTCTGCTAGCCTGTAGCAGGTCTCTTGAGGACTGGCTGATGAGCCTCACCAGTGGCTGTTCCATCAGTGTACAGTGACATCCCACCACTTCTGCTGGATTGCTCCATACAACTCTTAGCTACTCTTCTCTAGGCTTTTCCGGGATCTTGCTCTTTATCTGATGCTCCTCAGGCTCCCAGATTTGGCTTCTATTACTAATCAACCTGTCTTTCCTCACATGCTAGATTCCAGCTAATGGGAGGAACTACTCATTCCATACTTTGCTTTAATCTTTTCTCATTGGCTGGATAAGCGCTTCTGAATTACTCTGGCTAAATCTTATGAAAAGTCTTGGGAGCACAGACACATGCAGTATCTTTACAGTTATTGTCAACTACTGAAGAGGTTTCATATTGCAATTCTCTAAGTCTTCTCAGTACTTTTTGTTAGAAAAATAGAGCCCTCTGTCTTTGCTTAAGAAATCTGGCAATGCAATAAGAACACATGAATTCTTTGCATTTATTTGCCTATTTTTCTGCTTATTCTCACTAGCTTTACCTATGAATTTATAACACCAGAATTGTAAGGAAGAAGGACAATAATAAAATCCTGATTAAAAAAAGTAATATTTCAGGAACATATTAATGAAGTCTGTTGTACTGAGGATTAGGTCCTGCAACTTCTGCTTTCTTTAATGAAGCAGATCTAAACGACAAGTTTGTCTGCTCTCATGAAGATGATACTACTCAAAGGGCATTATGCTAATCTATTCCTCTAAGTTACTCCACTGACTTAGAGCTACAAGTATATTCTGATAACTTTAAGCTTCACCTCTTGCACAAAATAAATTCTCTCAGCATCACTGTGCCGAATGCTCTATGCAATCCTTTTTGTTTTCCTTTGTTTGCATGTTTCTCATTTTCTATGCTGTTGTTTGTTTCTCAGTTGACCTTATGGTTTTGTGTAAAAGGAGATTCAGAGTAAAGATCTATGTTTGTTTATCAGCTGTGCTCAGAACTACCGCTAGAAAGATATAAATGCTATACTTGTTCTTGGTCAAAGTCCTGAAAATAGGAAGTTGTACTGTTTGCTACATTTCTGTGACAGCCAAGATACTCTCAGTAAACTTTCTCCTTCCAGAAGAGTCATTACAAATCTGTTCATTTTATTAGCAGAGGAGAGAAACGGGTTGGCTGCTTTATCAGTGATGCCATACCCATATTCACACTTCAAGATGCTATTGAGAAGATGCTGACAATCAGTCGTCTCTTCACAGAGCAACCATCAAGGCAACGAGCACAACATTTTTTTGTTAGACACATCAGGCAGAATTCTGCAAACATAACTCAAGAGTTGAAGAAAAGGAGAGGTACTTTACCTGGTCTTTCATGGTTTTCCCTAAATCTTTAACATCTTTCATGTTAATAGCATTCTTCCCTCCCTTCTCCTTCCCCTTCTTCTTGTTCTTCTTTTTGAACAAGCATTTCTTACAGAGACAAAAGCAGCAGGTAAGGATTAATAGGACTGCAACTATGGCTATGGCTATTAAGGCCCAAGGTGGCACTGGAAGAGAAAAAGAAACAAAAAAGAGAAGGTGGTAAAGGTGTTAGTAGGGTTAAATTTAGAAACAAGCACAGTTCTCTTACAGCTAAATCTTTTGCAAAGAAAATGCCTTGCAGAAATGCCTGAAATTCTTTCTAAAGCACTATCATCTTTTGTATATTTTCCCCAACTGAGCGTTTGCACACACAATGCCAATATCTATCTATTTACATGACTGGTGACACATACCAAATTAACTTGCAGCTATTCCAAAAAAATCAGCCATCTGAAAACAGCATATGATACGTTCGGCATACTTAGGCAGTAGTTTGCTTTCTTTAATCATCTCCACAACCCACCTGGCATTGTGGCTGAACTGGGCAGAACTGGGAAGGAATTTCCTGTTTTCAGAATGGCATCAGATCCAACAGATGAACTTCTTCTCTGCCTGCTGCTGTATAGACTCCGCACAAGACAGTGCAGGTCAAGGTCAACAGCAAACACTAAGGACATGCTACTGGCCAATCCAAGGGCATGTATGCTATTAGTCATCATACCCTAATATTAGCAGAGTTGCAGTACATAGCTAGATTTTCACCCGTATTTTGCTATCAAGAAAAGTATTTGTTCAATTTATTCATTCTTTCCAGGAATCAGAACACAACTGAGTTACGAATAAACAATACAGAACACTTACTGTAATAAAATGGTCTTGTTAAAGATCAGAATATTGGAAAAAAGGAGTTAAGATGACACTCAAACACTCCAGGAGGGAACTATGTTCGTACAGCTCAGTTTTAATGACCACAGATCCCAACACTGAACCAGAACACTTGATACTTTAAATATTTTAAACTGTCATTTTCTAAAATCTCTAAATGCACTCAGGTCTGTAAGTTACTCTGAGTGCGTTACCAAGAGGTCTCTCATATGATACAGAACAAAACTGACAAGTGAATCAAATTTGACATGTTGACGTCAGTGAATCACAGAAGGGAATGGGCAGTATAAATAGAGAAAATTAATTGCTTAAAGGAGCTAAGCAGAGTGTGAAGCACGGTCACAGGAAATTCGACTACAAATTATCAGTTCAGAAAGAGGACAAAGCACCTAAACTTTCCTTACTCTATGTTTCATGACTTTAATTTCTAACTTTCGTTCGAAAGTCCTTGGTGACAGATACAAAAATAATGTAGAAAAATGTTAAACAGTAAATTTTGTAATACATTTTGAGCCTCCAAATGTTCATTATATGCAGCTGCTATAAAAGAGAAGCTATACCATATGTAGAACAAATGAGAACTGATTACTAAACAAATGAATGTTAAAAGATAAAGTGAACAGATTAACAGCTGTTTATGTGATGTATTTTATGGAGTCAGCAGTAAGAAGTCTGCAATAAAAGTTGTATTAGATCTGCACTTATCACAACTTAAAATCTGTATTTCATGCATTACTGCTTTCATTTTTGCTTCATATCAGGTGCAACAGTAGCACTTCATAGCACACCTGACTTCCACAAAATTTTGTCTTTTCACTCAGCACTTGCAAATGTAAAATCATTGCCTTTCACAGGCAGCGTGCCCTTTTCAAATTCAAACTTCACTGGTGCACTTAAACTGCATTAAACACATAGCCTTTGAGATAGCATTTACAGAATGTTGTATTTTTTACCTAAGCTAATTCTTAAGAGTTATGTCAATAATGAAATGATCGATGTGCCTAAACCTATCAGCTATTTGTTTTGCTGCCTTGACAGGAATGCTCAAAGCACCACATAAGGCAACACAGGGAGTATGGGATGGGTTCTGCTGGCAGGGTGGCATTGTAGGAGGAAAAAGAGGCGGAGCGCATCACATGCAGCTAGGATGGGAGAACCAAGGAACTGAGGAGACAGGGAATGTGCGTAGGATATATAAATATGCAAGCTACAGATGAAAAAGCCTGTGTAGGTAGTGAAGTCAGGTGCCTATGTGCTGTAGCTGTTGTGCAAAGCAGTATTCTGGCTCTGTTGCAGTGGTTCTCTGGAGGATGGACAACGTAGGGTGCCTTGGGGAAAATTTCAAACACTTGCAGATATCTCACTTTTTTTTTTTTTTTTAATAATGCATTGTCTGCTTCCATCTATTTGTAATTTAATTTCACCCAATAGCTCTTGTGATGCAATTAAATGATCGCCAAATTAATATCTGAGACACCAAGAATTATACAGAATCCCTCAAGGAAAATGTGCTCTATTTTTGTTACAGAAAGCATAAGAAATAAAGAATAAAAAATTGAGGAAGCCCAGAATCTGGGCATTTTCTAAAACATCTTCAACATTCAAGTCAGAAAAAAACAAAAAGGAATGGATTTTTTCCCCAATGAAAGTGCACTGTCTCTGTCAAGGAGATGTCTCATCCGAACATTGCCACTGACAGAGATTGCCCAATCTAATATTGCTGGCAGTGGATACATGTGTTAGATATAAGAGAAGTGAAACATATTGTTATCACTAGCTTTGATTGTAGAAGTGATGGTTGTTGCTTTCAAAAACATTATCTAAATTAATGTTAATCATTATTACATAGTTCAGGCAAGATTTTCCAAAATTATTGTAGACTTGGAGGGTTTTCGTATTTGTTCCTCTCAACTGATGACATTGCCAAGAGGAGCCTGAATTCCAGAAAAAAGATATTTCTAAAAAGCAGTTTTGGACAGCCCAGAAGGAAATGACTAAAGTCACTCAAACTTTGGAAGTCTCAAAACTACAGTCTTTAATATTTTGGCATACCAACTGTGAATAACATACACAAAAACTTTATGGACAGTATATGAACTTGTTATTATTAAGTGGCTCCCTTCAGAAATTCATAATGCTTAAATCTAGTTAGACTTCCCCACAGATACGATGTTCACGTAATTTCATTTTCCTAGTCATCAACAATAAGGATCTACAGTCTGAAGGCTACCTCCATCTATATTCAATCAGTTTGACTGGGTTCAGTAGTGTACTTTGAAACCTCAGGAGGACTTTGGACATGAGCCATTAAGCAAAAGGCCTCTGCAGCAGAAAAAAGGGTTTGGGTGACATAAAAAACACAGATCCTGACCAAGTGATAGAGAGGTATCAGAGAGCCAGAAGCTTCTTGTACAATTTGTCTTACCTAGTGCCAGCACAAGGGGGTGCTTTGGAACAAGCAATATTTAGGTAAGCCGTCAAGGAAATGCTATAGCTTTAAGTATAATTAATATGTGCATAAGCTTTCTGGTATTTCAGTGCTATTTTCTTTGTTCTGCTCCTGTGGTCTTAAAGACACTGTCATGAATCACTATGTGATTTGGTGAACCTCCAAGGCTCATAGAGACAGATCTATAGGAGATCTGCTGAGGTAGCATAGTTAGTAAGCGAAGTTTTTAATTAGTCTTATTGATCCAATCCAAACAGTGTACACTCAGAAATGCAGGAGTGGAGTAAAAGGAAAATGAAATGCATGGCTTTTCCCTGAGCAATATTAAGGCACGGGAAAGAATAAACTCTCCAGGATTGTGTTGATAATGGAGACATTTTTGGTACAAACACTGCATCCTTTATTCATGCTGAACATCAGTTAGAAATGGAAGCAGCTAAAGGAATTGTAAACTCTCTCTTTCTCTGTGCTATTTCCTACCATTAAGGTCAGCCAGAGTTGAGTGCCTACTGTGGGCGATTTGATGTGCCTGTATCTATTTCACAAACATGGCAGCTGTGGTGCACTGACATTAATTACCATTTCAGTTTGGACTTAACAGTGTGCTGATGAGGTAGATCTTCTGACCATCCCTACATATCATGCTTAGACTCTCTGTGCAAGTTCTGAGAGGGCATGGATGGAAGTAGTGGCAATATTTGCTCATAGAGCTACTCTTGTTGTGCTCCAAACTGCACAGGGCACTCAGCCCATGGGAGCATACATAATCTGAACCAGTACCCCTACAAAGTTTGCAGTGTGGCACTGGGCCCCCAGTACAAAGTGCTTCACACCACAGATTTGGTTTTATTTCATTGTACTAAATATAGCTTGTATCCCACCCTGTCATTAAATCTTGTTCTACCAAATATGCTAAATGTAAAGGAAAATATGTATTACCGAGTTACTCCATTTAAGAGCTACAAATGGAGCCCTTTATATAAACATATCCTTACTTAGCCTTACACAAAATGCTTGGAGAGATACAGGTCTTGGGTCTAAAACTGACATTCCTGTCAGACGATCTAAAATTATCAAATGCCTCAGAGGACATTTCGCTCCCGAGGAAAGGCAGTAAGAGGGAAGTCACAAAACGTGTAACAGCATCAAAGTGCTGTAGTCTGTAAAAGAGAATAAAATCCTTCATCCTGATAATATTCCTCCCTTTCTGCGTGTGATGTCAGAGGAAACCTCATTAGCTTGAAAAAGAATCCAAAGAGAAGGAAGGTCAAGAAAGAACTGAAGAGAGAAAGCTGAATTAAAAAGCAAAGACTTCCATACCAAGGAAGCTATCTAATGACAACTCCCAATTAAGCAATTAACAGCCCCATTTAAACTGTGACAGCAAAGGACTATCAGATGGTGACAGATTCTATATTATAGTACAAAGAAGGCTCATGGTATGTTGCAATTGACAAATATTAATAACCTATATTTCAGAGGGAGCATTATACTTAACAGGAAGATGCAACTGTCACATGGCTGTATGTGAAGCGCTACATATTAAGCTAAATCTCTGGTCACCTAAGCATGAGAGTAGTGGCAGTTTTCATTTATTGAACTGCAGCTTTATTGTAGCTTTTTGCATTTACAGCTTCCATTCAGAAAGCAAAAATAATATATAGCCATATTCTTTCTTTATAGCAACTTCCAAGGGGCAACATTCTGGGAATCCACTCAACTTTCATTAGAAATTACTTTAAAAAAAAAAACAAAAAACATGTACTAAGAGCAAGGACCCAGTGGATGCCACTATTCACAGCAGAAGAAATGTAATGGTGATCAATGTAAAGAAAAGGAAAAACTGATACATAGTAGAATTACTTGTAAAGGAGGCAGAGAAAAACTGCAAATATGTGCTTAAATATACTGGTGATTAAATGCTAACCTTCAGGCTTACACAGCTATATATTCTCCGCAAACACTCTTATAAGTGAAACCTTGCTTTAACAGCCTGTTTGCAGAACACTATTTTCACATTCTTACATTTATCTCAGATTTTTTATGTGTTTGAGTTAATGGCTTTGACCTATTACTAAGAGGAACCTTTGCTAAGCTTTCAGTTAAAAATAAAATGCTCTCATGCTGTATTGTCCCTCCTCTACTTCTTGAGCAATGTCCTCTTGCCACGAATACTTTATGGAAGTTACTGAGGCTTTAACTGAGCTAAGAGATGTACATTTTGACAGTGAAAGTCCCCCACATGAAAATAGTCTGTGAAACTACACTGATTACATGGTCTTCACTCATTGAATATACTCCTGCCTATATCTTGTTTGCTAGATATCCTCATGTGAAGTTATGCCAACATCACATAGTTGAGCATTCATGTCTTTGCAAATAAACTGATATTGAATTTAGCAGAAATCCTAGATTTTGCTACAAAGAATCCTAGATTCTTTTAGCTGAAGAGCTTGATCCACTCCAGAACCTGATGAATACCCCAGGGCTGGAAGTCAAAATGCTTTAAATGACCAAAATATTTACCTGAAAGTGAACTACATCCACTATGAGAATTTCTGAGTCTACTATATTTATTATTGTTAGTATTAATTCACCTTTTAGGGCACATGGAAGCTGCAGTTTATGGTAAAACCATCTACCCAGCGCAGCAGAATTCTCTCTATCTCTTTTGCTCTCCCTCTCACTCTCTCACCTATGCATTCTGCTCCTTTTCTCCCTCAGGTCCTTACTGCTCAGTCTCAGCAGCTCCTTTCCCCTCAGCTCCTGAAATATATGGCTGAAAAGGCAAGAGTAAAGGAGTCTCCAGGTGGGACTGGACAGTGTGGCAGTGAAGCTGCTGAGATGTCTCCTTGACAAAAGTACTTCAGAGAGATCAGCAGGCCTTTCAAGCTCAAGTTTCAGGTTTCATTTGAATTAATACTAAACCAAAAATATATCCTCTGTCAATCAGCTCATCCACTCTTGAACTCAAAATTAAACAGAACACAGACAAAAGAGAGTTAAAAACAAAATTCCCCTCTTCTGGTTGTGTTGCTTCTAGTATGGGCTGCTCTCTCAGTCTTGACTTCAGCTCAGCCACCATCAGCCACAGTCCCTGGGAGCCACAATGCAGTGCTACCATGCAGTGCTCTCATCCTCCCACAGCTCCCAGCCCTCCCACCTGCTGCTGCCTCCCCCTTCCTTGGGCAAATTCAGAAGCTCCAGTATGTTCCACCCATCGACTTCTACAGAGGGGTGTCACTCTGCTGCTTCCAGCATGTCTGTATCAGTTGCCATGCAGCAGCCCAAGGGAGAAACCAGCAGCCCACTTCCCTGCTGCATAGCATGTCCCTTGCAGAGGGCCACAGTGCTGGCCAGTTCAACAAATGTAGCACCTTTCCCTGTCCAACAGAACCACCAGGTCACTTACTACAGAAAATGGAGCAGAGAAAGGAAAAACTTGGGTGGAAAATGCCTTCTAATCAAGTGGATAATATTTTTAGATTGATGCTTCCTATCAGTTTATTATATCTACTGCCATACAGCTTTTAAAATAAAATAAATGAATTTAGGCTCTAGATAATTGCCAGAGAAAGCACCGGACACAGTCAGCAGCTGGCGAAGATGAAGCAAGCTGGAGCCTCAAACTGGATCTGGAAGCCAGACAGGTTTGCTGAAGGCTTTCCAAAAACAGTGTATGTATCAACAGCAGTTGAGTCCAAATACTTTCCTGAGAAGGCACAAAACAACTCATGAAGCTAATATTCAACACTGACAAACAAATCTGCAGAAGCCTGAGATGGTTTCCATCATGTGGACAATGGCAATTTGTAATTAAAGAGCATTTCACTTTTCCCATGACACATACTGCACGTTTTACTCTGATGATAGTTTAAAGGAAGAATACAACAGAAAGTCATGAAACTGCCTTTGACTTCAAAATGGAATTTGAAAATGGACAAAATACTCCATATCAATCTTAGGACTCAGAAATCAAGAGAGTCAAAAGCAATGAAACTGATGGGAAAAAAACAAAACAAAACAAAACAATTATGCCTATGTATATTTGATTTTCTTACCTGGTTTCATTCACTGTTTGCTATGAACTGTTTTTGTTCTATTTTACTTCTCAGTTTCTAAGTTGGGAATGTATTTTTGTCATATTTTGTATATTTTCAAGGCTTTCTCTGCAAATATGAGGACCAGATCGAATTTCACTTTCTGAAAAGAGGAATTGCATTCCTCACCTGAACTAGTATTCACCATGTATGTTAAATGCTACAACTTTTAAAATTAGATAAAAAAATCTATTGCCAACGAAGAAAAAGCTAATTTGGCGCATTTTGTTATGAAATATTCTGCAGATATAAAATTCTTTAAAAAAGGGACTGATTTATGATTTCTAACAAGATTAAATTATAGAAACGATCTTGTCTTTATGCCAGTGTTCTGTTAACATACATAAACGTAACATGGGATGCTACTGCATGCAGGTTTCTTGGAATCACTGAATATCCCAAGTTGGAAGCGACCCAGAGGAATCATCCTGTCCAACCCGTGGCTCCTCACATAACCTTCTGATATTGTGGCATCCAAACTGCACCCAGTGCTGGACGTGAGGCTGCACAGTGCAGAACAGGATAACTCCCCCCCTCACCCTGCTGACAGCTCTGGGCCTGAAGCACCCCAGGGTACAGTTGGCCCTTTTGGCTGCCAGGGCACGCTGCTGACTTATTCCACCTGCTGCCAATCAGAACCCACAGACCTCTTTCTGCAGGGCTGCTCTCCAGCCTGTACCATTAGGGCACCTCTTCCACTTTGCTTCTTCCTAAGCCAGAGTATTTCCAGGCTTTCTGCCCTGCTGTTTCATACAGAACCGTGGGTGTGGAAGAATGGCCAGCAGGGTGGTTCTGTGCTCTAGGCTTGCGGGGTGTCTGGGTCTCTGGGTCCTTTTCACTTTCGAGCTGTAGCATAAACTCAGAGACTCAAGTTCTCATTATGTGCTACTTCAATAAAAGTTTTTTGTATCTCATTTCAAGCTTTAATGACAATAGCTTTTCTTTCTGATTCCTGCCATTTTATTATCCAGACAGCAATACTGTGCCCATACACTCAAAGCATAAAGTAAGGGATGGTAAATGGTAAACAGATTTTACTCATTTCTCATCTATACCAAAGTGATGAATTTACTATTGAAAGAATCCTTCTGTTCTCTAGATTTGTTGCCAGATCAGATTTTCACTTGTCTCCTTACTGAAATTTCTTAGTGAATTTTACTACCTCTCTAAAAAAAGACCAAATGTCAAAATGCAAAGTATTTCTAACTTGTGAATAATCAACCTCTTTCTATTTATAAAAAGTATGACACCATTTCCCTTAGGATACGATCTTTTGCCTCTACCCACTACACAGCTCAGTAGAGCTGTATTATTGACTTTGAACAGATACTAAGCAGGTTTATATATTTGCTTTTATTAACTCCTTAAACAGGCCTGGGGTTAACCTGTTTTTTACTCTCTGATTTACAAGACCAAAACAGGTTAAAGACTCATCTATAGCAGAGAGGGTGGGTAGTTCGTTTCTATATATGTGTGTGTATATATATATATATATAAAAATGCATAGATACGTGCATATAGTTATATATATGTATTATATTTGCCATTAAATTATTCAAGAAGCATGCATTCTGCAGTTAAAAATCATGGAAACAGTCCTTTTCTAAAACTGATCAATATTTTCAGATATATGAATGAGTCTTCGCTGTCGTTTTTCTTCTTTTTAATCATTTCAACAGGAATACATTTGCATACTTAAGCATGACAAGTAGTGAGAAAGGCTAATTTCTAATAAGTTTGGGAACTTTTTCATACCTTCAATGTCTGGAACGATTAAAAAAATTAATTTCATACCAGTAATAGTGAAAAATCAATTATAAAAACAATCAAGAAGCAAACAAAAGCCAATCTCCTTCTTCCAGTCAGCTTTGTTTTAAATACTTTTTTTGGGGGGGAATGTTAGGTCAACTGTGGTATATAGGCAGCAATAATAGCGAATAATAGTGAAAAACCATGTACTTTTTTCTGTGATAGGAATGTATCTGTAAAAGCATATTCCTTTTTCTGGGCAATAGTGTACGCCTAACGAAATCAACTGAATGCCAGCATTTCTCGATCTGTTACTTAAAATATACAGATATAACTTTGAACAAGATTATTTAATTAAATATTATCATTATTAATAGACACTCATTTGTGTGTGGGTAGTGCCCAAAGGCACTGACTCAGAAGAAATGCCTCACCAGATTAGATACTGCACACAGCTGAAATAAAATGACAGACTGACCTGAGAGGCTTTGCACTGTAAAGTCCCAAGTCTTTGGCCACATATGTGGGCGTCTCGGTCCTACCAATTGCTCACAGGGCCAGACCCTTACTCATACATCAGCCTAGCAGCATGTACCCGTCTTTTACGCTACCACATTCAGTCCGCCCAAGCACATCACCCAGCACATTGTTGTGTGCAGCCTTTTCTAATAAAATCTTTTTTCACCTCACAAGATCCTCCAAGGATCATGTTCACTTCTGACGCGAATGCCCTCTTTCTGGAGGACACTCAGCTGGCCAGCTTGGCACCTTCATAGCATGCCATTGGCCAAGGTTACAGCCAAGACTAAGCCCTGAGCATAAGAATGAAAAACTGAGGCCTTCTTTGGCAGAATCCTTCAAAATAAGTGCTCAAGTCAGCTGCATTCTTGAAGCAATAGCAGTTAGAACCAGACAACCCAGCTTTCGACTGTGGCCCTTTCTGGTCTTCCAGATCAAGCCTGAAATCAAAACTGAAATTGTTCCCCAGGCTCTCAGGCAACTATGAAAACAGTTGGCAGAGGGCAGCTTGTAATATGAATGCCCCAAGCAAAACTACAGTACATCAATAATGCCACAGCATCTAGGCTGTGACCTCTACTCTTTCCCAGAAGGCATTTCTAGCACGTGAGTTCCTGAGGCACCTCAGGAGTTGGCTCACATTCAAACACATGTGCTATTCCATACGTGGGTTGACTGTTGATCCAGGTGGGGTACATGTGTCTGATCTCTCCATAGAAACAAGTGGTGAAGGATATGTAGGGGATTCCTGACAGGCACTTCTGTCACTGGTGAGGCATTACATTCAGCTCAAGAAAGTGCAGAGAGCAAACCAGCCACGCTGCAGAAGTCTTGGGAATGGTATAGCAGTGGTGACACAGTGCTGTGTGACTGAGGGTGTGAGTAGTCTGCCAAAAAGCCTGAAGGTCTAAGTCGATCCCAGCTTTCCTCACACATGCTTCCTGGAATGTTTTCATAACTCTATTAGCCCAGCATTGTTGATCAGGATATTTGTACCAGCTTTGCCTATCAAGAGGGAGATAGTCTCAACAGTGCAGTCACCTCAAGCGTTGAGATGAAAAGAGAGAGCCATTGCCACTGCGCACCTGACCCGTGCCACAATAAGCACAGCAAAAGATAACTCCGCTCAGTCCTCCTTGGCTGAGCAAACTTCCCAAGAAAACACCACTGACATGAATCTGCACAACAGCTGTTGCATAAGCCTGTTCTACTAGCACATGGCTGTCAATACGAAGATACGTATCATAAGATATTAGAAAGATAAAGTTTGGTGGAATTCATGTTATTATACTGCTAATACAAAAAAAAAAAAATAATTGCATTATTTATTGACTGTGTATAACCCAAGTCTATCAGGCAAAATGTTGTTTTCACCTGTTATTTTTAAAAAAATTGACCTTTCTTTTTTTACATGTTCAGTTTTATTTCAAAAGACTGAAGAAAAGAATCTAAATATAGTTTGTGCCCTTGCCAAGTATTTCAACCTCCTTTATTCTTCAAGAAGCTATCAAGGCTGCAAACCATATATTGGGAATGGCCTTCATAGGGAGAAATCTATTTTCAAGATACGGTTAAGGTTAATAGCTATGTTGTTCTTTTTCAGAAGCTCATTTAGCAGCACTATTATGATGAGGATGATGATGATTGATTACTGACTTCTGCCTTTTTGCACAAAAAAGCACCATTCCTGATTGGCTAACTAGAAATGCAGTAATGGTCATTAACTTTGTTGCAGGAACTACTGCCAAAGTGATAAATAGATTTGGTTTACATTAGCTACCAGCCTAAAAGCATCATTTGACCTCATTAATATCTCTAATCAAATCTGGAGCTATGCTCCCTAAGAAGGAAGACTGTCCTTTTTAGAATGGCAACTCAGAGCATTTTTTTTCTGGTTCCTGTAAATACAGAAGTTGAAATTTTGTTACACCGAGGTAAGGCCAATGCTATACATTCATTTTGCTCTTTTTTTTCAGACTGGACAATTCAAAACTGCTTTTAGCAGGCATTAAAAGCTACCCACGTCTCTCCTTTTTGCCAGGCTGAGGGAAGCTGCATTTCTTGGAAAAATACTCACTTTGCTGAAGGAAACAAGAACATGGTTTTTGTTTGTACATGTTTGGAATTCCATGGTTAGCATGTTGAGATCTGCATCAAAATCGTATGGTTGGTGTATGGATTTAGTCCTTCAGATCAGTGAAGGAGAAAGCTGCAGACTACATTTTGATCTCTTAATCCAGATTTCCTTCATACTATCTGCAAATTGTTTCCTGTATTCTTCATCTTTACTTCTGCGAGGTACACTCATCACTCTTGCTGTGCTTCTCACTTTGCAATCTAGAAATGTTAGAACTTATTAATTTAGCAAGCCTGGAATGTTTTCTCACATGTTGTGCTTTGGTCTTCTGCTAATTAGCCTGAATAATTAATTCATGCAAGCTCTAGTCAGCCCCTGTATTCAGCTTGGCCATGACTGTGTGCTACAGCTGCAAACCAAAGCTGACAGTTTTGGAGATGATGTGAATCTGAAAGGAGGACTGTTTTCTAAGCACACATGCCATCTTGAGAGACAGCACACAATGTTCCCATCCAGTATAGATGAAAGCAGGCAGTTTGCCCGATGTTTACTTTGTCCTGTTAATATTGTGAGCTATCAGCAAAAGCAACTACTATCAGTTTGTCTTTTAAGATAGCAAGTATCCCTAAAATATCTGTTTGAGTACTTTTATCTGTTTTGTTTTTTTTTTCTTTTTAAACTGGACATAAAATAGAGGTGAGATATGATACTGCAAGCTTTGGCATAGAGCAGGAACCATAAAAAGATGACCCTCTTCATCAGTTTCTGTATTCTATTTGGTGATTGTTCCTTATTTTAAAATTTAGCAATGCTGAGAATGGGAACATGAAAACAGTTCTGCCCTCTCACTGTAGCCTATATTCTGAATTATTTCCTACATAATGCCATGATTTCAACATAAGTTTAAAGTGCTGTCAACCATTATAGCTTCCAGTTCGATGAAGGAATTTAATCTAAGCCTCTCAGCTTCCAGAAGGAATGCTCTGACTTTCAGATTAATATATAAGAATTGGAGAGCTGTGTTACCAGAATTGTATCAGAAGACTTGGCCTTCTTCCATTCCTATTCCTACCCTTACCAACTCCCTTTCCTGAAAAAAAGAGTTACAGGCATCTGTCCTTCAAAGGGGAATTTTCATTTCCCAGTGTTAGGTGGACAGACGAGCCTGTCTGCTGTTCTGAGATATGTGCTGAGGGTTTTGGATGGAAACCCTTTATCTTAATCCCTGCATCTGGCGTGCTGCTGGACAGCCAGCCTGCACGGCTTTCCGTTGTTGTGAGACCCCTTGACTCCTACCTGTGCTGAGTTTGAAGTCCAACCATGTAATACTGAATACAGACTGCAAGCTGTTCCAAAATATGTCAATATATATTTTTTTCTCTGTATATGACAGAAATAAATAAATCCTCTCTCAGGACCAGAGTCCACCTTTGATTATCTGCACTAGGTGTCAGTTTTGCCTTACAGTGCTCAGATGAAAACCAGACACATTCTAGACACTTACATCCCTTGTGGGAGCTAATTGTACAAGCTCCACTGACAGAAAGAGCATCACCTCCCTCTGTCTCCTTCTGTAGTGTCCTATTGCTACTAAATGTGCTCAGCACAGACTGATCCTACAGGTATGTCCAAGCCAGACTTTTTCCACGAAGTTAAGCATCCCTTTAAGGGCACACTGAATACTCAGTGCTGAAATGTTACCACCTTCTATTCACTGAAAAGAAAACTGGAAGCTGAACCTTACACTAACTCTGAAAATCAATTATCTGACGTTCTTCTTTGACTTTTACTTCACAAATGGTCATCAGGCTCTGACTCAAGTTTTATATGAAACTTGGATCTTTAGTCCTCTGGACTAACGCCATGTTCATTGTTTTTTATCTACGAAATGCTTTCAGAATATTGAGTTGCTAATTGGTATAATCAGAGATAAGTATTATTTTCCTTTTAGAGACAGAAAGCCAAGAGAAGATGGCCTGTGACTCACTCTAGGAGTTACAAAGAATGTCACTAAAATCTGAGAATGGTCAACCTAGCTGCTTGCTCAGAGCATGCTCCTCTGAGATCAGTATATTGCCACTTAAGTAATATTCTGTTCCAGTATTTATAGTCAATCTTAGCAGCTGCTTTACATGGGCACATTTTCTTATTGCTATTTAACCACCTGTGCATCCCTTTCTTGCTCAAACGTGCATTCTTCTTGTTAGAATCATTTAATTAAAAGCCATGTTTTCTTACCAGTTTAATTTCATTGCTAGTGATCAAAGAAGATGAATGATTATCAAATCTTAAAATTAAAAGTACATAGCAGAGTTCTTGCTTATGTCCCTATTTAAATACAATTGAATCTGCAGTGATTAATCTGAAGCTTGCCCAAAACAGAGCAACAAAAATTAAAAAAAGTATGCAGACACTAAACATAGGAAAATAATCTCCACTGGAATTAGAAGTCAGAGTAAAAAAATAATTTTGCTGAAATCAATGACTGCAATTCTGGTGACTTCTACCCAACAAGGATTCTGCCCCAACTTCCCAGTTTCTCTTGCTAGTTTCTATCATAAGCTAAAGAAACAGCTGTGCTCTTTCTCGGTAATAAAAAGTTTGCAATAGCTAATTGAAAATTCTTTCAAACCTATAGCATCACCAGTAATGAACGATTAATCCTCTGTCTCCTTAGGACTGAGTTAAGCTCAGAATAGAAAGGGAAAGGCAGCAAAAGAAAATGGGCTCTGTGAAGCATGAAGAAATAAAAATGAAAAGATCATAAAGAAAACAAACATTAAGGGTAAAAGAGCAATCAATAAAGTCCAAAGCTCACAAGATTGTCTTGGAAAATAAGTACTGTAAAGGAATTTAAATAAGTACAAATGGAATTCACAGAAAGATTTAAGAGTGAATTAATTTTCCACTGCAATTTCCTTCTCTTCCCTTGCACGATTTTCTCTTAGGCTACTTTGCTTTCTGTACCTGGTTCCACGTAACAATAGCAACACAAGTTATATATGCTCTTCATGGTGATTAGTCCAGCAAGCAAGCAGTTAAGTAAATGGTTAAAACACTTAAGTGAATGCAAATAAGATGGTGGTTTGTTATTGGCTGAAAGTGCCTCAAAACAGACTAATAGTGATATACAGATGCAACTTTGCATCTGTAGTCTAATTAAAACTAATCTAATTAAAAATGGTGCATCTGTAAAGCAGCTTGAGCACTGCAGACAACACGCAGAATTCCTTTTATAGTTGGAAAAAGCTTCCAAGTGGCAGTGTCTGCCATTCCACTTTATTTGGAACCACTTTAATAGCAGGTGAATAATCAACAAATAAATTCTAAGTAGCCTGGTTGGAACTGTTCATTCACAGAAGCAGAAGCAGTGATAATGTACCCACAGATGCATTACTACAGCAACGGAAGCTACACTGACAGGGGGAAGTAATGGCCTTTCATTAGACAAAATGATACAGCTTCAAAAAAGAAAAAAGCTTCAAGCCGTAAGACATCCTTCAACCTTGCTCACTAAGGCAGAACTCAAGTACAAAAAGACACTTCTGCAGATATGTAACATTACTGGTATAAGTCGCCCACAGCAAAATCAGGCATGATCAAAACTTTGCCTTATCAAGAGATTTATTTCAAAATATTCTTACAGTGGAATCGCTTGTTTTCCCAGGCAAATAAACATTCAATGGACTCTGTATTCAGTATGAAAACTTAATGTTCTCAACTGAAGTTCTGTCGTAAGCAACTTTAGCACTGAGAATTAAAATGGCCATAAGACAGTAAAATAATGCATCCAACTCTCCACTCAGTACATGTTCTATGGGTTCTGACAGTAATATACGAGAATAAATTCCAATATTTCATCTTTCACCCACAAAATCCATTACAAAACTTTGTTAGAAAATCCTCCCACAGAATGATCTTCCTGATTCCATGCATCTTCCATGGAGGAGCTTTGCAGCAGCTTCAATGAGAAGCATGAGCAATGCATTCTCCAAACAGTCTAACTTAGAGCTCTTCAAGGGTGAGATACAAGGGCTTAATCTTGCTTAAGCTAAGCAAGACACAAGCCATGTTCTTCCTTCTCTCATGACAGTGCCTTAATGCCTACCCTTATTGCATAATAAAATGGGTGACAACACTATCAGCATTTCCCTTTCCTTCTTTTGCCAGTTCCACTAGAGTTCCAAGAATGAAAACACAATCTTCAAGTTAAAGAGCAATAGAGAAAATAGATGAATCCCATACTGAAAATTGGGTCTGTTATTTGAAAAATGTACACAGAGGATTGTATTATCAAAGGGAAATAAAAATGATGAAAAATTCTGAGAATTGTCCCATTAAAATAATTCTCCTTACTGTCTGATGTTTCTGGAAAAGTTGAGCATGAGCCCTTTCGATTGTAAATAGCTCCAGTAATTTCAGCAAAACTATGATGAACAATGTTTGTAGGACGAGGCCTTAAGGTGAATTTACTAATAACATAGGAAAAAAGCACTGGATATTTTGATGGCATTACTTTAGCCTAGGTAGGATACGTGAGTTATTCATAGAAAAGGGTTATTCTGGTAAGTCACAACTAATTTTCGAAACAAATGTCAGCCTGAAATTGCTTATCAGTCACTTCATGGTATTTTTCTGTATGCCGGTTTGAAATTTACTCCATTGTAGAAACAAGCAAAAGGCATCTTCTGTAATTCAAAATCTACTTTAATGTGAGGTTTATGCACTGCATGGGCTGTCACAGAGGCCCCTGCACCAGAATGAATATGCCCACATGTGAACATGTGCACTGGTGGTTAAAGCATTGTGCACTACAATAAAAAGACTGAGGGTAACAGGGACTTCAAAAAAACCTGTGTTTTCCTTCTTTTAAATATGTAACATAAAGAAAAGTTTGAATGGAAAAGCACTTCACTTTATGTGAGGGGAATTTTATTCTGGTCTACATTTTCTGAATGTTATATTTTATCTAGGTATCATATATTTACTTAAAAAATGAGAAATAGACTGTAAAGTATATATTGTTATTTTTACACCACAATTTGATTTCAGTGCAATTTGCAGCTTTTAGAGCGTGGTACAAACATATGGCTATAAATGCAGTTCATCAAGGACTTTGCATTTACTTATTTTACTCTTCGATATTTATTATTTTGTTTACTCATTAGTTGTTATTTATTTATTGCTTGTGCATTCTTAGTTATTTATTATCTTTATTATCTATCTTGCATCTTTTTGTATTACTATTCTCTTATGCTAGCTTAATACGTAATATCCATAACACAAACTACTTCTATTACTACTATTAGTACTGCAAGCTTAGTCACTTGAGAATTTTCTTTAAATCAGCACAGACATCTTAAATGTAAAATGGTAACTTATATATCACAAAAAGCTGATAAGATACAAGATACAGCAAGATGTAAATTAATTTTAAAAACAGCACAGTATATCCAGTGCAAAGTTTCTAACATCTTGCTGTATTTTCAAGGGCAAAAGAAAGTAGCAAAATCAGTATTAATTTGTTCAACTCTCTCAGAAACAAATCTGTGATTATTTCCTTCACTTTCTGATCACTGATGCCGGCACATCACTCTGCAGCACAGCAAAATTAGGACTGACTTGGTAAAAACTCAAATGGGGCTTCCAGGAACTAAGAGATAAGCAGCTCATTCTCAATGTCAGTTTAAGTGTTTCTGATCAGACTTGTCACAAACTCCCAGATCTGCTCGGTAGTAAGGAGCCTGTCCTTGAGCTGAACAGCTTCAGAATCATGGCTACGTGCAGGAACAACATACTGTCTGAGAAGTGCAGTTGGCAGAAGTAAGAGTGGGCTTTTCAATTATATTTTTATGGTGAAATGGTCCTTTAATAAGGATAAATTTTTTGTCTCCATTGCTGGCAAATTAGTGAGGTTATAAGGTAACATTTTTGTACTATGACTAGCATTCAATCCATCCTAAATCATAAATAACGTACATTCACACTGCTCTCCCAGGAGACTCTACTAAAGCCAAAGCGCATACTTATATTTATTCAGGCACATCATGGTAGAGGTGACACTTGATAAAAAAGTAAGTCCTTCCCTGGAGCAGAGCTAAATGCCATTTAGTTCACTGCTGATGGCTCAGAAATCAGACATCTCGACAATGGTTTCCACAAATCCAACCACTGAAAAGTTAAAAATACTGATAAAACTAAGCCCTGTTTAACGTCTCTCCACATAGTCAGTCAATATACTGTAATCATAACCAATATGTTAGACAATATGTTGATTGATAGCTCTTTTATCCTGTTATGAAATTGGTTTCTGACAGGCATATCCCATTCAAGTGGCTAGCAGTGACTTAACTGACCTCATATGCCTTCAAGGTAAGTCAGATCATGCCAAAAAAAACATTATAGAAGACAGCACTTGAACCAGTTTTCCTTTGGCATCTCTCTAAACATGGCAGTGCTGAAATTTATCCTGGCTTGTCTCTTAATTTTGGTTCTTATCTGAGGTCCTTGCTGACTCCTGTTAACATTGCAGGGCCATACATAACACACTTTTCTGACTCTGCTTCCAAAATGTTTTTTGTCCAACCAGTAGTATAGTTAGTAGCAGCTGGAAAACACTTGGGCAGGGATATGAGATTTCCAGCTCATGGGTCAGTGGAAGAATATGCCCGACATATATTAATGAGGTAAGGAACAACCACTATCAGGAGCTTTGTTAGTCCTGTGCAAAAAAACTCAGCTAGTCCTGCCCTCATTCTTCTGCCATTATGACAAGAAAAACTGTGTATTTTATAGTGCATTAGCCCTGACGTTACTAAAAAATAAAACATCCATATTCAGTCATCTGCTTTGATGGAAAGCTGAATGATTTTTACTCTCATAGCATGCTTTATGTGAAATAGAGAGAAAAGTAGAGAGAGATTGATTTATATTTATTCCTTTTCTTCAGAAGTACCCTATGGCAGACAGTCTGCAGAACAGAGCAGAGACCTGCACTGGCAGGGAGCCTTATGTCTCTCCAAGCCATATGTCAAAAAAAGTTTCACAGACCCTAACTTTTTTTCTATCCTCAAGCAGATACAGAGCCAGCTGTATTCTCCTAAAGTCTTAGCATTGCAAAACTGTTTCTTTCCAGAGAGGTAGGAGGCCAAAATGAGAGGAGAAGGTGGTGTCTGATGAGGGAACCAGCAGAAAGTAAGGAAAAGAAGCAGATGAAAGCTGGTAAGAAGAATTGCAGCTGTTTAGTCACAAATTTGTTATTATTTACTCTCAGATCACAGATGTGATCTCATGTGCTTGCAAGCCATACATCTTGCCAACATAATCTGCAATAGCAGCTCTGATAGCATCAAATCTATTGATACGGAGATTGTGAAGAAATATAATTCCACTAATGGTTGTGTGTCTGGTGGAACCAAATGTTGCAGCTTCTTGAAGAAGAAATTTCTAATTTTTCATTTTTATTTTATTAAATTGGAAAAATCAGTTTTAAGTTCACCTAGCATCAGGACAGGAACACAAATATTCATTTACGAGATCATCATTCTCCACTCCTCCGATGGCAGTACAATGGTGCAAAACCTTATTTTTCTTGTCTCATTAATATTGTGGGAAAGCAAACAATATCAGCACTGCTTTACTAGATCAAGTAGTTGAATGCTTCAGTCTGACAGTGGCTCCCAACCATCATTCTGACAATACCTAATGAGTAACAAACTGTTGTAACTCAACATCCTTACCATGTGGGATAGGCTCACTGAGTTTGGGAACTGAACAATAAGGCTAACAACAGTATTTCACTTATTTCAGTCCTGTGTTGAGGTATGTCTATTACAGCTTGTATTTACCTCTTAAAAAGCAAACTAAAACAAAACCAATTTTGAAACAGAGTGGCATTATCAGACTTGCTAATCTATTAAGCGATCAATCTCACCATGCATGACTGTGATCCAATGTATGTTCCTAGCATTTCATAGTTCTCAATTTCCTGATACAGGGAGAAAAGATTAAAGCAGCCTACCAAAACTGAGAATAATCCATTGTAATGCTGGCAATCCTATACTTTGTTTTGCAAGGAATGAATGGCTGGGGTTCAGCCACTGCAAAGAGTTTTGAACCCTTTGATAATCTGATGCTGACTTTCAGATGCTTCTCAGCATCAACTCTGAAGGGAGGGAAAATTTAGTGAAGCATCACATCCACTGCTTGCTTATTGCCACAGACACTCCAATACTCTCAGTGAACAGCTGAGAAACTCAGCTCAGTGAAAGTCACTGAAGTTCATGGATAACTTAGACCAAGAAGAAAGCTAAACAACATCATTTGCCAGAATCCTGGGCACCTCTCAGACATAGAAAGCAGCACCATAGTGGGCTGCTTTCCCCAAGTCAGTGATGCTGAGGAAAGTGGTGAGAACACTGGTGAACTGCTGTGCTTTGGAGGAAGCATAAAACCAGTGTTCTGAGCTTTTGTGGAGATGAGAGATCTCCTGGGATTTTCCTAAAAGGATTGTAATGCCTTATGGCCCTATCCAACTCTCATTAAACTAAATGGAAAGAACCTCAATCACTTCTGTGGAAATTGGATGTTTGCAAGGTTGGCCCAAATCCCAAGTGAGATAATTACATCCTTCCAACAGTTTCCAATGTAAAATTTCAGTGTCCCCCCCACCAACGTTCTCAACTGATCAATTAAACTTTTTCTAAATGCTGTCTTTTTTTGGTCAACAATAAAGAAAATGTGTGTCGTGGTAATAAGCAATGTAACAAAACGGGGTACAACTCTCAGCAAGTAGCCTACTAAACTGAAGTCGGAGAAAAACAAATTATGCTGATATTATGAAAACACAAAATTTGTTGCAACCACTGCATATATGTGTAGTACACATCTCTAAAATTTCACTAGTTATAAACTTTTAAAATAAACATAGCTGAAGTAAAATTGATGTATTTTAAAGTACAAACACACATAGCAATTCATTAGATAAACTGCAGCATGTGTTAGAAATGTATTTACAGTCTTGATCCTCCATACCACTACACCATTTGCATGTAAGAAATTTAATTCAGTGGACTGTTTGGGAGCTTAAAGGTACATATCTAAATACTAGATCAAACCCTTTGAAATTGTGCAATCTGCTGTGTATCATTTCAGTACCTCAGCTCAGCCTACATACGCAGACTATACTTGCAGACTACATCAAGTGAGAATGTACTTCTGTTACCTTTTCTGTTATTTAGAGGAGTGGAGTATGTCAGTCAAGAAAATGACTTGAAAACTAGAAAAGACATGTTCACCAGCTTGCACTCTACCTCTACTGCAGGGTTCAGCTAGCTGCTATGCCATCAGGGATTTGATATCACAAATTATTTTACTTAACACTGACTCAGTTGAGGGGCTTGTTTGTTTTTAAGGAGGATATATTTTCCGTTCTTTTTGTTCCTACCAGGAATTACCGGGTAAATACTCAGTTCACCGGAATGAAAGTGCTTTATGTCATTATCGTTATAAAACCATACTAGTTTTCTTATTTTAGGTGGCAGTGGGAGGCAGTAGTAATGTTGGACGACCCATGTACTATGCAGAATCATATCACAATCGTCAGAAGTTGCTTAACAAAACAAGCTGTTGCAAATCAAGGATTTTGCACTGCTTAAACAATTCGGTTAATGCACTAACTGAATAAAAGAAAGATTTCTGTAAATAGTTTCCCTCTTCTGTCTCTTGCTATACACCTATATTTACATCAAAAAGCAGTATCTGCAAGTATTTTCGTACCATATAACCACAGTTAGATAAATGCATGGCTATTGCAGAATAGCAGCCAATGAAGAGATATTTGACATTTTTTCATGCTACTTTATCATCATGGCTGTTATGCGCTTAGTTCAGATAATGTTAAGCTTTCTTTTTTGCCCTCTGTTCTTGACCCCGCTTCCCCTCTCAGTACTGTTTTCCTTCATCTTGAGCACCTTGCTGTCCTAAGACTTAAAACCATTAATAAATATTTCAAGAGGCAAGATGGTTTAGAAATTGGTATTCTGGAACAGATTCATATGAAGTGATTACCATCACAGAGTTGCAATCTAAAATGCTACGCTAGACTGAAATTTATGAATAGTAAGCTTGCCTTATCTTCCTCCGTCCTCCTTGCTTTGCCCATGCTGCAAGTAAATCTGCACCCGTGGCATAATAGCAGTAAACAACTGGCTCCTGGACCAAGACCTGATATTTCAGCTCAGAGTATGTATTTGCTGAAAATTGGATACTGAGAAACCATGACAAAATAGATGTCTTTCAAGGGAATGCAAGGTTTGAAACCTAAAGAAGAAATAACTCTGAATACTCTATTAGTAAGCCAATTGCTTGTGCTAATTTTTTTAAGTGAGTTCTGTAGGAGAAAATTGTTTATAAATTCATAAATGAAATAAAGCAGAAAGAAAACAGACAATTCAATGAATTCTGGCAAGGAGGGACCATAACATTTTTTTAAAGAAAGGAATAATTTTTAAATCAATTTTGTTGATGAAGAATGTATTACTTCTCTATAAACTGTTTTCAGTTTAAAAAATCTGATGCCTATCCTAATCCTGGAAGTTTTCTGCCTGCTGAGAACAGCCACATGACGGATGGACCTGACTCAGCTCTAGGGGGTGAAAACATCCTGTATGGAAATGACTTTCAGTTCTACTTGCAGCTCACCAGCTTTAGGATATTCCTTTTATCTTCCTCATCAAGGAACTGCCATCCCTTCTCTATGATGACAAACAAATGGTTTGTGTAGGTGCTTCAAACTGACAAGATAGGAACTGAGAGCAAAAGCTGAAGAATATTAGACTGTAGCCTATAACATCTGAGTTCCTGCTGTTCCTGAGACTGAAGGGGATCAAGCTGGAAAACTAACTTGGGTCTGCCTTTTCTACAGCAATAGCTAGAAAACAGACACAGGATTCAAGGGATCTGACTGTTTAGCTTCGTGCAGGACGCTTATTTAAGAGTAGGAAGCCTTAAATATTCACAGCAAAATACGTATACTATCCTTCAGCCAGGTCTCTGGTCCTGCAAGACCCCACGCTCTTCATTGGATTAAGTACTCACAGAAGAGAGTGAACCTAATGTTCTCAAAGTGAGATAAAACGGGTCTGTAAGTTTTCAGGCTGTGAATCCACCTGTAATAAAAGCCTAGAGCTCTTCCTGGATGTCAAAGTCTGTCAGAGCAGTATGGTTTCAAGTATATCTCCTTCCAGCTCTTCCTTTTGGGTAAGCTGGGCCTCCTGTTGCCGAGTTGTTCTCAAGAGAAGTAAAGCATTTATCTTGAAGGTGTGAACCTGATTCCAGATAACCTGTCTCTTGAAACTTCACCCCAACCATTTCTGGCGCTCCTTTTAAGATGTGAGCCGAAATACCTTTTCCATTCGAAAGAACAAACCTCGTCTTTCATTTTGGTGGCTCTCACTGCAGTAGAGAGACAGTGCCAGCTACAGCACTGAAACATGCCCCAGATGATATAGGGGCTGTGAGCAAATTAGGGAGCTCTTGCTGAAGTTGATAATTAAGATTAGAGGCAGATTCAGAAACCTGCACAGGAGTAGGCAGATGGCTGGCTCAGCTGCCAGCTGGAACTCAGCCTTCCTGAGGCAGCTGCTCAAGTTCAGCAGCACAGGCTCCTTTTCTGGAGTCACAGAAAAGTCTACCCATACCAAGAGCTGCCTGAAGATTTGAGGCCATCTCCACAGCTTGTGCAAACTGTCCGTGTGTTCTGGAAGCAGTAGAGATTATCTCATATAGTTCAATTCAAGATTTTGCTTGAAACACAAGCAGGCCTAAAAAGATGAAAAGAATGACAGAATTATAGAATCACAGAATCCTCAGAGTTGGAAGGGACCTTTAAAGAATGCAGGAAAGGATGCCCTACACACCTACAGCATTCCTGCAAGCTCCTGCTGATTGTCAGTGGCTTCATATTTTACCCACCTTGGTGATGCGGGCTTGATATCTTAAACACTTCATATATCAGTAAAGATATTTTTGTCTCTTTAAAAAAGTTTACTTTAGAAAACACATATCAACCAAAGTAAGTAGGATGTTAAATATTTATAATCCCTCTGAAGACTTCAGTTCAGATAATTCTCAGCAGCAAACCCAGTACAAAGCAGAATTATTAACTACAACAACAAAGGATGACATTTTATTGTTAATCTGTGCCAATTTACAACAGTGCCTCAAAATAACAGAGGCTTCATTATCTGCTTACGGTTTCTATAAAATGCACTAGAATACCTCGTACCTTCCTATAATGCCTAGACACTAGTCACAGAGCTAAGGATGGAATATCAATCTTAACAGTAATTCCTGTATTTTCATTGCCCTTTTATACCATGTATTTTTAAAGCAAATCTATTAAACGTAGTCCCAAGTGCTTTTTTCCTTTTATGAAGTACACTGCTGAGAAGCAATTTTTAAATGTAAAGCGGAGAACAATTGTTCCATGAACAATTATGGAGCATTTTCAGAACAAAATTACAAACTGAATTATAACAGATAATGGGTAATTTCTGTAGACACTTCATCTGCAGGTAAGTTAGAGAAAGACTAGCAAGTATTGTGTTTATTTTATGTATGTAAACATAATTTTATTGCACACTTCTCCTCACACAAAATAATGAAACTTTAAGATACATTCCCAGTACTGAAAGGAAGCCAGTAACTATGTTCAGTTTTCTGCTTGTAAATTGAATTCTCTACTCAATTTATAGGGCACTGCACAACTTGACATATCTATAGTGCAATAAAATCACAGAATTCGGAGTCCTTGTAACATATAAAATAATAATCACAGTGATGGGCTACAGGAGACCCTTGGGGGTATTCTGCACCCCTTGTTAAAAATTGGGTAAACCAAAGGTAGGTGCTCACCTCAGTTGCTGTTTTAGATGACTTTTATCCCCATGGATATAAAAGTTAATCTGTAAAGCTAAGGAGGGGTTTGTTTTCTTATATTTTGCTGAATGCTCTCAGCAACATGTATTTTACAAGGGAACTTGCTTCTCCTTCTCTCAGATTACACAACTCAAAACCAACTGCAATTTCTGAAAATGATGTTTCAGACACGTCATCAATAATGAACAATTCTGTTTGACACTGAGGTTATGTACCCATTACACCTCTGTTTAGCAGGCAGCATTTCCTCTCAAACAGGACAGTTATGTTCTCAAGGTGCTGCACATGGGTTTAGTGTGCAACAGGTCCCCCTGTGCTGGGGATGAAGCTGGTACTCAAGGTTAGGCTGCAGCAGTCTGCTCGTGTCCCTCATGACAGAACTGACCATTATGATACCAGCAGAGTGCAACGCAACAGGATCTCAGACCACACACTGCTCCTTCCACACAGATTTTCATCCATGTTCTGCTTCATCAGATCTTCAGTTCTGCCTCTCCACCCCCTCAGCAACTATTAAAATAGCTTGATTTGAAAGCTGTATTTCCAGGACTCCTAATTTCAAGCATTCAAAACATGTCAGGCCCTAAGAGTAAAAAATAGTATTCTCTCATCTTTAATTTCGAACATAACAAAGTTGAATTGTTTTTTCCTTGCCTCATGATTTTTGTGCTTTCTGGATTCATGTGGGCAGTGTTCTCAAGCTTCTCTCTACCTTTAGGTGGTCTAGACAGTTTTTTAATGCAGAAGAATTTTGAAGTAGTCATGTAATCACTGAACTCTGGGGCCGAGGGGTTCATGGAGAAATCGAAGTAATCTGAGATTTGCACTTAAATTGCTGTATTTAGAAGTACAGATTTTTCTCTTCTACTCTTGTACTGCAATACCTCTTTCTTGTATCTGATCTGTGTTCCAAAATAAATCTTTATTTATAATTCCCCAGTGTAAAGCTGCATGCATTTCCTTGGCATGATCAACTGTTGATGATTTGATGACAGGAAAAAAACAAGAAGACTTGAATTTATGCCTTCCAGATTCCTCCAGCACTGTTCTTTAGATTTGTCTGAAGACAAAAAATCTTTTCTTTATTTTTTCTGAAAACTCTCCTGACGTGTCCTCTTTGGCAAGACACCTAAGCAGAATTTGCCAACGTCAGGCTGCACCTAAGCTGAGTGCCCTGCTTGATGTAGCAACATATGCACGTGTATACACATATGCATATGTAAACAGACACATATGTATAAGCGGTAATAAAAAATAACAGAATCACAGAATTGTAGGGGTTGGAAGGGACCTCTAGAGATCATTTGAGTCCTATTTTGTTTTGTTGACCCACAGTGTCAGAGGTTGGTGGTATGGCAGTAGAAGTTGAACCTTCCCACCAATATTCCATAACGTTTTGCTGCCGGGTGACAGATGGCAGCAGAGGGGCAGTCTGACAGAATGGCATCTGACATGGAGGTATGAACAAAGCAAAGGTATGGCACTGAATTCCTCCATGCAGAAAAAACTGTCACCCACTAACATTCACTGACACTTGTTGAACATTTATGCAGAAAAGAACTTACTATTTATATTTTAAATATTATTATTTTAATTGTTATTATATTGATATTTTTTTTCCTAGGAAGATCTTAGGCCCTGCCTCACATTGGTATGGAAATCATAACTATTTGCTATGGAAATGCAAATAATAGTTATTACTGAGAACTTCAGTCTCATTTTTGGTATTTGCCTTTTTCAATCCAAGTTTGAAATCAGAAAGCACTCTATTAGCACCATTTTGCTTCTTTTCTATGAGCTTAGGAAAAAAACCTGCCCTCCTGTCAGTGACACCTGTGTTCGAGAAATTATTACAAGAAGCAGTGAAATGAATAGCCTGAATTTATTTTCTTCAAATGATCAATCTAGGAGCTTCATAAAAATTAATTTTCAGGAAAACTCTATGCACAAAACCATTAATTTTCTAATGACAGACAAAAGTCAGTGATATCTCCACCTTGAATCTTGATGCGAAAGAGGAATGAAAAACTAGGAAATTAATTTGGTTGCCATTTAAAGGGGATAGTAAGAACTCTTGATGCAACTGCAGCTGGTCACTCAAGATGGGCAAAAAGCAGAGATCAGTAGGAAAAAGAAATGGAGGTGTGTTTAGGATGATTTTGAAGGCAGTAACTTTAAGCTAAATGGATAAGCATATATATCAATAATTATTTTACTCTGCTGATTAACCTAAATATATATACAAGTCTGTATTTTAGATTATTAAGCTATTATTTAGAATTAACCCAGCCTTCAGTCTTACAGTTATTTTTACATTTTTATTAATTTCCTCTACAGCCTCCAGTCCCATCTTGTTTTGAGAGCTCTTCACAAACCCAAGGAGAGGTAAACAAACCTTTCTCTGCACAGCTGCAAACAGAGTGTGAGACAAGTCTGAACAGAACGCCATTTTTCAGCCTGAATCATCACATCGCTTCGAGCTCCCAGTCTGGGGGACTATCAGTCCCTTATGCACAATAAATCAAATTTAGGAGTTTTGAGGCCAAATGGAGCTTCGAGCCAGCCAAATATTTCAGAATATGGTTGGTATAGAAATGTAGCTTTTTATCCAATTACTATGTAGGACACAGTAACTTCCTATTAAAGAGGTAATAATAGTATCCTGCATTGAAGGCATTCAGATATTGCAGCTATTCAGGATTATACCAGAAACACGAACAGAGTGTTATTATTAGTCAGACACTTGCTGGGATTTTATTGGTAGAGTTTTTGCTCTTTTATTTACCTCATCGGCAGAACAAGGTCTTCTGTTCATACAGGAATGTATTTCTAGGAAGTACATCAAGATTGCTTTGATTTTGCAAAGATGCTCGTTGAGTAAATTAACACTGATTAATATTAAGTTTTATCTTCATACGGTTTCTAACAGTACCTTGACATTTAAAGCATGCACTCAAAAGTTGTTGCTGTTTTGCATTCCTGTAATCTAGAAAAACCCAGAACTAAATTTTTCTAAGTATATGGCAGTTATTTTTTCTGTTGTCCATAGAGAATGGCCCAGATGGAAGGGCAGAGAGGGGGAGGAAAGAAATAGCTGATGTATATGATATAGGCTTTTAAGTGTAGGTACCACTTTCATAGAATCACTAAATGATAGAATACCCTGAGTTGGAAGGAGCCCATAGGAATCACCAAGTCCAACTCTGGGCTCCACACAGAACCACCCAAAATTGAACCGTATTTCTGAGAGAGCTGGCTAAATGCACACTGAACCTTAAGGCCATGCCCATCTGTCTCCAACCCCCAGCTGCAATCCCCTGACAGCTCCATGCCATTCCCTGTTGCTGTCACACACAGCAGAGCTCAGCGCTGCCCCTCCGCTCCCTGTGAGGAGCTGCAGCCGCCATCAGGCCTCCCCTCAGCTCCTCTGCTCTGGGCTGAACCAACCAAGGAACCCAGATGCTCCTCTTACCTCACGCCCTCTATGGCGTTCACCATCATCATAGCCCTTTTTTGGAAACTCTCTTTATGCTTCATGTCTTTCTTATTTTTTAGCTGCTTTGTTTTTCCCCCTGTTTAAGGCATCAGAATGGCACGTTTAAAATGAAAAAATGTAAAAGCTGAGATGGTATCTTTTTTCTGATTAACAGCTTAAGAATTCAGCTGATTAAAGGCAAACTGGGATGAAAAATATAAGAACCAATGAAGATAGAGTGAAGACAGAATGACTTTCATACCCAGTGCAGTTCAAAAACAACTGTACTGTGATTATGCAAATCAGCCACTCACGAAAATGCAGAGATTTACATAACGGAGAACAAAAATCTTCACAGTTATGCCTCAGTAAACTTACAGGATTCTTGCACTTTAATTGTGTGACTCACTGTAAGAAAATGATTCCACTCTCTTTATTCAGAGTGAAATATACGTTAGGAAATCACCATTTTGTATGATTTGTGTGTTTTCGGAAGCCTACCCTCTCCTGCCACAAAATGTGATGTATGTGCTTCTTTAAAGAGAAAGAAATAAATGCAAAGCTAGGATTTCTGCTTGTATCAATCAAAAATTTAACTGGGTTTACATATTGCATCACTGTTCTTGTATCAAACATATACTGATACAAACGGTCCCTTCCTTCTACTTGGAACTTCTATTTCCTCATTTCATTAAATTCATCATTTTTTGATAAAATAACTCTTTGCTGGTGCTTATATCAGGGAGGAAACATCAGTGTCATTTAAATTGCATAGACCCTATAGTGTAGTTTTGTAGATGAAATCTTAAAAGGAATCATATTTTTAGTTAGATAAATATGTCTAGCCTACTTAACTTGTGACATTTATGTGTTCTATAAAACATTATTTTTGAAAGATGACTGTCCTATTACAAGCCACATGGAAGGGACAGTTATTTATTCAGCTGGGTATACTTTATTGTACCTTTATTTTTGTCATCACCGTTATTGGACTGTTTTGTTGTTGTTGGTTTTTTTTTTTTGTGTGTGTGTGTGTATAGAAACATGACTTGACATTACAGAATTTCCATGGAAATCCAGAAAGAGAAGACTATAAATTAGACCCTACTACAGCCGGGCTTTTCATGGCTGTAGGTTGATTGCAGGTGAGCTTTCTCACAATATGGCTACATTATATCTTGTTAGACATCCATTAAATCGTGATGGCTTATTTTTCATCTTCAAACATCTTAGGCAAAGGCTAAAACTGGAACTAAAACATGTAATTATTTCTCTCTTGCATACTGACAAAAAAGAAGTGGAAAAACGTCCTCTCAAGATAACCAGCAAGCTTTGAAAGACTCCCCTGTCAAGTAGGGATGAACACAAAACCTTTGGAAGATTTCAATGAGAAACTATATGAGATAAAAAACATGCTGGTCCATACTTGTCTCCCATTGGCAAATATCAGAGAATTGCTGACCATCGCATTTCTCTACTAAGTCTCAGACTCAATTTCAGGTATCCAGTCTGAATCTACCAGAAAAAATACTGCTCCAAAGTCTTCCACATGCCAGGAGTGTTCTTAGACCCAAGTATCCACACTATACCAAAAAGGCTGGTACACCATTTTTCTACTTCTTTTCTCTCTCATATGGCAAAAAATTGACAGAAAGACCCTCCAAAAATGAACTTGTTGGAATAAATTTATTTTCTGCTCTGAGAGATTCTAAAAAAATTTTGCAACCAGCTGGAAGAAGGAAGGTATGATCATTTTTCTACCAAAATGAATTCTTCAGCTTTGTAACTGGCTAACAGCACCTCACTGAAAACTTCATACTGACATAAAAAGAAAAAAATGGTAAGGAAATGTTATAATCTTCCGATAGGAAAATGAGGCGTCCTATTCTCCCACAGATCCAAGAGCTGCTTGTATCATCATGAAAATAATGCCTCCTATTTTATTATGTTTGCCCACAATATCAGAAGTGAATGATGGTATGGCAGTAGAGGCTGAACTTTCCTGCCACTACTCTGTTACGTGTTGTTGCCGTGTGACAGATGGCAGCAGAGGGGCAGTCTGACAGTATGGCATCTGACATGGAAGTGCACGTGAAGCAAAAGTGTGGCACAGTTCCTCCACGTGGAAAAAAAGGCACCCACTCACAGTCCTTGACACTTGCTGAACATTTGTGGAGACCGAAGAGTGGATGTGAGCACAGTGAAGGAGTAGATGTTGTGTTTCAGCACTGGCAACAGTGACAGTGGGTCATCTCCAGTGGTGCAGATTTTTATGACCGTGGCATGCAGGTTCTTGTTCATTGCTGGGTAATATGCAAAGCTAATGGTGGTGACTATGTTGAGAAGTAGTGTTTTATAGCTGAGAATGTGCTCTATCAAATAGTGTTATAGTGCTTTTTGCATCTGTGGTAATACCCATGGAAATAAACAGAAAGCATTAGTTTCAGAGTGACCTACTTACATTAAAAGTTGCACAGACAGCCTTGACCATATTTATTCATTGAATTATTCCTTTAAACAAAAACTATGTTTAAAATAAAAGAGGTTTGTTTTTTTTTTTTGTCTTTGAGGAATTCAAAGTAATAATCTCAAAACCAGAAGACATCAGTACTAAAAGCAGTGCAGGGTAACTGCTGAAGCAACATTATTACTGAAGGAAAAAGGAAGAAGCACAAAAACTAAGAGACAATAGGAGATACTTCGATAGTCTTAAGTTTGAAAGACTTTGTGCTTGTGTTTCAAGACAGGGACTTGGTGAAAACTTTAAGACACTGTTCTGTCAAAAAAATAAGTATGAGTTTCTTACAGCTAGGTGGGGAAAACTAATAGGAGAAGTTAATACAATTACAAATGATCAAGCTAGTCATTTACCACTATCTGGAAGAATGATCGAACAAAGGCAGCTATTTTGGATTAATTCTTCTCAGCTATGGCAGGATTACCAACAACCTCCATAGTTCTCTAAAGAAGCAGATTCCCTTTTAGTTTAACGTTACATTCAGAGTACTTCTCCATATTAGGAAAAGAAAGATGCAACACGTTCTGTTTGCACTCTTAGCAGAAGGCACCATATTTTATAATTGCTAAAATGTATTTCATCATACGGTTGTCTTATGGCATAGTACACTTTCCTCTGAAAATAATTCAGTCACATGAAAGCAAGTTATTTCTTTGCATAAAAAAAG
Source organism: Lagopus leucura (assembly GCF_019238085.1). Taxonomy (NCBI): domain Eukaryota; kingdom Metazoa; phylum Chordata; class Aves; order Galliformes; family Phasianidae; genus Lagopus; species Lagopus leucura. The sequence goes on along the minus strand of NW_024962335.1, from coordinate 1,517,292 downwards.
AAAATAAGATTTCTTTGGAAAGATTCTCAAAATGAGTTTCCATTTGTTTTCATTGTTATTTTTAAAAAGAAGGTAGCAGTGCATTCAAAATTCCTTTGTTTTCCTAGCACATTTCCAGTTGTCCATATACTGGGATCAAAGCTTACAAAATAAAATAATAGTTACACAAAAGTATAATTCACCTTGTTTATATAGAATGGGGAGCTGCAAATTAAAAGAATATGGCTCAAATGCTGACCATTTCTCCCTCAGTGTCTCATTTTTTTTCCCTCTTTTTTAATTCTAGCAGTTTTGTTTCTCCCATGATATCTTCGAGCAGTTTCATTTCAGTATGGTCTGCACTGGATTGTGCAGATTACCAAACTAATGACATATGGACTTCTTACCACTGTAACACATCTACTCCTGCAAGTGAGAATTTTGAGCGACGGAGCAAAGCTGTTATCAATTCTGCAAAAACTGCATCTGCCAGATTGCCAAGACCCATCTCAGAGATTAAAAAAATAATAGATTAATATTCCAATTTGTTTCCCATCTTTATCATTCATGCAGCATTTCCGTACACAAATGATAATGTTCTAAAAATGAAAAATACTTGAAAATATTTTGCATTTACATTACTCTGAAGTTAAAATTATTAGAGATTCAATTTCTCTGTATTGCCTGCTATGGAAGCACAGACACATTAGACACATAGAGTTCAACCTCCATTTATAGAAAAGTGCTAACATTATCTGCTTGTATGATTTGGTTAAAAAAAGAAATTCTAACTTACATAAAATGATATGGAAAGTGCTGAGTTAGTTGCATATTTAACGCACATTAATGTGTGTACTAAAATATACCACACAGGTTCAAGCAGACTAATTATCATGAACAGCAGAAAGCTAACAAATATATAAACCAATGACTCAACTCTGAATCAACAATTTCTAGCAAAGACCGAAAGAACACTAATGACTTGAAACCTATTGACTTGATGGAAATATGAATTGGTACTTTTATAATATCCAGCATAGGTCTAAGAACTCCTGCCAACAAAGTTCAATGACAGATCTCAAAGAATGACATTTTCATAGAGCTATCTCCTTGTTGGAAAGCCATTCTTTTCCCCTCCATTTCTAAATTTTCTAATCTCCAAAGGTACGCAGTACCTTTATTTTTACAAGACTTAAGAAGTTGGGTTGAATTTGGCTTTCAGGTAGTATGCATACACCATTTGGAATACACACAAAACCGTTAGTGTTACTGTTAGGAAATACTTTGCTCCTTGGCCCCATTACCACTGTGAAGTCCTCTGGCCTGTCCAGTTTTAATGACCCAGCAGTAATTTATCAGTAAAAGTTGCAAAGATGATCTGAAATATCAAGAACAGTCTGAAATCCCATACGAGTTTGTCTCAGTATTTTCCACCACAATTAATTCTGAGGAGCTCGCTAAACTGAGTTTATCTTCTGATTATTTTAGCTTGACTTGAAAACATGTAGTACATTCTCTAAATAAACATCAGGACATTTCTGTTAAACCTAATCTGCCAGCAGAAGCTTTTAATCAGTCAAGTTTTACTCACATGGAATTTTGTTCAGTTCATTCATGAACTTCTCTTTTAACTTAGAAAATGCATCTTCTTTTCCTCCCCCTCCTCCAGGAGCGGCTGGCTCGGTGACATTGCTTGGAGGAACTGCTGCTACTGTGGTCGCTGGCGGGGCTGCCAGGGCCTCATGATGACTTTCACTCACCATTGTAACCCCTGTGGAAGCTGCTGTTGGAAAAACAACAAAAAAAAAACAACAAACAAAGAACATGTTTACATCATGAAAACAAGAGCAACAGCAAACTGAGAACGTTTACATTATGAAAAAGGATCTCATATCAATCAAAGATGAAATAGGCAGGATATCGCTTGGTGCTCATGCTTACTGAGTAAATATGACCGTGTCAACGCACTGCTTCGTGTTCTTCATACAGTATTTATTAGAACAGAGAGAAAAGTCTCTTGCAGGGTTAATTTCAGCCAGAATCATTTTAGTGCTTAGTGTTCCTCTTCAATTACATTGAATTCTGAACCGCTGAAATTGAAAACTCAGAATTCTTATAAAACTCACACAGATTTACCTTTTGCTCTTCAATTCTGAAAGTAAAGGCACAAAGGGTAATTAGTGCTCCCTCTGTGCAGATTTCACAATGATTTACAGAATTACTTACCTAGGAGAGTTACAGAAGTGCAAATTACAGCCAGAGTTTCAATATCAAACAAATGAAGTGATAAGGATGTAGTAAAAACACTTCATACCTCCCTGCCAAAGTAATAAGCTATTGTTTTATACTTAAGCAAGTTGTATATTAAACAAGAATTGATTTGCATCCATTTTTATCTTTATTTATTGAAGGCAATTTTCCTTCCAGATATTATGTGTGACATTTGCTACTGACAATATTCTGTTAAATTATTCACATGTCTCATTGGTGTATTCATGAAGCTATGACATCTGTGGGGTATCTAAATGCAGCCATACTGAAGAATCTGAAAGGCTGTCACAAGCATGACACATTGCCATATTTTTCATTTAATGGGCATTTTGCAAAACCTCTGCTTGAGCTTATGGTATGAAGCAAAGAATTTGGGGCCAGCGGGGTGAAGGTGATTACACAGTGCAACTTAAGTACTATCAGAAGATTGGCTGAAATGTTTACATTGGATTGAACACATTGTTCTGAATTTATGCTGCTTCCTAAATAGCACTAATCTGACTAATCATGCTTTGTTATTCTTCAGAAAACCAGAGGGAGAAAGAGTTTGAAAGATAACAAACACTCATTATTGCTCTGACTGCACAATTGCTCTCAGTCCCAAAAGAAACTTGGCCTTGGACCTTCTGCTGAGAAATTCAAACATCATGCAAAAAAGGCAACACATCAAAATTAAAGGGGCATAGGAGCATCTGACTGCATGCAACATGATAGACTGTGAACTTTCCTGCCCTACGTGACCACTTTCATAGATGCTGCTAAGTGTAACACTATAATATGATAGCAATACAGTGGGGTAGCAAAATCCTACACTGCAGCAAGTGAGGATATGCCTAAATGCAGCAGCTGTAGATGCTGAAACAAAGAATCTGCTTATCCTGGGAAGGCCTCAACTAGGCAAGCATCTCCAGTAGCAAGCATCTCCTTGCCTCCACTGCCAACCCTTAAGTGAGGTCTGGGAAGGAGTGGATCTTGGCTCCACTCTCTCCAGACACTGAGGTGCACTGTGTACATCAGAGCTCCCCTGGTTGACCCTGCCTTCAGGCTCTCAGTCACTGTTTCAAGCCGTGACTTAGCATTTCTGATATGTTGAAAGTGCTGAAATCACTAGATCCAAATGAGGATTGGCTTTTTGTCCTTCAGCTTTTCTTGTGTAAGCCCTCAGTTAGGAAGATTCAGTGTGTGCCCAACTGCAGGCCGACAAACCTGTGGAAATCACCTGTCATTACACAGGGGTCTGCACATAAGTGTATTCTGGAACAGAAATCATCCTTCAACACACCATCTGAGTAAAAAGGTGTTTACTAAATAGAGGATTGGCCTTGTTCTGAAGAAGCAATTTGATGGATATTTTGCAGCAATTTTATTGAGGCAGCGCTGAATGAAGCAGTATTCCCTGCCTGCCCATTGCTTCTGCCTTTGTCCTCACAGTCTCTAGCCTAATATAAAATCATGTTGATGTTGACAAAGTACGTGTATGTGAGATAGCTACATAAATATTTCATACACATGCGGTCTTATCTATTTGCCTGTAACAACATGGAAGCAGTTTGCTATCTAAAGCAGACCAAAGCTGATGGAAAGATTCCAGTTAATATCCATGAACTTTGGCTCAAGCTTGATGTCTGTGAAGATTTCCCCCCTTGCCTCTCACAATAACTATTGAGAAAAACATGTAGTGCATAATTTGTGTAGTACAGAATTACGTGCCAGCTCTTTCAGGCTAGGAGACTTTTTCCATATGCTCTGATGAATGCCAAATACTATGAAGCAAAACACGCAGAGCCATCAGCTGTAAACATTAATGCTGTTTTATATTACAGCATTTTGTCAGTGAATGTCAGTTACATCAGAAGAAAAGTTGTATGATATATCATAATTAAATCAAAATTAAATTGCTTAATTATAATATATTGCTTAATTATTTCAGGCCTGGCAGTCGACTATTTTATTTTATAACGGAAGACACAATTTGCAGTGATGACTTTCAGCTAATTAAAAATTAAGGCAAATGTAATTTATTTGCTTCTAGTTTTGGAGCTGTATTTTGAAAATATATAAAAAGAATAAATTTGGAGTGCTACATTTATTAAAAAAAAGAAAAGGAAAAAGTAACAAACTACTGTATTTCTCTGATCTCCAGGAACAATCCTCATCTCAGCAGAGCCCTAGTGCAGATAGAGGTTACTACATCTAATGAGGCATGCACAAATGCTTTGAGACTTGCTACAGAGCCTTTGACCTTTACATGCCAATGACACTGTCCTGATATTTTAAATAGGTGTGAAGAGGCTGAAGAAGCATCTCCTCCCTGAAAAAGCTGTCTGCAGGAAAGAATTTTCTGAAGAGCACATGCTCACACCCTCACAGAGATAACATCTGATAGCTTCTATTATTGTAATGCTGCAGCTTCCCACCATAATGGTATAAACAGTCATATTATTAGAGACTGCAGAGTACTGGATAATTAGATTTAAATTGGCCTTTTACAAGAAAAAAAAAAGAGGTTACTTTAGTGCTGCAGTGCATTGCTAAAGGTAAAGATCTACAAAAGATGAGCAGATTATCTGCCATTTACGAAATGGCAGTTGCAAGCAAAAATTTCTTATAGGTTAAAAAATGGAAAGTCATAGAATTCAATTATGCTTCTAGTGTGGTGTTCACTACTGTGATGATACTGCCAGTCATGAAACAATACGTGCTGCATGTGTAACATGCAGTCATAAGGAAGAGCACATTTATGGTCATAAGTAAAATACCTATTTCTTTTACATGCTTCTATAAAACGCAACACATAGTCCCTGCGCATGCTGACTCTTTGGTATACACTGCCCATCCTCAGTAGTGCCATAAAATCCTTATGAAACACTTGTGAAGCAAACGAACAAACAAACCAAACCCCTGAAAAAACACATAGAACACGTGGAAGTAATGCCTGTCATTTCTATACAGAAATAGGCAAGTGTTGACTGAAAATGCAGACATGGTGATTTAAAGCCTTGAGGAAGTCGGGGATTTAGAACCCTACTGTTCCCTAGGCAAGAAAAATCCTGACAAAAATGACTATCAACTCCAAAGCCTACAGAATTTCTACATCATTTCCTCTGAAAAAGAAGGATCTGAATAATTTACAAATGCACCCTGGAGATTCACAGAAAGGAATATATTTTCTTATGGAGGTACAAAGTACTGGCTGATTGCCTCTGCATTCTGGTATGGAACGTGCTGGTGAGAAACTTGTTGGAAGACACCTCTTGAGAGAGGAGTAAAGAAGAGAGTCAGACTTCAGATGTGGCTGATTACAGAGCATGAAGTAGCCTCAGAAAAACTCGTGTTCCAGGGGCAACAATTTCTCTTTGCAAACATTCAGGCCTATCTGAAGTGGGACGTGCTCCACCTGGAAGGACTAATCCCAGGGGAAACTGATACTTGTTTTAAATGGCTTATGAAAAATAATCTGAATAATGTGACAGCATTAATGAGAGAGATGTGGAATGTTCACACTGATTCCTGTGAAATTCTTCAGGATATGGAGTGAAAGCAGAACAGTGTACCATCTCGAGCAGGCTCCTCAGGGCAGTGGTCACAGCACCAGACCCACTGAAGTTCAAAAATTATTTGAACAATGCTGTCAGAAACAGGGTTTAAATTTTGTGTGGTCCTGTGTTGTACTTGATTTATCCTTGTGCGTACCTTCCAATCTGTGATATTCTATGATTCTGTGGTCTTCTGCCAAATAATGGAGACTGTTATACTTGAATTAAAAAAAAAAAGAATGGGGAGAAGGGAAATGACAGCAAAGAGAGTTTGTATGGTTCCTATGTGGTTAACTGACAGCACATACACCTCAGCAGATATTGAAGGATTTAGTGCATACTTAATCCTATGGACAGAAATTTTCTGCATGGTGTATTTCAGTCAATATAGTTTTGCTTACTTTTTCCCTTACTTGCTGAATACAAACAGGATACAGTGAGATGGTGAGTAGGTCAGACATCCCACGCTGACCAGAGGAGGTATCATGAGGTATTAGAGACTGTCCTTTTACTTTATTGCTGCTCAGATTTTTCTGCCATAATAAAAATTGAAATTATACAAATGTAGCGTTGCAGTGAGTAACTGTGTAAATTCTCAGAGGTAACTGTCACCATTTATTCAATGCATATTGCTGTAGCTGTAACAGCTGCAGTCACTGCATGTCCATTAGCATGCAAAGCTGTAAACTGGCATCTAGACTGCTAAGTGGTATTTCCTGCACACCTTTATCTCTTCAGCATCCCAGTAGTTACATAAAACTTGGAATGTGATCATGTTATCTGAGAAAAAAAAAATCACACAGAAATATCACTCATATTATTGTGTTATTTTTGTTTGCAGCTGCCATGCCCTGAGAGGAAGAAATGATTGGCTTTCAATGGTACTATGGCCAGGTAAGTACCAGAGAAAGATCTGACACCACAGTGAAAATTTACCCTACTCCATTAGACTGTTTTAATGAAATTAATTCATCATTAAGAAGATGGGAACATTACTAGAATGTCTAAAGATATCTACAATAAACGATCTCTTCCTAGATTGAAGTATTCTGGGATGTTAATAATACATTTTATACTCATTCATTTTCTTACTAATGAAATATGCTATCTTTCTAGCTTCAGTAATAGACATTTATTTTTAAAGACAAGCTCAGAAAAGAGCCTTTCTTGGCTTTTTCTAAAGATGGTTCTGTAACTACATTTTCAGAAGAATGGAAGGTCACAGTAAAGATGACATATCAAAACAGCCTTTTTACCACTACCACAGAGGCTTACAGTGCAATCCATGTTTAGTACTGCTCAGGCTCAACATGTCATGGGAATAAAAGGTTTGATGAAGAACTTGGGTGGGATAATTCAGGTGCCCCCCCATGCCGCTCTGGATGCACAAGTGCGGCCCCAGCAACTGCTCTTCTACACCCCAAACTGCCTCTCTGCCTCTCTTTGAGTAAAGAAGACACATTTCTACTGGTGCCGTATGTAAAACATGAGTCCAGCTGAAACTTTCTAGATCCCAGTTGTGCATTAGCTCTGTAAAACTGTTTTCTAATGCTCACTGCTAATATCACATCAACACTTTTGTTGTCCTGACTGAAAAAGCATGACAAATCACCTAAATCTCTCTTACATTCCATGGCGACTTTATTGCTGAGGTTTAGAAATGTTGATGTGAGCGGAGTCCTGCTACTGTGGAGCAGGACAAAGGAACACAGTGTTGTAGATAGGAAGTGTCCAGGAGGTGGTTGGTCACTGTGGATGAAGACATGGCACACACAGAGGGGGGACCTCTGAGCACAAGTTTGAGCAACTCTGAGAGTGGCAGAAGACATCAGAAGACATACCAAGACAGGCAGCAGCACTGCAGCTCCAACATAGGAGAGCTTGGCAGAAATGCTTCATGACAGTTCACCAAAACTGTTAGTTGAGGGAGCCAACAACTGGTACTCTGGGTTATCTACAGCACAGTCCTGGAGCACGCAACAAATCTTCCCCTTATTGAGCATGAGCTCAGTATCAGTCTTCCGAATTTCCATAAAATAGCAACAAATACTTTACAGTAACAGATGAAAGAAAGTAACTTAATATTCAAATCAAAGCGTTTTCTTTTTTGTAGGCTTCTAGGAGTTTTGCTCCTCTGCTCAGACATCGATTTAGTTATTATCTGAGGCGCTTCTGGCAGTATAGCTGTCCAGAAGTTTTGTGTATGTAGATATGAACTTCACCTGTAGAACTTCTAACAGCCACACAAAGCATTCATGTCTGCACATTAGGGGATAAGAAGCACCTGAAAAGTCAGGAGAAAATGAAAACTGGTAAGATTCCCTGGCTAATATTTGTACTGAAAGTCTGTTACTTTAGCATGGCTTGAATCCAAACAATATCCCTACCTTTAGGTATTCTTCTTAACCTGATTCACTTTTTATTTGCTTTATAATTAAAAAATATAGCATATATGTAGGATAGGCATAAAATTGTCCACAGTTGCCCATAATAATGAACATAAATATTTTATTTAACTGAAATGATTAAAAAGTATGATTTCATCTCCAAGCATGTTTCAAAGCTAACCATATAATGTCACATGAAATTATCTGCACAGTGGAAAACAGTATTTTATAAGAAGCATGGACACTGACAATTGCAGTAAGACAAACTCCTCACTACATGGCCAAATATATGTTCTTCTCCCTCAGCTTCCTGATTACCCATTATTAAATAAGGTGGAACTGTTCAATGTACAGGGCTCCAAAATCTCTCATGCTGCAGAGTCCATGCAGGTGAAATGTTGCCTCCTGCAGAATAGTAGTCTGATGTAATCTGTGAACAGCTAATCACTGTGTGCTTTGCAGTACCAAGCAATGCAGAATGGTATTTTTATTTTTAACTTTAAACTGTTGATAAGATTTCTGTTAATTTAAGTGATAATAGTGAGGCAAATGCTAATTATTTTCCAGCTAAAAGCCGTAATTTTTTGACTGTGCTGCAAAGTTGCATTCCTTGATGCCGGAGCCAGAAAAGCCACAGCAGCTCACAAAGAAACGTAGCAATTGAGAGCAAGGAGCAATGTGGCAAGTCAAGAGTGGCAGGCCCCATGCACACGTTCACTGTATAAAATACCTGTTTCCCTGGCTGCATTTTAAAACTGTAATTTTCCCCTAAGTACACAATATTTCTTAGTCATGCATTTCTTCTGACTTTTAGAGGTAATGGGGCTGGAGACAGGCCTGTCTCTCTGCATGCTGACACCGTGGTAATGTTTCAGCAGCAGTGAGGTTACCAAAACTGTCAAAGCATCAGAATATGTATAATTTAACCCCTCTGCCTTCCTCTACTGCTGCAAATGCTGCTCCAGAATGACTGAGGTCCTTGATACCAGCTAGAGTTATGAATAGGAATGAGAGAGAAATTGCAGCAATTTCCTCCCACATGATCATTCTGTCATCTTTCCCACTCGCATCTTGTTACCCGAAGCTGTAATCTGCATTTCTACTCCCCTGGTATTCACTTCCAGACTTCCCTTAAACAGCAGTGTAAGACAAAAGAATTTATATAAAAATTAGTGTTCAATTGCATTTACGCATGAAATTCTAATACAGTCCACAGAGAATTCTTCTCATTCCAAAACCATTTTAAAGTAATCCTGCAAATAATGAAGTCCTTTGTATCAATAAAATCCTTGTTGTGTACACTGCAAAAAATCAATTTATATTCACATATTTGGCTACTGTCCGATCAATGTCTCTAATAAAGCCTATAGCTTGGGAAGTGTCACAGAAATTTGCTGTGACGTGGAAGATTCATAAGAACAAAACAACAGAAATTGTAAAATAATATTGAGAGGGATGCTATTAACATTCCTGGCTTGATATCTTTGACTTTTCCTTGTGTTGAGATTCCCTATACACTGCAATTTCAGCACTCAGTTATCATGGGATTAGTGAAATTAATTAGGAACATGCAGGAAGGTACATGCAGCAAAGAGCAAAATGGAGGAACCTGAGATGTGCAGTTCACTGCTACCTCACAGTTTAGTTAAATCTTGGGTTTAGGTTGTGAAATAATTGGCAACTTTGAGTGTGATTCTGACAAGTTACTACATAAAAATGGCACCTTCCTTCTGAAAAAGATCTGCTCTCCATGTATATTCAGTCATTTATGCTGAATTTAATAAGTAACACATTCCGAGTTCAACTTTGAGTGCTTTTTTCCCTGTTACATCTCCAGTATAAAAAGCTAAGAGAAAATGGACTTTATTCCTCCTGTGCATCATGAATACAATTATTAACTAAATTTCAAAGACCAGTTGATTACTGTGAGACCTGTGAGAATTACTGCAGATTACAGTTATACATGAAAGCACAGGATTATATTTTACAGTCAGGCACATGAAGTTTGGGCTGCATTACTGCTGGTAGGTGGGAGAAGGAAGGAGTTCAGCTCATTTTTCCAGACCTCAGGATAAAATTACAAGGCTGGCATTTAGAAAAATGTAAACAATTGGTATTTGGCAGTAAGGCTCCAGGATGTGTCACCTAAATGTACTAATGGGAAAAATACTCACGTGACTGAATTACGTACATCAAGCTTTGCAAATTCTGTGTGATAAAGGATTCAGATTTTTCAGACACACACATTCTAGACTTAAAAATCTCAGGATCAATCACGCTTTCTTCAACCACATCACAGCAGCAATGAAATAATGGTCAACCTGGCAAAGCCACCAACGAAAGCTGACTGGCTGTGACAGGTTCTGGAAATTGCAGCTACATGGAAATTATATTTCATGAACACAATCAATCCAGGAAAGAAGAGCATGGGGCGCAGGAAGCATCCGCAATGGGATTTGTTTTTAAAGTTAAAAATAAAATTAAAAAACATCCTGATATTTATGGTTAATTACTATGCTTACTCTCCGAAGGCAGTCTTATCAGCTCGCAGAAAGAGAAATAGTTGAAATTGGAACTAATTGTCCCATAATGACTGATACTTTTTCCTGCTGTTGAGAATGATATGCCATCATCCAATAGCTTTCTGCACACAGCGGGAGAGAAAATTATCAATCAATTACGAGACAATTAATTCCTAACTTGTAACATTTTTCTACTGAAAAGGAAAAAAAAAGATCCTAATTTGAGATTAAAAATTATGCATTCCCTATAGCGTTTTGGAAAGCTGTCTCTTTAAAAGTTGTCCCTGTAAATACCTGAAATTATTTTCAACATTTCTAAGCCTGAACTGAGACAGTTTATAAAATCTTAGTGTTAACATTATTCTGTTTTTGTACGACCGTTTCCTGTTCTGAAGTTATTTCTATAGGTGAACAATTTAGCAAGGGTCCCATTCACAAGAATTTTGTATCTAACTCACACGTGAACAATACTAAAGAAAACTATTTCAAAATAAATGTAAAGAAGTAACAAAAGTAAATGAAAAAAAATAAAAAATACTTGGATTTTAAAAATTCTATTATAGTTAAGGACTGAATACCACTAGGGATTTTTATACATTTAAAACTTTGAGCTTCTTCACACATGCAAATGCCCACTGTGACCCATCTCTCTATACCAAAGAAGGCCCTTTGCATAGACTTTGGCCTAAGGCTTCCTTCAAGAGGGAACTCCCTCATCACCGACTCTTGCACACAATGGTGTTGCAGCCTCTGCTTGCGCTCTGAAAAGGAAGAATCATCCCTGTACTATTTTCTGAAAAAGAAGATTTTGGATGCCTGCCAGGAGAGGACACACACCTTACCTGTTAGACTGCTTACAGGAGGAGCAGGATTTATCAGTTACTCCTGTTTTTGGCACATCCTGCTGATCAGGCAGCTCCTCACTCAGTGTGCTGGCTCCCATTTGGAGGTACTTACATCTTGGAAATCATACAGGAAGCTTGGTCAAAAGTTATGACACAGTCCAAGGCTGTAGAGAGTAGGGGGTGTTTATATGTACAGCACTGGGGTCCCTCAACCTGGATTTGTTCCACTTGCATATATAAGATGTCTAAAGCAGTTTGGAGTCTCTGGCTGTGGGTCATATCACCCACTTCTGTCTGGAAGTCAGCACAGCTTTGAAAGAAATTCTTCATCTGTCTGTATCCTCCAAGCTCTCAGTTGGACAGAGGCCAACTGAGATGCCAGGGCTGAATTCTGAAAATCATCCTCCTGCGTGCTTCATCTAGGCTGGCAGGTGACGTCCCAGAGCATCATGCCCTTTTAGACCAGGGGATGGACCTACCCTAAATTTGGACAACAGTGTGCAGTAGCATTCTGACTGAGGCAGTGATTGATAGAGCACTGTGCCTCATTAGCCACTTACTGCTGCAGGAGGGCAACTAAGGTTAGCGCTATTGCCAAAACAACCCGGGGAGATAGAAATCCTACTTAATAGGCATGGCTGATTTATTGCTACTGTTGGCTTTCCTAATTTTGTTCTGTGCTTCTTCCTTCTGTACAGTTCTTGTTTTAAGTCACTGACTCAGTGCTTGTTGGTGGGAAAACGCTGTTAAAAGCCTGTAAGCAGGATTACTTAGTTTTTCTAGTCTGTGGATGCAAACTCGAGCAAATTTTACTTCTGTTTTCCAGAAATAATTAAACTTGGACTATTGGTTACAGTGGTTATTTTTCAACACAATACAGCAGGTTAGATGTCTCGCAGTTAAACACCCTTGTCCACATTGCCACATCATCTGAGTTTTCCTTTAGATTTAGCTGATTGAGCTGACTGTCCAAATGGGACATCAGAAGAAGGGCTGCATGTACAGTAAGTGCTGTACAGTTAACATTCATGCAGAAAAACAGCAGTTTTAAGAGAATAAAATGTGGTAGAAACCGAGTTCTATTTTGTATTGACATCTTATTTATCTACTTAAAAAAATCTATTTCAGATCTTAATTTTTTTGATGATGATGATGATATTCACATTGTTTAACTGAATGCTTCAATGTGATTATGATTGTTTGTTTGTTTGTTTGTTTTGCTTATTCAATTTTCTCTTTTCTCCTCTACTTTGTTTATTGTGAAGCTCTACATTCAGTTATCGCATTATAACCATGTGTTTGTCTGAACCTCAACCTATAAACACAATACGTTTAAAAATGAAAACTGAAAAACCCTGAGCATACATGGGCAGGAAAACAATCTGTTAACCACAGAGCACGGAACAAAGATACTTACACAGTGAGATCCCACTTTTCTAGGTCACCATAGCTGGTGTATGAATCTTTATCAAGCTTTTAGCTGAAAATAGTGTCAACTGGGGGAGCGTCAGCACTCAAGGCACAAATCCTGCGAGGCTGTGTGCTGGCCCTGCCTGGCTGGTGAGCTTGGCTGATGGGCAGGATAACTTCATGCTCATGCTCCCTGCTGCTCCATGTGCTCAAGAGGAGGAAGTTGCTGAGACAGAGAAGCAATAATTTTCATTTCATATCCAGTCCCTGGTAGCTATCTTTCTGCCCTTTGCAATTTGTAAATCACAGTGCATTGCTCTGAAAAGGATGAGGATACTGAGCCAAAACAGAAGCAGGATGCAGGGAGGCCAGCACAATCTTTAAGAGTCTTCCAACACATGCATTTCTGCACTGCTGTGTGAACATTTTGTCTTCATGAAAGCAAGTAAACACAGGGCTGGAATCCAATGATAATGCCACCACCGACTTGCAAGAGCTTAGTCCTGCAGAATGAATGCAGTGCTAATTATTAAAGAAACCCTTGACTTTCTTTATCGAATTTGCAGCCAAGAGCTTTCCAGAGATTATACTTACACTACAAAAAGGGAGCACAAAAGAATTCAACATGATTGATGAAATTGTTTGCTTTCTCTTTAGCAGAGTAATAAATAAGTTAGCATTTCAGAATTCTGTGAAGAGATATTAAAGAGAAAGCACATGGATGCTTTGTTCTGTAGCACAGGTATCTGAGCTCCAGAAATCTCTTTGGAAGAGAAAAGATGTATTATTCTGTGTGAAAAGAAGAAACCTTCAGTATCAGGCCGTTATCTAGTTGCTAAGAGCTGGTTCTCTGAAAACAGAGCAGAATAGAATGGATAGTTTAAGCACTGTGAGGTAAAAACAGAAAATTGGACTTAGAGCACAAGAGACATTCACAATGGAATGAAAGTGGATGCAATATAATGTTAAGAACGTGACGAGAAAAAGATTATTATAAACATGAAGAAACGAAAGTTAGAGTTTTGCCTTCACTTTGATAAAGCCCTTGGAGGAAAAAAGAGGAATTAGCCCTACTGGAATGTACATTAACAAAGGAAAATGAAAGATGAAAAGAATACCACTTCAAGGTCATTCTAAAACAAGCACAACTACTAGTCCTTTAATTATAACCTTGCATTTCTTGTTTGTTTAATACAAATTGCTAGAAAAAGAATCTTTAAACAATGTATTTTAGAACTTCATTCTGTTCATATTTTTTGCAGCCAAAAGACCCTAAAGAGGGTAATATAAAATTGTTTAAACTAAGAAAAATAGACTATATGTTGAAGTGTATTGTCTAGTTCTTTTAATGCACAATAGAGCAGCACTTTTTTCTCACCTTCTGCTCACTACAAAACCAACAGTTTTAAGTTCACAGAGTACCTAAAGACCAGAGGCCAAAGCATCTCCTTGGAAGTTAGCAACAATCACAGCTCCCTTGTCCTTCCCCTGTGCAGCCTGACTCCTTCAAGTTTTGAAACCTGGAGTCAGTTTCCAATGGGAAGTTCCCTCTTACTGAAACCTGGGCTAAGGCAGCATGTGTGTTTCAGCTGCTACCAGTTATCACCACAGGAAATAGAGAAGCAGCATTTATGGCAAACTGCGGTATTTGTTTTTAATCCATGAGCAAAAGCAATGCCTGGAATTTTCATCACCTTTCCAGCCATTTGAAAACAATAATTGTTAGCTCTGTTAAATACCTTCTCTTTCTAAAGCAATACTCTCCAAATGCAAATTGTCTTCGCAGCTGCAAAGGAAACCTACTGCCAAAATACACCGTTGGGAGAGAAGAAAATTTAGTGTCAGCTGGCTGTCTTTAAAAAGGGAGAGTGACATCTCTGTGACACACTGCTGGCTCTTGCAGAAGAAATGATGAAGAGCAAAGGACTGCACACATCAGCCAGGCACCAGCTGAGAGTGGGCACTGCTAACAGGCACAAATCAGAGGGTGTTAGTAAGCAGCAGAAGGAAAGGTGAGGAGCGCTTGCAGAAGCACTGGGATGCCTTTGTTTGCCTGCACAGTGAAACCCCAGCCAGAACTGTGTGGTATAAAGATGCTTTTTCCTAATCTGGATTCAGCAAATTCTTTTTACCTCTCTCACTTAGCCATTTCCTTGCATTGCAGAATCTTCACTAAAGCTTGGGAAGCACTTCACTCATTACCTGTTTACCCTCCACTCCAGTCCCATGAGTTCATAATTAGCAGCTGACAATTTAAGGAACAAAATTCAGGGAGATGGTGATGGAGCCCCTCAGTGCAACTTAATGAATCAAGCTGAGATGGCACAACATTGAAAAAAAACAACAAAGAATGTTGCCTGCAACATGGGAATAGCTTTTCCTCACAGCAGCTTTTCCTCCTGACAGACTGGAGCAGACTCAAAGTGGGGACCTGATAAGTGTGGTGAGCATTGCCCTGCGGCACCCAGTCCTGTTGTCATAGATCAAATCAGAGCTGAGATTTTGTGTTGCAGGAACACTGAAATTGTAATCTCAATCTTTCAAAAGATAATCTTGAAGCCTTTATATTTCTGCTTTTTCATCCAACATAACAAGAATATCTAGTTATACCATCACTACAGTTTTTGCTGGTCTTTTGCAATACTTGAATCAAAAACAAGGATTTACAGAACAGCTGAAGCTCATATATCTCTCATATCTAGCCCGTATGGGAAGAGAACAGTACCCACTTTGCCTTGTGAGATAGCAGTGATATAATGGATACTGTGGTCTCAGGTGTCTGTATTCTGCTTTACACGGGTGACCATTGCCTTGCATTTAGAGCAGCAGTTAGAAATATGAGAGTTAGGGCTATGTATTTGTCTATTTAATTCTTTCTGACAAGGGAAGGTGGTACAGGGGTTGGTCTGCTTTTTTTTGTTGATGCCTACTTACACTTCTGGCTACGAGTTGTCCTGTGATATGGGCAATTGGTAACTGCTCTGAAATGAGAACCAGATCAATAAAAATGGTTGAGTTATGCAGAAATATGCATGCTAACCTAAAAGGCATTTAGAGCTACATTTACTCCTGAGATCTACGTGTGCAGCCAGAGTGGAAGCCACAGCATGTTGTAATGGGTGTTCAGTTAGGGAAATCAGAACCAGCTCCTGGCGATGCACTGCAGCAGCATCTATGTGCAGAGAGGTTAAACAAACATCCTCCTTATCATCAGACTTCCCAGCACCATCTGCGTTAAAGTGTGTTTCTTTTAACTTTGACTACTTGTACTTTTTCAAGGCCAAGTTTCTGCTTCTATCTACTTGGTGTTGTCAGCTGTGCGTTGCATGTCCTCTCTCACATTCGTGGCTGTTTCTTTGCTCCCTATTCTCTCATCTGGACTCTGACTGGTGCTGCTCTGCTATCCCAAGGATTATGTTTCTCAGTTTCATTAACTGTTTTCACCTCTCTCATTAGATCCCTTCTCCAAGCATATTCTCTCTCTTGTTCTTTAGTCTTCCCCTCTATTTTACCTCGGTTTCTATGTCATATTAATGAGAGAGACTTTCAAAAGCAGAAAAGAAGATTTAGACACAGCAACCATTCATGTCTTTGAAAAATCTCCAAATCTCCTCCTACAGCTTCATAGACTTCTACCTCTCCTCTCTCTCATCAACGATCCCTTCCTTCCCCTCTTTATTCTTTTTTGCCTACCTAGCTTAAGCCACAGCTGTGCCAGCAGATCTCTGCAGTGCAGAAACGTCAGCAGAACTTGCAAGGTATGTGGTGATCCTAACAGAAGCAGCTTTTGTCAGCCTGCATTACCTAATTTCAGAAGGAAGTGGGACTTCACCAGCAAACATGTCATTTCTTCAGTGTAAGCTCTACCTACTTGAGCAGGAATTGCTCAGCACAGTTACAGAAGTCCTTGATACACAGTGGCCATTTAGAACAACAACAACAAAAAAAGGCAAAACAAAAAACCCAACCCGAAAACAACAAAGAATGGCAGTTGTGGCACAAAATAAATATTTGATAGAACATATTTATTGATTTTGGTGCTCTGAATCTAACTAATGGGCTAAGGACATGCTTCAGTTTGCAAAATACAGCTCCAGCTGCTCAGCGCTTCAACAGATGAAAGTAGATCTATTCATTTACCATAGCTGGAATGAATAATAACCAATTCTTCTCAGACGTTTTTTTTGTAAGACACAACTGCTTAGGAGTGATGGAAATTTTAATTCAGAATGGCTGTCTCATTAGAACATGAGACTGTTAAAAGATTTGTGTAAGAAAATTCATTATAATAGCCTAGAAAATAAGGGACTTTTTAGCAAACCTGTTCATTGCACTGCACATTGTAGCCTAATGATGCTGTACAAAATTTAATTGGCTATATTGTTATCCCACCACTGGCACTTGCAGTGGAAACTAGTACTGAAAAGGTAGTAGGAAAATGTGTCTTGGGCACCTATCACGAACAATTCTTAACTTTTCTTAGCAGAAATCTCTGTACACTTTTTAGAGCTAATGCTTTAACAAGTTTATTTATTTAATACGTTCTAGGCATACACAACCAAGAACCTCCTCCTGAGACACATGAGAGATTAGAGAGTGTAAAGAGAGAGACATTTCTATTTATCCTTTGGAAAGTGAATTACAATGTGACCTAAACAGTCTTCTCCCACACATTGAATCCTTTCTCCTGGAACTATGTTTGCTATCCTTGGAAAGCTACAAAGCCTTGTTCCTTTATGCACATGTCACACCCTGAGCTGTAAATGGCACGGAGTGATTTCCTGTACAACAAATTACTCCACAACAGGCTGCTTTAGGAGTTCTTGCACGTCTATTTGAAGCAGCTGATTCTAAATACTGACAGACACTATATACTATATTGAATGGGTACTCACCTACATTAAACTTGATGGAATGCAGGATTAATCTAGTATAATAAGTCTCTATATTTCTGTATACTCATAAACGTGGAACAGCACTTGGCTATATTCCAAGATCTACTACATTTCTGTTGCATACTTTACACACAAAGTATGAATCACGGTTAAACTCTGTAAATATGGGAAAGTAATAGTCATCCAACTCGTCGTCATTTAATTATACTAAAATGGCTATAATGCTCAAGAAGCCAAGAAGTTAAACAACCCAATTCACTTCTGCCTGTTGGAATAACTGCTTCTCACACCCAACTGCATTAGACATTGCTTTAAAGACACTTAAGTGGCCACCACCTATTGCCTGCTATATTCAAAGCAATCACAGAACTTTTTTTCATATGTTCTTGTGAAGGACTTGGAGAAAATACCCTGTGAGAAGCAACTGAAGGAACTGGGGCTTTTAGTCTGGAGAACAGGACGCTGAGGGGAGACCTTACTGCTCTCTTCCAATACCTGAAAGGGGATTGCAGGGAGAGCAGGGGCTGGTCTCTTCTCACTTGTGACAGGACGAGGGGAAATGGCCTCAAGTTGCGCCAGGGTAAGTTTAGGTTGGGTATCAGGAAACACTTCTTTACAGAAAGAGTTGTTAAGCACTGGAATAGGCTCCCCAGGGAGGTGGTTGAGTCACCATCCCTGAACATGTTTAAAAACTATTTGGATGTGGTGCTCAGGGACATGATTTAGCAGTGGGTTATTAGGGTAGTATGCTTAGGTTGTGGTTGGACTTGATAATCCTTAAGGGCTTTTCCAACCTGAGCAATTACATGATTCTGTGATCATAATTTCTTTTAAAAAATGCTATTCTTATTGTCTGATGGAGAAATTTTTGTTCTGATT
This sequence comes from Lagopus leucura, assembly GCF_019238085.1. Lineage (NCBI taxonomy): Eukaryota > Metazoa > Chordata > Aves > Galliformes > Phasianidae > Lagopus > Lagopus leucura. The sequence goes on along the minus strand of NW_024962335.1, from coordinate 1,498,568 downwards.
TTTGCTTTATTTGTATTGAGAAGGGCAGGGGTATAGAGCAGGTAAGAAAAGAAAGACCTAATGTTTGAAAACAATCTCTTCACATTAGACAATAATAATCAGAATTCCTGCTTTGAATGCACAAAGACAATATTTTGTGAGCATATCTCAAACTGCAGAATGTAGTGAATGTCTAATGTTTAGGGTAGATATGATTTAAATGCTTTGCTGTTTGGAGAGAATAAATCATAAGCAGCTAAAAATGCAATTTGTCATGTATGCAGCAGTCACCCTCCTGTTCTGGGAGAAGCTTTGAGTTCTGGGAGCAGGACCTAACTAAAAACTATAGCTAATATGCAGGTTCTGCAAATGAGCATAGCTCCGGGTAGGCAAACATTAATCTATTAATGAGCTGAGCATAAAGCAGTTTTCACCCAAGAAAACTTTCTTTGTTAAAAAAAATTTTAAAAAAGGAATTAGATTCTGTGTTGACATCTTTGTTCTACTGCACAGCTTGTAAACTGCACAGCAGGGTATTTTTGTGCATGCAGTTCCTAAGCACAGAAGAGGGGCTTCCTCTGGCATACTGGAAATTCATTGGAAGGGCAAACTGGTGAATCACTTTCAAATGGTGAAGCTTATGAATTCTGCAAGCTGGAGGCATTGGACATAGTTCAAAGACATTACAAGCTTCACAAATTTAACAACTTCAGATTTTATCCATGAAAACAGGCAAATAAAATGTAGGACTGGAAGGTACGAAGAAGAAGATGACAAGTTTGTTTGCAAAATCTACCTCTGGGAATACATTTCTGACATTTCTATTAGTTCATGCCAAGTTGATAATGTTTCAAAATTTTCAGTAATCTTTTCATTTGATACTGCTATGATTTAAGTAGCACGTTACTTCAGTTCAATAAGCATATAAGCAAAACAAGTGTCACAACAGGATCTGTAGAAATTCTTTTTTGAGAAGTCAGGTGAAATATTTGTAATACAAAATGTTGCAAAATCTAGTAAGCAAAGACTAGGAATGGGCTCTGCTATTTGATTTACATTTCAAATTTCCAGTTTCAGTCACTTGTAAGGATTTTAAACTTGTACATCTCTGACAGTTGAAAATTAATAAAACATTTTCAGCTTCACAAAAACTGTTAGTGCATTTTTGCTTGGTATGAATAAATATGACCAATATGTATCTATGTAATTTTTATTATAAATAATATTTATTACAAATGTATTAAGAAAGGAGTCCAATCTTGAATTTTTTCTATGCTTTTTTTTTCTTTATATTTTTTCTATTAAATTTTTTTTCTATTTTGTCTAATACAGAAATCATTAGGCTACACCATGTTTTGTTTCTGTTTGTGTTTCAGTGAATTCTGATGCATAAAACAGATCACTCTTGGACACTTCAAATCCTTGGTGATGTAGTTGGAAAGAAACAATATGCAATCATATTAAAACTATCGTATTAAAACTATCAGTGCCTAAAAAGTGTAGGCAGCCAAATTGTCAATTTCGCTTCAGTTATGTATTTCCAATCTTCCAATGCTTGAGATTTAGAAAAGTTTTATTTTTTTATTTATTTTCCACTCTCTAAAGACACATTAATGGCACCCTTTTTATTGTCTACATTCTAGTGGTCTTGTATGATTTGAATCCCAAAATGTCTAATCAGAAATCTTGATTTCTAATTCAACTTTGAAGTTTGGATGCATTTTTCATAAGTTCTAAAAATAAAGAGTTCTGTCTTCTGCACTGGCATATCATGCATATGTATGAAGGCACCGTGACAAAATTCCAAGGCATTTTAAGAAATTTAAATGCAAGGGAAAACACAGTAGCAAAATATGATGCAGCATTTTAGAGTTCTATATATGGGAACTCCGAATATATCAAAATAATTAAGGGCAACCCAGTGACAATCGCAGACAAAACAGGGTCATGCACTGGAGTTATGTGTTGGAGTTTGTTACAGGTACAGTCTACAACCGAAGTACTCATTTGCTGGAACAGGACATGCTGCTGTAACATGTGGATAAGCTTAAGCAACATTCATCCCAATTATACTGAAAAGCAAGTGAAGAGAAAAGAATAAAGCTGCTGAAAACTGTTGATATCAAGAATAAATGTTTCATAGAGCCGTTAAAGCTTAGTTCACTGCTACCATGGTAAAATAACTCAGCCTAATTGTATCAGATGGATACGATATATGGATGGGCAAATGTTGGCTGCCGTGAAAGTAACGCCTCCTATTTATTTCCATGGAAACTACAACAGATACAAAGAGCACAATAATACTGTTTTTCTATATAGTCACCACCATTAGCTGTGCATTTTCGCCGGCAATGATCAAAAGCCCGCATGCTGAGCTCCTAAAAATCTGCTGCAGCGGAGGTGACCCACTGCTGTCACCACTACTGAAATGCACCGCCCTGACAGCGCTCACGTCTACTCCCTGGCCTCCATAAATGTTCAGTGTTGATAAATGTCAGTGAGTGCCTTTTTTTCTGCATGGAAGAAATGCACTTCCATGTCAGACACCATTTTCTCAGACTGCCCCTCTGCTGCCATCTGTCACATGATAACAAAATGTAACGGAATATCAGCGGGAAGGCTCAACCTCTACTGCCACACCACCACCATCTGCCTCTGAAGTTGTGGGCCAACATAATAAAAGAGGAAGCATTACTTTTGGAGAAGCTCCCCTTTTGATTTCTAGAAAAATATCTGCACATTTTTGCGTATGTTCTGAAATAATTCCAACTTACAGAACAGAACACCCCCTACTTATCCTTCAGAAAAACTACAAAAAACCTAAACTCCATAAAAATAGCAGGACATGAACAGGGTTAACTGTGTGCTCTTGCAGACAGACTGTTATAAAAAATGCTTCCCATGAGAACCTTTGTAAAAGATGATGCACCTGTGTGGAAAACCAGCATTCCAGAAAAATGTTCTCAAGCTCCCCTATGTTTGAAGAATGTAATCCTAACTGAAACTTAGTTGGGAGATATGGCAATTAAATCTAGATTCCAGTACTCAGCTGCTGCAGTCAAGGGTATCATACAGTCCTTGTCAGCAATCTATCAAAATTCCTCTGAAATTCACTTCAGCTTGTTTCTCTTCCTACTCTTACTGAATTTCATTGCTCTGACAGTTGGAAATCTTTAACTCCTAAGTTTACTCACGGCCAGTGTCGCCTCTTAGCTTCATAAGTGCTTTTACCCTGCTAATATTTATATCATCAGTATTTTTTGATAATGCTCTTAGTCTTTTTATTAGAGTGAACAAGCTTATTCTTTTTGTAAAATTCAAGTTATTCTGTCCCTTGCTGATCTTAGTAGGCTTTCTATTATTTTTCAGCATTTTCTTCTTAATCTGGACACATCGTACTAGTCCTGAAAGCATCTGCTGTCATTGCCAAGAGACGAGAGAAACAGAAACTCCGAAGCGGAGAGGCCCTGAACCTATAATGACACAAGTAGGCCACTACAATTACTGTGAAATGTAGTTTTGCCTTGTGCAGCTGCTACCTGCGATCATCTTTATCTTCTCTTCATTATGCACCTACGTTTAGGTGTTATTTTAGGCCCTTCTTACTGAACCCTTTCCTAGGCACCTCAGCAGCTGGCTTTGTGAAGCACTTGTAAGGCACTGAAGAGACAGAGTAGAAAATAACCTTTAAAAGCAGAAGAGTAATTCCATTACCTGAAGCTAAGTTTTTTTTTCTGATCAAAACCCAGCTTTCTTTCTGAAGACAAAAATTAAAAAAGCCCCTTTATATTTTTATGTGAGAATGGATACATCTCAAGAACTGCATACAAGGGCTGATAGTACCTGGATTCCCAAGCAGTGCCTTTTCAGCCATGTCTGCTCTAGACCGTTAAATTTTTATCCATTGTAACTGTTCCCCTTCAGAGGAGAAAAAAGAGATACACAAAAGTTCAGATTATGTATACAAAATCAGTGAAGACAGTGAAGATAAAGTAATGGCTTAGCAGTGGAACCTAATGCAATATTTGAATATTCGGAACACCCCACAGAGCCATTTTTTTCCACCATCTTCTGTTGTCATGTAATATTCATTAACGGACTTCAGATGAGATGACTGTGGAGTGTAGTGATCAAACACTAGGAAAAGCAAAAGCAGAAGTCAACTTCTGTTAAGAGAAATAACTAATTAAATAGTAATGGCCATGGATTCAAAAACTTGTAAGTCTGTAAATCCCTCAGCTCTGTATTTCACAGAGCTCAATATTAACATTTAAACTTGATGAGAATCTAAAAGGACTACAGCTGTGTACCTCTTTGACCTTAATTGATATTTCAGACTGGCTTTTCAGCCTTCTGAGGACAGCTCTGTCCCTGACACTGGGACTACCACATACAGAAAGAACACTGAATTCAGCTGAATTAAAACGCAGGTTTCCATCTCCTCTTCACAGGTGACGCTACCCCAGGACAGAATTGCTATCCACCCACCCCCACTCCTCCTCCTGCACAGGTAATTCAGGAGTAATGCTGAAGGAGAGGAGACAAACCTACTGGGAAAATGCTAATCTAAAAAATGTCTATGATGGGAAGGAAAAGGAAATCCTGAATGGAGTATGTGATAAAAACTGAATGACTTAAGGAGTGGTAGCGATAGTAAAACAGTTATGGAAGAGCTGAGCACAGTGATTTACTTTACTGTGTAGAGGTGATTATTCATTATTAGAGAGAATATTCTCTGTTATTAACCTGGAGGCTGCTGATATATGTAATCCAACTTGCTCAGTCAATGATTTTTAGCAGGAAATATGACTCTTATTTCAAATGCAGATTTTCTCTGCATATTGCACTGAAGCAGTATGTTTGATAAGATAAACACAGGAAAAGGTATTGAAAATTAAAGGCTTATTTGCAGGTAGCACAAAGGAGAGACCTAACACTGATAATGTCTTCAGTGTAGATGTAGCAGAAATAAAAACCCAGTTTCACCTCCAATGTGAAAACAGCTTTATAACACTTGAGTATAACCCATTAAAACAATGAAAGGAGATGAAAAGGGGCAAATGCCTGTTTTCCTTTTTAAATGGGTTACAGTGTACATTCATAGCAAAACATTTTCAGAGATTCTGGGAGAGCACAAATCTCACTGAAGGCCATGAGAGAGAAGGTACTTCTAAATTTTGAAAATTGGGCTATTGAAAGGCTTTTCCCGGTGGACTGTTCTAGCTTCTTAGCAGTATTGCTATAGAACAAGCTTAAGACAAATGATAATTTCTGAAGCATCTGGTTTAAATTCTCAGTCTCAGCTTCTATGTAATCAGAGAGGTGTACATAATGTTCTGATTATCACTAATGCTGCCAGCCCTGTAGTGTCGTTTCAGGCAGACTATCCTGGTGGCAGTGTTACTTCAGTCAGTAGATGGCATTAGCTGCCTCAGTGTCATTTTTGCTGTATGATTTATCCAGAAGTGGGTCAGCTACAGCCTGTGGCTGTGTGGATGCTCCCAGCAGGCTCAGGAACAACAACAACAACAACAACAAAAAAAAAAAAAAAAAAAAAAAGGAAAAAGGAAAAAGAAAAAAGAAAAAAGAAAAGATTTTGTTTTCTTTTGTTAATTACCCTTGCCATATTTTAGTTGTTTCACTGGACAATATAATTAGACTATAAGGAACAGATTCACCAGTAGGCACATATCTTCAGATCACAGTGTAAGAAGCAGCACAGATGTTTGTGCACAGCCAGCAATCCTTCAGCTGTAGGTACTGCTCAGGATTACAGGGGGTTGGCATGAAGGCTGCAAGGACAGCAAAACTGTTCAAAGAGATGAAGGGAAAGGCAGCTGACACAGCTCTACCCTCCTCTTTCCCTCCTGCTGTGTCTTCCTCCCCTTGACTTCTCTTTATGAAGAGGGAGACAAGTCAGATGTCAAAGCTAGATGTAAACTGATTGGCTCGACTTATATTTTACAGATTTTTTTACACCTAGGAATTTTTTAAAAGGATATTTTTCAGTTTTCTTCATAAGACCTATGTTGTAAAACTACACGCACGTATAGATACACAGACAAAATCTTAATCCTTCATTATTCAAATATCCAATGGGAATGTTCACATATTCCTCTGAAGTGGTGCCAACCCAAACCCTGCAGTTAAACACCGTAAAAGTGTGTTTGTGCACATTTGAGAGCCACAATCTGAAATTGCCTAGTGCTGAGCAGGAAGCAATTCTCTCCTCATGTAAAAATAATTCAAGCAGATTTTTTCCCCTTCCATACTGAGATGAATTTGACAAACTTCAAAGTCCTTTCCTACAAAGTTTGAAATGCTTCCACTCCCTGCTCCCACGGCCAGCAATGAGAACAGGCCCTGGGGACACACAAGACATCAAAGATGTGCCAGTAGGTTTCTGCACCCCACTGTATGTCCGATGCACTTTGGCAAGTCTGTATCCTCTCTGCAGTCTGGAAATCTGTTTTTTTATCAGTCCTTTCAACCCAGTGCATATATTCCATCAGAATGCTTGCAATCTATAGGTGCTATTCCTGAAACCAGTATGACGCTCGTAGGAAGGGGCAGTGTGCTTGAAAAACAAAGGGAAGGGAAAAAGGGTGGATGATATTATTGGCTTCCACTGGGTTACAAGGTAAGAGTTTTTCACATGGGCATTAAGAACAACTGAAACTAACCTGTTCTAAACAAGTAACAAATGCTCCCTTTTCTGTATTAGTGGGATTAATCCTCCTATGTATATGCATATGTGTATGTATAGAGCTCCCTTACCTAGCAGTTCTGAGTGTTCTTTTGTTGCAGTGAAGTGGAGAAATAGTATGGCAGGCAGTAGGGAAATGTTATCTTGGTTTTGTGTGTAGGTAACTGAAGCATGGGAAAACTGGGATTGCATGAGGTTTCCATAGAGTAGTACAAAAAAGCTTATTCCCACATTTCCCATTCCAGCATCTTTACTTCAAAACATTACAAATATGTTGCTATCAGTAACTCTCTTAGTGCCAATATAAAACAAAAATGTTACACTGAAAGATAAAATAAGGACATAAAAACAATAAGGAAATTCAGCAGCACAGTGAAATGGAGACAAACCTTGAAATGCTGCCTGGTGCAGTTTCCTACCAAGTACATTTCCTCTTCTTCAACCTTCAGCATTTCTGATGTATCAGTTTGCTGCAATGACTATCAGAGTAGCAAAACATCTTCATAACTTGGAGGTAAATATGAGTTTAACATTTAATTGAGACTAGATAGAACTCAAGGGTGTGATACTGCCTTTTTCAAAGTCAGTCCTCCAGATAGTGATCTGGAGAAACAGGAGGATAAAAAATCTCCTGAGTACACAGAAACCCAAGATACCATTCCATCAAGGGTACAAGATTTTGTGTGCAGCCATTAAAACATCCAACGCTGGAAACACAACACTTCTTGTCAGCCTACATATGGCACCAGACTAGCAAGTTCACAATATAGAAACTGCGTTTCCAAAAGGAATACTCATTTAAAGATGATGAGAAATTATTACTGAAATAATCCAAGAAAATAGACCTGAGACTCTTCAGGACTGTAACCCATCTTGCTCTGCTCTCACAAAATGCCAGATGTAAAAACCACAAATTATCTCAAGATAATTATTTAGTCTACAAAAAAGGACTTTGGCTTCAACTTTGAACATCATGTTATTTTTAACAACAAAGAAAAACAGTGACAATTTCAGTCCCAAAACACTGACTTGGCAGAAGGCCTGAGCTGCTGTTCTTAAATTTGATGACAGAAAAGCTGAAAGCTTAATAAAATGACTTTGCCAGGCAGCTCACAATGCATAAAGAACAAATAAAGAGATCCAGTTCTGAAGGGAAATAAAGAATTTAGAAAGATTTACAGGAGTGATCATTCTAGAACTATTTTTTCAGCACAGAAACCTGTCTTTGACATCTTAGAAGGAAGATTGGAAGGAATGAAATTTCAAGGCAAGGAGAATATCAGGTGCTCTCAGATACCAACATATGTCTAGATAAAGACAGATAATCATTTGTGTATACTTAATTCCCTGAGCAATGCAGCGACAATAAAACCTCCACACACTAGGACAAGGGAAGAGGTGATTCGGTCAACAAGCATCTCCACTCTTTTCAGAAGAGAAAAAAGCCTCCCATGCAATTCTTCAAATTCAAAATGAGTCATTACAATAGATCAAGGCTAATTTTTTTAAACTGACAGTTATTTCCATATTTGAGATTTTCAATAACTGAAAAATCTGTTGACAATTTAGTGCCATGTCTGAATACCCTGAATATCTTCTATAATGTGCAAATTAATGTTACTATATTTTTATATGTGAAGACCTATCTGTATGCCTTTAACTCTGAGGAAGCTATCCAGCTAATACAACTTCCTTAGATTTGTGAAGCAAACTCAAATTACCAGATGAAAGCAAGCATTTTAAACAGTGCAGGCCCTATTCTACACAGAAGCAGAGCAATAGGATCAATTATCTGTGTGAAATTATTTATTTTGCTGGCTTTTCTTGTTCTTTACCCACTGTGAAGGCCTGGCCGAAGCAGTTCAGTCTGACATGGCCTTCTGCACTAGCTGAATTTCAGTATTTTTCAAAAGTTTTTTCTGTGCTTGGCTGGAATTGCCCAGATCAACACCATAAATATTGACTCATATTTGGTATTTCTAGAGCCACACAATGTGATGCATCCTGAGTTTATAGTCCTGGAACAATCCTGAACAATAGAAAATGTATGGGAGGTCACCTCAGTATAAATTTCTAAATAAATTACTAGACTACTTCTTCCTCCAAAATCTAGCCCTTAATACTAGAGTAGCCTAACATTATTCTAGAATGAAGTTCTTTAGTAGAAAAGGTACTTCATGCAGCGAGTACTGTTGCTGTTTTCTCCATTTAGCACTTAGCTGAGTGCTTTACTGATCAGCCCCTTACGAAAATAATGAAATAATACAGCTGGGCAGTACAACACTTAGAAGGGATAAGACTGAGCTCCCAAGGGTTCTCTACTACTATCTTTTTGCTAATGAAGTTATACTTAATTTGCAATTGCATAAATGCAACCAGAAGTACCATCCTGCAGTTAAAATGTTAGCCTTGAACTCTGGATTTAGCTCCATCACAGCAGCAATCTACCAAGAAAGCTCATATGAGCTTTCATGGGACACTAAAGGATTTATTTCCTAAGTATGTCTTAGTAGATTCTGAATACCTTGGTATAGCACAGAGTTTAGGTATCTATTCACTGCTGCAAGCTACTAAAATGTTAGATCAGAAAAATACTGTTTAATCATCACACAAAAAAAGTTCAAAGTAGGGTTTATAAACAATTGGCAGCAAGCTAAGATTAAGAAATTGTCAAAGTTGTATCAAACAATTTCTTACATAGCATTTTAAGGAATACAGAAAACACAGCAAAGGGATTCAAACAGTACATTAAATTTATATTTTCCATTTGAAGTTCATTGGAATTCATTTGAGGTTCATTGGAATTCATTCAGCCTGTGTTGACCACCAGAGACCCCTTCCAACCACTGGCTATTAAGACAACAGCGACGGCCCTCTGATCATAACTGACCTTGATTATGCAATGAGTTTCTCTCTTCCTCTGATCATTTTAATAAACTTTCTCTTCATCTACTCTCATGTAGATTTATGTCTCTGGAAGAATGATAGCAAGAACTGTAGATAGCACTCCAAGTGCAATTTACCTGTGTTGCTAATTGACAGATCTCCATTTTCACTCGTATCTTGATCAATAACTCCTAGAAGTCCTGCAGTTTTACATGGTGGCTTCTGTAGTCATCTATGAACTGATAGATATTTTCTTTTCCTTCTTTGTTGTTTCCAAGGGATAAGAACCTTGGACAAGGGACAAGGTAAAATATTTTATCACTGACTCCCTTTCATTCTGTATTTTTACATACTAGGAATTTCTAATTACTCTCTTCTCAGTCTTACTCCCTTTCTTTGATGAGATCACATTCCTTTTACAAGCTGCCATCTCTTTCCAATTTGTATCAGGAGCAAATTGTTTTAGTTTTCTTACTTTCTGGGAATAGTTGATCAGGAAAAATAACGATCCAAGACCTGTGCTCCTTTAAGAATTGCGTTGATGCCCTTCTCCCTGCCCCAAAATTGTAAACAAAGCTTAGCATCACATTTCTTCCCCTTTGCTAATATGTTAATCACATCACTGCTCTTGTACACATTCAAAACACAACTAAGATGTTCCCATATCAAATGATGTAAAATCCATACAGGTAAGTTTACTGAGGTATCTTTCTTGAGACAAAAACAGTTATTTCATGAAAGAACACAGTGAACTTAGTCTCTGGCATGCTCTATATTTGCTAATTCCAGTAGGACTCAATGCTCCTAATCAAAGTTACTGTTAAATTATCTTCTAAACCCTCGTATATTACCGAGGTCAGACTAATGGTCCATTTTTGCCCAAGTCACATCTGAATATGAAAACAAAAAAATGATTTTTATGTAAATTGCCTTCTCCAGGCATGCTTTAAACCACTTTCTGAATCTAGGACATCTCTAAATTATTGACAGATGTCGGTTTTCTAATTATTATTATTTTATTTTAAATACAATACAGGCAATAGGAAATGAAAATAAGCATGAAAAATAATAATTAAAAAATCCAGCAAAAAACTTCAACCAAATATGTTATAATTTCAGAAAACTTCTCTGGATTATTATTGCTCATTATTCACATTACTTAAAAACAAAAAATGTGTTTTAATTATTTTGTCTTGATTATTAAAATGAATTTTGAAATATTAAAATGAAAGTTAAAATAAAATAGTTAATCCTTAATCTTGCTTTTCTGAGGAATTATTAAAGTAAACAGTAATTTTACCTCTAAAGTTTTCTGGATTGAGTTGAATATTGTATATACGTATCAACAATGAAAGTAAATATATTTTTCTATTAGATTTAGTATAACTATGTCCACTCATAAAGTACTCCATATAAATAAGTGATAGTGTTTTTTAGTGACAAATCAATGTTGTGTTACAATTCTGTAGAAAGGTTTGCAAGGTTTGTTAGTTAAGAATTATGTGAAATGGTGTGAATGTAATATTTAAAACTGCCTATGGCTCAGATTTCAGTAAATGTTTATGTGAGAGGAATGTAAAACTTACAAACAACTCTGTAGTTCAAGTACCAGTTTATGGGTTATTTAGCTGGAAAGCACAATAGATTCACGTGTTCTGCTTGTGGTGAGAAATTGCAAAATAGAGTAATATCACACTTCCCTATCACAGGCACTGGAACAAGCTCATTCATGTCTATACAGACAAGAAATGTGTACCCCAAAACTACCTAGAATGGAATTCCAGAATCTTTATTATTTAAAGACAGTGTAGAGAACTACATGCAAACTCCTGTGTTTCTATTAGCACAAATTAAGTACAAAACATTGGAATGCTATAGGATGAGGACGGTATAGAGTGCAGAAGGGTAAGGACAGAGAAGAGGAAGATTCCCTAAAGCTAAACGTCTACTTCTGAGACAGCCTTTTATCATCAGCTTCATTAGAAAAATTGTTTTACAAATCGCTGTTAGCACTTCTGTGTCCAGCTCAGCAACCTTTCTTCCATAATATTAAAATTTATATGCAAAGAAATAATGTGCCTGATTTAATATGCTTATTGGTCCTCATGCTAATTAATGCATACATATGTTTCATCAGCAGTTGAGCTTAGTAGCAGTAATTTTCAAAAGGTACAAATTGTATGTTAAAGTAATATCGAACCCTTTTTTTAACGCATTCCAACATTCACGTTCTTGCCTGTGTACCTGGGACAGAATTCATGCTTAGAACACAATTCAGTTCTGTTAGCGTGGCAATTTAAATCATGATGCACTTGACAGGGAAACTGAAATCTAATTACTACATATATTGGCCATCTTGGGAATCACTCTTAACAAAGAACAGGTACTTGCTTCTTTAGAACTCTTCTCAACCACAATAAATGCAATAGAACAGGCATTGATGGAGGAAGTCTGCATCTGCTGTGATTAGACTGATCTGAAATGCCAAGGATTTAAACTGCCACCTTTGTCTGCCAGCAGGTTGCTAGAGACAAAGATTTAAAGAGCTGGAAGGACCCCAATTAAATTGACCAATTTTGTATAAACTCTTCATGCTATTTTATCTCTTTTCTACAGTGGAACTCAATGAGTTGACAATAGCAGCTCCAGCACTGAGCCAGGACAGTGCTTTCATTTGCCCATACCAATAATACCTTTGTAAATTCATCCTGGGGAACAATTTCCGTAAGTGCTATTTAAAGAGGGAATCCTAGCATAAGCAGTATTTATTTTCATTGCTGGTGTTAGTGGCATACAGGTTAAAAGCTGTACTGCTAAGATAAGATGTATTCCTTGTCTCCTAAGCTGCGCTTCAGAATTGTTATTTAAAATATTGCCTGGGCACCTTACAGTGCTTTTCCAAGAAACATTCCATTTTACTTGGAACTATAATTTAAACTTCCACGGGCCCTATAAAATACTATGAACTTTCACGATACATTTCACAGTAATAGTGACATCATTTGAAATCATTACTTTGTGTTGCCTGTTCTTCATTTTACTTTAATAATCTGTAGATGAGCATTTTAACTAAAGCTTTTCAGCTAAAGAGAGCTTTCCTCACTTGACGTTGGAGTTTGAGCTAACAGCAGAATGGGAAGGAAAAAGAGAATGGAAAAAACAGAGATATACAGGGGATATTTTATGTAATTCTCTCTCTTTTTTTTATCATGTCTTTATGTATGTCTAACTTTTATACACCTAAAATGAGATCAGATTAATCCAAGTTTATGAGGTACCATGCATTAAACTGTAATTTGTTCTCCAGAAGACAGCAGCCAGGGAAATAATAATGCCAGGGAAATAATAATGCCATGGAAATAACGACTCACCCAAATTTAAAGAGTGACTCTTAACAAGAAAATAAGTGAGGAAAATGGAAAAACATAGCACAAGTTAATATGTTTCTCTTAGAAACCTAAAAGTTATGTTAAAAGCTTATAAACAGAAAAAGTAAATTTCACTTTGGCTTGAATTATTCTCTGTATACCTTTAGTATCAACTAAGAGGAAGAAAAATAGAAAGAAGAAAAAATATATATTTTCTTGCATTTAGACTATGACCAGTATATAAGAAAAATAAGATCTGAAAATTCATTTTGTTTGGCTAGAGAGAGAATGAAAAGGAAGATTTTTTCTCCATGCACTTGGCCTTCACTGTAATTGAATCCATGTGAAAAAGTTGGGTTGCTATTTACAAGTTTCATTTATATGAAAATGACCACCTGCTATGGTAATGAAAAAGTCAGTATGTTAAAACTTCAGATATCTTTTTATGACATATTCCTGTAATGATACTAAAAGCGATTTTTTCATATTTTCTGCTTGAAGTTTGAAGAGAATATAAGAATCCCTAACTTAAAACAACATTTTAGTAAGAATGGAAAAAAAAGGAATTGACCCCAGACTCCCATCATCTCCTCAAAACAAAACACAGAAAGTACAATGTGTTTTCAGTTACCACTAAAGTAATTCCACATTTTATAATCAGAGGCTGAAATGCTTTCACACCCCTCCAGATAGAAGAAAAAGAGATATGTTTAGGGAATGTACCTCACTCCCTATTACTACTTAATCCTATGCAATTATATGAAATCCTTGGTTGAACAGTATTGCTTCAGTTAGTGATCTGTCATAAGTGACTCCTTTTTCCACATACCTGCATGCAGTGATATGTACGCTAATAACTATTTATACTTGTGCTCTGGAAGAAAGTATTTTTCACTGGAGATACTATATTCCCACATCCATGGAAATCTGTACCGGTGGTTCAGTAGAAATGGTATAACAAGAACTGCTTTTATTTGGTGGAAAGAGGGCCAAAGGACTATTCACAAGTATTTTACTTGTTCATTAACTTTGTTCATAAACATTCTCTTCTCTTCAACCTACAGAAGACCTGATATGCCAACAATCTGGACAATTTACATAAATCTCTAATTTATGCCAGAGCATGTGGCACTCAGAAGCAGAATTTTGAGAAACTTAATTTTTTTAAAACGGTGAACTAGATCCTCATGACTTGCAAATCAAAGATTAGCGGATTCTACATAGAAAGCTAAGCAAACAGAACAGGTATTTATCACAGCATTTCAGGAAGACCAAACACAGATCTTGCTATCAAGTTAGCAATTTCCTGCCTAGAGAGGACCATGCAGCAATGATCCTGAACAAGGAGATTTCAACAGAGAACAGAAACACTTTTTGAAGATTTAGAGTTGGAGCTTATAGCAGCAAAACCAAATAATTGGCATGTGTTTTGCACATTAGGATCAAATCTCAAGTGAATCTCAAAATAACATTAAAATAACATGGAAATAGTAGGGAAGCAAAGCAAGCAAACAGTCCTCAAAGGACAAAGGGTGGTCTTACCAGAGTTCAGGACTCATACATACAGAAAACATGTTGTGCTGTTCTCATACAGTAGGTCTGCTTAAATCTGATGCTACTCATATTAGGACCATTTAATTTCTTAACAATTCGGTGGCTCAGTACAAAAATAGGTATAATTTAAGCAGTAAATCCAAATTTGGCTTTTATTTTCCTGGAGAGGACTTTTAGAATTTAAAACATTTCTTTGGCACTGTTTTCATTTTGTGCAGCTTTTCTGTGTTCTGAAGATATGTTAATGTACTCACTCTTTGGAAAATAGGAATAATCTACTTTGGTCACAGTCAAGAAGATTATTTTTTTAACAGGAACTACCATTACAAATCAGATTGTTCTGAAACAGCTCTTATTACAACCAGTCCCTCCTGCAAGCACATCCCAATGAAGTACCAAGGCAACCATCAGCTACCAATCTAAGAAATCAGGTTCAAAGCCCCAGAGACACTTGTTAAGCTGAACTTCAGGAAACTGGAGGTCTAGACAAGGGTGTGTCTTATTTCTAACAACCTGCCACTTACACAACTGTTCTCTAACAAGGATTTGCTGAAATAAACATAAAAGAATCCCATTGCCTTCAATTAACTTTAAATCAAGCTTTAGCTACTTCCTCTTATCCTCACCCTCCCACTCACCTTCCCAATATATCTATCTCATCCTTCTGCTCTATTTCACTGCTTCCAATTAGTTGTGCTTTCTACTCCACTGACTTTCCTCTGTCGGCTGTTCAGACCTTTTTTGCATTCCCTTCTCTTTCAAGCTTATGAAAGTGCTCCCTAGTTACACGTTAATCAGTTTGCTCTCACCACATTTGTTACTTAAAACTCTCGCTATGACCACCTGTAAAAAAGCAGTGGGGAGACAATACCTGAAGAACTGCATCCAGTTTTGTGCTCCTCAATTCAAGACAGACATGGACGAGTTAGAATGAGCTCAGAGAAGCACCACAAAGATTATTCAGGGACTGGAACATCCATCATGTAAGGACAGACGGAGAGAGCTGAGACTGTCCATGGCAAAAGCTGTGACTGCTTCATCCCAAAGAATTGGAAGTGAGACAAGAATGCCAGGAGGAGGCACGGATGAACAAAGAGTAAAATTCAGATGCAAAAAGGAAGCCTACTGAGGGTGGAAGCAGGCAGTGACAACCTGGGAGGAAGAAGCCATCTCGAGCATGCAAGCAGAGATGCAGTCTGGGAAGTCAAACCTACCTGGAATTGAACCTTGCAAGGTATGTCAAAGGCAGCAAGAAAGGCTTCTATCAACACAAAGGTGTCAAAATGGAAAATGGAGTCTATGCTGAGGTACTGTGTGCCTTCTTTACCTTTATCTTTACTAGCAAGACCAGCCTTTAGGAATCCCAGGTCTTAGAGACCACTGAGAAAGGCCAGAGCAAGGAAGATGGACCATTGTCCAAAGCGGACATAAATGAGTCCATGGGCCTTGACTGGATGCATTCACAAATGCAGAGGGAGCTGTCTGATTCCAAAAGATACTCTTCAGAACCTTAGAATGACTGCACCAATTAGGAGAAAAACAGAAAGCCTGTGCTCCACATCAAGATGGCAGGAAGAAGAGCCCTCTCACCTTCATCTCTGGGAAGGTGACGGAATAGTTGATTCTTGGAACCATTTCTAGACTCATGAAGAAATGGAGGATGACTGGGAGTAGTCAGCATAGATTCAACAATGGATAGTCACGCTTGACCAAACTGATGGCCTTCTTCACGGCTTGGTAAATGATGGAAGAGCAGTGGATCTTGTCAACCTTTACTTCAAAAAGGCTTTCAACACTGTCTATTTTAAGATCATCATAGAGAAACGGATGAATTATGGTGGGAAGACAGTGAAGACCGAAAATTAATTGCCTGAGTCCAGAGGGTGTTGTTGATTAGTGGAACATTCTCATTGGAAGACCAATAACTAACTAGCAGTTGCACTCCAGAGGTCAGTACTGGGTCCAGTCCTGTTTAACATAATCATTAACACCTGGATGATGAGGTAGAGTGTACCCTCAGTAGATGACATAAAACTGGGGGGAGTGGCAGATTCAACAGAGGATCATACTGACATCCAGAAAGATTTTGATTGGCTGGAGAAATGGGCTGTTAGGAACTTCATGAAATTCAGCAGAGAGCAGTAAAAATTCTGCACTTGGGGAGGAACAACCACAGCAGGAGCTGGGAGCTGCTTGGCTGGAAAATACGAGCTTGCAGACTTTGTTGGACTAGACCCTGACTAGATTTCAAGTGATCACTTTCAATTTTAACTATTCTGTGAGTCTATGAGAAGCAGGAATTTCAACCTCAAGATGGTAAGAAGACAGCATATAAACAGTGACATCATTCTTCTGAGTCTCCCACCTACAGCCAACTGCTATTTTTTGGGTGTTTTTTTTTTCTGTGGGTTTTTTGTTTGTTTGTTTGTTTGTTTGTTTTGTGTCATTTTAGATTGCAAATACTTCAGGTCATGGATGACATATTTATTTATATTTATTTGCCTAAGATGTGAACAGTAGCTTTATATAAACTATATAAATGATTAATAATGATAATAGCAACAGCAGAAGAGAAAAACAGCTGTATTTCTCTACCTCTACCTTCCATTTAATAAACCAATAAGAAAATAAAAAATCAAGTAGTCCACAAATGAGGAAACATTTTTTTTTGTTCATATTTAGCTCTCCTGTAATCTTTATTTGGGTATACTGGACAGTATTTTCCACCTTAACAATGCTATGGAAAGATAAAAAGTTGAAGAGATCCTAAATTTCATAAATTCAAAGAAAACTTGACTTTTTCTGTACAATAAAAAGGTTCTCTAATTCAAAAGGTCAGATAGAAAATGTTAATGAAAACAGAACCCAGTAAAGTCAAATAAAATAAGAAAATAAACAGGGATTTTGCTTCAGGCAGCTTGAATCTGATTTAAGCAGCACTCTTGGAAGAATCCAGCTGTTGTTTACTGAAATGTAAAATAGCATGCTTATTCTTTTATGTGACAGCAATCATGATCCTTCAAGTCAGGATGTAACATATTTCTTCTCATCAACAATTATCTAAGTTCATTTTATGTGCAGTTACTAATCTGACCAATTACCTGAAAGATAATTACTCAGGCTTTACAGAATGGGACAGCTAACCCAATGTGTTTTGATTTTAATTACTGGTATTTAATAAGGAACACTGCCAAATACATCCATACATTAATGTTTTACAACAGAATTACAGATATTTTAATAGTGATTGAACAAGTCTATGATCAGCTTTGTTTTATAGCCTCAGAGCTTAATCTAATTTTAGCTAATACAGAGCTGGACTATGCTTTGGAAATTACAGTATATTATCCATGTTAACAATTTACCTCTTTTCTCTGAATATACACTGAATTTTCACACTTAGAATTCATAATTACCTCTAGAGAGGTGGAAAACCCGGAAGGCGGAAACCAATGCAATATTAAGAAGACACATCCTTGTTCAGGTACGTAACTCGAGGCAAGTTTGGACAGAGAGGTACTCAGCCCCGACTAAGTGAGCCCTCAAAAGCATAAGCTGCAAAAAGAACCCTGCACTTCTATCTAACACATCTCTAAAAACAGCATGCCGCCATTCCCGACCTATAATTCTTAATTATTAACACAAAATTGATGAAAGACTAATGCCACTACAGAAAACATTTTCCTTTCTTTTTTACTGGGCTGTGTTCTATATAATTGCACATATTATATACGTTCTGCATTACAGTGCTAAAAATTTTGCGCTGCTTAAAAGCTAAAAAAAGGTCAGAAGAGAGAGATACGCTCCCACAATCTGTGCTTAAACGCTATTTCAGTCTCGTGGTCTCCAAGCTTTCACAAGTGCTTTCAGAGGAGATTGGAAAGAATTTGCTGCCCACTCATGATGATGTCTCATAAAAGGTTCTTCAAAAACGGATCAAAGGCTGTAATTTCCATGCCATTTCTGTCCAATTTCCTTTTCTCTTAATGTTTTCATTTTTGAAATGGCTATGATTGCAATCCAATTTTGCCCACACAGCACTGCAGGTCTAAATGAACCATTTATCACAAACTTTTTGTCTTTTGGCTGCTCATGATTTTATTTGCTTTGCAATTCTTTAATTTCTTTTTTTCTTTCCTTTTTTTTTTTTTTTTTTTTTTGTAGTACTTGTACTGCATTGCAATTACCTTCATAATTATACCTGCAGCAATTTACATTATTCTGTTCCCAGATGCATCATCAAGACTTCTGATCCAACCCAACTGCACCTTAATATTGATGTTAATTTTTTCTCCTCCTCCCCTATCACCGAAGACTTTAATACAGATCTTTCCAATTGAAGGACTTTTCTGTCCCTCCTGCAGCATGTACAGAACACTGATCCCTTCTATTGCTTCTGTTGAGGCTGCCATACTTTACATATGGACCTCGCTTTTTTTTTCCTCTTCTTTTTCACATAGAGAAGAAGAATATACGAGATAATAAAGTTTAGTCCATGTTCCACTGACTCTTATTACCTCACTGAACAAAATGTCATATTCTGAATGGTAATTGTATTTCTCTTTTTCAACATAAAACAGTACCAGCCATAAGCAGACAGGTTCTCTATTGTTTCTCTAAATGTTTTCCAGACTCTTACATTGAAAATACATGTAATTATACATATGCTCTTATATCTCTTATTAATCAACAATGCTCTTTAAGAAAATACTTCATCTGATGCCATTCAGAATTGGGAGGGAGATTTCAGGATCTGTAGCCATCGAGTCCATTATCAGAATTTCCAAAAACTGATACATTTTTCTTTAATACTTATTATTTTCCTCCAGTTTATCTCCCTGTTCCAACACTTATCCTATAACAATAGTGTTATTTGTAAGAGCTTATGCATGTCACAAGGTGAAATATTATTTCAAGGATAAATTTTATTGCTATACCTTTGTTTAAATTTATCTTCCAATAGAAAACAATACAGTATATTAGAAAATGCAAAATAGATTTTTTTTCAGACTTACCTGTCTTTAAGGGGAGAAAATTAAAGCACATATACTCATTAGGGAACTGGTAAGTGAGACAGACAATAAAGCAGACAATATCACAATGCTCAGCAGTCCCAGCAGTCTGGTGATACACAGCTAGAACACTCCCAAGTTTTGTTGCCACAGTATTCACAATATTCCAGTTACGTACAGTCATTCTGGAAAGCAAAATGACACTGTGGCTGGAAGTCTGTTAGAAGAAGGTAAATAACTATTTGTGTGCATATAAGGATGTGTGTGTGCATGTGTGCTTGCACTCATCTGTACGCCCAAACCTGTCTTTATATTTATTTATTTTACACAGGATAAAGCTAATAAAATTTGTGTGGTATCATAAACAAGGAGCAAAAGTTCTCCTTAAACTTCCATGGGCAGATTTGTTTTATATTTGGCCGGACTAGCAGCTCAAAACATTATGTCCCATTTGGTGAGGTACTGAAAATCACTACTGTAAATATGCTCTTGTCTTTTATGTGGTCTGTAAACAAAGTCATAAGCAAACTACAATATATGACCAAAGCAAACTACAATTTGTATAGGAATGGATGGGGAAGAATAAATATCAGTTGAAATAAAATTTATGATTATTTGCTTTGCTCTTTCCAATAAGCATTGTTTCCTACTGTTTGATAATAGAATTAACAAAACTGTGATGGAAATTAACGTAAATACGTTAATTTGAAATGCTTTGGTTTGGAGTCAGGAGGGGATCAGGAGATGTATTTCGTACAGGAAATGAAATGAAAGATTGCAAGTTATTCAGTAATGACAAATGGGAAAACAAAATTATTAATCAGATAAAAAACTAGATTCCCAGATAAGAGAATTATTCTGTAGTACTAGAAGGGAAGTCTGTAACAGGGAAAGAAGTAAACAAGCACTTTTATCAGGTCTCAGTGCTTGTAAAAACAGCATAGTTGCAATGAAAGTACACACTTAAAGGAAATAAACCCCTAGATGTTACTTTACTTAGTTTAATCACTGAGATTCTGAGTGAGTAAATATTAGATGTCATTTCCAGTTTTTTTTTTTAACATTTTTCATCTAAAAATGTTAAGAAGTCTCATGTGAGAACACATATGTACTAAGAACACACAGGAACTCAAAAAAATAATTACATTAATTACAATAGAGCTAATCCAGATTTATAGTTACATAACCATATGAATATATATGAAATCTAGCCCAGTGTATGACATATTATTTGAAGGAGAATCAGAACTTCGTCTGTAACACTGCATTGTTTTTGAGAAGTAATTAAAATCTGCAATTGCTTCATTAGCAATTAACAATTGCTAATAACAAATTCTGTAAGACCTGCAAATAACAAGATGATCCATAGATACAAAGGTCTTTAGGAATTCTAAAATCTCCTGAATCAAGACTTAGAAATACCTTGTGACTTTGAGCTTGAATGTATTCTCTCATCATTGTAATTTTGGCTTTCCCAGTACTTAGGATTCTTATTTTTAATGTTTATGGAGAAAGGCAAAGCCAAGTGATATTTAGCCCTCTTGATTTTCAAGAGGAAAAAAGGCCATGCCTGTGGTAACAGTCACAGTGACAACTGGTTTGAATGCTCACCAAGGCTATTGACCATAAACAGATTACAACGGCAGAGATGTTTTCTTCACTAAGAAAAGGAAAATCTACAAACAGCAAACAGTTGCTGCATTGTAATAAAATAAGAGGAAAAATAAAATTAAAATGAAGTGTCATTATTTGATTGCAAGTTTAATCTAATGTCAGCTCTTCTTTTCTTCACAGGTGTGATGCCAATTTTTAATCAAGTAGATATACTAGGAGCACAGCATACAAATGATCATTCAGCTACACATACAGGGAGGCACAAGTGTATTTACAGGTGCTGTTCCTCAGTGGGAAATAAAAGGCTCTTGGTAATATTATTTAATGGAAAATTAATGCAACAAGGATACCACAGAAATATCCCTATATAGTGAAATGTTATCTCAAATACACAGCAATAAGAGTTCTTTTTCAATTGAAAATTAAACACACCTACAAACTGTATGTTTGGCTTCTTGTTTTGTGTACCTGACTCAAACACCTGCTGTCATCAGCTGGATTTGTTCCAAGTACAAAGTGGCACATGCTGATACGGACCACTGTTCCTTATAGCTTTGCAGCCTGCCATCTTTTATTACCAAGGTCAAAGAAAAATTTCATACTTCCTTCTGTGTCTGATGTGACTACCATGAATAACTATATTAAAATATGCTACACTATATGCACATGCAGACATTCTCAAATTTGATATACATAGGAAAAAGGGCCTTCAAGCAATAGTTTATGGGCATTTCAATGGAATTCTATTTCTCACAATAAAGTCTTGATTAAAAGTGTGATGAGAATAAAAAAAAAATCTCACAATGGATTGCATATGAGCTGAATGAGATATAATGGGAGATAGTTATGTTTTTTGGTTTCTCTCAAATTTTTTCACCTAATTTTCACTAACACTGCTGTAATTGATTGATTGCAATTTTCTCCATTCCTAAGCTTTGTGCCAAAAAGAAACTCTTTGTTCTATCCATCTTAGCAGGTGACACAATGTTTCTTGGCATGTGATATTAATAAAAAGTCATGTTGCCTGTCTCTCTTAGTTGGTCACATCAAGGTTGATTTTTGGTAGCATTTAATGTTCAGCAAGACTGTCAGTCACATACCTACTTACATAATACACTTCTGAAAATAATTACAAACTATGAAAAAAAAAAGCCAAATTTAGAAAATTTACATTGTATATTATTACCCCCAGCACATCACACCCTGCCGTCACCCTCCATACAGAGGCAGCAGAAAAACCTTAGGTTTCCTTTTCATTCCACATAGTAAAAGAGTGAGATCAGATTTGTTCCCGGCCTCCTGCATGGACCCTCTTTGAATCTCTACTAAAATGCTGTGCAAAGTGACCTTGCACCAACTTGCCGGGTGACAAACCTGCCCACCGCTGCTGCTTCCTACTCACTGAACAATGATCCTAAAGGTTTAAAGAGCTTTCCTGAGGTTTCAAAGCATGCACAGCAACACAGGATTGCTGCATACTGCTCGAAACACACTTCCACTCTTTCCTTAAGCAATGCTGCTCACGTCTTACGTAAGACAGCTACTCAGGCATATTCAAGGACATTCCCCAAGAAACAATATGCTAATTCCCTATCTGTAATGAAGCTGGGTCCTGGTGCACATCCAAATCCACTAGCAAAGGAAACTAAAATCAGTGACACAGACTGTTTAACCTAATGAACAGTAATGGTAAGATAATATATTATTACCACGTCATAATATCACCCATAATACACACATACACATATGCAAATATGGATATGCTTTAATTATGAATAATTAAAATCACATTGGAGAGTTGTTGTACTACAGAATTAGGACAATCTTATCTTTGTGAATTCATTTCTTTTGTACAACTCCTGCTTAAGTTATAAAACAACAGACTTTGCCATTTTAATATCTTCGAAAGTCTTAGGGAAAAAAAAAGACATTATTCTAAATATTTTATTTACACTCCCGAAGCAAATTCATCATTTCTCAGTATTTAAACTGGGGTAAATGAGTGACTAAAGGAACTGGGGCTGTTAGTCTGGGGAAGAGGAGGCTGAGGGGAGACCTTATTGCTCTCTTCCAATATCTGAAAGGTGCTTACAGTGAGAGCGGGTTGGTCTCTTCTCACTGGTGACAAGTGACAGGATAAGGGGAAATGGCCTCAACTTGTGCCAGGGTAAGTTTAGGTTGGATATCAGGAAACACTTCTTCACAGGCTTCTTTACAGAAAGGGTTGTTAAGCACTGGAATAGGCTCCCCAGGGAGGTGGTTGTGTCACCATCCCTGCATGTGTTTAGAAACCATTTGGATGTGGTGCTCAGAGACATGATTTAGCAGAGGGTTGTTAGTTAGGGTAGTATGGTTAGGTTGTGGTTGGACTCAATCTTGACAGTCTTTTCCAACCTGAACAATTCTATGATTCCATGATTCTATTCTACTTTGAATTTTCATTTTCTTTCGGAGTTTCTCTCCATGTTTCATCTTTAAGCTCCTCTATGATTTATATTACACTTATTGAACGCTGCTGCAGTTACATGAATTCACAAAAACATCAGGAACAGTAAAACAAGGTGTCTTAAAACAGAAAATAAGTGATTGATTATTTCCTTCAGAAAATGAAACATTCCAATCTGCAGGGATACAAACTGTAAGCAGTAGGAATAGACTAGGAAATTATGCAAGACAAGGGTAGAAAAGCACAGAGCAATGTAAGGACTTGATAAAGAACTTGTGGAGACCGAGCCTGCTCCTTTGGTGATGCAGCTCAGGTCATTTGCATGCAAAACACTCACTGTGTGGTCAAGCCTAAAAAATGTACTCTGTAACTAGCAATCCCACAGCTGACATTCGAACAAGGAACAATTATTTTTTGTCTGATGAAAACTATAGCCACATATTCTTAACAATTTCATTATTTTGCAGACATCAGATTAGGAATACTGTATAGCAAAAATAACTAATTATCGCTCAACACCTTGGTGGTGTCAGTCCTGATCCCTAGTGTCTGAGGGATAGCACCCAGGTTGTGGCTCTGCAGTTTAAGGAAATGGAAGAAGCAGCAAATTCTGCATGGAAAGGAAATAGCTTTCACAAGACAAACTGGGACACTAGAAAAAAGCTCGTATGACTTGGGTTTGTAATCTCAAAGTAGGGAGCTGTAAGGAAATGATAGAGAAAAGGGGAGATACTGCCTTCATTTCTCCCTTATTCTTTTCCCTATTCTTGTGCTGCCCCATTAATTCTTGTCGCACTGGAAGTCCCTGTCATGAGACCATTGATAGCAGACAGGAAAACTAGCTTTGATCTTAGTGGCAGGAAGCTGTTAAACAGAAGCAAAGAAGTTCAACACTAAAGGACAAATATATAGGTAAATAATATTGTACATATCTATATCTATTGGCAAAAGTTTGATGGAATGATGGGGAGAATTTTTTTTATATATATAGGATTGTTATATAACAGTGTCAAGTCTCAGGACTCTAATTCATCCCCTACATGGCGGTTACCCACATAGTTAAACAGAAACCAAGCTAGCAAAGCCTCTTTTCTCTCTTCAAATCTAACAGGAGGGCAAGTGAGAAGACAGGGAGTGCCAACACTGTTGGATAAAGCCATGCCTTCCCAGGGCTGTGCTGACGTGCCTAGTTTGCAGCAAGCTAAGACACTGTGTTCCTGCACTGGGATTTATGGCACAGGGTGACAAAGAACTACAAAGCAAACACAGCAACTTGGCGTGAGAGCAGCAAGCTGCAAGGCACACTGCTGCTGTCTGCCGCCCTATTTGAAAAGAAGGCTGCATGTTTATTCTCTCACCTGTGATGCACACTGCACTCACACCACATCAAATTTTGTATCATTCCGCATGCTCTGAATGCTGTTCTAAGCACTCAAGGAAAACATTTACCACTGTGAATCAAAGACATACTGTAAGTATCCCAGATTCTTACTTGCTGTGTTGAAGTTTTTTCCGTTCTTTGCCTCCATTGTGTTGCATTCTGCTTCCTCCTCCATTTTAATTCCAGCTAGCCTTTCTTCACAAATGTTCTCATTTTTAATAGTACTTAAGTAAGCAGCCAATTACTATAGTAATTGCTCCTTTAAATTAATTAATACAATGAAATGCCTTGTCTTAATTTCCATGACACAGATATCACAAAAGTCTGGGGCTCTTTTGTGAAGAATGTTGTAGTACAAGCAAATAGAAGTGCTTACAGTCTAGAGGAGTGAGAAAGTCAGTCTGCATTTTCTACAGATACAGAACCAGGCAAGACTGGGAACGAGGTGACTTGACCATGTTCACCCTACAGCAAGAAGTGCTCTCATTTGAACCTCTCTTTCCACAGCTGCGCAGAAAAGTAGAGCAATTGAAAGAGCTTCAGAGAAGGGCTCTTCCTCCACAGCTGATACGTAAAAGCTTGTTTTTCACTGGTACCTTGGTCTGTCTATGTTTGCTGTACATTAGACAGCTCAACCATAACAGTAGATTCAAACAGCAATTTAGACAAAATGGCAAAGATTTCAGTGTTTATCGGCATCTGTCATGAGGTCTTGAAAATTAACTTTTCATAGTGTTTTCTTCTGATGTCTTTTATACATTGAAGATATCTGACTCTATTCCCCTAAATGCTTTGTCATAGGCTTCCTGCTCTGATAAAGCTTTCACAAGACATAATGAAAAAAGCCAAGTACTGGCAAGAAAAAGCAGGGCCTTACATACGTCTGTAGGTTCTAGAATACATCAACTATGGAAACTCATCCTGGGTTTTATACTTCCTGCACTGAACTTGAAGCTGGGACTGCTGATGTTGACAAGAACCCCCCCCTACCTTTTCTCAACTACCAACACCAGAAATTGGCATTAGTACCAGAAACATCAGAAAAACTTCTGTTTTTATGTCTCCTTCCCCAGAGAACCACCACCAAGAACTAAAGTACTCTTGAAGGACTACCTTTTCAACTCTGAAAGGTTAGCTAACAGTAGGACAAGGAGAAATGCTTTTAAGTTAAGGAGAGAAGATTTAGGTTGGATATCAGGGGGAAGTTCTTTACTGCAAGAGTAGTGAGGTGCTGGAACAGGCTGCCCAGAGAGGTTGTGGATGCCCCGTCCTTGAAGGTATTCAAGGCCAGACTGGATGGGGCCCTGGGCAGCCTGGTCTAGTATTAAATGGGGAGGTTGGTGGCCCTGCCTGTGGCGGGGGGGGGATGGTGCTTCATGATCCCTGAGGTCCCTTCCAACCTAGGCCAGTCTGTGATTCTGTGATTCTATGTAAATGATTGGGAAAAAGTCTCGCATACTGCAGCTATAAATACTCAAGTTCGATTGCTACTCATGTAGTCCTATTTTATACCACAGAGAATTTGTTAGCTGTTACAGACTAGGTCAGGTGAAGGGGTGAAATTGTTTATTATGCTACAGATGAGTTCTTGGTGTTTTTTTTATTTTTTATTTTTCTTAGCACTCAGAGAGCACTTTTTGCTTTGTGCATCTACACACTAGCCTTCTGTTGATCCAAAAATCAAGGAGGGATGATTCAGTAAAAATAACCATTCAAAATGCAGAATGACCTTTTAAATATTATCTTTTTATCTTCTTTTTTCATGTTCTCTCTCTTTTTTATTTCTTTTCTTCCCAGTGCTTCTTATTCATGAAGTCCTTGTTTGGGAAACAGAGTACACAGAAACATATAAGAGATGGCACTGGTCTCACACATGATCATAAGTAATTTTTATAATTGATCCAGAAACTGCCCAAGCATAATGTCCACCTGTCTGAGCATAGAGAAAGCTGAAAAGCAACCAGATGTGGACAAGCGTGAATTCCCTTTACATTTCTCACTCTTGTATGGCTCCCACTACTTATTACCAGTAGAGCAGTCAGAGCAAACCTCACATCAGCTTGCACATATGTGATGGCATTATGGCCAGGTGGCATAAATTACCATCGTCCCCTGATGCTCAGACTGAAACTCATTTTCAGCACAGCCCAGCTCTGCCCAAATTGGAGTGCCACTGTTACTCCAGTGAGATTAGCAGAGAAACATCCAAACTGTGGCAGGTTTTCATTAAAAATGTTAATACAGATAATCAAAAGTAAAATAGCATTAACAATAATCAAGTCTGCTCACTGGGTAGATTTTCTCACCTTGAGACCAACACTAATCTGCAAAACCATAGAATTGTAGTGCTCAAATAAAATGCTCCAATACATTTTAATTAGTATGATGCATTCATTTTTTAAGTCATTTATAATTACCCTTTCTTACTTAACAGTCAAGAAAGAAAGTGAAAAAATACAATGAAAACAAATTTGAAACATTCTTGAACATTTTCTTACTTCAGTGCATTTACTGACTGCAGTCCTTTTGGCATCATGCTCATTTAACCACCTGCAGAATTCTCACAAAGCCATTCAGTGGGACAGTGCAAAAGAAAATGCCTAAAAATACTGACTCATACCTTGGAATACATTCTGATTCTTTTAGAAGGTACTGCAATATAAACAGGCCCAGCCATTACACTGTGCCTATTTATTTTTGTCATATGGTAAATTATACAAAATAAACATTAGTATAAAAGAGTATTTTTAAATGGAGGATATATATATATATATATATATATATATAAAATCTGTATTTTAAATCTGTAGTTTAAAGCAAATGGTTGCAGATCTCTGTACCGTCAACAGTAGACATAGTTTGCTTTTAATTTTGATACAAATTCTTTATCTATCATTGTTTATGCATATATCTTAGAGATATGTGCAGATATTTGGCAATAGCTTTATTTAAAGATGATTTATGAAAGAAAGGCTGTGTAGTGATAAGCTAAAAATGAAAAATATTAAAATATTTATACTAAAGTATGTTTATACTGCTGATCTAAAATGTTTGTATAAGAAAGTAAAAAGAGCTCCGTTCTCCTCTTTTAAAAAAATATTTGGCTTTGATTTTTTTTCTGTGATAAGAACACATAACAATTTGTATGTACCTAGGACTGAAAATGACATATTTCAATGTCCCACTGCTAACTATTCAGTGTAAGCCATGGGTATTCAAACTTTTGGATTGCCTGTGCCACAATGACTGAAAAGGAATTGTCTAGGGCTGCATTTACAAAGGTTGCTCTGAAAATAATGTCTCCTAATTATTTCCATGGAAACTACAACAGCAACAAAGAGCATAATAACACTATTCTATAGAGCATATTCTCAGCTACAAAACACTGTTTTGCAACAAATTCATGACCATTAGCTTTGCATTTTCACCAGCAATGAACAACAGTCAGCGTGCTGCACTCGTGGAAATCTGTACCAGTTCAGTTGCCCCACTGTCACTGTTGACCCTGCTGAAATGCAACATTTGTTGTCTCACATCCACTCTTTGGTCTCTATAAACCTTCAGCAAGTATCTATTAAGTAGGCACCATTTTTTCTGCATGGAGGAATTCAATGACATACCTTTGTTTCGTCTGCACTTCCATGTCAGAAACCATTTTGTCAGACTGTCCCTCTGCTGCCATTTGTTACATGGCAACAAAATGTAATGGAATATTGGTGGGAAGGTTCAACCTTTACTGCCATACCACCAACATCTGCCTCTGATGCCACTGGCCAATATCATAAACTAGGAAATACTACTTTCATAGCAGCCGTCATAAAATATATAATATAAATAATGTATGTAAGCAACTAAGATTAAAAAAATGTTTTTTTATTAAAACATATTAAAAAAAAGAACAACAAAACCATAACACTTGTAGGATATGTGACCTTGTTTTGTGGAAATAATGCATCAGTCCTTGGTTCGATGGCAATGGCTGCCATTCCTAGTGAGTTCTCAAGGTGTTTGTCAGAGATATTGATGAAATTTTACTCTTCCTGAGCTTCATCCTAGAAAATAATTTTTCACAAATGTATGTACTGCCAAAAAGTGGTGACATGAAAAAGGTGTGGCTCTGAAATGAGAGGTATTCCTCTCTGATAAGACAGGGCTTATAAAAGTCTAGTAAAGACACATGATCTGATTTTTGATTGCAACTCTATACATTCAGTTCGAAATTCTGAAGTAATGTATTTATGTTGACTGAAAAGGGAGTCACAAATAAACCAACAAATTGATGTTATTTTTGGCAATCTTGAAATCTATTCTCAAATTCTTTTGTCAAAATTGAAAGCATGGTATATTTTGCTGTATATTTTGCTGTTCACAGGACTGTGGTTAGCCAATGTATCAAAATCCATGAACATATTTCCCATCACTTGAGTTGGCACTGCACCATGCCCTGGTTTCAGCCCAGACAGGGTTAGTGGTGCACTGATGTTTGGTTGGTGCTGAGTGACGGGTTGATCTTCGGGAGCAGAGCCACCATGTGGCACGGCAGCAGGCGTGCCCCAGTGATGGCTGGCAAAAAAAGAGAGACTTAAAAGATTAATAGAATATGCTGCAATTACCACCGGTATCTCACGTCTGATGAACTACCACTGCATCAAATTTATGTGCAAAAGCTTTAAAATTGGATAATGTCATGCCAATCATCATCAAAGCTGTGAATTTCATAAAGTCCAAGGGACTGAATCATCGCCAATTCCAGGAGTTCATTAAAAGTATGGATATGATTATGGGGTCATAATTTGCTTTTCTGAAGGAGGGTGGCTAAGTTGGGGAAAAATGCTATAAAGACTTTGCAAAGTGAAATGAAGTCCTTAATGGAATCAAAAAGAAAATTTGTGCCAGAATATGAGGATAAAAATGACTCATAGATGTAGCATTTTTGGTGGATTTGATCTCTCATTTAAATGAGATAAACATGTGTCTTCAAGGTGAAAATCATCTTATCTGTGCAACATTTCAGACAGTAACAGCATTTAAAATGAAACTTACATAATGGCAAGCTCAAGTTATGGCAAATAATTGCATTTATTTTGATACTGTGGCTAAACACAGTCCTGTGAACAGTGAAAAATATGCAGCCATGCTTTGCATTTTGACAAAAGAATTTGAGAACAGATTTCAAGATTGCCAAAAAAATCATCAAGTTGTTGGTTTATTTGTGACTCCCTTTTCAGTCGACATAAATACATTACTTGAGAATTTTCAAACTGAATGCATAGAGTTGCAATCAGACATTCAACTCAAAATAAAATTTGGTCATGTCTGTGTACCAGACTTCCACAAGCGCTATCTTACCAGAGAAAAATACTCTTCACTTCACAGTCAGGCTTATTCATGTCACCACTTTTTGGTAGTACATACATTTGTGGAACAATCATTGTCAAAGATGGTGCACAGGAAGAGTAATATTTCATCAAATATCTATGAGGAACACCTTGAGAACTCATTGGAAATGGCAACCACCGCCATCGAACCAGCCTGATGTGTTAGTTTCACAAAAACAAGGCCAAACATCCCACTAGTTTCATATTTCTGTTGCTCCCTGCTTTTTTATGTTTTAATAAAAATACATTAAAAAATAAATGTTGTGATAATATGTTAAATTTATAACATATTTTCTACGTAGTCCATGACTATTCCTGTTTGCTCAGTGTGGCCCCAGCAAGTCAAAAGGCTGGACAACCATGCAGTATTTGCAAAACCTTCTTCAATGTCCCACAGATCTTTTCACATTCTTAGTTACATTTAGATTTCTTATTTGTCTTACTCTTGGCTATTAAGCTGCTGAAATTAGCAGTCTTTGTTTTCAGTGCTAAAATAGTATGATTTTTTTCAGTGCTATTCTTGTGATCAAGAGTCAGTTAAGAGTATCATCACTCTGTCAGCCAACGGTTACTTGTAAAGGCATCTTCTGGCAAGACACTGAGTTCTCTGAGACGTAACTACAGCAAAGCATTAACGTCAGCACAACCCAAAGCCTTGTTTGCTGACTCACAGACAGATCAGAAAGCCAGAAGGGACTATTGTTATCTTGCAGTCTGACCTGCAGGATTACAAAGGGCTTAGGGATTCCCAGAAGAAATTCCTATTTGTAGCTAAGAATAAGCCTGAAAAAATCATAACTTTAATTTATAAGCTTCCAGTGTTAAAGAGTCCACCATTGCCATTTTCAGAAGTGTCGTGACGATTCTTTCTAGAATGAATGAATTCGTCTTTCAATTTATAATCTGTTTACATCTTTATCTGCTAAGTTTTAAGCCTTCTGTTTTCAGTTTTCTGCTCTCCATCTTTATAGTTATAGAGTGATATCAGATCTTTAGTGCTCTTTTTTTTTTTTAACTGAGTTGAATAAAACTCCTCAAGATAATGTATCACAGAATATTTTCAAATGAGTTTCCAGGCTCTCTGAGTCCTCTTCAGGTTTCCAAAATACTTATCGACTGGGAAATGTTTTCTGTATTGACTATCTGGACATAGGTAAAGGGATAAAATGATTTCCTCAGTTTTATTATGCATTGCCCTGTATATACATTCAGTGGTTATATTAGCTCATGTTGGCTTCTTCTGGATAAAAGACTAAGCTCCCATCATTGTTACTATCCATTATGGCAACAGAATGCTTTCTTGGATAGCACTTATATTCTGTAATTGGAGCTCTCTTCCCTACATCTCGTCCTTGTTGAAACACATTGTTTGCTTCAGCATAGTTCTATTATTTATTATTTAAGTCCCACATCTGCATTTACATTATTTTGCCTGAGACTGATGTCAGACTGACAGGCTTATAATTACCTAGGTTACCTTACTCATCTAAAAAAATGTTAGCATGACCTTAACTCCCACAGGCTTAACGAACATCCGCAGTGCTTCAGTGAAAATTTATATTAAAAACCCTGAGAGTTCTTCTGATGATCCTTAAAAAAATATTCAGATACGAGTTTGCCAGGGTACTGATTTAAGACTTCCAGCGTTAGTGGTCTTAGTGACTGCTGAAGTAGAAAAACTCCATAATGACAATACTGTATGTGTGACAACCAGCTTACTTTCACACACAGAAGAGAACAATTATGAACACTCCTGGTTTAGGCTTCTCTTCGTCATTTTCATTTGATCAGAGCCATCCATTCTATACTATTGATTGCAATGTTATTGCTTTAGAAATTAATAGATCAAGCTTAGTACACTGTAAATATGTATGCTTCCATGAAAACATGCAAGTAGAAGGGGGTTGTCACAGGAAACAGATAATTAAATTCTTTAGGTAGAAGAATGACTCAAATGAGACAACTAATCATGACAAAAATCATTACCTGAAAGATTTTCTTCAAGAAATCTGGAGTTTAGGCAAGTATGTGTTCATTCTTTACATTTGCAAAATATTACACTTTCCTTCCCAAGAGTTAAATACCTGCCTCATTGTCTATAAAAACATGAAGAGTAAATACTGCAGGATTTTACATAGCAAATTGACAGTATATTTTCTTGCAAAGTTACAGCCAAGTAAGTAGCTTTCATAGAAGGGTCAAAATAATACCTCATGTTGGACCATTAACATCAAGAAATGCAAAGTAAAGTGGTCCCAGAGGCAGATGAAGCAATTCTGAAGTCAAGAAACTCCTAACAATACACAACCAGAGTGGATATATTAAAAAAGATAGCTGCTTAAACAACAGTCTACACATTTTTCCCATCTGCAAACTCAATCTGATGGACAGCCAAAGATAAACAGCTAGAATGGTGATGTAACACCATGCACATAGCTATTTTTGTCTCAAAGTAGTAGGGGTGTTTAATAAGATCTGTGGACTATTACTGGCCTCAGGAGGTGCAGTAAGAATGGCAAGTATTTTGGCAAGCAAGCATTTACTTTTTCTTTAATGTAAACTGGGAAAAATTATTAAAAACATGAAAAATAAGCAAGTGTTTATTTATTCTTGGAACAAGCGTTCCACAGAATATTTAGCTGTAATAGGCTGATGCTCAAAATTATTTTTAGCAGGATCCCGAAATCTCT
This sequence comes from Lagopus leucura, assembly GCF_019238085.1. Lineage (NCBI taxonomy): Eukaryota > Metazoa > Chordata > Aves > Galliformes > Phasianidae > Lagopus > Lagopus leucura. Next base: position 1,465,554 of record NW_024962335.1, on the reverse strand, counting down.
CAATTTTCACTGGAAATCAAACAGAGCACATGCAAAATCTATGCATAACCTTTGTGATACTGATGTTAGCTTATAACCTTTTGCAGATTCCCATTCCTTTTAATATAAAAAGATTTATATTAATACAAATATAGTATTTTCATACAACTGCTTGTATTAAAAATCATCTACTATTTGGCAATATTAAGACATGATTTTAGCTGTCTTTAAATTTTGCCCCCTCAGTTTTTAGCTAGTAATAGATTACTGACTATAGCAAACTTACTAATGTAGTCATCAGCAACAACAGGAATATGCAGATGTAGAGACCATTCCAGTCGCCAGTATATTTACATGATTATTTTTGATCTTTAAACTGTTAAATTTTTCATATCACAATGTGAGTGTCAACTGTTAATGATGTGGCAGACACATCAGTAAACACCTTTTTCAGGTGCACCTGCTTGCTCTTGGCTTCAAGTGACATTTTGTTCCTTTGAAGGGATGTTCTGCAGAAAGATGTTCCCAATACAAACACTTAGAAGCTGCCACAGTTAACAGCAGTTGAAACCAAACCAGGACAGATGGGGGAATATTTTGTTTTGGTTAAGAATATTGTGTGGAAAAAAAAAAAAAAAAAAAGTATTACTGCCAAGAAGATTAACACTTAAAAAGGTGATAGCTTGCTACTTTTCTATTTTATTTAGATTTAACATTATATCACTAAAATGATTAAAATATTCTTTCTTTATTATTATTATTATTATTATTATTATTATTATTATTATTATTTTTGCCTAGGGAAAAAAAAAACAAAAAAACAAAAACAAGCAGAGACCTATAAGACCTAGCTGTGTTTTATAGTCTTTAAGGAATCCCTGTATCATAATGTACTTTTGACCAAGGCTGTATCTCTTGCATCTTCCCCTGACACAAGAAAGATGTGGAGCTGTTGGAGTGGGTCCAGAGGAGGGCCACGACAGTGATCAAAGGTTTGGAGTACCTCTCCTATGAGAAAAGGTTGAGGGAACAGGGCTTGTTTAATCTGGAGAAGAAAAGGCTCTGAGGAGACTTCATTGTGGTCTTCCAGTACTTAATGGGAGTTTATACGTAGGAGGGAGACCAAGTGATAGGACAAGAAGGAATAGCTTCAGACTAAAAGAGAGAAGATTTGGGTTAGCTATTAGGAGGAAATTCTTTATCTGAGGGTGGTGCGGCACTGGCATAGCTGCCCAGTGAAGCTGTGGATGCTCCATCTCTGGAGGCATTCAAGGTCAGGCTGAATAGAGCCCTGGGATGCCTAAGCTGGTGGATGGCAACTCTGCCCATAGCAATGAGGTTGGAACTAGGTGATATTTAAGATCCCTTTCAATCCAAGCTATTCTATGATTTTATGATTCTGATAGTAGAGGAAAATGGTAAAAAACAGTTACACAGCAATACTAAACACTGGAACAGTTTGCCCAGAAGCCCTGTCCTTGAAGACACTCAGGGTTGGGCTGGACCAGGCTCTGAGCATCCTGATGTAGCTGTAGATGGCCCTGTTCATTGAAAGGCAGTTGGATTAGATGAATTTTAGAGATCTCTTCCAACTCAAAAGATTCTATGATTCTATCACACTAAAATTGTTTCTGGCTGAACTGAAAGCCCTGAATATTCCAAACATGAGCTGAATAGAATGGGCACAGGAATAGCTTCCAGGTTTAATAGGACCCCACACCTGTGAATCATCACAGCTACAGTAGAGGTAACCGTTATTTAATTTCTAAACTAAATCATTCATCTCTCTTTGCTATAAAGCAAAATGTTTATGGCTCAGTTATATTTTCCTCTTTTCACCATGAAGAGACTTTGCACATTCGAGAAAAGTAGAGAGGCAAAGTTCCTGTATGTCCGAGGACTTTAGGAAAATTGTGTTTGTCTTTGAAGCGAAGACTTTGAAAGATAAGGCATTTGGAATACCATTCTATCAGGAAAAAGTAATCTGGTAAGAGAAATACATACATCAAGATGAAGAATGCATCTGTCCAACCCATAATACTGTGATTTTTTTCTCCACATCTACAGCTCTCTACAGATTCAGAAAGAGCTCCCAGGTAGTTACTTTGAAAAAGTTTGAACCCCATTTCAAAGGTGAGCATTTTTGAAAGCACGCCTAAATTTATCTGCTCCACTTTCTTTTTCTTTCTTTCTTTCTTTTTCTTTTTTTTTTTTTTGAACAATAATAATACTGCCTTATGCTTACAAAGCACTTTGGGATCGCTAGATGAAAGATGCTATTCAATTACTGCCATGAAATCATTGTTAAAAATGAGATTCCCTATTATGCCCATTTTCTAATCAGCTCAAGTTCAAAAGTTCGCCTTGATTCTAACTGCATTCCAGATCTGTTTAGGAAATTCAAAAGAGAAGGCAGGAAAGGGGCAGGAGAAAAATGTCCCATGATAACAAAACAAAGAGAGAAAAGAACAAGTAAAATTAAAGATATTGCAGAGTAATTGTGAGAGGGCAAGAAAAAATCCAATTGTAAGTATGATTAATTTCATAAATAGAGTGCTAGCAACATAAGTTTTCTCTTTATTCTTCCTATCATACATTATACACAATTTCTAATGTTTTTCTTAATTATTTAATGACCTTCCCTTATCAAAATTCCACAGAGAAGAAATGATTGAGAAACTGAATGATTTGTGAACCTGCCTGCCCACAGAATACTTTTAAAGGTTAAGATATGCCAGATTGAAGTTTTCCTCTAATTATGATGTTGATCTAATAGAGATATGAAACAATCCTGTCAGACACCCAGCTTTGTGCTAACAAGTAGAATCACTTGCCATGAAATACAAGACTAAGGTATTGCTATACATACTGTGGAACCAGAGTTCTTGTCAATACCAAAATCTGTTCAGATGGAGAAATGTACCTTGTGTCCATATTCCTTTTCTACTCGTATAACAAAAAACCGTGTTTGTTGAAAAAAAAAAAAACCAAAAACAGATGAGCATAAGATCCCACTATCTTTAAGCATAAATATTAACCTACAGTTTCAATTCACTACCTGTGTACATACAAATTCACTGAACATTTGCTTTTTCCATTTCTCTGAAGTATTTTGATTTTCAGAATGATATGTATTTCCAGGAGCTGAACACAGCAAGCTCATCTACCCTATTTAACTGACAGATACTATGTTCCTTCATAGTCAGTGGCAAGAAACAGCTCCCTTAGAAGATGAGTCATCCCATTCCATAATAGAGTTTGAAGTAAAATAAGATTAATTGCCTTCTACTGGCTTTAAAATCAGCTGAGGTCAGTACTGTAAAACGGGCACCCAACTTATGGGTATTACAACTGGACAAAATGAATCCTATTCCTAAGTTCTCAAATCATTAAAATTAAATCAAATTAGGTGAGAGCAGCATTTGCAACAGAAGATGACGAGTTTACCCTGCTTTAGTCATTTTTTTCCAGTTACAGCAACAGTATTAATCTGTTTGACTGGCGCTGCTGACTGCAGTTTTCACCTTCACGCTTCATATATTGAGATATGTCAAGTCAGCATTGTTATCTGATCACATCCATGCTCTGATCTCAGAAAGCCCTCAAAGTGTGGTGAGGTACAACTGAAGCTAACTCATGGAAAGAAAATGGCTGGAAATACATCTTAAAAAAAAAACTTGAAAATTTAGATAAATGTTCTAGAAAGCAATGCTGTTGGATAAGAAAGTAGTTCATTGTAACACCGCTCTGACAAAGTTTCAGATAAGTCAAAAGCAAGCATCAGTAATAAATACAGCTTGTAAAAACTGTACTAAGCCATACTACGTGAGAATATTTGATGTGAGTCAATACTCTATCCAGGCAAGGTAAACTGAGAATAAGGAATATGGAGTCACACATCAACACTGTATGCTCATACTTAGCTACTTAACATGAAACTTATCTGGAGCACTGATAACTAAGAGCATTAAAAAATGCTGGTTTTGCAGACAAAGCGTAGGGGTCTGTTTTATTAATCTAGTCCTCTGTGCGCCATAAATTAGGAAGTGCCAAAGTAGAAACGACAGTGAAACAAGAATCTTTTTTAAGGAAACCAAAGCAAAAACTTTGGAGTTTGGCCTTTACTTGTTAGTATTTAGTTTTCAAGCCTTTGCAATTATTTTTAATTGCTCACATCATGTAATATTGTTTTAGTGCTACTCAATGGGGGGAAAAAAAAAAGGTTTTATTTTAAAATAAATAGAGTAAAAATATTATGCAAATCAACAGCCAGTCTACTATTAAACTGCAAGTATTTGGCGGGAAAAAAAAGCTGCTTCCAGGGCAGCTCAGTGCAAGTTTAGAAGTTCTTTTCTGCAATAAAACTGATGCAATTGCAGTATCCTTTTCATGCCATTCTTCTTAGAAAGTAGTAAGTAGTCCCTATGCTGTGTGATATTATTTAATGTTATCAGGCAGTTTTGTTTTGTTTTGAAGGAAGAGTAGAGAAGAATATGTGGACTATACTTTGATGGTATAACTATGGAATTAATTGGATTGATGGATGGCTGGTTTCATTTTTCTTTTTCCCACATATTATATTTATAGAACCTAACCATCACATTAATTTTAAGTTGCAGAACTTGAAAGAAGCTTTGTTTAAGTCTTTTCGAGGCTCTTCTCTCTTCAGACTATCTGAAATACAAGGTAAAAGCTAAAAATGGGCCAATAGTGTGAAATTCTTCCAGTAATATTAAATGACAAGACCACTTTCACATCCATTCAGTGATAAAGTGACAGCGAATCCACCTTCAAACTATTTCATCCACATTCTCACTTTCCTATCCTTCTGTTAAGTTGGCAAGACTGTTCCATGGATGCATCCTCATTCTACTCCTAGTGCTCCATCCTGGTAACCCCTACAGTCAGGGCATGGTACCTGTTGGCAATCTCAGCCAGAGCTGCACACAAAGGGATCCGCACAGAGACCCCAAAATATTAGCATCCCATAGGCATGACAGCTGTGTGGAGGCCTGAGATGTGGTGCCAGAGGAGGAGTACATGTTGAGACAGGAGCTTAGGCCATGGCCCCCAGGGAGCAGACAGTCTGTGGGTACTGAGAGCATGCTATGAGCGAGTTATGCCTGTGTGCTTGTCTGTCTTGTAGGTGCAATTATTTCTAATTGTGCTTGTTTAGGCAGAGGTTGTTTCAGTATTACTGCGTTACTACTTTAGATATCTTCTTATTAACATTCGTTAATAAAACAAATATATCAGGAGCTCCTAGCACAGCTTCACCCACACAGTGCACTGTGACAGGATCAAACTTTCGGGCAGAAGGCACTGAAGATAATTGAGAGCTGCAAACCCATCCCTCTGTTCCTAAATACTGCTGATACAGTGCAAAGTAGAAACTTTTTAGAAACTGTTACCACTGGGCTTATCAGTGAGGTTAGAGAGATTGCCTCCACGTATACAAAGAGTATGCTCTGGTTCAAAGTAGAATTATATCTGCTGGATCCCTTTGTAACTTCTTGCAAGACAGAGGAAAGGTGATTAGGATGGAAGAGCCTTTGGCACGTAACTACTTTACCCCTTCAGTACTCAAAAGTCATGTGCTTGATTTAAACTGAGCGAACAAACAGGCAAAGAAAAAGCCTTCTCTTTGTTTGTGCTACACAAAAGCTCTCTCCCCTAAAAGCCATCGTCTAGGTTATACAGATCTATTTGTTTTCTAATTAAACTTCTGTATCAGGTACTATAGCAGCATTTCTACTACAGAAGTTAAAGTTAAGCAGACTAAGACAAGACTGATAAAAGCACTGGCAGTACCTAAATTAGACGTTGCCCAGTTTTGACAGTAGAGCTCAACTGTGATGGTCAAATATTACCCCAGAATGCATCAAAACTATGCAGTAGTGACAACAAGAGGATATTACCACCTGCCAAACTTTACTGTTGATCTAAGATCACTGAAATTCTGAAGGTGGCAGGAGATTCACAGATTTTTTCAATTAATATCCACAAAACAGAAAGATCCACTCCATTCTGAAAAATGTTTTCCTTCAATTGCTTGTTAGTAATCTAATTCTTTTTGAAATGAAAAATGACTATAATATGCACACGATATTAGAAGCCACCGTAAGCTAGTACAGATTTTGATTTATTTATTGCCAACTGCAGAAGAGAGTTCTTAAACTGCTTTTATTTCTAGGTGTTGGGCTGTTTTGTTGTTTTTTTTGTTTTTGTTTTTTTTTCATTGAAAGATAGATGGGTAACAATGCTGATGTTTATTCTCACATTCTACTTCAGTTTATTCCTTTCCTCACTTCTGTTGATACTTTTGAAAAAGTCTCAAGAAATTCTGCCTAATTTATATGCCCTTCTTATGCCTGCATGCTGCCAGTTTAGATGTCACCTGCAATAACAATGAAAAATTGCTGCGTGCCTCATGCTCTATTCTTCTCATCTGCTTTAAAAGATCACTCCAGCTACCAGAAGGGAGTTCACTTGTGAGTACTAACAAATCTAATTCAACCTCCCTAAGTCACAGTTTTTTCATCTTAATAGCTATTGTGTACAGCCTGGAAAACTCATTAATGGAAAGACTCTCAAGTCTAGTTCATCTCTTCATGAGAATGGACTAGATTACCAAACAAAATGCAATTCTTAAAAAGACAGATAGCTTAAAGACATCCTCAACTACAGTTGTGAGTGCTATAAAGTTACTGACACAAGCAGTACTTTTGTATTACCTCTTGCAGAATCTTGAACAAATCAAGAGCACTTAACAAGAACAAGCAAAGAAATTTAAAATAGAGTTATTCACTAATGCTAGTATGCAAGTAAACTGTAGATCAGCTGTAGCTTATTCATTTACCACACCGATGAGATGGTACTAGCTAGATAGACCCTCAGAGAGTCTCAGCAGTGTAGTAAGTCACCATTTAAGTTCTACGTTAACTGAAAAGGCAACAACTCCTCCTTCCTTTCACCAAGAGAGAAAAAATTATCTCAATAATGTGACCCTCAGAATAACTCACAGCACAACCTGGATATCTAGTTTAAAAGGCTGAAGTTACTCTGTCTTGTGTGTCAGAACTAATGATGAAACTTCTGTGGTCCAAAGCCCTTCAACTGTAGAACTCTTCTGGGAAAGGAAAAAGAAATATGAGAAAAGCAGAGCAAGATGTGGAGAAAAGGAAAATACAGTAAGAGATTTTTTGGGGGGATGACTACTGAGAATCAATGCTTAATGCTTTATGAAGAAAGCAAAGAACTTTTTCTCATCTTTGCTGAAGATGAAGTCATATGCTCTGCACTAAAGAACAGGACAACTAACTGCAACATAAACTTCCTGACACTTGTCCATTTCCCACTGCTAGTGCAGTAGAAGGAAGATGTTAAAGGAAGTCCTGGACATACCACAACAGTGTATTTTACTGAAAGCAGTGTAAAGTCAAGCCAAGATTAACACAAACTGCTCTGCAACTCTGCAAACTGCTTTGCAACACAAAGTTAAAAGTGATATAAAGATTACACACAGTAGTAAATATAAATACAGGAATGAAACCCTGTATTTTGAACCATCGGTAATTACAGGAGCCACAGAATTTTGTAGCACAAGAAGTAAGTTCAATGCTATTCTTATGAAGCCTTCTACTAAACCCAGACAATGTTGAATCCTTCCTTTTGGATACATATCACCCTCTAAAAATAGAAATGGCTTACTTATTTTGATAAAAGTATACCAACTTCTACTAGTATCTGATTGCTATTCTGTAGCAAGAAGCATTGTAATGATGAATACACATCATGTTCATATCTGCCTTGAGTAGCTTGCTTAACTTTTAAAATATACAAAACACAGTAGGAAACTCTTTCATTGCAGAAGCCTCTGATGGTTATGAGGTTATGTTTGAGTTGGGGAAAAATCAGCTTGTCTGATTTCTACTTAAGCCATAAATACCGAAATACTTGCTATGAAAAGAGAAACCACAGTGTACTACTACCATATAAGCTGCTTTTAAGGAGCACCAAAATCATGAGACTGACATTCATTTTTTAAAGGGGTTGCAAAGTAACTCAGTGGAATTCCTAGCTATTGTGGCTCTGTAGTTCAGAAATCTCAAAGTTAGAACGGGAAAAGCATGAAAGGGAGATGTGGCTGTGCTTTTCAGTTGTAGTCTGGATTATGAGGTATCTCACACAGAATTCCTACAACATGAAATTCTGGTATTCTTAAGATTTTTTTGTAGCCAATTTTTAAGGTGTTTAAACATATATTTTCTAGTTAAGCAAAAAAACCTCACCAAATCAACATCTTTAGTCTTTTTAAATTATTATTTTTTTTTAACACCAAAACCAGCATTTTGGTAAAGATAACAATGAAGCCCCGCATAACTGCAATTTTTTACTTGCTCTACATGCATTTTTGTATTTTTTTTAAATCTAGTTTATGAACAGAGAAATCTCATTTCAGAAGAATCAAGAATCTCAGAATCAACCAACACTCTGCTGACATAATTCGAAATACACTGTTATATTGATCCTTTATTTGTATACTCAGTTATTATCTTGACTTTGACACAGTACCAACATTTTTCAGAAGCAACAGCTGTCTAAGCATTAGCTGATGTTAGGAGTATGCACTTTAACTGAATTTCTCTTATGCATTGCTTCAAGTATTTGAGCTCTTCCATGATTCTGTAGTCATTGCTATTTTCTACTGTAAGATTTGATTTCCGTAAGAAGAACAGTAATGGTACCCTCTCATTTTCAATGCTTGAGAAGTTCTGATATACAGGGCTGATGTTTAGATAGACTAAATCTTACCAAAACAATCAAGACGCTGTATTATATTACCATAAATACACAATCAAATTCATTACACGAAGCACATACAACTTAGAAACAAACTCTACTGCATTCACGCATGTGTAATACACGTCACATAAGGCTGTCTCACAGAACTTATACCAACAGTATGTCTGCATCAAGCCAAGAGGAATAAATAAGTACAGATTAAGACCAGTGGTTCTTTTCCCAGACTGCTTCAAGTACCCTCAATAATTCACTTAAATCTAGTTCTGATGTCTTTATGTTATACTGCATCTTGTAACATACACTAACCATCATGAATGTTGATCCTGACTATGGCTATTAAGAAGTACAGCAAATCAAACTGGTAACTGTGGCATTCAACAGTATTGCATTTCTAGAAGAGAGAGAGGCAAAAAATAAAACAAAACTAGGAAATAAAAAATGGGGACTCTGGTATGCAACTTAAGTCTGTCATTGCCTGGAATATTCACAACTAGAAGACACGATCTCTCATTCTCAGCAAAATCCATGAGACTACTTTGATATTTTATTTGCAGTACCAGAAATAATTTAGGGAGCATAGTTCTGTTCTCAGTGCCATGCTGTTTCCCTATCTGCCAAACAGCTGAGCAACTTAATAAAATCCAATGGAAAATACAACCTAGAGAGTCTTAAAAAGAACCACCAAGAATGGAAAGGCATAAAATGCAAATCACCTTAAAAAATTTATCAAACTAATATATGCTGGAAAATTTTACATCACAGCTCTGTTTCAAGTTATACCAGTGCCTACTTTTTTTAAAGAATGTATTCAATATGCAAGGCTGCAGGCTTGTGTGTTCAGTTTTAATTGAAGGAAATCCCACTAATTACTTATTAATCCAGTACAGCTATTTTTCATATGCTTTATTCATACAGAATAAAATCTGTGCCTTTAAAATTTGAATAGATGGAAGCCACACTGTGGTGAATATAAACAGATTTTTTCACACTCATATCAATGGTTCAAATGCAGATAACGTTTCTGGGGACCAAGAGAAACCATCTGTTTAGAAGCCTACTTGAAATGAGTTGATGATCTCAAATATAACCCCTAACGGGAGAATGTTCCTTACGAGATTGATTGACACACATACTGATAGACAGCAGAGAACAAAAACTGACCTATTTTCACATCAAGAGCTGAACCTGAAGAGCAAAGATGAAATATATTGCTGTGGCAAAAAGGAGAAACTTGTATTAATACTGTTTGAATCAAAATTCCTCTGCAGACATGAAGAGATAATTTGTTGTCATCAACTGAAGTTGGTACATAGGTACTAAATTACACAATAGAATTGGAGTAAGGGATAGTCTGTTATTCTAACTGTCTATATAGTGTTTTTCACATGTTTTTCTAGCTCAGGACAGTCAAAGTCTCTTTAAAGTGAGTGAGAATTGGTTTAATGTTGACACAATGTTTAAGTTAAAGCAGATTGATATAAATGCAAAGTAACTCATCCCTTCTTCACAACAAATGTATTTCTTCCAGTCCAAGTTGTTTGTCTCTCCACCTACAATGTTCTCAACCATATCTCTCTTCTTTACACTGTTCATTTCATTTACTCTCTAAGTGACCAGTTATTACTCTTTCCACACGAGATTTAAGCTAACTCACATCTCAATTTTTTATTAATTCAGACAGGCAGAACCACATTCTGAAAACAGTCCTAAAACTAACACAGAAGTCAGAAAAGGATAACTATCCTAGAAAAAAAGTATTCAGAATCTGCTGAATAAACACTATTCCTCTCTCTTTTTCTAACAGCATACGCAGTGTAGGGACCATACGCTCAAAACCAGTTAGCTGAACCATCACTGTTTCATTAGAGTTCACTTTGTCATAGAGAACACTTGACAGGTTCTACCACCTTATCTGTCTTCTCAACAAGAAAGTGCCTTCAGCAGCACTGAACAGGCATTGGAACAGTGGCCAGATCTAAAAAGTTCTGCCTCACACCTTCCCTTCCGTGTTGTCATAATCTGCAAAAATGACCAGGAATCCTCTAGTCTGTTTTTCACACAGATAATTCAAATGAAGAACTGCCACAAGCAATAGCATCCTGTGGCTTTTTTGTACTTGATTCCTTTTTAATTCAAAACAGTAGATTCCAACAAGCATACATAACAGCAGTTTTTACACCATGGCAGTATCACTGCAAAAGAAACCATATCTATGCTTTAATTGATTATCAGTGTTTTAAAATAGCAAGAAAATGACAAAGATCCTGAAGTCAGACTGACAAAAAAGGAACCAAATCCTCTTATGTGATACTTGTATGGGTCCAGATCATGTTATAATGAATCCACAGTGGGACTGTAGTTCTTGCTTCCAAGAGTGCCAGCAAAGCACCCTTGATCCGTGTGAATGGGCTGGAAATAAAGCTTCATGTCCATTTTATCTACCGATGACTTTACAAAGTGATGCAACAACTCAGCAGAACTGAAGTCATCCTCCCTTTCATGTTGTTACCTGTGATCTGGGAACCACCAACCACCACAGAGGAATCAGTTCACTGTCTGTGTACAACCTCCATCAAAGCTTAATAGAGCATCTGTCTGTAACTGGTCTGGTCTAGTCCCTGATTTAGTGGTTGGAAACTGTGCCCACTGCCCAAATCTTGGGGGTTGAAACTAGATGGTCTTAAGGTCCTTTCCAACCCAAGCTATTCTATGATTCTGTGATTCTAATTCATCGTCACTTTTTTTTTTTTTTAATCTGAGAGGGACTGTAGATTTTGTTTCATGCACTTCAGTATGGTATTTGAACAAGTTGGCTCTTGATCCACAATGAAGGAACCTACTTATTTTCACAATAGCAATCAAACTCCTGTAAGTAGTGGCTTAGACAAAATTCTACCCAATGGCTGAAAGCCATTTATCCTGGACTTATGACAGGCTCAGAATAAAAAGAAAAAGCACAGCATAACTGTAAGAACTCTGAATCAGTTTTTTGTTGTTGTTGTCCTTGTTGTTTTCACATTAAATATCAGCAAAGAAAACAAAATCACAGTGAAATGCTCTTTATTCAGGAGGAAACTTACTCAATGACATTTAACAAAGAGATTTTTATATTCCTAGGACTCTGAAGTAATAAAAATATGAAATGCCAAGCTACCCAGTTTCTGAATAGACATGGCTGGAGATCTAAATTGTAGATGTTCTCTACTCAAAGGTGACCTTGTTATTCAATGTAGATTGAAGAAAACTGCAAGCAGTGACTTTCTTCCATATTTACTCTGTCCATGCCCTTTTTGCTTTACTTATGATGAAGACAGATATTTATTTCCCTCTTCTAGTAATCTGTCTCAATTATCACCATTACCTTCTGGGCAAAACAGATTTGAAATTCATTTTTTGTTCTGCCTTCAACTGAGATAATTGGACCAAGAGTAACATGAAAGTCCATTTGCAGCCTTTCAGGAGACCAGTCCCAGAACTGTGGATGAGTCTTTGCAAAAGCAATCTCTCCACGTCTATTCTTTAAAGCTATCTGCTAGCCACTAAAGTACACTGCATGGAAGCTGTTTTCATCTCAGAGGGTCTTTGTGATTACTTGATCGTGTCTACACTAGGAATACTTTGCTGGAATAAGTGTTTTCTCTGCCAGTGAGTCCTGATTGGTCTTGACAGGCAATCAAAGTTTCCCACCGGGTGATCTGTGATTCAGTCATCAACACACTAAAGTGCAAACTTGAGAAACTAGTTCGATGTGTGTGCCTCCCATCTTTTTGTAGCAGGGGTTCCAAGTAAATAAAGTAGCATCTTGTTTAATGAGAGCCGCGTATCACATTCATCTGTAACTCACTCCAAAAGAAAAGCAAAAGGAAAGACTACTGAGAGTAATCTCATTTTCCAAATAGATATTGATACATGAAATATACATATAAAGCACTTTCAATATCAAACATTAGAAGACTGGCATAGTATTGTGGATTACAACAGTTCACTAGAAAGCACATTTTCCACTGTACCTGTTACCTTATTCAAGCATAATAGTAGAAACTCATGAGAAGTTCAACTACTGGCCCCGAATAATGAGAGACTGAGGACAGAACAGCTCTATCTGGCTCCAGTGAACTTGCTTCCCTGCAGAACAATTACTTTGATATAACGCAATTCAACTAAACTCCCTGAAAATATGCAAGACAGAATAAATTTTGGACTTGGGTTAACATAATTTTCTTTGGAAATAGTAAAAATTGCAACCTTAAACTTCCACCTTCAGCTTACTGTGAAAATGGAATATAGTTTACAAAACTAGTTATGGTGAGTTTCATCATGGGCTTAAAATGGCTACGTATTCATTAAGACATCATTTTTTGCAAAATAGCAGTTGTTACTGAATGTTGCATTTTTCTTTTCTTCCAACAGAAACATTCCAGAACCCTTTCATCGCTCTATTGTACTGTTTACTTAACTGTTTCTTTTAAGTGATATTGCATTGTATATAATATCCTCAAAAATGAGAGTATAAAAGCCCCTATGCTAACCAATTTAAATCAACACCGTTTCATATATTTCAAATTTATCGGACTCTTTACTCTTTACCCACAAATCCTTTCTCACTTAGCAAGTAATGTTTCTATAACTATCAAGATAATTCCATTAGTACTTGACTTCTGTGTAAGCACAACACCATGAAATAACTATTTTATATTTAAGAGGAATATCTGAGGAATGCAGCAATAAATACATCTACTGAGATATTACATCAATTCATCAATAAAAGGCTTTGCATAAGAAAAGTTGCTAAATCAATAATTTGGATAAGATGCTGCAATTTTTTGTTTATACATGTTTCAGGATTTATTTAAATTATTATTTGATTGATAGAGTGTTTTATGAGTCAGCTTGCTCTTCGTCTGTTTACAAATCCACCTACTTCTATACAGTAGAATTTCAATATTCTGTGGGTTCTTGTTTCATCTTCTTGCTCTTCCCCCCTCCTCCCTCCAAACTTATAAATCTAATGCTCACAAATGAAACAGAAAATGCAGCAAAGGAACTTCCCAATCCAAACAGAATTAGCGCTACAAGGTTAACCCTCTCATCACTTTCTTACTGCTGCTGATTCTGGCCCCTCTTTAGAGTTCATTACTGGATACAGTGCTGATTATGTGACAGGTAACAAGAAGGCTTTCTTGTTATCTCCAAAACATAATATTTTGGATCTGCCTAGTTTCCCTTTATAACAGACAGATATTTTCTTGGTAATTGTAGACACCCAATACAATCCCCAAACACATGAAGAAGATTAGGAACTCACAAATGAGAGTGATGGGATACTCTGTTAATCACTAGGGAAAAACAAATGTAATTATTTGAAAGAAGATCACTAGCTAGTTTGTTTCGTCTCAGAGCTCTTCTAAATTGTGGCCAAACAATAAACTTCACACAAATAAAAGCTTTATAAATCAGCTAATCTCATTCAGTTTCAGTGAAGATTTACAAATGTTAATTTAATTTACAAAATGTACAGATGCATGCTTAGGCCTTACTGTTAATAAATATTCAATAGCTGAATGAACTCTCTGGGAATAAAAATTCTTGGAAAATTTGAAGTGCCCTAATGAATATGTGAAACGAGTCTTAAGTCCTGTAAATTCTCCACCTGCCCACATCGATAGACCCTGGGGCAATGCAAGTGCAGAATACTTCAGATTTCACCCCAGTACTTGGGTCAGCCCTGAATAACAAGAGCAAACAAGGCACTTGAGCCTTAAGTTTCTTCACAGAATCCTTCCAAAAGAATTCCTTACTGCTTTTTACACTCTTCATATACTCACATACGTATGTATTTTAATAGCAGAAAACACTACACGTTACCACAAGATTCTTTCATATTCTTGTGTTTTAACTTTCTATTTGAGGGAAATAAATAAAAGGGAAGTTTAATCTTGCCTGATGAACGTAGAGATGAAAAAGTTTTGCAATATTCAAATGCAATAGATAGGTAACACAAATTTTATAATTTCATAAATACTAAAATTAATTCAGTGATGATATTAAAAATGATGTTTAATTTATCCCATTTTGTTTGGTCTGAGTTATTAAAACAAATCTCAAAGTTAATCATAAAAATTCATTCTTTTCTAATGTATTTCTACTTTCTTAAGAGTGATTCTATCATAGGGAATATCATGGCTAGAATCCAAATAGAAAAAAAAAAGTAATTCATACTGTTTGGAGACAATAAATGGTTTACTATAATAAATATAACATATAACACTCATTTTCCTCAAAAAGGCATTCTTAAGTAATTATTTAAGGTTTTTGTGCATTTATCTATGTACAAAATACATCTATGAGGAGTTCCCAGAATTGGAACTCAGACACTTTAACTTTTGTTCCTATAAAAGGTAAAACCATCACTTCTTTTTTTATTTTTATTTTTTAATTCTCAAAATTGCATACTTGCAATGATATTTTTCTGAATTTTGTTTTAATACAATTTCAGAGATTTGGATGGAAGATAATATTTGAATAACATACCATAACATTTCCTATTACGAGTTGTCTAGGGTAAACTGTTCTCATGAAATGAAAGAAAATGCATTTTCACTGCTAAAGCTTGCTCTGCTATACTCTAGTTATAACTGACAGTCAGAAAACAACGGAATTAGCTGGAGATCCCACTCTGAAAACGTGAGCTAGACTAAATACTAACCCTGACTTAATCTAATTGTTTTCTTGATATTCAACAAATGTTAAACACAAGCAGACCACTGCTAAGTAGTGCACTTACACACACTGGCTTCTGGTTTATGCTTCATGCAGTTATTTCCACATTTGTACCAGCAAAGCTCCGAAGGACAAAAAAAATCAATACTAATATACTGGATCAATTGAAAATTGTTCTTCAGAATATCTTGCTTACTGTGCTGCTCACATAACCTGAAATCATATATGGTAAGTCATCAGTTTTTAGATCATAACACGTCTTGTTTATCTTAAATCAGATCCACCTTAGGAAAATGCATCTTAGCTCAGAAAAGACCAGCAGAAAGCAATTGCATAAAGAAATCATTTAGAAGTCACCACCGACAAGCTGTAGCTCTTCACCATAGTAAATGTACTAATAAAGTCCATACTAAATGTACTAGATCCATGACTTTCTGAGCTGATGACTGCTGGTACTATTTAGCTCATGTTAAAGAGATCTTATTTTTCATTGAACTGAAAATTATGTTCCTTTAAACCTGGAACTAGGATACTCATAAAATACTACGTTTTCTGAAAATCTTGCCTAACCCTTAAGTGATTAGAAAACAAAACAAAACAAAAAGCATCTCTGCAAGAGATCCAGCCATAATAGCATGAAGGCAGGCAGATGCAAGGAGGAACAGAATATGGAAAGAAATATAAGAAATAGAACTGAATGCCATTCTCTTTTGGAAATACAATTTCATAGGAATGATAGTAATGATGGTAGTTTAGGAAAGATTATGACAATCCTTGCATACAAGTGGTCACTTAAAAGAATATGCTCACTGGAAACAAATTTACTATTTGTAAAACTTGATCAATATTAAAAAAAAAAAAAAAAAAAGTAAGACATTGGAGATTAACCTCAATGTTGATCAATCAGTTTCAGAAATTAAGAAGCTTGAATTAAATGAAAACAGCTAGAAAACAAAAAATAACTTCCATTAAAATTATGCATGTAGAAAGCATGATTTTTACGCTAGAATGAAAATGAAAACCAGCTAGAAATTCTAGTATCTTCTGTAATGCAGCATGTCTTTTTTAGGTGAACACTGAGTATGCAGTGGCATGGTTTTTATGTACTCCTATTAAACAGTATTGAACCACAGTAAGTTTGAACAAGCAAACAGTTATTTCTATCTCAACATTTTTCAGGATATGCAGTGTTTAAAAAGAACATTACGTTCGTGTCTGAAATATTTTTCAGCTAATTCTAGAAATAATGTTCCAATATTGCTATAGCTGGAAAAGATTATAGGTTTCCTCCTTTGCTTCTGATCCAGCTGGTTCGTTCCCAACAATTGACAACAGCTGATGAATAATTTTTTTGACATATTCTTTCCCCTTTCCTGCCTTCACTTCCCTCCTTCAGTCTTCAAAGGAAGAAAAGAACACTGCAACAATAAATTACATTGCCTAAATTAGGAGGGAGACTCAAGCTGCAGTGATGTTCTTGAAACTACTTTTAAATACAAGTCTTTAAATAAAGCGGCAACATATTGTATACTATTGGTACATTTATGACTACCAACTTATCATAATTCAGTTCAACAAGCAGTTGACAAGGTGATAAATCCTACATAGCTTGACAAGATGCCCCCACTAAAATTTGTTTTAGCTTATTAAAAAATCCAGTCCATGCTATTTTCGCTGGAACTTGATTTTGAATTAAAACAAAACAGGCTAGGCTATTATCTCAGTTTAAAGATAATGCAGAAATTTGTCTTACCAAGTTAACAACATACTCTACAGGCTTTAATAAAACTATAATTTCATAACCTAGGCTAAAAAAAACCAAAAGCATCTACAGCCAGCAGCAAGCAGGAGGTACAATGGACAAAATCTTAGTGAAAAGACAAGTCTAAGGCAAAGTAGCACTGAGGCTTTGACCATTTTGTCCTTCTCTGTAGGGAGTTATCCCACACAAGACTTCACAGAAAGATCATTTTCACCACCGAGTTGTTATACTGTCATTACTGGGATGGTCTCTGCAGGTAGCAATCAATGAGACACAAACGTTTCAGTATGGATTGGCAGGTGTTTTTCATCTCCGTTTAAAGAGAACAGAGAAATAAAAACAGCATGCAAAAAAGATGCCACTATTATTTGGTCTAGATCAGTCAAAATTCAGCTAAAAGAGAAATAATTCTTCACACCCATACATCTCATTGCTGACATCTTTTTCACATCGTTTATTGGAATAGAAGGAGACTTGTAAAAAAGAAAAACAGGAGAAGTCAACATCCATTACATTTTAAATTTGCAAAGGTATGCATCAAAGTTATTAGACCACCAAAATAATATTTTATGAATTTCAAAATGAGCATTCAACAGAAGAATCTTAAAAACACAGCTTTCGTAAGGAATCAAAGTAGCATTTAAAAATGCTGTTAAAGGATCAGCTTGTTCCAAAATAATGCTACTGTGGCATTTCCCCATGATTTCTGCCTAGAATATGTTACATAATGTAGTTGGATTTCTATTTGCATTGAGGACAGAGACGGTAAATGCTGTTTATATTTCTTTATAATTAGAGCTAACAGAAAGGGCTCAGTGCTTCAGAAAAAAACCCAGCCAAAGCAAACAGCACAAAACAAAATGAAAAACCTTGCAGGTCTGAAAGTGTTCATCCAAGAAACAACTGAGAATAAAGATAATCTAAACACTTGTATGGATAAAAGCTGTTGAAGTCTAATTTTAGATCTTTTTAAAGCTTCAAAAACATATTTCTGACTGCTGTATATCATAGTTAGATGCATTGAGACTATTCAATTCAAGGATACTATTTAGGGAAAGAGGCCTTGGTTTTTCCAAAGTAGCTTATTAATATGAAATTAAAAGATTAAGCAGGGTAGGTGGAGGAATATTTTACAAATTCATGCAAATCACCCTGATGGATTATAAATATGTGTGTAAATCTAAAATAAAATAAATGATTTCACTGAGAGTCTGCAGTATGTAGCAAGTTATGGCCCTGAGAAAGAACCATGTAAAATACCATTTGATGCTGCTCAGCCAGGCACACATAAAGGCACATTGCACCAATAATATTTGACAACACTGGCTGTGCTTTTTCTGCTTCAGTGGCAAGCTCGTCCAAATTCCAGGCAAAGCAACACACAAATAGCATACAAGCAGCTACACTGTCAGCATCATCCATTCAAAGCAATGACCACACTGGTTTCCTAATAAGCATACTTCACATTTCAGGTTTGAACTGATGAAATAACAAGAAGGGGAAGAAGAAAAATCTAACTAGCCTTGGGCCATCAAAAAGACATCATGTGAAAACAAAATTACCAACACTTAGCCTGCTTTCAACTTTAATGTCCAGTAAGCACTTATATTTTTTTCAGTTCCAATGCACTTATTTTTTTCCCCAGCAACTACAGGGTACAGCTCAACAGAGCTTTCAGTAAAATGGCTTTCACTTCACATTGAGAAGTGGAGGCAACTCAAAGTACTTATTTTGGTAGCTGCATTTTCATAACCACTGGTAAGGAAAAATACCAAGCTATGTAACAACATAATAAGGAAGCTAGAGACATGAATAATTTCCTGTACAGTGTAATTTATACGCATTATGAGAATGATGTGTGCTGAATTCAGGAAGGGACAGATTCCTTCTACAACTTTCACAGTCACAACAATGAATCACTTTGGTCTATTCTCACCAAAAGTATTTCCATTCTTAGGCTACAGCAACAATACCATTTGGTTTGCACACCATCCTTTGTGCTTTCTTTTGTCTTTCCCTGATGCTGGAGTGAGAGGAGGAGTATGATGATACTTGATGTTTAACAGAGGTTTTAGCCCAGGGCCCACCCAGGCTTCTCCTTGGCCTGAGATGTTTGATCCTATTTAACCCACCTAAAAAGCCCTGATCAGAAACAGAGTCCAGACAGAGACTGAGCTCCCTCTGAACTGGGACATCAATGCAGAGTCCTAGGAACATTCTGCAGTCCTTTGGGAAGTGATGGTTGAACTTAGAAAGCTGTAACACCTGTGCCATTGTGTGGGGATAGTAACAATCTATAGCTCTCATACCAGTTCAGGGCAAAAGTGAGAGGCTTGAACCACTCTCATTAATCAGAGGTTGCCGAAGCAAAGGCAACAGTACTGATGACATCTTTTCACAGACTTTATTCACTTTCAGTCTCATTTCAGCAGTAGTAGCTTGGAAATGCTCCATACCCAAAAGCCTTTCTTCAGATGCACAGGAGTTCTGTGCCAGCCATGGCATAGGGGCACTCTAGACTGAACTTTACAAAGGCCAGCCTTAATTAGCAGCCAAGCTCCAAGAATTCAGAAGCAATTCACTTGGGGCTTTCCCTAATTCTGCAACTGAAAGCACTGGGATGGTATGGCTTAAGGGTAACTAACTATCCAGCTGGAGAACTGGAGGATTCAAAAGCCTGGTTTAAACAGTTCCAGCCAGAAGCCCATCAGTCATTACTGCTAACACTCACACAGTGTTTCAGGGTCTAACTGTTTGGAAAGTACAACTTATTTGTAAGTATCATTTAAGTGAATGCTACCCCTTTCTCCCTTGCCAGTACCTAGCATTCACCAGAGAAGTGAGGGAAGAAAGAACAAATTTTTCTATTGATGTTGTTATGTCAGACTACTACATAGCTTCTTCCCACCTCCTCCATTCCATCCCTCCTGGGAGTTCTGTTCCTAGCGCCCTTCAGCTCCAGAGAATAAAGCTGGCTCCCATGTGAAAAGAGCATGGAAGAAACTCATCGTTGGTGACAGATTTGGGTAATACATGTGGAGCCAAACGAGGCCTATCTGTATTTCATGCTGTGCATCAAATTTCACATTTGATTTCCCTCTTCCTTCCTGCTCACATGTAGATATAACAGAATGTTGTACTATATGTAGCTTCTTCAAGCTTGTGTTCTAATAATAAATAATCAGTGCTAAGCTACCACACTGTTTATGTTCAAATTGACCCTGGGTATTTAATATTAACTATATTTGTTTATTATCAAAATGACATCAAGTAGTCAACACCATTACTAAATCACTAAAACGTAACAGTTAGATTACATCACTTTCCTGCAATGAAAGCTCTTCATCTAGGAAAGTGCATGAATGTGCCTGGAAATTAGTGCTGTTTGGAAGGGAAGTAGGAAGAGACATCTGACCTGTGTCCAAGTTCTCTATTTTGCCTGAAATTATCCTGTCTCTAACTTAAAACCACATCCTGATTGACAGCCCAGCCTCATTCTGTCTGCCCGCTGGGGACAGTCTGTACTTTCAGTCAGTATGAGGACACTCTCAGTTCTCTCTCCCAGCCTCACTGACATATACAGCAAACAGGATGAAGGGTTTAAATGAAAATATAAGGTTAAGACAAAAAACACTGCACTAATTAACTCCTCGGATTTTTACAAATAGGTGGAGCTGTTCATCTTCCATAGTTAGAGTCCATAATCAAAGACAACCTAAGATCGCCATGGCAAATTGCCAAACACCAGCTGTAGGTTTTCACAGAATCACAGAACTGTAGGAGTTACAGAATTGGCAGAGTTGGAAGGGACCTCCAAAGAGATCACTGAGTCCAATCCTCCTGCTAAAGCAGGTTTTCATTTATAACAATTAGTTTGGCCTGTCAAAGAGTTCACAGCAAGTTTATTTGTCGTTGTTTTGGGTTTGTTTGGTTTTGTTTTTTGTGGTTTTTTTTTTTGTTTGTTTGTTTGTTTTTAACATTTTTACTTCTTCTCCCCAAGAATTCAAGTACAAAAGAGAGCTGGAAGGGCTGGAGGAGCAGAATGCTGTCAGCTTTGTTCAAAATCTGATATTGATTTTCCTAACTTCCAGCCTCCCACTGGTCTGTAATACTCAGATTAGCAATTTTGTCACTTCTCACTTTTCTGCATTCAGCTTTTGTACTGCTGTAAAGATTTAAGTAAATTCCAAATTGAATTTTTGTATATCAATCACAAGCTCTTGTTTGCTTAGATTTTCTTACACAATACTTCTGGCATCATACTCTCTAATCCTTCAGTACAACTGCCACTGTGAGAGAACATATTTTAAGTTACATTGTAATTAAAACTGTAGTTCAATTTTTGAAAGTTTATAAATGAAAATAGCTTGGTATTACTGTAGATCCATGATTTGTAGTCTTAGTACAGAAAATAATATAATAGGATCTTCTAAAGACACCAAATAATTAATTATAGATTTCATTTCATTTAACTTACATCTTCAAATATACAAGTAAGAAAACCTCATGAACATAGTCTCACTTTTGCCTCAGTGTAAAGGACACTCAACAGAAAAATGCCTAAAAACAAACTCTGTGTGTGTAAGAAGCCAACGTAAATTTTTCCACAACGTACTTCTACAGAATGATGAATTCTCAAGAGATTTAGAAAATAAGGAGACAGAAGAATGAAAGATTTTTGCTTAGGATGGAGAAAGTTTTTAGAGCTGCTATCTACTATTTAAAAAAATATCTCCTAACATTAGCCTTATCACAATGCCCACTAGATAGTGTTATGACCTACAATAGCTTAGTATTTGTTTGGTTTCTTTTCCACATACTGCTATGATGTTCAGTAAAAGCTGTGTTAAGCCAAGTTAGGTTTCTAATTTTATTTTCAGTTATAAACTGAATTACATTGGCAGAGTTCTATGAGGAAAACTGCATATTAGTCAAGCAAAATGTTCTAGCTCCAACTAATAACACGAAGCCATCAGTTTCATCTCATTAAATTCACTCCTCTCTTTTACAATTAAAAAATTATAAGTGTAAAAATAGGAACATTTGAGTAGATCATCTATCAGTAAATTAAATGCATTTTTGCATTAATTTGCAATTCTATATTTGACCTTGATATTTTCCAAGGTTCTGACAATCAAAACAGCAAAACAGTTTGCTGTAAACAACTACTAACCAGATTTCTTGAGAAAGGAAGATGGCACAATATTAAATGAGTTTTTGAAAATAGGCTTAACTCCTTCAATAGAAGTAAACTGTCAATTAATGAAAGTCAAACAGATTCTTTATGCTTTCATGGCAGTCATTTAAATCTCAACACAATGCTCTATTAAATCCTATAATTGATTTTTTTCTTGCTTTGCCCCACTGCTTAATGAGTATGATTTATATACTGAATTTAATAAAGATGTAAATTCAGAATTATACTGTGAAAGATGTTTATCTCCAATCCGCAGCTTATGAATTTTGTCATATGGAGAGATGCAGAAGAAACTATTTTAAACACTGTGTGATAGGCAGCAATTTCAGGCCTATTCTTAAGAACTGTCAGTACTTCTGATTATGTGACTGTTTATTGTGCCAAATGTGTTTGCCACTGAAATATCCACACTGCCTATCTTCCTCAAATTGATTAAAAATATACTACTTGGGGAAAAGACATTTTGGAGAAAAAAATCTTACAAATCTTTCATGAAGAAGTTTTGCTTTCCCACCTGTTTCCACTCTGGCAGACGGTTCACCTTGGTACCAGAAATGTGCTGATTTCTGTGAAGTGTCTAAATTTGGCTAATCAAGGAACTTCTAAATAATTCTTAGTTCATCTATTCGCAGTACAGACAAGAGATCAGCAGCTACATTCCTATCACTGAATTTCCATCTGCCATCCACTTTTTCCAGCTGAGAACTGGAAGGACCAAGGACTTCTCCTGTACAAGAGAAAACCTGAAATTACAGTACAGAAACCTAGAGTAAAAGAACTGTCTTTCCTGTTTGATGCCATACAGGCAATAGAAGGCATGAAAAAGCAAGGAAGACAGACTTGATTGATTTTCAATCAGAAAGAAAGGGTTAGATAAGGACAGAATTGTTTCCCAGGGGGGTGGCTGAATGTTGCTTATATGCATATCTGTCCTGGCATCAACACTAGGCAAGAAGACTAGACAGGAAGAATGAATGGAAACTGCTGGCAGTGACGATGGAAACAGCCAGACCAACAGCACATGATGGAAAGGTGAGTCAAAGGAGAGAAGGGACAGAAGGCAGGAAGGATCTGGGACAGAATAATGGACGGACATATAGACTGGCAAGAGCGCACAAGAATGTGGCAAGCTATTACGAAGAACACAGGGAAAACTGTGCATATGTAGAAGAACTGTTACAGATGGAAGAATTTCAGAGAAAAGAATCAGAAATTGCTGAAATAGAAGCAAAGTGCTTCTATTAGTGCTTCTATTCTATATTCTAACAGAAGCACTCCCCTACAAGTATATGGCTTTGAATTCAATTTCTCAGTACTCTTCTGCTCTCCTCAAATAACTGTGAAACCTGCTGTGTCTCGACTCCATCCAATTTTAAATCCTTCCAAGTGAGGCTTTTAATGCATTTTATACTACAAAAAAACTAAAAACAAACAAACAAACAAAAACAAACAAACAAAACAACAACAACAACAAAAAAAACCAACAGTATTTTACAAGAATAAAGATGTTAAAGGTCTTGCGCTCACTGGACACACAGTGAATGGACACTTTTGTGCATTATGTGCCTTGCTGATCCATTTATAAAACGGAACCCAAACCTTTACTCTTTTCACACGCATGCTGCAAGTTTCTTAGGGTCTGGGAACCATATTATTACTCTTAGCAGATTATAAAGTTAAGTAACACAGAAAAAAAAAAAAATGACCTCATCTTCAGATAATGACTTGAACACATGTAAATATTCCCCTAAACAATGAGGAAAAAACAGAACTCTGGACATCTGCTTTTTTCCTGCGTATTGTCCATTTTGCTCATATTCTGCAGTACTCTGCCTCAGTCAGTTTAGGACATGATCATACAACTAAAATCACTTATACTGAAGCTAGTGGAAAGATTTGCTTATTACTACCAATCCCCAGTTTCTAAATTTCAGATTTAAAAACTACACTGATTTTAGTCTACGTGTTAGATGCATTTACAATAACTCCACAGTGTGATGAAACTCAATGAATTATATGAAAAAAACATGAAAAATTTGTTGGAGTGTTTTTAGTAACAAATTATTTCCATTCCACACTTCCGCTTGTGGCCATTAAATATTAACACTTCTTTCAGTATTTTCATCGTTACACAGCTATACCTTATTAGTTTGATGTTTTAACATCAAAACAGGAGAAACCAATCATGTTGCATCCTCATGTCAGGAACATTCACATATCAAAATACACAAATGTTATGGTACATGCATAATTTAATAAATAGATACAAATTTTCATAAATAAAAATAATAGATGTACATTTTACCCCCTCACACACCCTTTTGCTACAGCCTTGTATATCTCTGTGGAAAACAGTCCATTTGGTTTATCACAACAATGACAAAGCCCAAATTTAGTCTTTTT
The DNA here is from genome assembly GCF_019238085.1 of Lagopus leucura. Classification (NCBI taxonomy): domain Eukaryota; kingdom Metazoa; phylum Chordata; class Aves; order Galliformes; family Phasianidae; genus Lagopus; species Lagopus leucura. The sequence continues at coordinate 1,440,688 of NW_024962335.1, read as the reverse complement.
CTAAGTACAACATACTGAGCATTTATTATCTTTTTCTACAGAGCTGAAATTGTGTTTTGTTTCCTATCTTGAAATAACTGTTTCCCTTTCATAAAGAATACTTGTTGGATACATAATTTTGAACAATAAAAAATCATAATATCATGAAAGCAGTATTTATAATGATAAGGAAATCATGTATAGAACGTTACTTCCATTGCGACATGTAAGATCCAGGCTCTCCAGTTTCTAATGTCACTGCGGAATACAGGATGAATATTTAAAAATACTGCAACACAAAGAATATTCTGCTACAACTGAGCTTCTTACCTTTCTGGGTGTTCACACTCATTATATATTCACTAACCATCCACTCTACTTTGTTGTTATTCATATATGAAGAATAATACTAACTCACAATGAAATAAGTTATCACAACACAGAATTTACTTGCATATTTTTAGATAGCTTTGAAATCATATATTCATATCTCTTGGAAACTGTTCCATGTGTTTTCTCACCTGACGCACTCACTGCATCACATTTTATTCAGACATATGACATATGATATGTCAGTTACAACATATCATAGACAGAGCATTTTCAAGCCAATAAAATCATTGATCTGCAACCCATTAGTTCATTTTAAATGTTCAGTGTATCCAAGTATAACTGCTTGTGCCCACTGCCCCTTGTTTTGTCACCACCAAAACTAGCCAGGCCACCTGCCCTTTGGATATTTATAAGCACTGATAAGATTCCCTCTTAGTGTATTCCAGACCGAACAGCCCCAGGTCTCTCTGCCTTTCCTCATATGGGAGATCATCATCTTCCTGGCCCTCCGCTGGACTCATTCAAGTAGTCCCTTGCCTTTCTTGAACCTAGGAGACCAGAACTGGGCGCAGCGCTCCAGATGCTCTGGCCTTACAGAGTAGAGGGGGAGGATAACATCCCTCCACCAAAGGATACCACTGGCCTTTTGGCCACAAGGACACACTGCCGGCTCATGGATGACCTGCTGTCCACCAGGACATCCAGCTCCTTCTCTGGAAAGCCGCTTTCCAGCAGGTCAGTACCTAACCCGTACTAATGCATGCAATAATTCCTCCCCGGGCTCAGGACTCTACACTTGCCATTGCTGAATCTTCATAAGGTTCCTCTCTGCCAAATTCTCCAGCCCGTCCAGGTCTTCTGACTAGCAGCACAGCTTTCTGGTGTGTCAGGCATTCCTCCTAGCACCCTTGTGTCATCAACGCCCTTGCTGAGGGTGCTCTTTATTCCTTCATTCAGGTAATTTATGAAGATGTTAAACAAGACCAGACCTGTTACTGTTCCCTTGTCCCTGGGGAACTCATTACCTACAGGCCTCCAAATAAACTGTGCCAGTGATCAGAATCCTCTGAGCTCTGTCAATCAGCCAGTTCTCAATTCACCTGAATGTCCACTCATTTATCCCAGACTTTCCAAGCTTACCAATGAGGATGTTATGGGAGACAGTGTCAAAAGACATGCTGAAATCAAGGCAGACAACATTCACTGCTCTTCGCTCATCCATGCAGCCAGTCATGACATCACAGAAGGCTACCACCATGATTTCCCCTTGATCAACTATTACTGCATTGATTACACCAAATAATCTGGACAGTAAGAATTTATCACATAGCAACTGAGTGATTTGAACAATGCCTGTGCTTTACACGTTTAGTAGCATTTTCAAGGGAACTGATATGGCAAGCTGTTTTCCTTTTCAGCCTCAGATTTGATAAGTAGCAATATGCAGAGGGTTATGGACTATTTAGGTTCTGTTGTCCAGAGTAGTTTATCCTGCAACTTCATTTAGCCAAATCGAGTTTGCTTTTCCAGTCTAACAGACAACTAGATTTTTCTGAGCCAGCTCTGAGAAGTCTATAAACTAATTCTTACGTTCAGAAAAACTCAAGCTCTTTTTCAGCAAGTCCTGCACAGCATTTATAGGGGGCAAAACCTCTATCACAGAATCACAGAATTGGTAGGGGTTGGAAGGGACCTGTAGAGATTATCGAGTCCAACCCCCTTCCAAAACAGGCTCCCTACAGCACACTGCATGGGTAGGTGTCCATGGCCATGTTTTATCCGGAACGTGACGGGTGAAGGAGACCTGGCAATAAGAAACTGGAACAAAGGAGAAAAAAGGAGAAAATGCTGAGCACTGAAGTCAGGGAAAATAGGAAGAAAAAAGAAAAAGAGAGAGAGAAAAAGAGAGAAAAAGAGAGAAAAAGAGAGAAAAAGAGAGA